>NC_134711.1:75790000-76415000 GCF_049634645.1 Pelodiscus sinensis
AAATATTGTAAGTGAACAGCAAACAAAACAAACACACACATTGGCAGGTTCAGCTTCAATATTCAGCTTGGGGGGCTAAATCTGACCCTAAATTGATTTTGGTTGTATTGTAGCAATCTCCTTCAACTTTACACCTGAAGCAGATGGGAGCAGATTGTATCAAGAGATCCACCCTTTCAAATTACAATAGTTTATGACACTCATCTGCATTTTAATCAGATATAAAGGATTTATTCCTGAAATACATCAAGAAAGCCTATTTTCACCACCTGGAAATTTAGCTGAGAATTTATAGCTAATCAAGTAAAATATGTTGCACATTTTCACTTTGTATATCTTCCCCTCTAGAGTATGCAATAGTACATGGATATAGGTCTCAGTGATTTTATTAGCAGCTATAAATAATCCCATCAAAACAGATACTGGAGGTGTTTTCACACCCAAAATCCATTTATTAGTGATTTATGTGGTGCTCAACAAAACAGCTGAATTTGTAGGTTTAATCATATAATGCTATTTTATTAAAAATGCAATACCAGAAGACAATTCTTACAGTTAGAGAAGAGGACAACTGCATGACTGATAGATAAAGGAACTGGTTTATTCTCTATAATGTGCTTTGTCCTGTAACCAGTGTGGGTGTGAACTAGAATTTAGTCTTGCTGCATCAAGAAGATGCAATAGTACAATTTAAAGAATACAAATTTTACAAATGGCAGAGGCATCTAGTAGTAACACAAAAGATAAATATCAAAATGTGTCCTACTGACATTTATTTTGGATTAATTCTGCTTTACTAATAAAGTTATACATAACCTTATTATTCATAAACTAATGGACAAACCAATATTATGATAGAAGCAATTAATGTATTATGACATTTGGTTAGCATGACTGATTTCAGTGTTCAAATAAAATATTGTAGGAATTAGACACTCAATATACATTTTTGCTACTGTACTAATAGGGAAGTGGAACTATTGCTTATGGGGAGGTATGACTTAAAACAGTGAACCAAAGAAGAGAGTTTATGGAAGGACTACATTTCAGGAACATTACTGACTTGGCTAAATTGAAAGACACCAATGTGCCATTATCTTCTAGCAAAAACAAAAACAAACAAGAAGAACTACCTCACCAAAGGATTTTAAGTACACGATATATAGAGCTCTGCTTTGATACAAAATTTGTATCCACATCTGAATTTGCAAAAATGAGCCACAGATATCTACATCCACATCTGCAGATGTGGATATTCATGGCTATAAAGTGAGTATCTGGATTTGCAGGGCCCTAACTATACAATAATCAAAACAACAATAATAGCTATTATTTTAATACTAATAGTGTAAGTTCTCTAAACTTACCGAATATTTTAGTACTTCACATTTGTAAAATATTATGCCTGCAGCAAATTAATTTTTAAGTTACATGTTGATCTAGCTACTTTTTGGAACATGAACAGCCATCATAGAACAATGATCCAGTTAGTCTAGAATCCCAGCTTTGACGATGGCCATTGCCTCATATTTCAGAGAAAGGCATAAAACTACTAAAATGTATCTAATGGTTTCTGAGATGAAAAGTAAAAGGTGGTTTTGCTGATACTAGTTCTAACTCTGTTTCCCATCTTTGCTGTTGCATTTTTGTTTGTTGTTTTTTGCACTTTTTCATAGCTTACATGGGCATTATATTGATGGTGCAAATATACTTCCCACACAGGTTGTCAATTTTAAGTTCACCTTGGGTCTCATTTCTTGATTTGTATACTTCTGCTAAGTCTAGAATGCTGTGAACATCTACAGGCACTATACTATACTATACTATACTATACTATACTATACTATACTATACTATACTATACTAAATAACCATCATCATAATCTCAGACTTTCAATGCTTCTGCTATTCCAGTCTCAGGTCTCTCCTTACAAGGGATTCTGTTCATAAGTAATGTTTCAGTGATTAAATGATATAGACAGACATCCTATAGATCTCATTAACCTTGTAACCCAAGTAAAGTATAAACATGATTTTTCATTGAGTTCTGTGCGTTCTACAAAAAAAAAATCAAATACTACTCTTGACAAAAATATCCCAAGAGGGGTTTTTGCAAGGGCTGAAAATAAGGTAGTTGTATGTGTGAGAGAAAATGTCAGAATTGCATTAAATCATTATCCCACTACATTCCCTCATTTTTGTTGTTAATTATACATAACAGCTGTGTCTAGACTGCATCCCTTTTCTGTAAAAGGGATGCAAATTAGACACATCGCAATTGCAAATGAAGCGGGGATTTTACAATAAGGAATAAGGGATCTTTCGAAAAAGGCTTTATTTTCAGAAAGATCCCCATCTAGACCGGTGCTTTTTTCCGGCAAAGCTCCGAGCCAGAAAAAAGCGGCAGCCATGTTTATGCAAATGAAGCGGGGGAGATTTAAATCCCCGCTTCATTTACAATTGCGATGTGTCTAATTTGCATCCCTTTTACGGAAAAGGGATGCAGTCTAGACACAGCCAACATGACTGCCATTGTTCTATCCTACTATGTGACCACATTCTTGGGTACCACATTAAGAGAAACGATTAAAATGCTCATTTGAACTTAACATTTTTCCAGCCAGTACTAGTAGGATATTAGTTAACTACATTGTAGATAGGAGAATATATCTACTACATATGAAGCCATATATTCTACTGCTTCACATAGTTTCATAAAGTTTACAATCCTTTTCTATATGGTAACCTAATTATGTTAATAGTACTAGTATCATCATGGAAACACCAGTGAGTAGGATTCTAAAACAGACACGTGAGTGTCGGTTTAGAGCTATGGCTATTTCTTTCTGTAGAAAGAATAAAGTTTTAACAGCTGATTTTCCTAGAATTATGAAATATAACTGGATTTTTCCATGTCAACATGGGAAAGAATTGGCAGGAGAGATTTAGTCCGATATAAAGTAAGAGTAGTACTGAGAAGTTGATGGGAAAGTAAAAAAGGGTAAAATGTGTACCTAGTTAATATCTCTGAATGCCAGAGGAAAAAGTTATATAAGCAAGATTTCAAATTAATGTAGAACAATCAGCATATCAGGAGAGTGCATAATGTTGGTAAAAAGCATTTCAGAAAACTATGTCTGAAACCATGTCATAAAATCTTTTTAAAACAACAAATTGCCAATCTAGAGAACATTTAAATATATCCTACTTGATTAGTTACTTTGATATTTTTGAGACAATCAAAGAAACGGGGTCTACCTGGCAGAAGGA
This sequence comes from Pelodiscus sinensis, assembly GCF_049634645.1. NCBI lineage: Eukaryota > Metazoa > Chordata > Testudines > Trionychidae > Pelodiscus > Pelodiscus sinensis. The sequence goes on from NC_134711.1 coordinate 75,793,271, forward strand.
GACTTTTAATATTAAAATTTTATATGTACACACATGGACTCATGCTTCCACCAAAAATCCTACTACAGAGAAATAGCATCCACAAACCTAATTTGACTCTTTGCAATATATTTCACATAAATTACTTCTTGTCCTGAATGACCATCTTCTGGACCTCATCAGAAATATGCAATGAATGTATAATTATTCATTTTTAACTATGAGACCATATATGACTGGCAAATCTGTAAGGACTCAAAGAATGAGTTCCTCCGAGAGTTTAAATATATATTGAATTCATTTAATTCTGAGTAGTTTATAATATAAATATATTTTTAAATTGAGCTACACATATATTCCCCTTTTATCATATTGAGAAATACTGTTTGAGTAATACATATTGAGTAACTAGTGCCTTGGTGGTGCTGGTTTTATTGATGGATGATTTTACCTAAGCTCTAATCCTCATGTGAAGCCAAATCATGAAAGGATGACTTTACCAGCCCTGTGTCTGTTTAACTCATAGGACCCTACCAAACTGTTGGAAATGCCTCAGAATGAGCAAGAATCCATTCTCTGCATCTAATGAAAATGCAAGAAAAGGAGCAAAGGACTCCTTCAAGTGGAAAATCATGGGAGACAGGAGAGATCCCAGAGGACTGGGAAAGGGCAAATTTAGTGCCCATCTATAAAAAGGGAAATAAGAACCACCCAGGAAACTACAGACTAGTCAGTTTAACTTCTGCGCCAGGGAAGATAATGGAGCAAGTAATTAAGGAAATCATCTGTAAACACTTGGAAAGTGGCAAGGTGATAGGGAACAGCCAGCATGGATTTGTAAAGAACAAATCATGTCAAACCAATCTGATAGCTTTCTTTAATAGGATAACAAGTCTTGTGGATAAGGGAGAAACGGTGGATGTGGTATACCTAAACTTTAGTAAGGCGTTTGATACAGTCTCGCATGATATTCTTATCAATAAACTAGGTAAATACAACTTAGATGGAGCAACTATAAGGTGGGTGCATATCTGGCTGGATAACCATACTCAGGGAGTATTAATGGTTCACAATCCTGCTGGAAAGGCATACTGAGTGGGGTTCCGCAGGAGTCTGTTTTGGGACCGGCTCTGTTCAATATCTTCATCAACTATTTAGATATTGGTATAGAAAGTACACTTATTAAATTTGCAGATGATACCAAGCTGGGAGGGGTTGCGACTAATCTGCAGGATAGGGTCATAATTCAAAATGACCTGGACAAATTGGAGAAATGGTCTGAGGTAAATAGGATGATGTTTAATAAAGACAAATGCAAAGTGCTCCACTTAGGAAGGAACAATCAGTTTCATACATACAGAATGAGAAGCGACTGTCTGAGAAGGAGTATGGCAGAAAGGGATCTAGGGGTTATAGTGGACCACAAGTTGAATATGAGTCAGCAGTGTGATGCCGTTGCAAAGAAGCAAACATGATTCTGGGATGCATTAACAGGTATGTTGTGACCAAGACACGAGAAGTCATTCTTCTGCTCTACTCTGCGCTGGTTAGTCCTCAACTGGAGTATTGTGTTCAGTTCTGGGCACTGCATTTCAAGAAAGATGTAGAAAAATTGGAGAAGGTCCAGAGAAGAGCAACAAAAATGATTAAAGGTCTAGAAAACATGTGCTATGAAGTAAGACTGAAGGAATTGGGCTTGTTTAGTTTAGAAAAGAGAAGACTGAGGGGGGACATGATAGCAGTTTTCAGATATCTAAAAGGGTGTCATAAGGAGGAGGGAGAAAACTTGTTCATCTTGGCCTCTGGGAATAGAACAAGAAGCAATGGGCTTAAACTGCAGCAAGGGAGGTTTAGGTTGGACATTAGGAAAAAGTTCCTAACTGTCAGGGTAGTCAAACACTGGAATAAATTGCCGAGGGAGGTTGTGGAATCCCCATTTCTGGAGATATTTAAGAGTAGGTTAGATAAATGTCTATCAGGGATGGTCTAGACAGTATTTGGTCCTGCCATGAGGGCAGGAGACTGAACTCAATGACCTCTTGAGGTCCCTTCCAGTCCTAGTATTCTATGATTCTAACTTACCTTGATCTGTCTGTTTTCACTTGCAGCCACTTAAATCCTACTGGTTATACTTAGGAAAATCACTTCTGTTTACTATCAAGCTCAGAGTAAATAATTATTACCTGTGGGGGTGGAGATCAGGTGGACAATTAATGTGCATATCCTCCTTTCATTGATAAAGGGTGCTTGCTTGAATAAGCCTTTATTGTGTAAAACTCTTACACAGAGAAAGACATTTTTATTTGGGGTTTTGATCATATTCCGGGGTGGTTTCCTGGGTGCTGTGCCCTAGAACTGCATTCTCCCAGAGTTGAAGTGGGTCAGTGTTTGCATTTCTCTTCAGGAGAGGCAGTTACCCCAGCTCTGTGCCTTGTCCAGAGAATCAGGACAGAGTGGTGGGGAGTCCCAGAGAACAAGGTGGGTGTCAGTAGCATAACAACTAATCCCAAGGGATCCTCATGACCACATCATGTCACATTTTGGTTCAGAACCCATCATATCCTGAGGGTGCTGGACTAGAGAGATTCCTATAATAACCATCTTTAGTAGTCATATTTTTAAAAGGGGGAGAGGAGATTAAATTAATGTATGATACATTCTGCTGCTTTACACATTATATATAGACAAACATGCAATATTTGATAAAGACTTAAAACAGGTTTTATTGCCAATCCTTCCCACATGCCCTTTCCTAAGTTCTTCTTTAATATTAGGAACTCAATTCTACCACTTACCTTTCTATTTTGCAGATTCCAACAGTCTTTGGCAGACTTGGAACATCATGTTGAAGTTGCAGGCTGAAACCCGAGCTACAGCTGCTATGCTAGTCAATGTCTGGTGATGTAAAAAACAAAAAACAAAAACAAAAAACCTTATGAGGCTTTCAACAAACTCCAGTTACTGCACAGCAAGCCATTTATTCAGTCACTGTGCATGTTCCTAATAGAATACCTGCATTGGATATCTACCCTACACTTAAATAATGAGTTGTGATGAATGGTCTACTGCTTGTCATGCCATGCATGAAGAGCACTTCTTAAACCTGTTGCAGGGGAAGAAAAAAAAATCCAACTGCAGCCAAGTCAATATCGTGGAAAGGTGAAAATTGTTTCCATTACCCCCTAAAAATGGAGCTACTAGCATCATGCCGAAAGCAGATGTTGACCAAACCTGTTATTTTATCACCTAAAAGAGAGAGAGGGTGAGTCCTTTTCTGCCTGGGTCCATGTAAAAAGGAAGACATAAAGCACTGAGCTGCCCCATTTAGAACACTGCATTCCCAGGGGATGAGTCAATGACTATGCTGCCCTCTTTTACAGCAGTTTTCACCTCCACCTCCCCCAGCCATAAAGCACTGTTTTCTTCACTTGGCAAACCAGCCAACCTCCCACCACCACTTAAAAGTGCAAGGCAGTCATTGGCTATACCTAGTCAAAGACACTGTCTTCTATTGGCTGTATCAGAACATGGCTTGCTTATTGTGTTGTTATTATTTACTATGTTCTAAGCAACATCTTTCAAGTTGAAATGGAAAGCATATTCTTTAGGACTGAAAATCAGAATTTAAAATCTTTAACTATGGAACAATTACACCTCTATAAAAAGAAAAAATGGGATTTGTATGAATGTGAATTACTGTCCCATAGAATAAGGGAAGCAGTAAAATGGAGACAAAAATAATCAGTGTCTTAAGGCCCATCTCAAAGGAGGAGGAACACATCAGGTTTCTACATGTTATCTTCCTCTTTCCTCCCCAGTTCCATAGTGAAACGTATTAGAATTCTATCCTAACTTTACGCATAACAGTTGGTTGGACATTAGTTAGAGTGGATCAGAAATTTTCTCATGGAACATTTCTCCATCAGAAAAAGGACAGTTAAAAAAAAATTCACTGAAACACGTCAGAGTGTCCTCTTTGCCCCCAAATATAGCAAAACAAACCTTTGATGGGACCGCATGACAGGGACTCTCCTTACTGCTTAATTACATTTGGATTATTTATGATAGATAACCTTTCAAATAAATAAATGGTATTTCAATATGCTTCCATAAGCAATTACTGAAATAAGGTGAATGACCATGGAATACAACTGTGATTTCCAAAATAAATCAGACAGTCAATAGCCAGCACTCCTTTCTTGATGCAAACTTGATTATTCAGTCTGTTTAACCACTATTTTTATGATGCTGCAATTCTAAAGCTCTATTCAATTACAAAAACAAATGTTGCAATTATTGTTCTTCTCTGCAAACTTAAGTGTTGATCAAATAAATGGGAAAACAGCAATTGTGAAATTAACACTCATGGGACTATAACATTGCTGGGCTTATTACTTTAACCCAGTATCTGAAGGTTTTGGAGATCTAAATAGGTGAGCTGCTTTGATTTCTATATGGTAATCAACGGGTTGACGTCCATATCTAACTATTTACATAAACCAGTTTAGTTTGTGGAATAACACTAGCATCCTGCACTTTGCCAATGTGTGTACACATTCTCAGAAATTATATTCAGTATTTCTCACATTCAGTGTAAAGAAAATGCAAAAAAATCAGACAACTGTTGGAAAAAAATCTAACAAAGCAGCATCTTGAATACTTTCTTTATTCTTGCTAGACAGACTTTTATGTCATCCTCAGATTTATCCATATTGGTTCCTCTAGCAATCTCTATCACTAATTAGGAGACTAACATTTATGCATACTCTAGCAGCCATTAAAAATAATTTGCTAATGTGGAAAAAAGCTATCTAGCAAAAGATGATGTGTCACAGGTGTAAGGTATGGCTTCTCAAACTATAGATCCCATCTTGGTGATTCATTAACTGAAAAATTTTAACAAACACACAGTGGGGAGGAGAAGGTGAAATGTGGTGATATGTAGATTGGACTAATGGCCAAAGCATCAGAAATTTATTTCTAACAGGCCATTTTCTAATCTAAGTGTTGAATGCCAGGAAGTATAAATTCTAAGAAGATGAAAGGTGGGGCAGAAGAAATCAGGAAACAGGTGAAAGTGTGTGTGTGGGGAGGGGAGGGGGGTTAATTGCAGAAGAATTTTGTATGTGCAAGTTTAGGGGTGGTGAGGCCTGCATTCCCCCCTTTCCCTTTTCTCTATATCTGATGAGCCAGAAGAAAGTCTTTCGGAACGTACACCATTTAAGATAAGCATTGTTGCGAGTATAGCAAGAACAAGTATAAGATAAGGGTAAAGGGCAAGAACACAATAAATAATCCTGTTTACCCTAATGTACTGATCAGGTATACAAGGCAAAAGAACAAATAAAACCAGATCAGAACCAGATCGATAACTATCAGCAAAGCCCTACATCAGCACGTAATGAGTAACCCCTGGAAATTTCCAAACTGCAAAACAAGGCAAGAAAACTGTATTTAAGGCTGCACCAGAGCACAGCAATTTGGACCTCACTGATTGACTTTGGGTACCGGCACCTTGGAAGCTGAGACAGTCTCCCACTTCATCCGCAGCCGACATGGGATCCTGAAGGGATGTAAGATATGCTACTTTTCCTAGTATGTTGTCCTTTTAGTTAAGGGGTGCAGCTGTTAGCTGTCAGGAAATAAACTACTTGTATTTGACAGATACCTGTGTAGAGGTTTTTTTGTACTTTGAGAACCCAGTGTTGGACCTTACACTTATTCTTGCCAGCAACAGTCTGTGTATGTGTGTAATCAGTTACCAACCACTGAATTCCAGACAAAAGAAAAGTATAATACTATGATAATTCAGAAGCCCTGTCTTCCATTGTACTTAAACAGCATAGACTGAATGATTTTAAAAACAGTTTTATCCAGAATCACATTGTGATCTGCTTGGCTAATATAGACAAGTCCAAACTGTGTTGTAACCTCTTTAAGTATGCACCTTTCTAAAGTATGTTTTAAAATTAACTAATCACTGTTCATTTGAAAGCTCCTTCAACAAAGTTTAGCCCTACCCACCCAAACCTAGTAAATCATAAATTATTTTACCGTGAAATACAGCCCAATTGTGTTGGAGGATGGTTTGGTTATTGAAAGTGAAAATGAAATCCAAAAATTGTATTATTGTGTCTGTACATGGTCTCATAGTTGTCAATTGCTTTTATATATTGAATATTCTAAGTAAGGTAAAAAATTCCCACATTTTATTCAAGAAGAGGCCTTCCTGTGTGTGCATATATATCCCAAGATATATTGGTTACATCATTCCTATAGCATATTAAGCTCCACTAACTCAAAACACAAAAATTGATTTACAACAGTGTGTGTCAACCTTTGACATTCCAACCCTTTACTTAAAGTCAAAGAATGGTCATGACTGCCTTTTTACTATAAAATGGCAAACCTATATTTTTTTTATTTCTTTGTTTCAAGAAGTTGACAGAGAATACCTCAGCTCTAAGAATAAGTGTGCACGAGGGTGGCGGGACGAATATTTTTGCTACATGTTGTAACAACATTTTCAAGACTTCAAGACCACTGATTGCCATTGAGATCTCTGTGGTATAGAAACACTGATGTAAGATATTATTGTCCAGAAACAGAAGTGTCTCACCAACAGAAATCCGTGTTTCTGACTTAACTACAGTGGGGAAAGGCATAGCCCCGGGTTGAACCAGATATCTACTCATATCAGGAGTAGATTTTTTTTCTCAAAAAGGAACCAGGAAGCTCTGGTTCCTTTTAGACTTCTATATGTACTAAATGTTTAAATAGCTAAAAAAAAAAATCTCTTCCAAGTGCTAGCTACTAAAGTGCTAGCTGGATGGCATCTGGCAGAAAGAAAACTGAAAGGACATCCTCTGAATTGCTGAAGAAAATGCTACCAAGTTTTACAGTAAGATAACTATTGCAGGAAGCAAACAAAATGGATGCAAAAATAGCATGAATAAATTTTGGTGTTACAATCAATTATTACAAATATACTTCTACCTTTACTGATCATTAAGAAATAAAATTTTTCTGTTCAAATGTTGTTTAGATAATATAGTAAGGAAATGTTTATGTTTTAGTTGCATATGCATTTAATTTAATATCTTTAAAGTAGTTGCAGAAATTCCTAAGGAATATTTGCTTTCGGCCAGCTGGGACAAGCCAAAATTTATCATAGATGAGGGTATCTACTTAGACTAAAACCTTCAAGTGTATTTGTTTTGGAATAAAGTTTTGTAGCTTTTATTTCGATTTAATAGTCTATTTTGCTTTTATACTATGCTTGGAAAGATGTATATAAATGTTAGTTATTGTGATTCAATAACTATCCTATCAAACACTTTTTTACAACGTTTGATAGGAATCTAACTGCAAATTGCAAATGTACTGCAAACACTAGTATATAAATCTAAGAACTTTTTAGTTAAAAAAAAGCTAATAGCCACATAGTTATACTCTTTCCCTTCTCTAAAGCACCCGTTGGGTCCAGAAATAGCATCTATCTTAAGAAATACAATTTTGTACAATATTTAGGTTTGAGGAAAAAGACCCTTTGTTTAAAAATGTAAAGAGGTTCTTGAGTCAGGATCAAGGAGGTGTGAGGCTTCAGGATGCTTTTCAGAGCTATAAACTAAGTCATAGAAGTACATCTTTGAAAAGAAAATCCTCAATTTAAACTCACACAAAAGGATCCTTATTGAAATTGATTTCTTTCATAAACTCTCCAAAGTCTTCATTTTTCAAATGTTAAGGAGAACATTTCTGGTTGGGAAATGTTTTGTACAATTCCTTTGTTACTTCTAATTCATGTTTCTACTTAAAACTGGACAGTTTTTGTTGTTCCTCAAAGGCTTAAAATGCCATAAGCTTCTTTTGTATGTTTGCAAAGCTGGCCAGAAAATGGAAATCCCATCTGTTGTGATAATTGAGCCTACAGATTTACTCTAGTTGTGACCTCAACTATAGAAAGCATGTGAAGGTTCATAAGACATCACAATAATGAATTATGATGGGGAAAAAAAAGAGACAAAAATCCTAAATTAATCTGAACAAAAGAGCTTACTGATATGGTTCAAGAACTATGTTAAAATCATGCTAGGTACAAACAGAAGTAGTAGAATCAGAAATTAATCAAAAAGTGGTGGAATATTTCACCTGTCACTCTCTTTCTAGTTCCTTAGAGAAAAACTTTTTGGAACAAAAACAGAAAGAATAGATGAAAGTTACTGAAGTGAGCATCAGCATCAGGACTTCCGCTGCCAATATTATCTGGGACTCCAGAACTTCATTCTCATCCTGAGGGATGTTTTGATCAAACTGGGCCAGAGAAAGGAATCTAGTTGACATTGTCACATTACCCAGCAGGAGTACAACCCAAACCACTGGAGATTAAATGGAATCAGACTTTAACAGCAACAGCTCTAGCCAGTCTCAACTAATGTCTTTCTTTTTCCCTCCAGAAGGATAGTTATTGGTATCTAATAGAATGTCAAACAAGGTGGATTTTTCCTCCATAACTCTCCAGCTAGGGAGATCAGGAACAAAAAACATAAAATGAAAGCCTTATTTAGTACTTTATATTTCAAATGCCTTAACTATTTCTGTATAGTTAAGAATGTTTTAAATAATTTTAATGATATATTTGCCATGGTACCAAGCAGACTGAGGTTTCTACATACCAAATCTTGGACCTTGTCACTGTTGGATAGTGACTAAGTTATGTTAATACTTTTGGTCCCGATACTCCACTAAATTAATCAACATGTCCAGCATGCCCCATGACAATAATTTCATCCACAATCAGAATGAAAAGTCAGAAACTTGGAATTTCCTTTCTTGTGAATTATTAAATATTTAGAAAATAGAAAAGAATTTTCAGCTTGTTGCTTAGAAGGCTGTTGTCAGTTTCACTTTTCTGCTTGCAAAGAAGCAAAATAGACAAGAGATTTTCAGGTGGGTAATTTGGGAGCAGACATTTTAATTTTCCAAATTGGATTTTTTTTCCAAAATGTAAATATTTGCGGATTATTTTAATCCAAAACCCACCCATCCCCAGTGATTTCCAATAGAAAACCATTCCGACAGCAGGTTCCTGAGTAGCTCTAATCTAGTCTATATATTTTGGAGATGAAATTATTTGGAACTTAATGTAAATCCCCTCTTTCTGCCCTATAATACACAGAGAAAGCAAAACATTTATTTCATTTTCACAGTCTTAATTACGGATTTCTATATTGAAGATGTTTTCTGACAAATGGATATACAAACAGACAACAAAAACAAATTAAAGAAAAGAAAAATCATAATTTACCCCAGAAGCCATTTTATTTTTTTACAATCAAGCTGTAAATGTGGATATAAAAATGCAGTATATTTGTGAAAAATGTGGAAATCAAAGAATTTAAGAAGTAAAAGAAGATGTGATCAATATAATACATTTATAAATAAATATTATAATATGTCTGCTAAATAACTATGTTGTGGATCTGTAACAGTATAATTTAGTTCTTCGCTAGTATGGCTGTGTTGCAGATAGAAATACAAACAGTGAACAACCATACAAGCTAATTGATTTCCCCCATAATCTCAAATATAATCAGTGTAATATGCTATATACTGCCAAACTTCAATAATGTTTTCCATACCTTTTTAGGCTTTCTAGGCTGTGTCCAGACTCAGGGGTTTTTTCCGAAAAAGTAGCCTTTTTCCGAAAAAACTTCGCCTGCGTCTAGACTGCAGCCGCGTTCTTTCAAAATTAAATTGAAAGAACGCTGCTTTTCTTTTGACGGTGGAAAACCTCATTTTACGAGGAAGAACGCCTTTTTTCGAAAGTGCTCTTTCGAAAAAAGGCGTTCTTGAATGCAAACAATGGTTTTTCAAATGAGAGCATCCAGACTGCCTTTCGAAAAAGCGGCTTGCTTTTTCGAAAGTTCCGCTTGCAGTCTAGACGCTCGTTTTCGAAAGAGGCTTTTTCAAAAGTATCTTTCAAAAAAGCCTCTTTCGAAAGAGGCTTGCAGTCTAGACATAGCCCTAGTGTATTGCATTTACTGAAATCTGTATTTGGGTAACACCAGGCATCTTAATATCAAAGCATTGCAACCTGGATTTTCAGACACTCAGTTTGAAATCTTCATGAATATTTTTCAAGTTGAAATTCTCTAAATTAGCTTGTTACCTCTCTAATTTATATGCACTTGAAGTATTTTCAAATGGTGATAAAATAGGAAAGTAAGAAGTGGGTGCTTGCAAAAATTGGAAGCCAGTAAGAGAGGAGTATGATTTTTAGTGTATCCTGGAAAGTCCACCTTCCATGGAATTTTTTAAGAAGGGTCCAATATATAAAAATAGTTCAGACCATAAATATTTTGTCCTAAAGATTACATTCTTGTGTACAGCAGAGACACCCCTGAAACCAGAAACTTTTGTTGCCCCTTTAGAACAGCTAGTTCATCTACAGGAACCAGTGAGAATCAGTTGCCATCAGTGCATAGCTGCTTGACCCAGTGCCATCATGGCTGAAGGTAAGAGGAAGACCCCATAGTTCCCATGGATAACAGGAAGACAGACTAAATCTCTACTGCTGGAAATACTGTGCATCCATTTTCTTCCACAATTTGCCACTGGAGCATCACCAGAACAAGCTGTATGATGGCTGCATAGGAAGAATGGTCTTTCCTAATGGCAATCACCAGTACAGTTGTTAGGAAAGACTATCTTTCCTTGCGGAAACCTAATTTCTGAAGGAGAAAACAAAATAAGCCTCACATCCCTCCTAAATATTGTACCACACCAAAACATCAGAAAAGATCTCTCCTCTAAAAAGAAAGTGATCTTTATCCTGTCCTAAAAGCCTTTAAGGTTCTGAGAATGTGGAGCAAACAGTTTCAAAGCACAAATTCAAGAGTTTATGGGGTAAATAGGTCAAAGAAGAAATTACATAGGCACCTACAGCATACATAAAGGCAGAAAAAATATGTGCTTGTGCGAACAGTAAAGGACATCCCCATCTTATAACAACACAATTTCATTTCCACCACACTATAGGGGTGACATTTTTAAAAAGCACTTAGCATTCACCTATTTCTGTTCTCATGATGTCAAGGGATGGGGGATGCCAAGACCATTTCTGCAGGTGAAAAAATTAAGGACTATGAAGATGGTTATGGGGAGAGATTTATAATCATAGTTGGAGTATCAGGTCTACAGACTGATGCAAAAGAATCCCTTTATCAGTTAAGTATTTTTTAGAAATGGTCCAGGACCATCAGTCATGTAAAATAACTCCTGCAATGGAAAGTCAGTTTCAGTGAAATAAAATTCTTTTCACACTACTTAGTTTGTTCACTACTAATATGTGTCACATTGTCATTTATAACCTATAAAAGGAAAAGCGCTACAATTTATTTGGACCCTGGAGATTTGAGTGGGCACTTTGAAATAAAAAGAAATAAGCAAGGATTTAAAACCTTTTAGTAGTTCTATTAAAATTAACCTCAAACAAAAATATAAGCTATATCTAGGAAAAGGAATGCATTAACTTTACCAATCTGTTTTAGCTGGAGAAAAACATTCTAATTCTATTCTTAACTCACTCTGTTTATCAGCAGTACTTATTGCAGTTTATTTGCTCTCTGAGTAATGAAGGAAGTAATATTACATAATAGATGAGCTATGGTACTTAAACACAAAGGAATAAGATAATGATGGAATTTCAAATGTAACTGAATATTGTGAATGTAATTGGTTCTAAATCACAAAATATATTTGCATTTTAAGAAAACTAAAAATACTAAAGTTTTCTAAGAAAAGGGAGCTATTCTTTTTAATAAATCCAGAAATGCACAGTTATTGAATTTGTTTCAGGATACCATAGTTTGAATTTTTTTTTGTATACTCCTATAGTTATGCTTGTACATATTTAGATATTTAAATATCTAGCATAGCTCTTAAGTTTGCTAAAGTCTGCCTTCTTTAAATCCATTGTCTTTATTTTGCTGGTTTCCCTCTTACCATTCCTCAGTGTCATGAATGCTATCATTTTATGATCACTTTCATTCATGTCGCCTTCCATTTTCAAATTCTGAACAAGTTCCTCCCTATTTGTTAAAATCAAATCTAGAAAAGTCCCCCCCCCCACCTTTGTAGCTTTCTCCACATTCTGAAATTAAAAAATTGTCCCGCATACATTCCAAGAACGTGGATAATCTGTGCGCTGCTGCTAATTTCCCAACAGATTTCTTGATAACTGAAGTCCCCCCCCCCCCCCCCCCCCATCACTGCCAAGCCTTGTTTGGATGATTTTGCTAATTTTTTTAAGGCCTCATCCACCTCTTCTTCCTGATTAGGAAGTCTGTAATAAATCCCTACCATGACATCACCCTTGATTTTTTACCCCTTTTATTCTCACCCAGAGACATTCAACAAGTCTGTGCCTATTTTTATTACAACTTCTGTCCAAGTATCTACATTTTTAATATATAAGACAATACCTCCTTCTTCATTTCCCTGCTGCCTGTTCTTCATGAGCAACCTTTATCCTTCCAAACCAGTACTCCAGTCATGCATATGATCCCACCAAGTGTTCACGATGCCAACTGTGTCAAAGTTGTGTTTATTTACTAAGATTATGAGTTCTTCCTGCTTATTCCGCATACGTCTCACTTTAGTATACAGACAACTAAGACTCTGATTTGATTTCACCTCCAAATTCTGTCTCTGTCTGTCTATTTGTTATCTCTTCTGTGATAGGCCTTTCTCTGGGTTGCTATGTTTACTTCCCTGAAGGCTTTTTTCACCTGCCCTCGTCAATCTTAGTTTAAAACCCTCTGTCACGTTACCAAATTGGAGGGAAGCAGCTAGATCACTGTTGCACCCATTGATGGGAGTGTTGACCCCAAAAATAGTATAAAAGGGGGCCATGTGGGGTGTTGAATAGAAGCTTTCTGTCTGCTAATCCTATGTACACTGTTCATGTGATTGTATAATGTCTGTGTGTGTAGTTAGAAATCTGTACTTTGTGTGGATACTGAATATTTCTCTGTATGTGACTGAGCATTGGGCAGAGCCCAGCCTACGGATATGCTCATTAGCGAGGCCCTGTGGGACAATGGCACTCAATGGGCCAAGGACACACCTAAAGAATGAGGGCTGCCAGCAGGGAGCACAGGGATAGGCCGCTAGCCAGGGGACCTGCTGCAGCCAAGAAGAGACCAGGAAGGATGTATAAAGAGGCCATGTGGTGGACTCCATTTTTTGGTACTCAGCTCAGCACTTCATCCCAGAGGCAGCAATGCAGGGATCGAATAGCCGGAAAGAACTGTGGACCTATCCTGATCCTAGGATGAGCAACAAGGACTTTTGAGCCAGTGGTTGTAATATCTCTGCTAGAGCCTGCATCGAGAACTGGGAGATTCGATGCATGTAATGTACTATTCCTTTAACAACCTTAACCTCGTGCTTTTCTTCCTTGTGGTAATAAACCTTTAGTTGTTAGATGCTAAAGGATTGGCTCAGCGTGATTTGTGGGTAAGGACCAAAGGGTAAATTGTCCAGGGCTCTGTGGCTGGTTTCTTGGAACCGGACAGAACTTGTTCAGGGTAGGTGGGATTGGGTTCTAAGACCCTCCACCTGTGTTTGAGGCCCGGGGCCATCTGGGGCACGGATATTGCTGGGGTGTTGGAGGGGTTTTGCTCATGAGGCTTCAGGCAGGCAGCTGAAGCACTCTGTGGTACTGGTTTGTGGTCTGTTTGGGAAGGTCACCAGTCTGAGGGCTGTCAGGAGCCCCAGATTTGAGCAATTCGCTGTGAGCGGACGCACTCAGCTGTACCCAGACACGGCCCGGTCCGTCACACCCTCCTCACTGGATTAGTCAGTCTGTATCCAAACATACACTTCCCCTTCCTTGATAAGTGGGCCCCATCTCTGCTTAGCAACCATTCCCCCTGGAACAGCATCCTGGGGGCCAAAGCCTTCCTGGAAACACCATCTTCACACCAAAGAATTCACCTCCTTGATGCTTCTGTCTCTGCCTGTCTCCTTTCCTTGAACAATGATCAAAGAGAGCCTCACCTGCACTTCATACATCTTCACCTGTACTCCCAGAGACTTGTAGTCATTTCTGATCTGCTGGGCATCATACCTCCCAGCATCATTATTGCCCACATGAATGAGGAGTATGGACTAGTAGTCAGAGGTCAGAAGATCTTGACAATCCCTCCAGAACATCTCATTTATAAGCCCCTTGAAGGCAGCATAAACACACATAAGGCTGGCTGGCCTACCTGCATCTTTGACTAGCCCTTTGAAAAGTGATGATGGGGGAGGCTGGGTGGAGCCCTGCTCTCACTACCCCTGCCTCTTCTGGCAAATTACTCCAGCATCACGCAATGGGAGAAAGAGTCATCCCATAAAGTCCCAAACTGAAATTATCCTGGAACCCAGGAGCAGTGATTACTGCATGAATAATACAGAAAGATTTTGAAATGGTAAGAAACGCTTTGCAAAACTGCACTTCTCAGCACTTTCCATCTGATAACATCAAAACATCTAACAAAAAACATCTAACATCTATGAAGCAGGCAAGTATTGTTATTATCCCTTTTTTTCAGATGGAGAAAGTGAGGCACGGAATAATTAAGTTCATTATATGCTGCTGCTGCTTTTTTTTTAAATCAGTAGAAAAACTCCCCTTGAGACCAAGCCTTAAATGATGGGTCCAAGGTGACACTGGAAGTCTGTGACAAGAAGGCCATTAAGAAAACTCCTGATCTTCACATTTCTAGCAGAGGGGATCACAGGCCACGGGCTGCATTGAGGAAGGGGGGTTCACCCTGAAACCCCAGCTTTCACCAGAACAGGAACTTGGCAATGAGGCTGCACCTGACCCTGACAGCATAAGGGCTGGCCTCGCCCCTCTGTGCCAGGTATGGCAGGGGAGGTTCAGCCCAGCATGATCCAAGTGTGGAGGGGGTTATTATGGGGGGATCGGGGTGTGGGACAGTCTTGGTGACTCAGTGGAGATCTGGAAGCACAGGGACTTGGTGCGGGGTTCTGGTGTAGGGGCAATGGAACTCTGGTTGAGCTCAGTGGAGAAGTCAGGGGAGGGGGCTTGGTTTGGGGTCCAAGTGCTGGGGAAGTGGGACTTCATAGGATGGGGGTCCAGGTGCAGCTTGCTGAGGCTCAGTGGGGTGGTGGTATGGGTTTGGATGAGTCCAGGTTTAGGGGGTCAAGGCTTGTCAGGGTGAGAGTTAGATGGGCCTGCCTAATCAGGGAGACCCACCTGCTGCTGAGGGACTGCATGCCAGACTCCTGCTCCCCCCACCCCGATTCCTCATCCCCTTTTTTCTTCATCCTCCTTCCCCCATTCCTTCCTCACTGCCTCTTGCCCCCACCTCCTCATACCCCTTCCCCACACACAACTCCAGTGCAGGGCACAGAAAACAGGAACCATGAAGAGAGAGAACAAGAAGGGGAGGGGACTGGGCAGATAACACCCCACATGATAACGACTCCAAACACTAGCAAAGGGGAGAGGGATTATGGGGAGCACATGTGGGGATAGGGCAAGCGGAGAAGAGACCCCAGCACTGGACTCAGTAGCAACTGGGATGGGAAAATGAAACCAAACCCACCAGGTGTCCACACATTAGCAAAAGTGAGGAGAGCCAACCAAGCAGGGAGAGATCAAAGGAGGAGAAGGTTGGGGAAGCAAAGAGGAAGACCACTTTGCCCACCCTGGACCAAAGTGCAAGGAAGGCGACCGGACGGGTGAGGGGCCAAGCAGGGAGGAAGCTAAACCAACAAGCAGCAGCAGGGACACAGCAAGCTGGGTGCAGTGGTCTCTGCAGAGCAGGGCTTGCAATCCTCAGCCAGTGTGCTGGAGAATGCTATTGCAGCAGCAGGGAGAACCTATGTGACTGTAATTTGAACCATGTGTATGTTCCATGCAGGTTCAGGGGTGGGCTGCTAGGGAGGCTCCCTGCTACTCTGTCTTCCCATCTGCCCTGGATCCTTCCTGAACCATACTAAGGACAGGCCACAGCAAACCCACGTACAAGTTGGAGGCAGGGAAGGGAGGGGTGGGGCCAGCTCAGCTCTATCATTGGGTAGAGAGAGCCTCCCATTGCCTAGCAAATCAGATGCCTATGGGAAGGCACATGAGTGGTCACACCTGCTGAATAAGCCTTGAGCAGCCACTGACATAGTACTACTACTGAGAGCTAGCTGGGAGGCATTACTGGGACTGTCATGTCATCTGGTCAATCAAGGTGTTCAGCTGTAGTTCTACTAGTTGGTCCCAGGCTCAGCTGAAGGACCTGATTCCTGAAAATGTTATTCATTTTCTTTGAGCTCTTTTGTCCAAATGGTGGCTTTACTACTCCTAATTTAACTGGAGATCATCCTGAAAACATATTCCATTAACCAAACAAATGGACACAAGACAAATTTGCAATCCAGATTAAACCACAAATACACAAACAAACCACATGAACACAAACTTATGCCCTCTGTGAATTGAGTCAATCAATCAATGCTACCAGATCTGCAAAATTATCAAATGAAGAACTGCCATTTTGCTCCAGGCAAAACTGTACCAATTAAAAGGGAGTTAGTGAGATAACATATCCAATGCAAGGCTGGATTCAGGTAATGGTGCCAAAAGCCTCAGGGTACATTTGGGTCATACTTCTTAAATACCCTGAATTACACACTCGGGAAGCATCTCAGACTTGGGAAATAGAGATCAAAAGAGTAGTCATGCTGCCTTTCCAAATCAACATAGAAAAATAAAACACTAAAGAAGGCAGTCCCCTTTCAGTCAGTAACAAACACTGAACTTTTTCTTTAAAAGAATGCCTTTGGTAAAATACACACACATTTTTAAGTAAAATATTGATTTCACAATTAATCTGTATGAGCTGTTGAAACAGAGCTAGTATTAATAACTTGAGCATGAGGCTGCTGAGCCTGCCTCATGTTCAAGTTGAGCCTGAGGATGTGTTAATGCTTTGAATTTCAGATTTTTCACTTTTGACTCTCTCACACAGTCCTTTGGTGACTGGGTTGAAACACAAACCAGCCTACTTTCAAATCTCAGTTTGAGATTACATTGATTTCTATGTAGATTGAGACTGTTTTATTAATTTTCTGCATTCTTATCTTTTGCAAATTAAAACCAGGATTAATTAGGATAGATGGGCTAAATGCTGAAGTGTCTATTCTGCTTTCATTCAGTCCTTCTTCCTGTACACTCCCTGGGTGTGTCTAGACTACAGGGTGTTTTCGAAAAAAGTGGCCTTTTTTTGAAAAAACTTCCCTGTGTCTAGACTGCTGCTGCGTTCTTTCGAAAGTAAATAGAAGGAACGCAGTAGTTTTTTCGACTGCAGAAAACCTCGTTTTACGAAAGAGAGCATCCAGACTGCCAGGGTGCTCTCTTTCGAAAAAGTGGCTTGCTTTTTAGAAAGTACAGTCTAGACGCTCTTTTTCAAAAGTATCTTTCAAAAGAGGCTTGCAGTCTAGACATAGCCCCTATTGAAAGCAGGATTTGCCTCTATCTCAGACTACTTACGTTTTTTGAAGCATGTTGATATAATCGTTGAAATATTCAGGACACACCTAGTTGGCTAGCAACATTGCAGTGCTTTATTACATGTAATTGCAGTTCAAATATAGACCCTATCAAACAAACCAGACTCATGGCTTATCTCTACATGGCAAGTTAGTGTGCAGCAAGCCAGAGAGTGAATTGATCATATGTCAGCTTGCTTCACAGTAGCATCTTGTATCAACACTGCTGCAGTGCAATGAATGCCTGGAGTGTAGCTTGGCTTACTACAGACTCTTGCACTCCAGGACTTTCAATGTGCCACAGCAGCGTCGATGCAGGACATTGCAGCATGGCAAGCTGATGTGCAGTAGAGCCTGGTTTACCACACATAAATGTGTTGTTTAGACAAGCCCACAAAATGCTTTGAAAACAGCCTACGTAAATCAATAGGAGAGTTGGCCAACATCCCACAAAAATGTGTATTTGCTCACCTACATAAATACATTTGCTTTACTCAGCCATGCATATGTATGTTTTCTTTCTATGAATTGTGGATAACTGTTTTGTGTTTGTAGAAAGTCAATTGTGGGCTTGCATATTCAGCACTTGTAGATAAACTCAACATACGTCCATGATTATTCAAAGTGTAACTGATATATGTTTATAGGGGATGAAATGATTCAATATGGTAGGGACCACAGCAGTCCCCAGAACTCAAGCCAAACAGTTCTCATGATACTCTTCAAAACTAGGCTTCTGCGTGCATAATAACTTTGTGTGCATATTATGAGATGTTGTATTTAAATTCTGCACCATCACAAAAAAAATACACCAAATTAATTTTTCTCTTGGGGAAGGTGAGTGGGGCAAGAAGGTTTAAGTTTTCCTAGTTCTTCTTATCTTCCTGAGATATTCAAATCCCAAGTGTATTCTTCAAGTCCTTCTCTTGATCACAGGAAATACATGCAGTCAGTTGTGAAATAGAAATAATACCACAAGATTTATTAAACCAACCACAATTAAAATACCCTGAATATCTATAGAATATATATTGAAGTAAATGCTTTTGCTGCCAAGATTATCAACACATTGTAAAATGTGTTTGCCATATATGACTTATTTGAATGTTTCATTTCATATAGTGGATCTCAATTTGTTTTCATGGAATTTCAACTCTTATTCAGAACAAATTCAGAATATTTTACACTACATTATATATGCATTTGATTACCCTGCAACAAGTAAGTTAGCAGAATACTTTATACATTAGATATAGATACACACACCCATAGTAGAAGATGTACATTTCATTACAAGATTACATAACTCAATTGCACTTCTATTTGCATATCTTCTGCCTATTCTTTTTGCAGAAGAGGTTTTGCCACTAAAAAGCCCCATGTTGATGGGGCCATTTGTCAGGAAAAAAAACCCTTTTGCACCAGATCCTGTAAACCTCATTTTTTGAGGAATAAGGAATCTTGTGCAAAAGGGTTTTTTTCTGACAAATAGCTCCATCTACACGGGGCATTTTAGAGGCAAAACCTCTTCAGCAAAAAGGATTGGCAGAAGATATGCAAATGAGAGAACAATTTGCATATCTTCTGACGCAAAAAACCAGCAATATAGACATAACCTTGCAGAGAAAGAAGGATGTAGGAATTGGGACTAGCCACATGTATATGAGAAGTAAAAGGGGAAATAATGAAGAAACATACTGCAAATTATTGCAAGATAGAGGTTTAGAAAAAGAAAAATGAAATGAAATTTAAGTTTGGTAACCATGTAATTATGAAGAAAAATGGTTTTTATTTATATTGTTCTCACAGATTAGGTGATTTAAAAGATTGCTGAAGAAATTGAATCTGAAAGTACAGAATGAGGAACTGGAGCAGTGTTTCTCAACTTTTTTTTTTTTTTAAATAAAGTACCCCCTTAAAAATTGTGCATCTGAAACTGTAAATATGAGGGGTACTTTTTTTTAAGGGGGTGCTTATCATTTTTTTTTATCTACCATTGCAACACATTTGTTTAAATAACTTAATCATAGGTGGGCATCAGTAAAAATGTTTGGGTGTAAAAAGTACAAAAAATAATAAAGCTCAGTTTTCTCCAAATTTCAGTTGTGTTGACATACCTCCAGACTTCTCTCAAGTATCCCTAAGAGTACTCGTACCACTAATTTAAGAACACTGAACTAAAGTGGCATATATTCATCCTGCTAGGCACATTCAACCACAATCTAAACTGAGATAACCAAGAAAACAGTTGTTAATGCAGTGCTTGTGTGCATAGTTTTGCAGCAATATTGATTAGTACAGATTGTCAAAAGACACTCAATATGGGCTGTCACACTGGGACTTCCTTTCTGTTTAGTCTTGCTTGGTTCTTACTCTGCAGACAACAGCAAGACTGAAAGGACGGGTTTTCTCTTTGCATATGTTTCTTTCCCTGTTCCTTCACTTTTGCAGGCTACCAACTCTAGGGTGGAAAAGGAATATTGATGTTCCCCAAAGTGTTCTGAAACATTCAACAGGCACCTGTGTAGACTCTCTCCTAAGACATGAAACACTACATATACTAGACTCATTTTACCTATTTATTTATTCATTTATTTGAAGATTTGTGATCTCTTTAATTCAGATCACTTGAGAAAATTTACACATGGGTTTAAAATTTCTGATTAATAAGTACTTGAAATGATCTAGCTATATATTCGAGAAAAAAATGATACCGAAAAGATTCTCAAAAAAGAAAATTATTCTCCCATTTCTAGTAACTTCTGTCATGAATGTCTGAGAGCTCAGAGATAGTAAATGGGCACTTTTTAATTTAGTAGGATGCAAATAAATGGAGGAATCTCTTGGAAGAAAAAAATGTATTCTGGGAAATCATGGTGGTTCATAATTTGGAAATCTCCAGATTTTCCAGAAAGTATTAATATATTGCAGATAATAGCGTTACATAGAAGGATTTCTCATAAGATTATTTTTGTAATCATCCATTGCAAAATCATAACCATTCACTTTCTGCAGTTCACATGCTTGCTCACAGGAGTAGTTTATGATACAATACATTTGAAAGTGTTTGAAACTGGCTCAAGTATAGATGGGAGGAAAAGATCATAAGCTTTTCTCATAATGACAATGCCATCTTTGGTTAGTAGTTTGATCTCAGTGCCCAACATAGCAAATTAGACCACCATACATATACATAAAACATAAAACTGATTGGTAAAAATAAGGGAGAAAAATAAGTTTTCAATGGAATCATGTTTGATTTTTTACTCTGACAAAAACTAGTTTTTCTATACTGTACCTTTATCAGAAGGATTATAATGGTGAGTCAGGAATTGTAAATTTCATAGACCCAAGTTCAAAGCATTATTTTTAAAATGAAACATTATTGCTGGTATGTCTATTAGCTTCTAGAGAGACTTATTCTGTTTCCTTTCTTGACCGGTCAGATGTTCCATATCCTCACAACATTAATTGACACAAGGGATAGCAGTGCACCAGTTCTAAATAAATAAATAAACAAATAACATGACTCAAATCTCAACCTAGTTGAGTTCAAGCATTGAGCCCAAGTGCATTCCTGTCTTTCCTGAAATGTTGCTGTCATGATTATGAGGGTTAGCCAGCAGCCTGGGGATTAAGGGGTTAACTACACCTAGCCAGGTGGAGTGACCAATAAGAATGTAGGTGGGACTTTTCAAACTGGGACAAAGGAATTTGGGTTTTTTTCCTTTCTCCCTTTTGTCTCTCTGAGTGAGTTCTCTGCAACGACAGGAGGGACAAGCATGTCTCTCTCTCTCTCCAAGACACCATTCTTCATTTTCTGTAAGTAGGGTAAAGTTTAGGTAGTCTCGTTAGGTTTTATTGTTTTAATGATTGGGTATGGGATCTGAGATCTGGCACTGTGTAAAAGATGTTTTGGCTTTTCTTTGTAACTAAGTTCTAGGCCCATGGAGTTTCTCCATGAGTATATTTTGTTACCTCCCTATCTAGTCATTATGGTTGCAACAGGAATATTGTTGTAATAATAAAAGTTCTTTCTTTTCTTTTTATTAACCTGGCAGTGGTTAATTGTGTGCCTTGATTTTTATTTTAGGGGTAAGATTTCCCAAATGATCTTTCCCCTGATTTCTTTATCACATTTGGGTGGTGGCAGCGGAAGTTTTATTCCCAAGATCTAGGTTTTTAAGATCTTGGGGGGAAGTTTTATACCAAAGCCTGGTAGATAAGGCTTTGGGGTACACTTGCTGGCCCCCACTTCTGCATTTATCATGCCAGAGTGGGGAAGGAGCCATGACAGTTGCCATTAAGCAAATGACCCAAATGAGCAAAGTCCCTGCGCCTCTCAATCCCAACTAAGATGTTTACAAAATTGAGCATCATTAATGTGTTTGAACTCAGGGAAAAAGGTGTGGAATGGTGAATCTGTTGTATGCAATTAACAAAGGGGATCAAATCAGCTAAGATAATTTGGTTCATTTAGGAAGGGTGGACCTTGGAAGCTTGAGGTACCCATTCATAAAACTTTCCGTGGCTTATTTAGCGTGACTGACGATTTTCTGGTAGGAATTAAACTTTAGGCTGCAAACACACTACTTTCTGGAAATAGAGGTTTACACTACAAAATTCACAGCAGAAGTTTTCACAACCTCAAATCAATCTATTTTTGTCAACACTGAGACAGTTTGGGAGCTATATCAGTGTCCAATATGAATTTCATTGGTTTTATGAACACTATTCATAATTGTAAACATTTATGAAGACCATCTACTGTGTAAAAGGAAGAAAACTACATATGCAGTTGGAATCTATGTGAGGAAAGGTGGGACAGAACAATCAAAGGGCCAGAAGCTGCTTATAAAATGAGATGGCTGCCATTAGAGGCTATTACCTCTGAATGTACTGTTTCTTGATAGACATCTATTAGGAGAGGAGAGGCTAGAATTCTTCTCAGTCTGAACACATACACGAAGGGAGGTGGACCTAACAGTTAATTGAGCTGACCCCAGGTGAGCTAAATCATCATTTCTAGAAGTAAACTAATTACTCAGTGCGGACTAGTCCCATTCTCTCTCAAGAGGGGTCAGGCCCTCTGTAATATGACATCACCACGCCCAAGAGAATAAATTTCATTGCTGGAACTAGAAGAAAAAAAATGAAGGCTGAGGCATTGTCTATCTCTTAATGAACTTGTACTGAATGAAGAGATTCATAAAAGGGGGTCTGATAGACTGAGGGAGTTTACTAATTTCTACTGAACAGTAACCCTTATATTATTAAAGAGAGGGACACGTGCCTGTGTTCTTAAGCTCCTTTGCCATGAATCTATACCCTGGCTGTATTGCCACATTTGTTCCTGATGGATGAAAATAGGAGAAATGAAAGCTCCCACTACCAGGTAGACTATGGAGTGAAGCCATTTAAGCACCAAGGGAAGAGAGATTGCTGAGACATTGGTTCTAGGTCTTACAGCTGGACTCTGGGGTTAGACATAGGGCCTGTAGGTGAGTAACATACTTGAGTAAGTGCTAGGAACTGATCTGTCCTTACCCAGTCCCAGGGTGCTTAGGAACATTGGGACTGAGTGGATGGATTCCATCACAAGAGACTCATGCTTATCCACAGAGCAGGACCAGGTTATGACAAATAAGATAAAGGATTAGTGGACAAAGGAATTATACTAGCCTCTAAAACCATTGCAATGGTTGCAGTCCATAAAAGCTAGTAGATTCTCTGTTTGTAAAATTGCTATGTACCATTGATAGTATCTCCTCTAGTTATAAATACATTTTAACTTCTCCACCTGTAGCTTATACTTATTTTCCCTGTCCTACATACATCTGATCTAAAATGGCGTGGGCTTAATCCTACAGAGTGCTGAACATTTAACCTACACTGGTTTCTATGTGTAGTCAGAACCTTGCAGAGTCAAGCCCTTTGTTGGTGCATAAAGATGCCACAAATTGTAATCATACAGATCCCTGACACAGTGAAAACAATTTTAAACACTTTCATAATCAATATCACAAAGATTTGCTAGCTCCATGTGCTGCATCATCAGTCTGGAAAATTGAAAAAGGCAAACTTTGATTAAAAAACGGTAGCTGAAAAGACTGCAATCCTTAATTAAACTAGGTTTTAAACTTTAAAATATGCTCTTGGATTTCTGCCTTTCAGAAAAGATTTTTCTGTGAAGATGTGCACTATGCATCAAGTTCTGCAAGGTAATTGCTATTTTCCTCAGTGAGGGTAGTGAGCTCTTCACAGGACTGAGTACTAAGGCAGTGAGTGGGTAACTTAAATCCCATAATTTTCTATTTTAAAAAGGGGGTGAGATTACAACAGGCTAGTAAAAAATTAACTATGGGATATAACAATGAGAGATTTACTGGAATTAAATATGAACTGCAAAAGGTATTTGTGGAACTTAAAAGAGACTCATGTTAGTCTCCTAGGGATGGTAAAATCATACATTGTCAAATCTAGAACTGCTGCTGGCAACGAACAGTTCCAAATATAGCACTGAGACGGGACCCAAAACATGTAGGGCTCAAAATTGCACTGCTCAGATTTAAATGGATACCTTCCAGGGAATTATGGCTTTGCACTCTAGTAGCTGGAGGCTTCGTAATAGAATAAATTGCTACTAATACTAGTCACTACAATTTGAGATTGTCCTTTTAGCTCAAGCAAAGCTTCCCCCGTCCCCCATCACAAGATGTCATTCCAAGCAAACTTCAAATACTTGAAAAACCTTCTGATCTTAAAGACACTTGGAGTAAAGAGAGCGATTTAATATCACTACAGGCTTCCAGCATTCACAGGGGAACTCTCAAAAATCTTCCATGTGTACAGCATGCTGCTAAGGGACTTACAGGCAACAACAGTCCTAGGAATTTTAAGAGGTGCAGTTACTATAGAGTTTTAGTAACACACAGGAAAAGTAAACAGAGATTATTTGTGTGACATTATTAAAATAGTTATCTTTTAAAGAAATTAGAATCTTTTAAATAGGATGCTGAATTGACATTGATATTAGTTATGTTGCTCCTAGGAAGGATATTTAACATTAAAGTGTCTGCAAACTATGATAATGTTTGCACTTCAGGCACTGGTCAATTTTATAACGACTGTCAAATATGAATAAGAATGTGTTATATAAGTTACAGATATGTATGAATCTTTGTACACATAATGATTTCTTTTGGTACCATGAGAACAAAAAGCAAAACTCAAGTGCTGTATATCAACAAAAGTCTTAGAAGTATTGTATAAAACCTGGCTGTCCTTTCCTTTCATTCAATTTAATTTGATAGTGCTTACAACAACTTCAAAGAATAGACTCCAAGGCCAGAAGGGACTATTTGTGATCATCCATTCTGATCTTCAGTGTAATATAGTCCTCTGAACTTCCCTAAAATCATTCCCAGGGTATATCTTTTAGGAAAAAATATTCAATGTCCATCAGAAGTGGGCAATAAGTCAGATACAGCTTACCAGGTTCAGCCCCTGGTGGGTTGCCGGCACTTTATTTACCTGTGTGTCCACAGGTATGGTTGCTGCAACTCTTGTTGGCCGTGGAAGTGGTGTAGAGAGGAACACCACTTCCTGCAGCTCCCATTGTCTGGGAATGGCAGTCCCCAGCCAACCAGAGCTGCAAGCACCTGCACTTATGGATGCATAGGTAAATAAATCACCAGTGGCCTGTGAAGGGCTAATTCTGGTGAACTGCCTTTGGTTTATTGCCCACCCCAATCTAAACCATGAATAGAAAAATTCACTGTGATTTTTGTATTTTTACATACATTTTGAAGAAAATAAACAATTATACTTTTGAAATGAGACAGGTTAACTTGACACAGTACAAACCCAAAGAAGCACAGAAGAGTTTAGCAAAATCCAGTGTGCTTTCATTACAGTGACCCTTCTACCAATGTGATAATCTGAGGCCATGTGCACACTAGGAAACTATTTCAAACTAAAATCGACTTAACTCCTGATTTTACATAATCAAAATAGTGTGTGCTAGGACTGGGTCAGTCCCACTCCTGGGTCCCAGACCCATGTTCAGTCCACAATCTCCAGTCTAGGTACTGCAGAACACGTTTTGCTTATCCCTTTCAGTGTTTTGTGGAGGGCTGTCCATTGGTAAAATAGCTGTCAGGACAGATGCTTCTGGTCAGCTTGGGCTGGGTTACCAGTCCTCCCCAGTTATCAGCTGGACACTCTGATTGCTTGGGGAAGGGAGACCAAACAGCCTGATGGAGCTCCTCACCTTTCCCCTCCCTTGGCAGTGCTGCCGATTCTCTATACCAGCATCTCCCACTCTAACCTTATCGGTTGTAACTCCTCTCCATCTCCCTCCAAGCTCCTCTTCCACTCTCCTCCTCCCCCTCCCCCAAAGGGAAGGCTTTTAAAGAGGTCCTGTGGCTCCAGTGGCTGCCCAAAGTCAGCTCAGCTGGCCCTAAAGCCACCCTGTCTAGCTGCCCATAATTTGCCTTAGAGCCACCCTGTCTCAGCTGCCCATAATTAACCAGGACAGTTGGTATTTCAGAGCTGTCTTTCTCCCTGTTTTGATCAAGTCCTCTAACCTGCCCTGTCATAGTCCCCATTATGGGGAAGCTTCGAATTTAATCTAAGACAAGCTCCATTAATATGAACTCGACTTAGAGCCCCAGGAAGCACTGGGAAATAATTACTTCGAATTACCCTAAGGAGTACTTATTTCGAAATAATGGCACCGGAACATCCACACATTGCTATTTTGAAATAACTTTAACTCTATTTTGAAACTAGCTTTATTCCCTGAGAAAAGCAGGAGACCAGATTTTGAAATAAGTGGCCTGTTATTGTGAAATAACAGGCTTGGTAGTGTGGACGCTCCACTTATAAATTTGACTGAATGGGGTTATTTTGAAATAAAGCCATAGCGTAAATGAGGGTTGAGTTCAGTTATCAAAGGCAGCCATTGCCATATAACAGGCCAACAGTGACTCCCAAATATGCAAATAAAGCAGAAGAAGAGAGTTGTTTTTCTTTACCACAATGTTACAGCTCAGGCAGTGGCAGTGGGCATCAAACATCACTGTCTGATAATCAGTGTTATCTGATGTTCAGGATTTCCCAAATCCATGCATAAATCCAGGAACACAGAAATATAACACTTATGATACAATTGTGTCTCTGGGCACATTGTGAGGCAAATGTCAATAGAATACTCCAATGTCATGCTTTCAAAGAATGGCCCACAAATATGCAGATAGCATATGTAAAGTCTCAAAAAACATCTTTGTTCTACCATAATAAACATTTAAATGGAAGCAGAATTTACTTTAGTCCTCTAGGGGCAAGCACTACTCCTTTATACAAAGAAAGATTTTTACCTCCTCCTCATCTCTGCCATATGGGGACTCTTTAGATGTGTTTTCATAGTCTTGAATATTAATTACATTGATAATTTCAGTCAATCTTAAAAAAAATGGCCCAATGTCCTTGAGCCAATAAAGAGAAACAGGGAGATCTCTATGCTGACACTCTCAAAGTGACCACTGCCTATTTCTTAGGAGAAAAATTATGTAGGCCCATTTCCTTATCAGTGAGAAAAGCAATCAAGAGAGAGTGAACGAGCGAACGAGCAAGTGCAAGAGTATTCGTGCGTGCGTGCAAAGGAACTTTCTAGCCTGTTCTGGAGGAATTCATAAGAAGAAACACATATCTGACATTTTGCTGCTTGCTTTTTTGCATCCCTCCCATTTTTGCTACCTTAGCCATAGAACAGTGCTTATATGACGATAAATAAAGTCCTTTGGGGAATTATGCTCCCAAAATAACCCAGAAAATAATGAAGTTTGTTAGGTGAGATAGACGGTGACTCTACCGGGAAACAGAACAATTCTGGCATTTTCATCGATATTCAGGTATTAAAAGCTCATGCTTTAATGGTGGAGGTTTTAGATTTGGTACCTAGTAATAACCCATGATGTTAATAACTATAAAAGGAAGAGGAAAATTTAATAATTTAGACCATGATGCTACCTAACAATCAAATGAATTCTCTTTCAATCAAGTCTATCTAGACTCATAGACAAATACACTTTAAGATCAAAGGGAAGCATCATGATCATCTAGTCTGACCTAGTTATTGTTAATGTTAAATGTTAAATGCTAGATGGGAAACAGTATATTCCAGCTTCTGTAAATATGTTTGATAGCATAAGGGAACAAAAATGTAATTGATAATCCAATGTATCTAATAGGATCAAATGCATTTAAAAGCATGGTGCCGGAGCCGGCCCTGGGCGCATGGTGCTTGGAGGGGGCGCTGGCCCCGGGTGCGTAAGTGTCCCCGCCCTCTGGTGCCCGGCTGGTGAACGGCCACGCCCCCTGGTGCCCGGCAACCTGAAATGGTTGGGAACCACTGGACTAGTCGACTAGTCAATGGAAATTCCATCAACTAGTCAATTAACGGCATTTTAGTATCCTTAGTCTGGTTTTCAGGCAGAGACAATGAAGGTCCACTTACATAAGAGGTGTCAAGGCTGTTCCCCACTCTGGCACAATACATGCAGAAGTGGGAGCCCTCTAAAGGACCCCAAAACCTGATCTCTACAGGCTTTGGTACAAAAACTTCCTAATACTCGGACTTTGGGAAATAAAAAACCACTGCCACCTCCCACGTATTCTAGGAAAAAAAATATGGAAGAGGTCACTTGGGAAACCTCAGCCCTAAAGTAAAACCAGGATACAAAAATTAACCAATACCAGGTTATATAAAAAAGAAAGAACTTTTATTATCAAAACAATACCCCAGTTACAAGCAAAGTTGGAGTGGCTAGATGGTAAGAGCCACCAATTAATATACTCATGTAAAATTGCACCATGGACCACAACTTAGTTACAAAAGAGAGGAAAAATCATCTCTAACAGCATAGACATCAGATCCAAATTCTCAAACCAGAAAACAATAAAACCTGATGGATCTATCTAGACTTTACCTTACGTACACATTATGAAGAGTCTTTTTCTTGGAGAGAACTGAGACAAATGAATTTTTGGTTTTTTCCTGGAGTCAGCCTGGAGGTTTTTTCCTGGAGTCAGCCGCTGATCTGTTTCAGCAGCGGCTGACTTGGGGCCATCTGGGGTAGAGTAGCTGGGGTGCTGCTGGGGGGGACTATGAGGGATCTGGGGTGAGAGGGGATGCCACCTCAAACCCCTCATAGCCCCCCCCCCCCAGCTGCTCTGTCCCAGGCGTCCTGATTCAGCTGCTGCTGAAACTGACCAGCGGCTGACTCCAGGAAGCCTGGGGCAGAGCAACTCTGCTTCGGGCTTCCTGGAGTCAGCCACTGATCAGTTTCAGCAGCGGCTGACTTGGGGACACCTGGGGCAGAGCAGCTGGGGGGCTGCCGGGTTGGTCCAGTAGTGCCCAGGAGCGGTGCTGCAGGACCAACCCGGCAGCACTCCAGCTGCTCTGCTGCAGGCGTCCTGATTCAGCTGCTGATGAAACTGACCAGCAGTGGCTGAATCAGAGACGCCTGGGGCAGAGCCGTACTATCGGAAGGGGGGGGCTGTGAGGGGTTTGAGGTGGCATCCCCTGCCACCCCAGATCCCTCATAGTCTCCCCCGATAGTCTGGCAAATCTGATAATCTGGCACCCCCTGGGTCCTAAAGGTGCCGGATTATCGGAAGTTTACTGTATTTTGTTTACTATTCATGTTCTTTATCTTTAACAGAAATTGTTTGTAATAGCTGAGCCTTAGATAGGAAACTGATCCAAAAACAAAGGTTAATTTGATGTAAAATACTGTAGAGGCTATTTATGCATACTTTCACTAGAGCCAGCAAGACCATTAATAGCAAACACATTTACCTGATGAATTCCTTCTTTTTTTTCCTATTTGCAAACTATCTATGACTATTCAAGCTATTCAACAGATAACCATTCAGACACTTATATTAAATAAGATTTTATACCTAGAACGGTTTGAGAACTATTGACACGTTAAACTACATCTTAGTCTGGTATTCATTATATATTGTCTGCTTTGAATGCTGTGTGCTGAGCCAAGAGGCCTGCAATGCCTAACTGAAAACTTATCAACAAGGATTTAACCTGTTATTCTTCAATCCCTAATCACTTGATAAAGGGGTGGAGTTAACTTGGGGAAGGAGGAAATGGTCAAATATTTAAATGTTCAGGACATCCCCCATTCCAGCCTCTGTGTTGTTGAGGAGGATGGGAGACCCCAGGAATGAGAACATCAAGCTAGGCAGAAGGAAGGAAACCTATAGCTGGCATCCTCCATCCTGATATCATGCTATTGTCTCACACAGATGACAGTGCTCCAGGGAACTGGATCCCAGTTACCAGGAAGAGATTGGTAATAGTGATGTGAAATTCGATTATTAGGAAAATAGTTGAGCTTGTGATGACCAGGAGATCCTATCGGCTTAAAGGCTGTGGATCTCTCAGGACATCTACGTCTAGACTGCATTCGTCTTTCAAAAGAGGAATGCAAATGAAGCAGTGTGAAAATTCAAATGAAGCGCAGATTTACAAATCTCATGCTTCATTTGCATAATCATGTCTGAGCGCTTTTTCAAAAAAGGGTTTTTTGAAAAAAAAACTTGCAGTCTAGATGGGGTTCTTTTGGGGAAAAAAAACCCTTTTCTGAAAAACCCATACACCTCTTTTTTTCAGGAGTTTGGGTTCTTTTGAAAAAGGGGTTTTTTTTTGTTTGTTTGTTTCCTGAAAGAACCCTGTCTAAACTGTGGGGTTTTTTTTTTTTTTTTCAAAAAAACCTTTTTTAGAAAAAGTGCTTGGATGCAATTATGCAAATTAAGTATGAGATTTGTAAATCCGCACTTCATTTGAATTTTCAATTGGCTTCATTTGCATTCCTCTTTCAAGAGAGGAATGCAGTCTAGATGAGCCCCTATAGAGAACCAGCGCAGGTACCAATGATAGAGAAAGGCAAGCAGAAGGACCTGAAAGCCAAGTTTAAGTTGTTCAGTAAGATGTAAAGTTACAGACCTTCTTAGAAGCATTCTCTTGAAATACTTCCAGAGCTATGTGTAGTGCCAGCTATACAGGCAGGACTTTAGGGTGTCAATGTTGGATGAGATGATAATGTACAGAAAAGAGTTTTGCTAACCAGATACCCTTATAGGAAACGAAGAGACTATACAGACTAAACCAAAACAGAATCAACTTGCTGTCGTGTAAAATTAAAAGCCAGAGGTAAGCAAGCAGGTGTGGAGTAAGTGTGGACTGGACATGAACAAACCTGAGCAAATGATTTCTTAATGGGATAGTCTACATTCCGGTAAAGAGAAGACTATAGCCATTAATTAAGTAGAGATAGGAAGTGAAGGGAAAGGTTCAAACAAAATCCCATGTAATTATGTCACATTATTATCAAAATTGAACGTACGGTGTTCAAATGCAAATACTAAAATAGAGAACTTTAGTTCCTAGTATTAAGGAAGGATATTAATATAATCATAAATAATTGGTGTAATAATAATAATGGGACACAATAATACCTGGATACAAAATATAGAGGAATGACAAAGTGCAGAATGGCACTATATATGGAAAAAAACCCACCCAGAGTAAAATAAGACTAACTGAACAAAATTGTAGTTTAGAATATCTATAGATAAAGTCGTGTATCTATATTTGAAATAATAAAAAGTACAAAGAAGAGCAACGAAAATGATTCTGAGGAGAGACTTGAAAGATAGACTGTACAGCTTGGGAGGGGAGGGGGGTAAATGACTAAAAGGAGGATAAGAGGAAAATCACTTTCTCTGCACTATTTGTGAATAAGGAGACATTATTTACCCATTCACAGAAAACAAGTGCCAGGGTTCACCAAAAACATTCAATAGGCAGCAGCTTTAAAACACAAGAAAGTACTATAATATTCTTTTCTCAAGGAGTCACACTGCCTCACAGTCAAAGTGTGGAATTCATTGCCATGGGACATTGGGAAATACAAAAAGTATAGCTGGGTTCAAAAAGAATAGGTCCTTGAAGAGCTATTAGCCAAGATGGTGAGGGATGCAACCTCATACTATGGGTGTCCCTAAACTTTCGTCTGGCAGAAACTGCGGCTAGAAGACAGGGATTGGGTCACATTATGTGTGTCATGTTCTGTCCATTCTCTCTCAAGCATCTGGAACTGCCACTGTTGGAAGACAGGATACCAGTCTAGATGGAGCATTGGTCTGACCCACTACAGATACCTATTCTTATGATAGGCTACATCAATTACAGTGAAGTTTCACCCACTGATTTTAAGAGAGGAGCCGCATTAAGAGGAAACAAGCACTTCCAGCACTAGAGCAAATAGCTTTCTTCAGGAGTGACCACAAGAAATCACAGAAACTGCCATTCACAACATGCACATGCAAACTCATCTATTAATCAAAAATGTTCTGAAAAAGAATGAAAAATATGGTCAAATACAGAATTTTCATGTCTGCTAATAAGTTTCTCCAGTTCCCACGCTCATGCACTCCAGTTTACATTAAATTATCCTAAGTTTGTCTGTACAGTGCATGTTCCATTGTGAGAACTGCCACAGATGAGCAGAGCAGGACTTTTCCTGTAATTGCAACTCCCAGCTATCAGAACCTACTGTGGTGCCATGCACCGGAAGCAAGATAAAAAAGACTCTTTCTTGTGCTCTTGGTCATCTCTCAGCTGGCAGGCAGCAGTGTAGAGAAAGAAAGAGTGGTTTGAAATAAGACCTTAGGAATTGGCATGGGTGGGTTAGACACTGATGGGATGGGGCCACAACAAGGGCATGGGAGCTAGATAATAACAAGGGAGAATGAAAGGGAGGAAAAGACTGGGGGAAGGGAAAAGGGAAAAGACAGGGTACGGGTAGTCTGAAGAAGAACAGAAGGAGATGAGAAAAGAGAGGGGAATACATGAAAGGGATAGAGAGACAGACAGGTTGGGGCCATAGTGGAAGAACAGCCTAGAACTGGAATATTCCCCTCTAAAAGCTGAAATTGAACCAAGAAGTGGTGATAAATTAATAAGTTTCTTTCTGTTTCCTGTAGGTTGTGAATAGTTTGGGGTGGGAGGGGGTGGAAATTGCTTCATGTCAAAGTGAATCTGATTCTTTCAGATTTTTAAGCAACTAATTTTGAGTAAAGTGTCATTGTAGCAGAGACTTGAAGTATGGCGTCCCATCTCTCTGGTGAGTGCCCTAGCCACCAGCCTCCAGAGCCATTCTGGCTGACCAGACAAATAACTATTCAAATTTTATATACAAAATGGAACACTTTCAATGAGAGAGATTGAGAGACTCATGCCAGAATAACCTGTATTTGAAATAAAGGCTGTCACTGGGAGAGAAGAAGTCTGATTTCAAATCCATGTTGAAGAGTAGGGACTTCTTTTCCTCAAGGAGTCATTTTTAGCAGGAGCATCTATCAATCCATTAATTTGGTCTTGATTTCTCACCTTATTCCAAGAATAGGTACCTGTGATGCTCCTATAGCACTTTTAAGCACACTATTAAATCATACCAATGGTGTGGTTGTTATCACTTTCAATCCATTCCAATGTATTATATGCCAGTTTGCAATTTAACATGATTATTGATCTTTAGTTGCTCAATACATTAGACCACCTACTGAGAAAATATTAATTTTCTTCCAGATAAAGCAGCAGATGGGATACTAACTGGTGTCTGCAGCAGACAGCCTAATCATTGTAGAAAACTGACCAGCTGCCTATGCACTCAGAGGACTTAAATCTCAGTGACATATGCTGGAGGTTTCATGATGCCAGTTCTATGTCCTCTATAATTTTTGGAAATTCTGAATATGTTTATTTTCCATCTCAAAAGAGTGTTGCATCAGACGAACTGATCACAGAACTAAATATTAGTGGTTAAGTAGGTGCTAGTGATCCTGACTTGATTTCATTTATCATGTGCCAACAAAGTAAAGTTCAACTCATGTAATACACTAAGATTATATACAGTATGTGCATTAAAAGAGGCAGTTTCAATAAGCGGAATACATTTATGAGCTAAATCAGCTGGAAGAAAGAACAAACAGAGAAGGGTGAATAATAATTGGAAACTCAATGATATTTTGCTGCACATCCCATAGGCTTCAAGAAATAAGGAAACACTGGTTACATAAACCATTCTGGCTTAGAAGGAAGGTGAAAACTTCCATTAAATTACATAATTGGGGGGTTGGGGAAAGGGGAAGTAGAGAACAATGAATATAAATGATAAACTAGAAGGAAAGCAAAAGGACATAAGTCATCTGTGACCATCAGAGTTAAAAAGAAGAAAAAAAGATTAATGTTGAAAATGTATTAGGAACAAAAGAACCTGAAAAAGAGCATTGGTCTATTTAGAGATGGAGATGATAGTACTGCAGGAAAAAGGCAGAAGAGCTCAATGCTGGGTTGAAAAAGATCAGTGGAATCCTCAGAAGTAGGAGGGAACTACTGAATAGGACTGGAGAGAATATGCTAGTTTGTAACTTGCTGAGCACCCTCTGGATGAACATGTGCACCTCCATTCTCTCTCTTTCTGATAGCTCTTTGGCAAGGGTGGGCAAAATATGGCCCTCTTTGCAGATCCAACCCATCTAATATTTTTGTCTGGCCCACAACATAGTGGCACTGAGGCAGAGGCTAGGTGATGACTGTGGTAAGTACCTCCTAGCCAGAGCCTACACCTCACACCCCTTCCAGGACCCTAACCTTCTATCCCAGGTTATTCAAGAACCCATTCCTGAACCTAAATTCCCTTCTAGACTGCACACCCCATCTGCACCTCAGTCACTAAAGTTCAGCTTCTCCCTCTGGGGTACCTCGCTGTGCAGGCTCCTTCCCCGGTGGCTAATAAGGGATTAGGAGGACCTAGGCCCATCCTCTACTCCAAGTCCTAGCCCAAAGACTCTGTAAGACAGCAGCTGTCAGCAATACATCTTTGAATAATTGTGCTGTTGCTGTAATTCTCTGGTCACTTCTCCAAGGTTCCAGCACATTCTTCATCTTTACCTCAGGGCCTTGTCCCAGTGGCATCCCAGCAGGCAGCCTGGAGCACCGTCTACTCTCCTCCAGCTCTAGAAAGAAACTAAACTGCCTCTGGCTGTTCAGGTCTTCTTATGCTAGGCTGTCCCACACAGCCGCTTCAGGCAGTTCAGAGGACCTCTCTTCAGCTCTTTTCTGGGGTAGGGTGTAGCAAGACCAGCAGTCCTCCAGCAGCAGTCCTCAGGATCTAATCCAACCCATCACACACTTATTCTACACCGAAGTTATTAGAATAACATGCCTAATTCTGATGTCCACAATTCAAGACAGATGTTGAAAAAATTGAAGAGGATTCAGAGAAGAGCCACAAGAATTATTAAAATATTGGAAAACATGCTTTATAATGATAATAAAGATTCAGTTATATCAATCTACACTATAACTGCTAAGAATTAAGGGTAATTTGACCACAGTCTAGAAATATCTAGACAAGGAACAGGTATTTGGAGAGTCCTCTTCTCAAAAGTATAACAAGATCTCCTGGTTGGAAACTAAAGCTAAATAGATTCAGACAAATATAAATTTCTAACACAGAGTAATTGATTTTTGGCATAATTACCAAGGGTTGTGGATTCACCATCACTAGACTTTTTAAATGAAGACTGGCTATATTTCTAAAATATATTGGAGTTGAAACAGAAATTAATTCAGGCAATTCTTACCATCTGTGTTATGTAAGAGAAGATAATAGATAATCATAATGGTCCCTTCTGGCTTTAAAAATCTATAACAACATCTAGCTTTTGTACAAAACAAATCCAAATGCAAATAAAATACAGTCTATATAAATTGAAAATTCAGTATCACCAATGTATACACTAAATTATTCTTCACAACATTTTTATTGGTATGAATTCCAACATAGTTTCCATTTACTTAATACTAATATTGGTGATGTTATTGGATTAGAATATATGCCGGCTACATAAAATATTCAGATATCACCAATTCTGTGAAAATGCCTGCCAGGTCTCAAACATGCAGAAAGGGCATTAGGTAAACTTGTCACCAACTTCGTTTTAAGGCTTACTGCATAATACTTATAGCAAGAGGTTGCTTCATTCAAAGACATCATTGTCTCATTGAACATCCATCAGTTGCTACATTCAGATATAAACAGAGCACTTCTAAAAATTTTGGAGTGACAGAAAACACATCAAATACCAAAGCACACTAAAATCCTCCCTAGCAAGCCTTTATACCTCAGCCCCGCATTCCTTGCTAACAAATCAGTTCATGTTATCCTCTCCAACAACAGCTGTGCAGGATTTGTGAAATTGTTTTCAAATAAGTTATTGTTTTAGAGTACTATCTTTGTTCAGCACCTAGATGTTTTCAATAAGAGCTTTATCTCTTGAATTGCACACTTACATGGATTGAATTTTATAGCAAAAGAGACCAGAGAATAGGTATGCTGAATAGAGTGTGCTCAACAAGCATCTGTTTTTGGAATACCAGTCAGACTCAAGGACAAGCTCCTGCTAAAAATGACCTGAATAACAACAATGGATAAAATATTTCAATACACTGTAATGCACTCTTATATGATTACTTGAAGCACTATTCTTCTAACTCTAACTTATAAGATGACTACTAACTGACTTAGCTCTCCAAGGAACATCCAAAACTGAAATATGTCAGAAAGTGAAATGTTTATTTTTCTAGTTATCAAGCTACAGTATGGGCCTGATCACTGTGTTAGCTATCAGCCTCATATAGCAGATTCATTTCTTCAGAGTGATAGTAAAATCATCAAGCACCAGAAAGTTATAAAGAATTGTTTTAGGCTAATTCATTTCAACTCCCCTCACCCGCCAGATACATTTTTAACTACTTTTGTCTTAAAGTGCTGTTTTACCGTGGAAAAATGCCACATTCTTGTCTATCAGATTTACTTTTTGACTATAAATTAAGAGTCATAGCATTAGTCCAGCAAACAACTAGATCAAACAGATATAATCCTTTTCATTGTCTGTATATACTATTGAATGACTTTCTAACCAAACTAGAAATAATTGAAATGATATGAACCACTAGAAGAAATGGATATGATAGCTGCACCAAAGATGTAATATGGAATCTATAGGGTTGGACATATTTACCCTGCAGAATATCTTTCCTGTTGGTAATGATGTGGAAACAAGAAAGACACAGTTTAACTCTCAGAGCCCAGGTTGAGTTTTCAAGTATGATAATGGCTAGAGAATATAATTTTACATATCAACTGAGACAAATTAAATATTGAATTTTCCAATATAATTTTTCTGTCATGTTTCACAGTAGATTATATGGGTAAAATCTCTCCCTGTAGAAAAATCATGATTGAGACATAAAAATGTTTCATAACATGCAAATTAAAATTAAGATGTTTCCCTTAAGTAAGTGAAGGCATTTTGTGATAGGGTGGTGCAATATCTATGTATACTTTATATCTGATGTAGTATAGCACTGACTGAAATAGTCTCATTTGACTAATAGTGGCTGGTGTGAAAGAAACTGGCAGTCTCAATCCCATTTCTAATTAACATTACAAAATTTTTTAAGGAACCCTTAGAATCTTTCTTTTACATCTATTGTTCTTTAGTACATTATTAATATTGTATCTGGATCCATCAATATATGGTGATAAATATAGGATTTTACTTTAGATATCAAAGCCTACCCCTCCTCACAAAAAAAGGTTGAAGCCATTTCTAAAAATGGAGGGCTAATCTACATGGTACCAGCAAATTGTATTACAAGCAGTGCTTTTTTTGTGATGGTACTGCCTGGTATGCAGTAACTGCACCTCCAGATGCAGTACTAGCACTCCAGTCAGAGCTCAACAACTTTTCCCCTGGAGTACCAGCACCTTTTTTTTTTTAAACAAAAAAAAAAAAGCACTGATTACAAGGATATTGTTTGTAAAGTGCTCTCATCCGTGGCACTAACTGCCCTGTGTAGACTGTGGTGGCACACTCAGAAAGGTGCTTAATTTGTGCTGAGTTAATATGAAACATACCTAGTTTATGTTAACAAAGCACAAAATAATACCTTTTTCAACTATGACAGCAGAGTCTACACAGGACAGTTATAGGGCAAGAGATGAGAGCACTTTACAAAAAACAACATACTGGTACATAAGACCCCTAAAGACTCAAGAAGGTCTGGGCTTTGCTATGACAATGTTAGTTCACACTATTCTGCTCTTCTCACTTAAGAAGAAAAAGCCTGAACTAAGCTTATAGTCAAGTCTAAGATTAGATGAGACTAAATATGCCTATGTATTATTTTAATATTTTAAAAATCCCTTTCTAATGCTTTGTTCTAGCTTTTAAATGAAGATACCTACTTTAAGGGTATTGGTCAATATCACTGATCATATTTTACCACGGGAAAGAATTGCAGTATCTCAAAACCCACTTGGACAAACTCAACAGTTGGTATACACCAGTTTACTTGATCCCAAATTTTCAAAGCCCTGGCATCTGGTAATTTCAGTCATATTACAGTTGTATTTGAATTGATTACCCCTCACTGTGCTCCTGTTTTTCCAAGGATCCTGTCCCTAGATGAAGGGAGATCAGTGATAAATGTTAGGCCACATTTGAAGGCTAGTGCAGGAAAATCAGCCCTACTCCAGATCTGGTTAATAAAACTCTTACTTACAAATCAATCCACCTTTCATCTAGGGACACCTCTTTCAACCCTTTCATCTAGGCACCTTCTTTGAAAAACAGGGAAGACTTATTACAGATCCTAGTTCAGACTCTCTTAAAGCAGCTGGATTCTGTGTCATCCAAACTTGGCCACAATGCTACTTTGTTGGTAGCCTGGACCCATTCTCCAATGGATTGGTGTCCTGGGCATCCATTCCTGGACACCTCATTAAAATAGTCACT
Organism: Pelodiscus sinensis; assembly: GCF_049634645.1. NCBI lineage: Eukaryota > Metazoa > Chordata > Testudines > Trionychidae > Pelodiscus > Pelodiscus sinensis. The sequence continues at coordinate 75,831,764 of NC_134711.1, forward strand.
GTCCCTTCTCAATTTCTGTCATTTGAAAATTCCATGTAATCTCTAGCAATTATATGGGCCTTTACCAAGTTTTCAGGTCCAGTCAGGCTTCTGGTACTGGTATCATACTTGAATTCACTGGCATCAAAATAGATCCTCACATGGAAATTAATGTGGAGTCCATGTGCAATAGGTCCAGCAAGGTACTGTCAGCCTAAATAGTCCGGGAGGTTGTTACTGAAGAACTCACCAGAGCCTTTGTAGTCATCTATATCTCCAGGGTATTCAGTATGGACTAGGCCTTTGTCCCACAGGGAGCAGAAGTGACAGCTCCTGCATCTGCTGGGAGGAAGTAGTTGGCCTCAACTGTCCTGGCACAGGGAATCAAAGTCAGTGACTCTAGCCTGGTCAAGCCACTAAGATGCAGCACCAGGGACCAGTGGGCCAAAGTGAACCCTCTTCCTTCTGGACCAGAATGGCTAGCCTCTGTGGTTAAGGATTCCTGCACTGAGGAAGCTCACAATGTGACAATCACCCCTTTCCTTTGTCTTTGGAGGCAGAGAGTGCTCTGAGTACTTGTGCTTCTTTGAAAGCTGTCCCAGTGAATGGGATTTCCTCAAGTCTCTCTTCCCATATAAGGCTAGGGGAACATGCCTGTGCAGGGAGGAAATTCAACTAGTCAATAAAGGTCTTACAAATGTAGGGTCAAGTGCTGCTTCTCTGAGGATGCACCTGAGGAATTCTATTCTCTGCTTGATAATTCTTGTCTTGAAGCCCCAGCAAGTTTGACACCTCTCTCTCTGATGTGATCTTCATGCTTTAAACAGTTTGAGATTCGCTCTCTGGCTTGGGCTTGTGACTGAGAGCAGGGGTTTGAAGCCAGGGGAACCCTGTCACAGGCTCCCCCGGTAGTGGATGGCACCTAGGATTCACTACCTACTAACATTCAAATGAGAATATACAGGAAAGGAAGGAAAGGGGATTCAAAGGACCCAAAAAGAAGGGCCACAGGCTGTTAAAAATGAACTCTAAATAGCACGTTCACAGAAGAAATGCTAAGCTATGCATACTGACCACTGACCATGAATATACGATTAAACTGAAGAATGGGCAAGGCAGGTCTGTCCCGCATATGCTCAGCAGATAGCAAGAGGATGCAAGCATGGCCACAGCTATGGGTGCTGATTGAGAACATTCTCAACTAGTGAACGAGAGGAGCAGACATGTAATGGACATATGCAATCACTCAAAGAATAAGGGGCTTCCTTTCCACTGGATCTCAGCTTCCACACTGGCAATGGCCCCTCATGGGCTTGTTGGCCACTATGGTGGTTTTCACCTTCCTGTCAGAAGCCAAAATCCACCCACTCCAGGATTAAAGCAAAGGTCCAAAATAAATGCACACATGTAGTCTTTCCTCCCCATAGGACCAATGTTATCTCTAATCTTTTCAGTGCACGTGTAGAGTAAATTTTTATGTGCACCAATGCTTGTGTGAATGTGCATCACAAGTGAAAACAAAAAACCTAGATGTGGGTGCTCTGCTGATCAGCAGGATGGCATTTGAATGTCTCCCGAGCAGCTGCACAAGTGCAGAGCTTACAGGAAAGACTGTCCAGGATTCACTAGTTTTTCCATTCTATTGATGCAGGGTTCTCCTTCCCAGTACTGCACAGTATCTTCTGCCAACCAACACTACGACTACTCTTTAAGCCCTCGCTCGAGCTCAGTAATTCCTTTGCCTTCTTGTCACATGGCCAGAGAAAAAGGCCTGCAACTCACCCTCATCACAATTCCAAATCTTAGCCCATAAATGAGTGTCAACTCACACTTCAGCACCACACACCTCTTTACTGTTAGGTGCTTCCTTTTCACATCACCCACTCTGGTAGTTTTTCTACATATTGCTTCTAGATCTCTTATCCAGTATCAATGGGGACATTAAATCAAGAAGTCTGTGTCTTGCCACCATCCAAGCTTCCTCCAAATTCGAGTCACAGGTTCCCATAATGTACAGTCTAAGCACATGTATATTGTTTCCTACTAGGACTACACCACCTTCCTTTAAAGAGCCCATAACAGAAGCAATGGAACTTACATGTGGATCAAAGGAGCAGTGCTGTTACAAATAGCAGGTCAAAATATATACTGATTTTTCTAGAAGCAATCCTATATTCTAGTCACATTTTCAGTCTAGGTCCAGATTCAGGGGCAAGTGATGATTTTGGATGTTGGGCGTGGGGGGGAGGGAGAGAGGCTTGCAGATTTACAGATCGCAGAGTGCTACTTTATTATCTTATATGACAGAAAAATCAGGTATACAAATTATGCATCAAAGTCATGAACCGGGCTACAAATACTATTAAAAATAAGGTATTCAAATGTATAACAAATGGGGTGGGATGTTGAAGACATTCCTTGCCTGGGACAGCATTTAGACTAGAGCTGGCTTTTTCATGTCAGATCTTTTCACAAGCATCTGAACCCCACCACTACCACCACCACCATCACCTCCACCAGGAAGTGCTCTTTAAAGCTTACAATTTATTTTATGGTCTTCCAAGGTAAATCATGTTTCTAGTCATCAATTAGAAATAAAGCTCCAACAAAAAAAATATTTTAAAATAGATGCTATAACATAAGTTAATGAATGTTTCAGCCAGGACATAATTTGGTTACATGTCAGAAAACTACCAACCAAAATCAAAGTCTGCTAGTAAGTCATTTCATGAACAGCAAGGAAAACACTATTTCAAAATACGCTATCTGAGCATACCATATGATGATGTGCTTATGTTCACTGTTGGGCCATAATTAATTAGCAACTGATTCCAAAAGTAAGATGAGACATGTTTCCCTCAAATGCTGTTAGAAATGCTGCATACTTGTCTAACAGTATAAGAAAACAGTTTTCCATATTTTCACTTGATGGAGGATAAACACTTATGGTCTTTCTATTGCCTACTATATTTCAGAGTAAATCTATTCTTATCAACAGAAATTAAGTATATACCAACATTAGTGCCAAATAATTCTCATACCTGTGAATTTTATCAAACAGTTATCTGGCAGATAGCATCACCCTCAAGGCATTTATTTCACAGTTAGCCTGAAGGCACTCAATTTATTAGCAGGCATATGCTAGTTACTGAAATAATTTGGTATTAAAGCTTCAAAACTTTTCTAATGTTTGATGAATAATTTTAAACAGGAATATTCAGATGGTGGTTTTTTAGAGTTAATTTAGCATTAAGTAAAAATGAGCTATTTTTCTAGTGGATTTGAATTTGGAAACCTATTTAATATAGTTTTTGTATAGTCTATGAATATTTAGATTAAGAAATCATAACTGATGTGGAAGTACATTTTTTCCCCCCAGTGTTGGGGGGTTTAATACCTATATTTTAAAACCAGGCTAGTTACTGAACATTTTTCCCTCAAAGGTCTGTAATTTAAATTCCTATCACAGATTGGTTTGGAGTTTGTTGGTTGTTAACACTGATCTCTTCTACATAATTGAGGAATTCATGTAATAAGATACCCTAATTTGTTTATCTCAAAACCAACTTCACCATAGTTCAAAAACTTCATAGAGGAACATCAAGGATACTGTGCCTGTTACAGGTTGCACCTCTATAAACAGGAACTCCCTGGTCTGGAAACATCTGTGGTCCAGAATCAGAGAGTCCTGGCATGCTGCAGGTGGTGTATAGGGGGGGAGGAGAGGAGTAAGGGGAGCCAGGAAGACCACCTCATGGCTTAGGTGGGCTGCAGGGAAGCCTGGAGCCAGAAATGACCTCCCCTGGTCTGGAAAAATTCCTCATCCGGGACCAGTCAGGTCCGGAGGGTGCTGGACCAAAAAGTCAAACCTGTACCATGCTGTCGCTGTTGTCTAGGTTCAAAATGACCTCAAGTATTCTCCTCTCCATGACAATGGAAGGCAGAAGTTATACCGAATAATGAGTTCCTATCCTTTCAATCCAAATATAACTTAATGTTATATTTGGATTGAAAGGATAGGAACACACCTTTTTAGCAGCTATTGATTAAAAAGAGGATTATGTATCTCTATAGTTGATCCAGCAAATCACTTAGGCATGTGTTAAACTTGCCTAAACTTCTGGAGTGGGACATATATAATTCCTTTACATAAGCAATTATGCAACAAGCATGATCTATAAATATGTATTATTCCAATATAGAATGATTAAGGGTCACATCACATAGGAACAGCAAGCAGTTGGTCTGCCGTTTTGATGCAAATTCACTTACTTGTGATGTATTAAATTACGCTACCACAACAAACTGGTCTAATGCTAGCAACTTGTAATAAGGCAAATAACCCTCCTAGTCATCTCTTCATCAGTTAATGCGAAGATAGGAATATTACCCAAAGAGGCTATATTCCAAAAAAAAAGTGGCAATCATAACATCCCTGATCTAATTCCACTGAACATAATAAGTATTGTTTTTTCCTTACAAAAATATTAACCCAAACTACTTCCCACAACTTCTGAAACTAGGTATATAGCATTTCCCCTCTCGTTATGCCCCTTTGAATTTTTACCCCAAACCATAATTCCCATGGGGGGACATGCCTGGTCATTCAGTTTCCTCCTGTATTAAACAAACATGACATGACAATGTAACACACATCACGGCAATTACTGTCAGAGAAAATACTATTAGAATAATCACTCTGCTTTTCTGCTGTGACTACATATTCATTAGTTTTAAAAAGGAGATCTAGACAAAACCCTTCTTGCTAATGCAATGAAGAGCTCAGATAATCTACATATGATCTGTATCTTATCTAGACCCAGAGAGACATCAAATCAGTTCAGAAGCTAATCACCACTGATCACCAAGAAACAGATTTTCTGAGAAGCTAAAGTTTTCCTCTATCCATCTATGTATTATTCTCAATCTGATTTTTAGAGTTCACCTATATTACATATAATCCCCATTTTACAGATGGGAAAATTGAAATGCAACTGAAATTGAATTACATGTAGTGCACCTTTAAGCACAAGTAGTCCAACTGACTTTGAAAGTTACACGGGTGCTTGCTGGATAAAGATAGGACTGCATATCTCATTTAATAATATTCCCTATTATGCCTATACTCTTCATTCTCAACTTTAAAACACTTAACTAAATTGTAACCTTTTCCTATAATATCATTCAGTTTGACAACAAGTAGTCCTGTAGCACCTATGTTTAATCAGATGAAGAAGTGGGTTTTGCCCATGAAACCTCATGATACTATAAACATATTTCTGTTCGTCTCTAAGGGTGTTCTAGACTACAGGGTTTTGTCGAGAAAAGTAGACTTTGTCGACAAAACTAAACCTGCGTCTACACTACCGCTGAGTTCTGTCGACATAACGTCGACAGAACTCAGCAGTTTTGTCGACGCTGGTAAACCTCATTTTATGAGGAATAACACCTTGTCGACAGAACTGAATGTAGTCTAGATGCTCAATGTTGACAGAAGCTTTGTCGACAGTATCTGTCGACAAAACTTCTGTCAACAAAAGCCTGTAGTCTAGACGTACCCTAAGGTGCTACAGGACTACTTGTTTTTATAAAGTTACAGACCAACACAGTTACCCCTTTGAGACATTCAGTTGGACAGAGGAAGGTTGCCAAACACAACGAAATTCAGATCAGTCTAAATAGATTTCAAAATGGGACTAGATTATACATTATTCTGCATCCCACCTCCCGTCCCGCACTCCATATGCAAATTATTCCAAGACTTACTTTGCGTATCACTTGAGACCAGTTCCATTCTTTTATGCCCTTTCAGCTTGGGTAGGAATGGAATATTCCCAAACAAAAGCCTGGCCAGACTACAGCTGTTTTTTTGTTTTTTTTAAACCAGTCACAATTTTTACCCGGGGGGGGGGGGGGGGGGAGAAGCCCTCTCTTTTCAAAAATATATATGTAAATTGTTTCTTTTGAATTACATAAATGTTTGCATTTCATTTTGCACTGTGGATACGTCTAAACTACATGGCTCTGTTGATGGAGATTAGTTTACTCACGAGGCATAAAGGATCTGCCGATGAAGGGATCGGGGGTCGGCAGATCCCCATCTAGACTGCCGCACTTTGCCGACACACAGCTGATCGGCACAGCGCGACGACCATTTTGATTTAAATGAAGCGGCGATTATTTAAATCACTGCTTCATTTCCCTTTGTCATCCTGCCTAATCTACATGGCTCCGTCAATGGAGCCATGTAGTCTAGACACACCCTATCAGTGCCATCATGCTGGTTAATGTGTCCATGCTTCTGTGTAGGTAATAGTGAGTTTCTGTCAAGCAAGTGTTAAGTCTAAATGGTTTATTAATTTATTTTCTCATGTACAACTGTCATTAATCAGTGCGGTCTTGTCACCTGTTTGACTTGGCATTTGAGCACTTGTAAATGTATTCGTTCAAGTAGCATAAAACACTATAGCAACTCTAGGATACATTGTTTGTCTTGTAGGTTTGCTCACGACAGATTTAAATTATGAGCTTCAAATAAACACCATCCTACATTCCCCAAGATGTTTCATATAATTTTTTCTCCCTATTCCTTTTTCTTTGCTATGCCATTTATATTAAGATTAGGCTCAAAAGCTCAGAAGGAAAGGTTGGACTTGAAAGCTCAATATTGGTACTTAAGGGACTTGTCAAAAAATAGAGTTCATTATTTTCTTTGTAACATTTTAAGCAGTTTAAAGCGAAATTGAGAAAAAGCAGTTCAGTTAACATGCCAATCAATAAAAAGCCTTAGTTTCAGAATGTGAAGTTTAATTTGTTCTATAAAAGCAATAATTTCTGGACAAAAACATTTTATGTATTTGAGGTTATTTATAAACAACTTTTATAATTTGTTTATAACTGAAAAATGGATATGACAATTGTGCATCCATTAGCACAACTTGTCATCTTGAGAAGCAAACAAATAGGACTGTGGAGAAGGGAAAGACACTAAGGAACTGGCAAATTATTGATCAAATATAGCTACAAAAATATTGTGACAAAAATTTGTTTACCAAACTACAAATATAAGAGCTTATAAATGCACTGTTACATACACAAAGCTTAAGATTGCCTTTTCATTTCTCTTTTAAATTATTTTTAAGATGTATATGACTTAAAAGCTAAAAATCAATTTGGATAAAAGGATTCCATTCCTTAGCTGGATGGGCATCTTGTCATCCTCTACAAAAAAGCCAAAGGTGAGAATGTCCTTGCTCCAACAATACAAGTTCTGACAATATATATTTTAGAAAGATGATTACAAGAGAAGTACAGGACTCCAAAACCAAACCTACCCAGCCTTCAAGAAAGCTTGAATTTGGTTTTGTTTCAAAGGTAGTAGAAGGCTCAGAAGCACATCTAGCTTTTAAACAAAACCACTTCATGCCTCTCTATTCACAAGTTGCATTAATAAATGACAGTTACCTCTTCCGTAACTGGTGTTCTTCAAGATGTGTTGACCATGTCCATTTCACATTAGGTGTACTGTGCACCTGATGCGTATCTTGCACTATTTGTGTGCTCACCACATGCAATGCAGCTGGAAGTTTTTCCCCTTAGCACTATCTATAGGTAACTGGCTCAGGTGCCCTCTGGAATGGCACCTCATGGTGTTGTGTAAGAAGCTCTTCCCATTCCCTCTAGCCTCAGATCCTTCTTGCAAGAAATGACAACAGTGGGGAAGGAGGGTGGGCCATGTAATTAACATGAGCAACACATCTCAAAGCAACCAGTTACAAAACAAGGAACTTATCATTTGTTCTTCAAATACTTGCTCATGTCCATTCCATGTTCAGAGACTCCAGGCAGAACCCATCGAAGTGGACAGTTCACAACCATGTAGATCAGTGTTTCCCAATTTTATTTGACCACAGAACCCTTTTAAACTAAAAAGAATTTTGTGGAACCCCTACTAACAGTCTTATATTTGGAGATGAAAAAGTAGACCACAAATAAGTAAGGATAATAATAAATCAAATGTTAAACAAGGTCATGAGAACAACATGTAGTTTAATTGCACATAATTAAAAACAAAAATCACATTTAATGTGTACAAAAAATAAAGCTCACAAACTAATATGCATTATCTTGGCAGTTTTCAGTGTGAAGAGTGGTTTTTCTTCTTTTCTTCGCAAATTCATGGTTACATTTTTAAATACAAGAAATCACGTGACGGTACTGAAGTAAAGTATTTGTGAGAGCACTGCCTGCGCACTCCCATACAAGCAACTGGTTCGACAACTGAAGCTTCGACTTTGTCCGATGCTGCGCTAGTATATTTGTATTCAGTCACCCATGTGATCTATGCTCCCTGAGAGTGAATATGAGGATTTACAGGGGTATATAACAGGCAATCACACCACTGACTAACTGCGCGAACAGTGCTGAGTAGTGACATCATAGTCCCCACTCTCTGGCTAAGCTGGCATTACACAGGGACACTTATCGTGGCAAACACAAATGAAAATTGTTTTCAATAAAATTAATTAATGCTTAAATATAATTTTTTTAAAATAATAAAATGTTACTGTAATGGAATTTTCTAGCGGAACCCTTATTTTCACTTCTCAGAACCCCAGGGTTCTGCAGAATACCATTTGGGAAATACTGAGGCATATTGTAACACAGCTCTGCCAAACCCAACATCATCTCTAGCTGCTAAGTGACAGCATAATGAGACATGAGCATGTGACCGGAGGGCCACATCATGTCTCTACATATGTCCTGAATTGAGATGTGCATAAGGAAGGCTGCTAAAGATGCTGCCCCTGGATAGAATGGGCTCTGTTGATAGGTGCTAGTGGGATCTTTCCAGTTCATAACAGGTTTTTATGCAAGAGGTGACCCAGTTTGAAATCCTCTGCAAAAAAAATCCTATCTTCTATAACAGTGGTTCCCAACCTATTTTATACCGTGGACTGGCAAACCCATTCACCAACTTTTGGCAAACCGGTAACATTTATGTGAGTATTTGCATATTCATTATGCAAGTAATGAATATGTAAAAACGAAAGTAAAATATTAGCAGTCCTCCAAAAGCCCCAGTCCTCAGCGCCTCTGTGAATAGTCAACTTCAACTCTGGCAGTCAGCACATGGGAGGCAGCTGCTGCAGCTGAAGCCAGCTGTTAGCAGCGGTTCTGGGGGGCTAAGGTACACACTGCCCCCCGAGCTCCTCGTGCCAGCCCTAACCCCTAGAGCCCCCCACCCCTCCACTACCCCCCATCACCAGCCACTGACCTCAGAGTCCCCTGCACCCAACTCCCCCCACTGCCAGTCTTCTGCCCCTTAGAGCCTCCCTCACCAGACCCACATTGCCAGCCCCGTTTCCAGAGTCCCACTGCACCCAAGCCCCACAGAGCCCCCTCAATGCCAGCCCCTAGTCTCCAATATTAGCCCTGTTCCCAGAGACCCCTCAGTGCCAGCCCTGTCCCTATATGCCCCCCCCACTACTATCCCCACTCCCAGGTCCCCTTCAGTGCCAGCTCCCCACTCTGGATGCCCCAGTGCCTCCCAGTGTCAGCCCCCCACCTCTTAGAGGCCCCCACCGCTTAGACCACCCCAGTACTAGTCCCGTCCCTCAAAACCCCAGTATTAGCTTTGCCCCCAGATACCCCCAATGCCAGGCCCTGCCTCTTAGAGCCCCTCACTCCAGAACCCACCAGCACTAGCCCCACCCTTAGAGCCTCCAGTTCCTGCTCTGCACCTCAGCCACTAGCTGAGTACTACTGCCTGTGTCACAGCTGCTCAGACTGCCATGCCAGGCTCCACGTGGCCCTCCCACCACACAGTGAACCACTTTTCCACATCTAGCACAGGTTGGCTGAGAGGTATACCCCAGTCCCAGATCTTCTGCGGCTTGGCAGCCAGCAGTTTGCGGCCTGGCACCGGTTCGCAGACCAGAACTTGGGAACCACTGCTCTATAACAGCTGGGTTAGTTTACAGAAAGCCTTGGTGTGATCCAAGTAAAAAGCCAAGTACATCCAGGTGTGTAAATACCTCTCTTCCACTGTTTTGTGTGGCTTGGGACAGACAACGGACAGGAATATATCCTGGTTCATATGGAAAGAAAACACCACCTTTGGCAAAAGGCCAACTTATAAAAAAAAATAAGGTAGTTTCAAGATCGAGACTTTGATCGCAGAGACTTAGCTTTTATTGACGTCGCCACCATTAATAAAGTGACCTTCAACAACAAATAGGATAGGGAGCAGAAGTGCAGCGGTTCAAGGAGCAGACCAGTAGGCAGAGAGAGGAATAGGTAAAGGTCCCACTGTGGAACATGGGACTATACTGGCTGATAAAGTCTCTCAAAGCTCCTGAAGACTCTGGCTGTCATGCCATTAGAAGACACCACCATCAGCTGCCAGGATGGTACTCTCCTGAAAAAATGTGTTTCCTGAGCTACAACAAATAGTCCAAGATAGACTGCACTGAAGAGCACAAAGGAGAAATGATGCACTCCTGTGTGAAGCAGGAAAACCAGGTAAGTTTATCTTCCCCTTTCTACTTCCCAAAGGGCCTTGCTAGACCTCCTCTGAGTAGGTGCACTTCTCCATGTTCAACCATGGATCATCCACACTGCAAGGTGAAAAGACTTGAGGTTAAAATAAGAACATAAGAATGGCCATAGTGGGTCAGACCAATGGTCCATCTAGCCCAGTATCCTGTCTTCCAACAGTGGCCAATGCCAGATGCCCCAGAAGTAGGGAATACAACAAGTAATCATCACATGATCCCTTCTGTGTCAGGGTCACAAAATAGATGAGACAGCATATTGATGGCTGGGAAGGAGCTAAGGAGGGCTCACCATGCTCATGCTGGTGCACTTTGTCCCTCTTGATCTTTCCTGGGCCCCTGCTGCTGAGAAGGATTGGAAGGAATGCATACATCTAAATGCCCCAATCAGGGCAGAAGAAAAGCATCAGAGAGGGAGCCTTTGCCCAGGCCCCATTGGGAGCTAATATAATGGCACTTTCTGTTTACCTCGTGGCAAACAAATCCACTCTGGAATCAGAAGTCCCAGAGATGGAGTTCTTCTTGGCAGAGAGCTCATGAACATTATCCCCCTTGTCTGGTGCTGTAGAGCATCGGAACTATATTGTCGAGCAGGACTGTCACTGTTTTGCCTGATAGGTGAGACAGGAAGGTTCTGCCAGCCAGACTGCTCTGAGATTTTTGACATTTATGTGTAATGTTGTCTTTTCTGGGGACTGAGTTTGAAGTCCTCTTAGGTGCACATCCAGCTAAGGTCTGAGGCATCCAACACACACCCGAATGAGGGAGCAGGATTATCAAACGGGATTTTTGCCAGGATATTCTTGCTCTTGATGCACTACCATAGTCATCAGCAATGAAAGTCTATAATGGTCACCCACTATTGAGGATAATTGGAGAAACATCAAAGAAACAACCTACAGAACTGATGTCCAGATCCTCAGTTTCCAAAAACACAGGCAGAAGGACTGGTTTGATGATAAGGACAGAGATGCCCAAGATCTTCTTGGTAAGATGCATGTGACACACCTGGCTTGGATCAACGATAAAGAGAATGCCTCCAGGAAATCAGCATACATTTGAGCTAAGCAGGAGGCAAAAGTCAAATTATGGTAAATGAAAGAGGACTGTTGGAAACATCAAGCAGTTAAACTCCAAGATGCAGCTGATAGACATGACTTTAAAGCATTCTGAAGGCATTCTATGGGCCATGCATTGCTGGCTATATACCAGAGAGCTGTGCTGATGGCCTCACTTTGATCACGGATAGTGCTAAAATCTTTGACTGCTGGGCTGAACATTTCCACAAAGTATTGAACCAGACCTCAACTTCTGACAGCAGCATTCTTGAAGAGATTCCTCAGTGGGCTAATGATTTACAATTGGATATACCACCAACTCTTGATGAGATACAAAAAGCTGTTAAACAGATGAAATCTGGAAAGGCATCTGGCAGTGATGCAGAAATTTATAAAGCTGCTGGTGGCCAGCTGATGTACTGTCTCACCCATTTATTTAGCACCATCTGGGAGAAGGAGCTAGTCCCCCAGAACTTCAAAGATGCCTGATTGTACATATACATATAAAGAGGAAAGGTGACAGTGCGTGTTGTGATGACCACTGGGGCATCTCTCTGCTCTCTATAGCTGGTAAGATCCTGGCCCACATCCTTTTTAATTGGTTCTCACTACATGTGTTTAAAAATGGTATTATTCCTGAAAGCCAGTGCGGATTTTGTGCCAGTCGAGGCACTACTGATGTGTTATTTACAGCCAGACAGATAAAAGAGAAATGTAGAGAGCAACACGAGGACCTCTATGTGATTTTCATCTATTTGACCAAGGCATTCAACACGGTCAACAGAAATGGGCTTTGGAAAATACTTGGACGAATTGGCTGTGCTGAAAAAATTTATCAACATTGTTCGGTCTCTCCATGATGGCATGCTTGGTCACGTCCTTGACAATGGAGACACATCAGCACCTTTCGAAATATCAAGCGGTACAAAGCAAGGATGTGTCCTTGCTCCTTTCCTGTTCAACATCTAATTTTCAATGATGCTGTTTTGCTTTTAAGGATGGCACGTTGTACTGTTCCTAGTAAACACTATCCTCTGTACAGGAATGAATGTGGACTTTTTTGCATTCATGAGCAGGCAGAGGGTCCTGCATGTGGTCTACAGCTCCTTGTCAACTTTCTGACTTTGGGACCTGGAGCAACCTTTGACAAACTAGTTTTTGAGGTACAGGTATATTTGGACACCTTGGTGTCTCAGGTAAACAGCAACCAGCGACATGCACTTGGTGAATGCTCTCACTGTTGTCGTCAGGCCGAATGGGAGGTCCCCAAACTGACTGTGGTTAGGGCCCACTGTGAACTGCAGGAAGCATCTGTAGTCTGGGAAGACTGATATATGAAAGTATGCATCCTTCAGGGTGGCAGACCAGTCCCTTGGATCCAGGGAAGGAAAGATGGATGCTAGGGCAGGGATCTGCAAACTTTCAAAAAAAAGATCCTTTTTTGTTCGTTTGTTTTTTCTTTGACAAACATATTTAGAGAGCTGCCTCACACACAAAGAAACTTGCACATATACACATAGAAGGCTCTGGGAGGGGGTCAGGACTGGATCTTGAGGTACTAGAGGGGGTATAGGGTGCTGACTCCAGGAAGGGACTGGGGATTGGCATGCAGCCTCCAGCCAGGTAGCATTTATTGGGTACGGCTATACTGTGCGGGAGTTTCGGGATACCAGTGGTCCAGGGAACACATTTGTTGTTCTGCTTTTTTTTGAGAGAGAGCAAACGTGTTTTCAGAAGCCCCTGTATTTCCTGTTCCACTAGGAAGAAGGGGGCTTTCAAAAAAGGGTTTTTTCCTGAAATTTGGCCCAATCTAGAGGAGTCACATTTCAGAAAATCCTCTTCCAACAAAAGTATTGAAAAAAGATATGCAAAATGCGGAGCGCATTTTGCGTCTCTTTTTCCAATAGATCCTCGCAGACTAGACGTACCCATTGTGTGTGTGGCTCCTGACTTGGAGCACAGCAGGGATAAGGCAGGCTTCCTGCCTGATCTAATCCCACTCTTCTTCCACAAGGAGCCAATGCACCCTTGTGGCCCCCGGGGCGGGTGTGTGTGTGTGGGGGAGGGGGGATTTGGCACTGTGCACTGCCCCTTCAGTTCGCATTGTGCACAGTTTCCCATTCCTGACTAATGGGAGATGTCAGGACAGCACTTTGCAGAAGCCACACACAGACACACCTGTTTCCCCCACACGGCAATAATGGCTGCTTGGCTGCTTGGCTGCAGGCTCATTACCCTGCTGTAGCTCTTGAATTACTGGGAGAGGGGTAGCCTAGAGCCTCAAAGCCAAAGAGTCTTGCTGATGTTTGGTCTAGAGGCTTCTCCCAAATGTTGGGAAGAACATCTTGGTAACCATTATCTGCAGGATAGAGAACAATGGCTGTGTTCTCCAGAGCCATGCACTGCCTGCCCTCCCTGTGCTTGGAGGTCAGGGTAAGACTGGTACCACAGGCTGCCCTGCTCCAGGGGGAGAAGGGAAGGGGCTGGGGCTGCATGTACTTTGGGTATGGGGTTGGGGCTTGGCTCCTACAGTGGAGGGGCACAGACAGTAAGGGTGGGGTTTTGGGCACTTGGGCAGGGCTGGGGACTTGCCTCTCCCAGCCCTAGGTACACCCATGACCCATGGATACTGCTGAAGGAAAAACTTCCAGCACTGGTGCATTTGCCATTTGGCATGCAAACATGCCTAATGTGGAATGGACATGAAAAGTCACTGAAAGAAAACAAAGTTTTACCTAGAAATACAATGTAGACATGAAACAGGCCACCATATATCACCAGCACATAGAGTGAGAATTTGTTCCACTCATAAGTCTGATGTAGAAAAAGAAGAAAGAAAACTGGTAATTAGAAACAAAGCTACCATGTTTACCTATAGCATATTTCTCAGGAATCCCCAGGAAAAAATACGATGCTAAAAATGTACAGACACAACTCAGAATTGCTGCTTTTAAATGAGAGCCATGCCCTTTCCTTTATTTCCATTATTCTTTAGCCTGTGGAATTAGGGAACAGTCCAGCAAAACTATGTTTCTAAAGAAATCAGTAGTGCTGGCGAGAAAGTAGAATTTTGGTCTCGGAGCAAATTGTTCAAAGATCAGAGCTGTTTCCGGTATGACAAGCTGCAAGATGGAGACTTCACCATCACAGACACATGGTGTTAGAAATTTCACAATCCATTTTGAAGAAAAGTTTGAAAGGTGTAGACACGGACTTCCTGAACGAATTCTGCTTATCTCTTTACTACATCTCATTTGTCTCCCTCTGCCCTCCCTTTCCTCATCCTAGGAGTATTTGCATAAAAATAAGATTGTCTTTTCCAAAAAAGTTATCTGTGGTGTTACTGAAGTTATTATCTACTTTGACACCACAGTTATTTCCACAGCAACCGGCTGAAATGTCCAAGCAAAGGATTATAACTTGACAAAAAACGCAGCTGAAGCAAAAGGCATTCAAGAGAGAACTACAAAATTTGTTTCCATTCAAATGCAGCCATGAATTAAGAAAAAAATTAAATATAAAGTTGGATTTTCCCTATGAAGTATATACATGAATTTCCATCTTCAATGAGCAGAAAGGGCAACGATGTTGTTTTATATGCATGAGATTTTTTTTATTAATTTTAGCAAGAAACAACATACAAAAAGGTAAACAACTTACAGAATATGTCACCAGATACCCAAATAAAATTGTGCAATTATGCAACATCAGAATTTCCCAAAGATGCAAGAACAGACAATATAAACATCATATAATAATAATAATAAAAAAAGACACAAAATGGCAGGATGGGCTTTATAAGAATACAAAGAGGAAAAAAAAGTGAGGATAGAGGATCAGGGTAGGCGTGAGAGCAAACATAGTAAAAGCAGAGAGCTCAGTGGGAATGAAAGTTTAGCACGATTGGATTATTGCCAGAGCTCAACAAATCACTGAATCTACTTGCCCGGGGTGAGTAGATTTCAGCTGGTCGCCCCGTTCACCGGCGGCGCGCGGATGAGCAATGCAGGTTTTGCGCATGTGCAGTGCGGGGCGGGTGAGTAGGTTTCGCCGCCATTTGTCAAGGCCTGATTATTGCAACATTCTTCATTCAAATGTATCAGGAAACAGGCCCAAATTTCATGAAAACATGTGTGTGTTGACAATCTGTTGGTTCTTTCATTGCTAACTCAGACAGGTCTAAATACCACTCTTCTATTCTTGGCATCTACCAATATCCTTGTGGTAGAATAAAACCCAGGGTAGTAGATACTCAGTCGAGGATACCATTTCCAGCTGAAGCTTGGCTTCACACAACCAAAAACTATTTTCATATTTGTGTCCTTTTCTATCCACAGCTACCTGTCTGCTTCACAGTCCCATAGCATATGCATCAAGTTTCCTTTTTCTTTATTACAGTTCCAACAAATACCAGAGAACAAGAGTACATGTTGAATAGACTATTTCCTCATATCAGGAGTAACCCAAGATTCACGCACACATTTTTAGCATTTTTTAATGTGCTCTATCACTGGGACTCTTAAGAGGTATGACGACTCCCTTTACCACACTTTCACAAAAAATTGCAACACAATGAAGATCCTCTTCATTAGTAAAGCACACATAGTGGGCATGATCTTAGCACATTTATGAAGGATTTCCAAGATTCTCTGTAGCTCTGGGGTCTCTGGACCAAATATATATGTCAAAAAGTGTTTTTGGCCTCACGTAGGGAAATCAGATTCTTTGTGTAACCAGTTGAAGATCTGTTTTGGGGTCCTTTAAGGAATTAGACAACAACATATACAGAAAGGGATGCCCAAAATGGGTGAGGGCAGACTGACACAATATCAAGCTAAGCCCATATGGAAACAAACTTCTTTTTAAGAAAAAAAAATTGGAGAGAAGTTTCAATGGCAATGATTCAGTAAGGAGCCTGTAAAAATGGTGTTGGTCCCCAGTGGATCTGCAGAAAACAGAACAGTCTGCAGAAAAGTCTGAAGGGAAGCTTGTGGCATTCCTATACAAACACACATTTTCTGAGCACCTACATTTTCTGGCCCACAAGCATTTATGCAGAGCAGTATGTATATAGAATGCATTCCAACACTGCCACCCTGGTTCGAACGAGGGTGACTAATGTAGGCATTCGAACTTGCAAATGAAGCCCAGGATTTAAATATCCCGGGCTTCATTTGCATGTTCCTGGGCGCCGCCATTTTTAAATGCCTGGTATTTCAAACTACCTGCCT
Source organism: Pelodiscus sinensis (assembly GCF_049634645.1). Lineage (NCBI taxonomy): Eukaryota > Metazoa > Chordata > Testudines > Trionychidae > Pelodiscus > Pelodiscus sinensis. Next base: position 75,848,588 of record NC_134711.1, read on the forward strand.
GTGACCACACGTGGCATAGGCTAGGTAGTTCGAATTAAAGCTCCTAATTTAAACTACCATTACTCCTCATTGCCGTGTATAACCATGGGCAGGTAGTTCGAACCATGGGGCATTTAAAAATGGCGGCACCTGGGAACATGCAAATGAAGCCCGGGATATTTAAATCCCGGGCTTCATTTGCAAGTTCGAATGCCTACATTAGCCACCCTCGTTCGAACTAGGGTGGCAGTGTAGACATACCCTAAGGCTACCGCAGCATATTCAAGCTTGAATTCAGCCTTCCCTTATTACAATAACAGTAGCTAGATGCTGTTACTAATAAATCATAAGAAGCAGTCTCAAGTTTAATGTTAATGACACGTTTGCAGCATGTATGCGTTCATCATATTTCCAAGGTATTAATTTCAGAAGCTCATTTTACACAGTAGAGTCTGATTCATTTTTCCTATGAAAGAGAAGTGCCTCTTTGACTCTTTCCACATAAATAATAGGAGGCGGATATGTTTGAAAACATTTAATATATTCATTCACTTTGATATCGTGCTTTTCATTTGGCACATAAATGAGCAACTAGGTTCATAATAAATTTAATTTACAGGCCAATTCTTAGTGACCCAGATAAATTGAATATAAATGAGCTATAATGTTCTGTTTTCTTTTTAAACGGACTAAGTAAATTTAGTGCTTAGGAAAAGTGCTGTGCTGTAAAAACAAGTGACTTGGTAGATATTCCAAACTGGGTAAGGAGAGACTAAATACTATGTTCAGATAACAGTCAGACCCCGTGAATCTGAAAACAATCCAGTTTGCATGTCAGCAATATGTCCGTTACACCTATCTTCCCATAAACACTGTTTCCTTCATTCCCTTCCCATTATCCCCATTTTGAAGCATCAACCCAAGCAGAAACTTCTGTTTATTGTCCATGTTGGCAACAACCTGGAATCAGCACTGAAGCATCAGGCAGAAATCACATTTTTAATAATCTGACACTGCTGTTGCAGCATAGGGCTCAGGTTAAACTAAGTAGACAGCTAGATGCCCTAAAGAAATTCCCATTGATTCTTCATGGCAAGCACCCAATCCGTCAGTAAACTAGAGATTATCTAGGCAGCTACTACCTATTTCGTGCCCATAAATGACAGAAATTGGCTGTGAAAAGATGGGGATGGCAAAATGGGAAAATAAGTGAATATTTATCTGCTAATATTTAATTGATTCACACTCATATGATGTTTAGTTAAGTATCTCAAATGTTTAGGCTATTTTGCAAATTGATTATCACAGAGGTTTCAGACTGTGATCAATAGACACATATTCATTTCCAGCTGTTAGCTTGCATTAAAATACAGATAAAAATGCATTAATTTCTTTTCTCTATTTTCCATGGATACCTAGTGCAAAAAGGACCATGGTGAGCATATATTCTGACATCTTGCATAATCTTACAAATATTTCTGAAAGTTTGTTTGTTTATGTGTTTATTTGTCCCTAAAGATCTGAGAAACGGTAAGAGCTAGAAACACCAAATTTTGCACGGATATTATTGATTTCCTCAGGTAAATAATTGGATTGGTTCTCTCTAAACATTGGTTCCCTCGGTTCCTCCAAAGCCCCAATCGGGCCCACTGATTGGGGCACCTGATCATAGCATTTGCTGAACTCTTCTGTTAAGCAGGTCACAAACTGAAACTATGTGATCCTAGAGAATAAAGCACGTGGGCACCTACAGCACCATCAAGGGAAAGGGAGGGAGAGGCTGCAGTGGGGCAGAGAATCAGCAACCTCCCCTATACCAGGGCAACAGCAGGTCTCCAGGACAGAACCAAACCTGGCTGATGCTGGCTGGGGTCTAACCTTGCTAATTGTGGCTAGGAGAAGCCTCCAGCTATCACAGCCTCTCAACATCTTCACGTACCCAGGCTCCAACTGAACCTCTTCTGGAAATTAAAGTTGCTTCCCTCCCCACACACTCAAATGAGCCATCGCACCACTCACCCTCCTTTGGGCTGCATGCGTTCTCCTGGCAGGGCTGTGTGCGTTATCAGCAAGTGCCACAGGTATTATGCACTTTGCAAGATTCAGCTCACAGCACAAAGAGGAGGTGGGTAGGAGGACAAGGTTTTGAGCATCGTTGAGCCTAAGGAGGACACGGTACAGTCAGAACAACCTATTCTCATTGGAACAGGTACATTCAGGTGCTGCATGTTCTGATCCTCTAGATATCACTAACTGCACATGGTCTGAAGGTGTTTCACATTCTCTGATCAATGCAATTGGTCCAGTTGCAGCTAGAAAGTCCATTCAAGTTGCCCCATGGAGCAGGCCCTGAAGGCATTCAGGGAGGGACTACTTGGGGAGCAGTGATTCGCTGCTGCTTCAGAGCCTAGGAGACATCCCCTCCATTTCTCAGGGCTTCTGGCAAGGAGTCTTCAGGCATTGGTTTGCAAATAGTCTTTCAAGGAAGATGGGCCTTCCTGATTTGTGGGGATTGAGAAAAGAGATCCTATGGGATTTGTCATTTTGTAAGCACATCACGAGCTATGTTAATTTCTTAAAGTAATATAAGAGAAAAATATTTCTAATAAAATACGCTATGTTAATGTAATTCATGTAGCTCATTCATCACACCTTTACTATATTTTCCCCAGATGACACCAGGTATTTCTGCTAGTTTATAATATAGGGCTTTCTGAATCATTTCCTGTTTAAACATGAAAAAGACATGTAGTCTTGATTTAAAATTGTCCATCACTGGAAAATCCACTAGAGCTAATTAACCTCTCTGTTCAAAAATTACATCTTACTTCTAGACTAAATTTTTCTAGTTTCAACTGCCAGTCATTAGACCTTGTTATACCTTTTTCTAGGGCTACATCTAAACTACGATCCTCTTGCGGAAGAGGAAATGCAAATGCAGTGCTCATTTGCATGTGTTGCACTCATTTGCATTTCCTCTTCCTTTCCCTTTTGTGCAAGAGGTTTTTGCACAAAAAAGTGCTGTGCAGACTATGTCTTTTTGTGCAAAATCCCCCTTTAGCACAAGAGCCATTCTTCCTCAAAAAATTCATTTCCTCTTCCACAAGAGGATCATAGTTTAGACGTAGCCTAGTAGATTGAAGAATCCTGTACAGATTGAACCTCTGAAATCTGGGACTCTCTTGTGTTGCAACATCCATGATCCAGCAGGATCGTGGATGCTGCTGGACCAAAGAGCCCCAATGGAGTCTGGCAGGTGTTGAGTCCAGCCTTGGGGACCCTAGTTAAGTTTCCTCTAAGCTGCATGTGACCGCACAGCTATTTTCTGAGCCCAACTCAGCAGTTCAAAGCTCTCTTAGGGTCAGGGTTAGGTGCATATAGCTAAATAACAGCTAACTGGAGCTGCTGTGTGCTTGAACTGATGACCTCCTAGAGCAGATATGCAGGAGAGATAAGGAGGGAATAAGTGTCTGGGAGTGAGTGAGTAATTAATTAATTGGTGTGGGGGGGGGGGAGGGAGGGAGTTTGGAGAGTCTCAACTGCCCAAAGGGAAAACTAGACAGAGAGAAAAAGAAACAGAGGCAGGAACCCAGCAGTCTCTTCAACTGGGCTGGGAAATGGGAGGTAAGGAGATGACTGCATGGGGTAGGTGGGAGAAAGAGGGGGCATGTGAGATAGAGGCAGGGGACAATTTGATGTGTCCTGACACACTTGCTGAAGTCCTCACAGGCTGGCTGGGTTGGTGGGAGGGAAACAGACTGCATGGTGTATGTGTGTGCCAGGAGGACTTTGCATGATTACATTTCAAATTCAGTTTAAATAGGAGTTAATGGCTTAAGACAAGAAAGAAAAAAAATCATTTTAACGGATTTTTTTAATGTTGCAGCTATCTAAAACTCTGAACTCTGTGATTTTTTAAATATCCTGTGTTACTAATTAATCCATGATATATTGTATTGCATTAAGGCCAGATCTTTGCTCTGTGGTAGAGTTCTGGCTCTTATGGGTCAGAAGTAACAAATACTAGGTCTGATGCTAGTTTTGTAGAATGAAACCTTATTTGCAAACTTTTTGAAACATGCATCTCTCTACAAACCCTGAAGCCATGTGTTAATGTGCTCTGGGGCTTTGAGTTGTTGATACACACACAAGGTGAAAGTTTCAAACCAGGAGAACTTTTATATGTTTTTACAACATGGATCCTAAACATTCCCCAGAGACACTGTATAAACCTTAGTGAATGCCTCTTACTATCCCTTCCAGTTTCAGTAAAGAGTGCATTAGTCATGCTATTCTTGCAAACTCTATTTCTAATTGATTCATAGATTTGTTTAGCATCTTAAAGCTGAGCGATGTGTGGATAATATGCATTTTGCTATGTTTATGAGCTTGAGTTGTTCGAAAGGATGATGATACATACACTAAAGGGTAGTGTTAGTTTCCTTTTTTATTTGATTTCATATTAAATATCATAAACATTGCTTGTTGTTAACTACCCCTTGTTTTAATATATTTTCTCTCTCTCCCCCTCGTTGATGCACATCTCCACAATGCCTCAATATTGGTGTTGCACATAAGAGATTTCAACCCACCCAAAAGAAAATTCAACCTGCCCAAGAATAGAATATGTTAAAGGGAACACTGGACACCAGCCAGGTGAGCCCTGGAAGTGGATGAGAAGCCACAGCCTTGGCAAGGAACCTCCAGCAGCAATGGGGCTGATAGTGGCCAGGAACTCCAAGTGGTAGAAGGAAGAACGGCTCTTGCACAAGAGGGGGGTTTTGTGCATAAAAGGAGCTGTCTTCACAGCTCCTTTTTGTGCAAAAGCCACTTGTGCAAAAGCAGCCGCTAATTTATTATGCAAATGAAGCACAGCAATATTCCATGCCGTGCTTCAGTTGCATAAGCTTTTCTGGAAGAAGGCTACAGTGTAGCCAGAGCCTCAGTTAAGATCCTGGAGACTTTCACTGTGATGCTTGTTTTTAGGCTTCTTTAATCATAGTTTTACTGTTCTTCTCTGAATCCTCTATGATATAGCAACATCCTTGTTGTATTGCAGACACTAGAACTGAACGCAGTAGATATCAAATTTGTGTCAAACTCTTAAGTAATATAACTTCTATTATGATTGGGTATTCCTGTTTACATGTCCAAATATAGCATTGACCCTTTTGATGATCGTGATGTGCTAGAAAAACATATTCAGCTGATTATTCTTGAAGCAGGGTCTCTGAAAGAAACTTGCAAGTTGTGGTGAACAGAGTTAAACATGGCCTACATTCTTTCTTTCTAGACATGGACTTTATATTTGGCCATATTAAAACATTTAGGCTAATGTCTACACTGCCCCCACTTTGTGCAAAAAATATGCACATGAGGTGAAGCATGGACTATCTCCACACCTCATTTGCATAATTAATGAGGCTGCATTTTCACAAGAGGCTTTTGCACAAAAAGGAGCCATCTTAATGGCTCTTTTTTGTGCAAAAAAAACCCCTTCTTGCAAAAGAGCTGTTCTTCCACAAGACTCTTGCACAAAAACAGAGCCTCATTAATTATGTAAATAAGGTGCAGCAATATTCCACGCTTCACCTCATTTGCATATTTTTGCGCAAAATGGGGGCAGTATAGACATAGCCTATTGTTTGCTTGTGTACAGTTTACCAAAAAGTCAGATTACTCTACAATTGACCCATTCTATTAATTATTTACCACTCGCCATATCTGCAAACTTTATCAGTTAAAATTTTACAGTATCGTCAAAGTAATTGATAATGTTAAATAGCATAGGACTAAGAACTAATCCCAGTGGGATCCGAAATATCAGAAACACACTGGCTTGATTACAATTATCTGTTTACATTTTGAGACCTACTAACTTGCAGATTTTAAATCCAAAGGTGCTAATTATATTATGTCAATTCAATTACCTTTATACACCAATTTCTTAATCTAATTTTAGAAAGGTATCAAGTTAGTTTGACACTGTTTTCCATAAACCCATGTCAATGGGCATTATTATATTACTCAGTATTAATTCTTTATTAATTGAGCCACACATCAGCCATTTATTACTTTGCTTGGGCTCAATATCAGGCTGACAGGCTTACAAGTAGGTGGAGCATGCAATTTACATTTTTTTTTTTTTAAACGGTGGCTCTACATTAGCTCTGTTCCCGTTTTCTGGAACTTCCCCTGCTCATCAAGGCACATTAAAATCAACAAGAACAGTCCAGAGAACTTTCTCATTAGCTCCTGTAATACTCTTGAATGCAAGCTATCCAGAAGTGTTGATATTCAAAAAGTATTGCATCATTATATGATATGAATATATCATCTTCACCCTCAAGTACTGAATAAAAATTTTATTTATCATATGTGCTTTTCTGCATTATCAATAAATCTACCATTTTCATGTAATGAAATAATACTTTGTGTCTATGCTGCCCTTTAAATTTTCTACAATTCTTAGCTTCAAATATATACTAATTGCATCAACTTCCCCCTTTGTTTCCATTTGAGGAGTGGGAGAGAAAGGTTTTTTTCCTTTCCCCTCTAAGTCAGGGGCTATGTCTACACTGGAAGCTTCTTGTGCAAGAACTGTTTTGCAGAAGAGTTCTTGCGCAAAATGTCTTCCACAAGAGCACGTCTACGCTGGCATGTGCTTTTGTGCAAGAGCGTCTATGGAAGTGTGTATGCTTTCTTGCGCAAGAAAGCCCTGATGACCATTTTAGCCATAGGGGTTTATTGCGCAAGAAATTCATGTTGCCTGTCTACACTGCCCTCTTGCGCAAGAGCTCTTGTGCAAGAGGGCTTATTCCTCATGGGGAGAGGAATAACTCCTCCGGAAGAAGCCCTGTTTTCTGATGCTAGACTGTAAATTTATTTGCGCTAGAACACGCATGCAGTGTAGACAGCAGGCAAGTTTTTGCACAAGAACAGGTGTTCTTGTTTTTATTTCAATTGTTTTTAAGCACCTAGAAAATGTTCTTTAACAGTTTCCTACTTTGTATATTTTACTCATGAAAGCTTTTGCCCAAATAAATGTTAGGGTACATCTACACTGCAGAGCTATTTCAGGATACTGGAAGTATCCCACAATAGCAATGCAGCATCTTTAAACATGCCTGCTCTTTCCCAAAATAGTGGGCATGCTATTTTGTCGACGAGGGTTCAGGGATTGGTCAGAATAGTGCCTTATTCTGAAATTTGGTGCTGTCTACCAAATTTCAAAATAAGCAATTTTGACCTAGACTCAGAATAAGCTATGGAATTTGTGTAGCACAAATTGCGTAGCTTATTCTGAGAGAAGGGTGATATCTAGATGCACCCTTAGTCTTTAAAGTGCCACAGGACTCCTCATTTTTATTGTAGGTCATAGATTCATAGAAATATAAGGTAGGAAAGAACCTTGAAAAAGTTATCTACTTCAGCTCCTTGAACTGAGGCAGGACCAAATTTGCAAAGATCATCCCTGGCAGATGTTTAACCTGCTTTGAAAAACTTCTAATGATAGGGACTCTACAAGTTCTGGTGGTACACTATTCCACTGGTTAATCCACATTATAGTTAGAAAGATTTTGCTGTTGTCAAAACGAACCTTTCCTTCATGAGGATTAAGGCAATTACTTCTCATTGTTCTTCATTCCTTCTGAAGGTACGAAGAACAACAAGCCATTATCCTTTTTGTAACAGTTCATAACATATTTGTGGATTTCTCAGGCTACATCCCTTTCCACCTCCTGTATTCTTTTCTCATGACTAAATGTGTCCAGTGTTTTTAATCTTTTTTCATAGGCCATTTTATACTTTTGTTGTTTTCCACTGGACTCTCTCCAGTTTGACCACATCTTTTTTTTAAAAGGTGGTACCCAGAATTGTACAGTTCTACAGATGAGTCCTCACTAGTGCCAAGCAAAGTGGAATAATTACCTCCTTTGTCTTACACACAACACAATCCTGTTAGAGACTCAAACTTTAAGGTCAGAAGAGGCTATCATGATCATCTAGTGTGACTTCCTCCACACTGCAGTCCACAGAATCTCACCCACTCACTCCTGTAATAGATCCCTAACCTCTGGCAGTTACACTGAATTAATGAAATTATAACAAAGACTTTGAGCTACAGAGAACTATCATTCACACTTGTTTAAATCTGCAAGTGACTCATGATCCCACACTGCAGAAAAAGCCCCCCCCCCCCAAAAATCCCCAAAGTTTCTGCCAATTTCCATAGGAAATTCCTTCCTGATCCCAAATATGGCAATCAGTTAGACCCTAAGCCTATGGGCAAGACTCAGGAGACAGACACCTGGAAAGGAATTCTCTATATTAACTCAGGGTGGGTCCAGACTACAGGCTTTTTTTTTTTTTTTTTTTTTTTTTGAAAACAGTGGCCTTTTTTCGAAAAAAAACCTTCCCCTGCATCTAGACTGCTGTCCTGTTCTTTCGAAAGTAAATCAAAAGAACGTGGCAGTTTTTTCAACCATAGAAAACCTCATTTTTTGAGGAATAAAGCCTTTTTTCGAAAGTGCTCTTTCTTTGAAAGGTAATTCAATTCTATGTAATGCAAACTGTGCTTTTTTCAAATAAGAGCATCCAGACTACCTGAGTGCGCTCTTTCGAAAAAGCGGCTTGCTTTTTCAAAAGTACTTGTTGTAGTCTAGTTGCTCTTTTTCGAAAGATGCTTTTTCAAAAGTATCTTTCAAAAAAGCCTCTTTCAAAAGAGGATTGTGATCTAGACGTAGCCTCAGAGCCACCTCAGTTAGTGTATCGTCATCTATAGTCGGGGATATTTTTACTAGCAGTGAAAGACTGGCAACATTTCATGGTAGGCAATTTCATGATATTATCACTTCTGCCAATGTATCAAACCCAGTCTTGACTCCAGTTAGGTCTTTTTGCCCCCTTCCTCTTTCCAGAACTTCACTTCTCTGATAGAAACATTTTTCTAATTTCAGGAATAAACTTATTGATAGCCAGTTCGTATCCATTTGTTCTTGTGCTCACACTGGGGCTTACCTTAAATAACTCTGCCCCTCCCCCTTGGTATTTTCCCTGTGATGCATTTAGAGAGAGCCGTCGTATCTTCCCTTGGCTTATTTATCTTAACCAAAATAAGGCTAAGTTACTTTGAGTCTATTCTCATGAGTTAGGATTTCCAGTCCTTTTATTCTAGTAGCCCTTCTCTGCATCCTATCCCATTCTAATTTTTTTCTTAAACATGAGAGACCATAACTACACACTGCCTTCCCGAAGAAGTCTCACCAGTCAGTGACTTTTATAATGATCTTATCGTTTCCCTGGCTTTTCTGTAAATAACTCGCCTGATGCTTCCTAAGAGTGCATTAGCCTTTTTTGCATGGCTGAATCACATTGGCAACTCAGTTTCCTGTGATCAACCAATACACTTAAGTTTTTCTGCTCATCTGTAACTTCCAACTGTTAAATCCCCAGTTTATAGCAAAAAAAAAAAAAATCTTGTTAGTCTAAGTTCTTGACATTGTGACCTATTCAAATTCATCCCATTTCTATTACTTCAGTTTTCAAGGAAATCCAGATCTTGTATGATAATGTACCCCAGAATTATATTAGTTTTTTCATAACTGCATCACCTTGTTGACTCAAACTTTTCCAACCTGGCATTATTCACAAGTTTTATAATCATGCTCTCCTCTCCATTATCCAAGTTATTAATGGAAATATTGACTAGTAAGGGATCCAGGCCTGACCTCTGAGGAACCACACTTGATACACCTGCTAGTGTGACAAAGCTATTGATGGTTATTCTTTGAATATGATCTTTCAATGCAATTTCACCCACCTTACAGTAATTTCAGCTAGTAATTTCTTCAGTTTGCTTATCAGAATGTCATGAGGGAATTTATCAAAGCCTTGCTCTAATTTCCCACAAACTAGAGGATCTACAATTTCTTTGTTCTTCCATTTGCTCCTGATGCATTTAGAGAACATGTTGCCCTTTAATATCCCTTGTTAGGTGTAAAATGTTATGCCTTCATCTTCTGATTTTGTACCTACATGCTTGTCTCTACGTGATTTTGTCCCTATGTGCTGCTGCTTTGTGGTCAACCTTAGTAATTTGCCCATGTTTTCCCTTGTAGTAGGATTCCTTTTTGATTTTCTAATAGAGTCCTAGTGGCCTCTTACCATTCTTCCATCTTTCCTTGTCTTCAGTGTAGTTTGTTATCATACCTTTAATTTGTCTTTGAGAAATTGCCCACTTGCCCACACTCCTTTTTCCCTTAGATTTTTTTCCCAGAAAACTTTACCTACCAGTTATTTCAGCTTATTAAAATATTTTTGAAGCATGCTGGGGGCTTGCTATTCTAAAGACAGAGAAATCCTGATTTGCTTTATGCACAAAGTGCATCAAACAACACTCAGGAGGTTCAGCTAATACTTCCCCTATGCAGCAATATAATAGAACAATGGAGCAATTTTAAGTGACACCTCTTCAAACAGTCAACCAGAAAGGAATACATCTATTGTGCAGTGAAGGAACTCTTCAAAGGTTTCTTCTATACTGTGGTTTCATTCATTGGGTGTTATTAGTTATGCGTTGTCATGAGGAAAAAGTGCTCAATGGAATTTTTGAAGTATTAGTGCAGTTGATTAACACAACCACTTTAAAAGTCCAATTTTTATGCACATGAAAAGTTTTTTTTATGCATATAGGAGAATGGTTAGCACTTGTTTTACTAAAATATATAGAATTTCCAATAAACCACATTTTAGCAGTCACAAAATCCGAATCAAGAACAATCTGTTTAAACCAGAATACAGTGGATATTTTGTAGCATCTAATGCAAATTGAGAGGCACACATATAAAGAATGTTCAATAAAAATTGTATTGTGTTGTTTTTCTGTTCTCTCTCTCTCTCTCTCAATAGCTATATCTATCTCATCTAGAGTGACTAGATATAAAGTGTAAAAAATGAGGTGGTCTTCTGACTGTTATGATGGCATCTTCGCCTGTCACACTAGGACATAACTCATAAGGCCAACATTGATTGCTTCCTTTAGTTGCATGCCATCTTCTTCCTTTCTCTCTGGGTCTTCATCCCCTCTCTTGTTCCATGAGCTGCTGCTGCAGCTTTGTAACTTTGCATTCTGGCCAGGTCACAAAAAGGTTTCCCCTTCAGGGGTTGAAAAGTCTTCCTGTTCATTGGTCAACTAGTGCCACTTTCCCAGTGACTGAATGGGGAACCTGGAGCTACTCTCTATGCCAAGTTCTGGCTCAGGAACCCTGTTATCAGCAGTCAAGCTGACATAATGGACCTTGCTGCATTTCCTCAAGCCATCTCCTAACCAGCTGGTGCTGTCTCTCTCTTTTTTCTCTGTCTCCCTCCTTCCCTCCTTTCTTGGGTCTGCCAGCTTCACCCCATCCTCCTCTTCTTTTTCTTCCTCCTCCCAGGGACCAACTGTAGGTAATGCATTTCTGCATTCTCCAGCCCTCCTTCCAGGGACTAACTGCAGTCTTTCCCCACTTTCTACTGCCAATTTCTTCTTTATAAATCCCACTCAACCGGCTCTTCTCTAACTAAGGTCCCTCATTTTACTTAGCTATGATTCCTCTCAGATGTGACTTGTTGGGGGTAATTAGCTCCCTTCTTAGTCTTCATTAACCCTTTCAGAGAAAAATGGGATGAACATCTCATCACAATCCTATATTATAATTATTCTCCTGAGCTACCTAAAGAGGATTAATATGGATATATATATAATAGAACGTGACAAAACATATTGAAATGCAGCCAAGTATGTGTTGTCAGGAAATAGGCTAGGGAGAAGGGGTAATCTGCTGGTGGACTTGGATTTTAACAACTATCTAAACAATTGTATGTGTGTGAGAGAGAGAAAGAGAGAAAGCATTCATTTTTCCTATAGGTGCCAGGTAGCAGAAGCTGTTTTCAGATCTAGACAATGACATCAATCTACATCAATGTGCAATAGTTCATAACCAGGCAGAGATTTTGAATTTTGCATCAGTCTACTGACAGACTAAAGAGAACTGAAGTCTACTTCTGAGTTTGGAGGCAGGGAGACTTGGTCATCTACCGACCCTACTTAGTAGTAGAGGAGACAGTGGCTCTAGCTAGTGGTCTGCTGAAAATTCAAGGCAGGAATAAAGGGCAGAAGACCCTTATAATTGACTGAACAATTGGGGAAATGCTGTGGTTTATAGAGTATTTTAGAAGCTAATAAAATAATCATTTACTCCATCCAAAAGACTTATTTTAAATTAAAATGGTGAAATATCTTTTTCAGGAAAAATAAAGGCCAACTGCTTGCTCCCAGTTGGAGTCAGGAGTCTAAATATAATATTTTTTATATTCCCCCATCCTTCCTGGCCAAATCTTCAAAAATTATCTGGGCTCAAAAGCTGCCCTTTATCAATTAGCACATCATATGCACATTCTGGAAAATTTAAGTAATTTTGCTTTCTTTTTTCCCCCCCAAAATTACTGAAGTATAGTATCTGCAGAATATAGAATAGTCAGAAGTTAACATATTTCTAAATAATTAACCCTTCTCTTCAAAGTTAGAAGATTGGTAGGTCTGCCACCATATAAACCATTTAAAATGTACTAATATAAAATTGTGCAGGATGTGTAGTCATTGGGGCCTAATGAAGAGAAACCCCAGGCACAACAACAGAGTTATCAGATACACTGTATAACCCCCATAGAAGTCTGCATTTGTGCAGGGAGCAGTAACTCTGCTGTTTATGCTGCACCTGCTCATTTTGCCATATCTGGCTATTGCTAGCAGGCTCCTAGAACTCAGCAGTGCTGATTCCAGACACCAACGGGAGGAGGCAGAGAAAAGGGAATACCAGTTTCTGTTGGAGTAGATTCTCATCAACTTTATAGAAGCCAACTATAAAGATTTTTGCACTTACTCCTTGCAGCACATGGGCTAAAAATAACAGGAGGTAGCCCAAACCAAACAATGTCATCTGTGTTGTTGATTCCCTTCAGATTCAGAGGTAGAGACCACACAGGGTTCCATGCTGTCTGTAGGCATAAGCCTCCTCTGAAGTCTCCATTCCTGCTTTTGTGGAACCAGCACCAAGCTTGGAGGGAAAGGGATGCTCCGGAGTTCAGGGAGCAGGAAAGGGAGTTTGAGTACCATGGTGATGGGTGTCAGGTACAAGGGAGATTGAAAAAATTCCACAATAGACACCATGACGTAACATACTGGGCTATCCCAGTGACTAAGATATTCTCCTGTAGAGGAGATGACCTCATTTCAAATCCCCATTTCCTCCTCATGCCCTTTACTTGCTTTTCTCAAAACGTCAAAGGGAAAACAAATTTGGGGTTGAAATGAAATGTTTCATTTCACCACCATCAATATACCAACTCATTTTTCCAACTTTAAAAAAGTTTGGGGATTTGAAAAGAATGCAATTTTTATTGTGATTATTTTAAAAATTAGTTAGCAAAGTAGCAAACATCCTCTACCACAATCTATTATTTGTCCCATTATTTCTGATCTGTAGGGGCTTGTCCTTTATGGGTAAAAGGTTTCTCAGTCTGGGTGTATTAGATGGAATAAGATTCAGAGTTGACTAGGTGGTTTTGTGTGTCAAAGAGATGAGGTAGGAAGTGGATGGGTGTTTATCCTGGAGACATAGGAGGAGGAGGAGGCATTTCTGATTAGGTGAGGATATGAGGAAATCTAAGTTGTCAGAGACAGGAGAGAAATGGACAGAATTATCAGTGAGGAGAACAGAAGGGCGTGCGTGAACAGTGTAGTGAAGTTACAGGACAAGAACTACGTCAGAGGTAATGAGCTAGGGACAATGAAAGAACAGTGAAGGAGTCACAGATGAATAAGCACTATTTTTCCTATCGTGCCCTTCACAGTAAAACATCTCAGTATTTCTGTTTTGAAAGGGAGTGGAAGAGAGAAGATACACCCACTCTTTTAAAAAAACGACCACTTTTCCCCTTCTCTCTTCTCTATGAAAATGACATTTGACATTCCCCAAAGCCAAAAATAATGTTGCCTAGCTTTTCATTTTATAATACAAAAGAATGAGGAAGGAAGAAGACATTGTCACCTATAGCTCTGACAATTTTGAGATGTCACTGAAATTGTACATGGTTTCACCAAACCTTTCTGAATGCAGTTGGTTTGACTGAAGTCAGACATTTGTTGATCACATCTTTCCTACTTCATTCACAGCACTGGCTTCTTTTATATTGGATTTTGCAAGGGAAAGAACGCTGTGTACAACTTTCAGATGAAGTGGAAGGAATCTTTTATTGCAACTGTCTCTTAGCACTTTGCAGATTGTCACTAAAATTATACATATTAATGCTTAATTTTTTTTGCTGTAACCGATTTTAATTGGAGGTGCTTTGGAATATTTGTTTCATAAGCCATTGCCTGAACATCAGAAACTTAAGCCATATGCATCATGTAGATTAGTAAAGATTTAAATTATCGCCTACTGTTTTACTGCTGATAAAAACATAGACCTATTTAGAATTTCCTGTGTCTAGTAACACAAGAAGTAACCCATTTATCTACTGCCTTAGAAAGATACCTGTTGGTTAAAGGCTAATCTGAAAGAAGAAAATAAGAACCTTCTGTTAGTGGACATTTGCTACTCTACCACTTCCAATTGTACATGATTGTGTGTGCCCACACACACACACACACACACACACACACACACACACAAATCAAGTCAGATTCATGCATGAGTACCATGCAAGATCTTTTCAGTAACATTTAGTTTATTCACTCACTTTCATTCCAAAGCAATGAATTCATTCTTATCATTTTGTCATTGACTGAGAAAATTGAACTAACAGATTGCAATCCCAGAAGAAATTGTATGATGTTAGAGCTGCAAGTAATTGTTAAATCCTCACATGACTCAGGGAGAAAGCATGTTCTTGCCCAGAAAAACAAAAGCAGGAAAACAGAGACAGTATGGTTGTAGTTACAGGGGCTGATAGTATCCCAGTTAAATACTAGGGCCCAAGAAGATATTATGTCACATTATACTCAAAAGAAATATGTACTGTATACTCATTAATCATCATTAGCTGGGGATTATAGATCTTTTTCATTGCTATATAAATGATCGTTTTAATTCAAATTGAACTACTAGTGGGTGGATAAACAAACATCTGGGATGCTAACTCCTATTCACTTCTCATATCTCACTAAATTATATACTTCTGACAGCTCAATAGCAACTTAAAGAGGATGGTTTACTCTTCTTTTCTGACAGATCCTACAGCTAGATATTTAATTTGCAGAAACAACAGCAATAGCACTGATGGCCTCTAATGCATCAGAGAGATTTACTGTAGAAACCCATGAGAAGGAGCAAACTTTTCACACTGGTGATTAATCTTGCATATTCATTATTAACTCATTAACATTAAGGTATATTTAAAAAAGCAGAGTAGCAAAGGACTAAGTTACATATAGGAGCCAGGATTCATACTGAATCTCCCTTAATGTTTGACTGTTTGAATTTTCAATAGAGTAAAAATTCTTCCATGTTTTTGGCAAATCTTTTTTTAGGTCTTGAAATATTGGACTATTAAATGCTAGCACATTTATCATCCACAACTATAATAAACTAGAAAAATACTATTTTTTTAATCAATTTTATTTTGCTTTTTTTTAATTATTAGCTATTCTCTGTGCACAGTTGAGTAACAACATTTTAAAATGAAGCTTAAGCAATATTTAGTGTGGCACAAAGGGAACAGACAATTTCTAATTATGGTTATTACAAGTTGTGCACTTAATACCCTGTGCATTGAGAAGTTACCCCTGGGCATTCAACTGATCTGAGGAAATAATGATGTTATGAACACCACAAGTCCTCTTTCTTCCTATAATTTTCTTTTACCTTAGGTCATCTCTACGGAGATCACTTATAGGGAAGAGAGTAAAAAAGGGGTTTGCTTTCCATGTTTATTTCAGTCATTTTCTTTTCTTTTCAAGGCCTGCCATTCATGCCAAATCATTCCCAAACTGATGAAAACTAATATATTAAATAAATCTATTAGAGAATGAGGTAAAACTACCCATCTTTCTAAATGTGCTTCTTATAGTCTATGGTCAAAATAATTTTCACACAATTAAGGTACAGTAAGTTAAAATATTAAAAGCAAGGTCATGAATGGATTTATTCACAGTTAAACCTTTGGATCAAAGTCTAGTTAAATTGCCATCATAAACCCAATAAAACCCCATGTTATGAAGGAATACTGACAGTAGAGAGTGGCTTTCCACCTGTCACTTCTTTCCCTATACAAGCACAAACTAGCAATTGAAAGGTTATGATCTTGAAAATTGGTCTGTTCTGCCATTTAAGTTATTACATACTATATAGTGTTAAGCACAGAACTTTGACACATTGATTAAACTAGCTTTTGGCATTATGTTTTAGCTCCATCTACACGCTATGTTAAATGTATCCACCCTTAGAGATCTAGGCACATTATTTAACTTCTTTATAAAGTGATATTGTAAATCTCTGGAGAAAAAAAAAACAAAAAACTTCTTTCTGAAGACAAAAGTCATCATTAAAGTTGGTGGTTTTACGATAAAAATTTCAAACACGTTGAATGTTAACTGTTGCAAGAAACAAAATTGGTATAATTTCTTCGGATTGGGTTGTTTCAACTAATTTTATTTCATTTGCTCATCCTGAATCCCACAGTTCATGTCACATACTTGGATTTCTGAAACACTTACAGAATTGGGATATGAAGTACTATTTCATAATTGTGGCCTAGTTCTTAAAAAGAAGAATATTCAGTGAAAGTGGGTTTTTTTAATTTAATCAAAATTTTAGGTTTTTTTCTTTTCAATAGAACTATACAAAATTACTAAGCAGAAAAAAATATATTTTCTAATAAATATCTCATGACTTCCAATGGGACTAAATGCTGCAGACCTTGCTGAGGTATACTCAGTGAAGTCAATGGTCCAGATTTTACTTTCACTTAATTCATATGCTTTCGGGATTATTCCAATGGAGCAACCTCAGATTTATTCTGGTGTAATTATGAATGGAATTGTTATGACTAAGTAATGACTGCAGGATCTGTGCTTCTATTACAGTAATATGAACCATGTGCTTGAGCATAGAAAAAAATGTCTAAGATGATATATTGACATCAATACCTACTAAACTCAAAGTTTACATCAAGAGGATGAAATGTTTGATTTGTATATGAATAACCATCTCCCACTTTTCCTGGACACATTTGCCATTCACATTTACAAAATTTAATCAAAATCCAGTTCAACAATCAAGCGGTCCAAATTCCAAACTAGCCTTGAAACCTGTCATTTTGCATTGCTCGGATTTCAGGGGGCATGACTTATGAGGCAATACTAAGGGAACTGGGTTTACTTCATTTACAGAAAAGAAAAGTGAAGTGGTATTTTAGAGCAACCTTCAGCTACCTGAAAGGGAGGAGGGGTTGAAAGAGGAGGAAACTAGGCTGTTCTCAGTGGTGGCAGATGACAGAACAAGGAGCAATGGTCTCAACTTGCAGGTGAAAGGTCTAATGTAGATATTAGGGGGAAAAAATACTTCACTAGGAGCATGGTAAAGCATTGGAATATATTACCTAGGGAGAAGGTGGAATCTCAACCCTTATAGGTTTTTAAAGGCCAGGCTAGACAAAACCCTTGCTGGCCTGACTTAGTTGGACTTTGTCCTACTTTGAACAGGGGGTTGGATTAGATGACCTCTTAAATTCTCTTCCAACCCTAATATCCTATGGTTGCAGAAACTGGATGCCTCTTGGACTGAAATATGCCTTGGAAGACTCTCAGTAGTTCTTAATTCTAGCATGGTTCTAAAGTTCAAAAATACTGCAAGTGAATGTTTTCATGATAATTCCAATGCTATTTTGCAGACCCAAGAAGTCCATATAAAATTCAGAAGTGGCATCTCAACTTTTTAGGTGTTTATGTCCAAACAAGTTCTCAGATTTTCTGTGTTTTTTCCATTCTTATTAAAAAATTATGAAGTATAGAACACATAACTAGGCAAAAATTATTGTATTAGTCATAAAATCATGTAGAAAATTAAACAGTTGATATGAAGAACAGTTATTCAAGAATTTTAGCACATCTTACTAATATGAATAGGTAAAATACTGTATGTATGTGATCTATATAAGCCGTCTAAAGTATAGCATTTCTCTTCCAAATACCTCTCAAAACTTAGATTTGAAACAGGTACATCTTCTATTTCCTTTTACACAAATGTCAGTTGTATAGGGATAATGCTTTTTTTCTTCACTGAAACCAAAAGCAGATTTATTCACAAGATACTACACAAAATTAATTAGCACAGCTGTTGCTGCTTGCAGAAAGAATTCAAAATGAACATGATGTATTATAAATTTAAATTAAAAATGATTAGTAATGCAAATCTGAATGCCTGTGGAAATAAGACTACGTAGAGTCATGGAATGGTGTGTGGCATTTCTCTGTCTTTTGTTTTCATTTTTAAAAGTTATTTATATGGGGTAATAACAAACTTTATTAATGAATAATGAGACGAGATGAGCCAAGTCTCACATTTTAATCATTACCATTATTGTTCACAGTAATCATGAGAAGAACCAACCCACTAATGGGCACTCTGTTCCAGGATGAATGTAGCCACAGGTGAACAATTGCCCACCCACTTAGCATACAGATACACCACCCCAACCCCACTTCTACTCCTGACCCAGTGCTTACCCCATTCCACCCATCCAGCGCTTCAGTCAGGGAGCAGGTTTGGGGTGTGGGGCTTGCCTCACTCCGCCTGACTGGTGGTCCTTCTGGGGAACACAATCAGGGTAGGAGGCTTGCCCATAACCCCACTACCTATCAGGGCAGAGGGGGGTAAAGCCCCTGATCCCTGGCTAGAATACCAGGTGGATAGAGCAGGGCAAGCCCCGAGAGCCAGGCAGGGGTGATGGAGCAGGTGAGGATGCGGGGGTGCACTGTATATGGGATCCCTCATTTTTTCAGATGCCTCCGGCTAGAACATCCATTCTTCTCCCTTGCAAGGATGGCTGGAGGATTGGAGGAAGCCTCAATTGCTCCTACCCCTTGTCATTGCCCATCCACCCAAGTCATGACCTGCCTCCATGTCCCATCCTGACTACTCCATTAGTAGCAGTCACCATGTTTTGAGATTTCCAGAAATACTCCTGACTCAATCTAGCAATTCAACTGGCTAAAACTGGTATGTACCCTGTTATTCCACTAACTTCATTTCCATGACCTTTTAAACTATTTCTATAACATTTTTGTATATTGATGTGTATCTGTTTGATTAGTTATAACAAATATTTTATATCCGATTCCAAAAGGGAGGCACATGTATTGTTGTCTCTCTAGTTATCTACTGTGCTGATCAACAGGATAGAAGTTGAACTTCTATACAGATTTCTCTTTTAATTCTAACCAACTTAGGTAATGGAGCATAAGTCTTTTGGGGTACAACAACAGCATCATGATGCAAGTGAGTTAGCTGAATGAAAATACAATCAATATTGAGATTAGTCTGGAAATCCATCCTTCCCACTTCAAAAAAAACCCCCACAACATCATACACCAATCAAAGCCTGCCCTGACCTAAAAAAGGGAATAGAAAGCCAGGAATTCCAAGTACAGGCAGTCCCCGACTTACGCGGATCCGACTTACGTTGGATCTGCACTTACGAACAGGGCTTTCTCGCCCCGGAGGTCGAGGTAGCGGATTGCTACCTGCGAGCTCTGGGGCAAGAAAGCCCCGTTCGTAAGCTGCTCTGGTGCCCCTGGTCTGCTGGAGACCGTCTCCAGCAGACCAGGGGCACCGGGCGGGTTCCCGCGCTTCTGAGGCTTTGCCAGAGCAAAGCCTCAGAAGCGCGGGAACCCGCCGCTGCTGCTGCTTCAGTCCAGGTGCCTGTGGTCTGCTGGGGACCGTCCCCAGCAGACCACAGGCACCGGGATTGAAGCCGCAGCTGCAGGGGGTCCTGCGTCTCTGAGACTTTGCCAGAGCAAAGCCTCAGAGGCGCGGCACCCCGCTGCCGCTGCGGCTCTGCTCCCGGTGTCCCTGGTCTGCTGGGGGGGGAGGGGCAGCTAGTGTGCCCCTCCCCCCAGCAGACCAGGCTTTTGTTTTGGACCCTGGAGCAGAGCAACTGGGGCACTGCCGATTGGTCCTGCAGCGCCGCTCTGGGCACTACTGGACCAACCCGGCAGCACCCCAGCTGCTCTGCCCCAGGTCCTGATTCAGCCGCTGCTGTTCAGTTTCAGCAGTGGCTGAATCAGGACGCCTGGGGCAGAGCAGATGGGGTGCTGCTGGGTTGGTCCAGTAGCGCCTAGGAGCGGTGCTACTGGAGCAACCCAGCAGCACCCCAGCTGCTCTGCCCCAGGCGTCCCCAAGTCAGCCGCTGCTGAAACTGACCAGCGCTGACTACAGGAAGCCCAAGGCAGAGTTGCTCTGCCCCGGGCTTCCTGGAATCAGCGCTGATCAGTTTCAGCAGCAGCTGACTTGGGGAAGCTTGGGGTTCTTAAGTTGACTCTGTATGTAAGTCAGAACTGGCGGTCAGTTTCAGCAGCGGCTGAATCTGGACGCCAGTTCCGACTTACATACAGATTCAACTTAAGAACAAACCTACAGTCCCTATCTTGTACGTAACCCGGGGACTACCTGTATAGCATATGCTAGTGTAAAGCTGCCCTAGGCTTCAAGGCATTTCTAAAATAAAACTGTCAATTGCATCAAAATATACATCTCCCACTGCTATATTTATGTATCTTCAAAAGAAAAGCTACCTAGATTCATATTCTTCTCCAAAATAAAAATTTCAGATCTTAGTCCAGACCACTTATATCACCTATATTCCAGGAGACAGTTTGTGGAAGTAGGGATTGGACCCTTATCAGAAAACCCTCCACACAATACCACCAGTTAAAATTATAAAGTACCATGTAACCAGATAGTGCCACCAGATTATTTCCCTTCCTTATGTGCATTTAAATGAAGGATGTTTATTTCATTGGCAAGCTAACATTGATACATTTCATAGAACATACTTTTGGGGAAGAAATTTGCAAGAGAAGGTGGATGCTTGCAGGATTGAGACAAAAGTTCCCATAATAAGGGATAGCCTGAAAGAAGGCACAAAGTGAGATACAAAGGCATTTGTGAGGCGTAGGCATAAGGAAATTAAGAGAGGATGGAACAGAGCTGTGTGCAGGACCTTAGGATTTAGGGGCCCTATGCAGTACTATTAAACTAGTGCCCCTATGACCAAATGACAGCCCAGGGTGCGGGGAATGATGATTTTTAATCTTCAGCAACACACTAATGAAATATTTTAAACCAAACACACTAAATTCAGAAACTCCAGCATGTACCTGGAGTTGGCAAATGTCTGTTAAATGGCTTCATTACCACTTGAACGGCTCTTTCACAGTTTCAACGTTCAGATGATAGTTCTGGCAATTTTTTCCCCAATTTTAAATTAACTAGATACTTTCTGAAGGAAGGAGAACCACAGAACACAGATATAAAGAGTGACTGGGTGGACATTAAGACCCAATGATGCACCAAATTTTCAGGTGCCCTATCCAGTTGCATATGGGTAAGAACAGATGTGGCTGTCTGAAATCTTAATGATGATGTCCAGCTACTTACATTTGTCACTAAAACTGAAGGTAGTGGATGATTTGAAAATAAAAAAAGTGACATGGTAAGAATAGCAGGTGAAGAAAATGAAATTTTGAAATTGAATCACTTAGTATAGTAATAACAATTAAAGTTTGAAAAATCAGTTTGGAAGAAAAATATTATGGAACCAGATTGCATTAAGCATTGAGAGACTATATTTATGATGGCAGTGTGTAATATAAAATGTTTTATTTATGACTTCTGCCTCAGTGCCAATAAGACCTTTATATGCTACTATCACATAATTTTGTATATACATGGTATATACAGGGACGATAGAGTTGAGTTCTGTTGTTATAGGGATTATTCAGAAATATACATGTACATGGTTTGCTTCTGTGCAGCTAATGGCAAGATAGCTGTCTGGATACCATCTGGGCATTTGAGGGATACAACTTAGATACATGCAGTTTCACCTAGTATAGAGTAAGTTGTTTAAATACTGGGTCTTCTACCAGATGACAGCTTACATGTAAGGTAGCAACTGTATAAGGCTATGCAACAGCCTCTATCAACTGAGATGCCTTTGATCATCTCTCACCTAATTTTTGTTTTTCACCTGACAATATGTCTAACCAGCTGTCTGTTATTTCTACTTAAAACAGTTCAATCGACCCTATTAAGATGAAGAAGCCTCAAAAAGTTGCACGGAAACACACACAACAAATCCTATGCAAACTTTCCTCTCAACACTATACTTTGTATTAATCTGATTTAAATTTGTGTGTCATTTTGCAAACTGTATTATCTTTTGCCCAAGAGGGTGATCATTTCAGTTCTTAATCAGATTCAACTAGCTCAGATCAAGTCAGCTCCACCTGCCCATGATCTTGAAAGATTCCATGTGTTTCTTCACAAAGTGAATGATGTCACTTTGAAGACTATTACATTCAAAGGGAATAATTATGCAGCCAGGAATGAGAGACCATGCAGCTGTGCTAATTAACACATGCAAAGCCAGATTAAAAATGTTCCCTAGAAATTATTTTACCAGACATTCAAAGCACTCCAAAGCAGCAATAAATGAAGGTGGATACTGGAATATGCATAGGACTACAAACAAAAATGAGTAGGTGTTTGGAACTGCTTCCATATGAGGAGAGATAAAAGATTGGGACCATGCAACTCAGAAAAGAGATGCCTGAGTGAAGACATGATAGAGGTCCACAAACTCATGAATGGTATAGACAAAGTAAATAAGGAAATGTTGTTTACCTCTTCACATAACACATGAACTAGAAACAAATGTGAGGACACACGTTCTCACACAACAAAGTCAACCTGAGGAACTTTGCCAGAGTACTCCTTGACGATCAAAAGCATAAATGGATTTCAAAACATGTTAGACAATCTCATGTAAGGTAAGTCCACCAATGGCTATTAGCCAATATAGTCAGGGACGCAACCTCATGCTCTGGGTGTCCCAAGATTCTGAATGCCATCTGACTGTGATAGATCATTGGATAAATTGCCTTGTTCTGTTCATTCTTTCTAGAAGCATTTGGCATAGGCCACTGTGGAAGACAGGTTACTTGGACCATTGGTCTTACCTAGGATGGCCATTCTCATGTTCATACGCCTTTAGATCACTACATAGATTGTGATATCCGTGTACTTGGCAGTTAGCAATTTGGCATTTGCTACATACTTGTGTGTCTTGGAATAAAAATAATACAAAAGGTAAGAACTAGAAAACGCTGAAGCTTAAATCTAGACTCACAGATGCCTTATATGAAGTAGCTCCCTATCATTGCTCTTTTGAAGCTCATAGAGAAAACATGGTGCAAGATGCTGGTAGTGCAGAACAGAGTCTACTTTGTTAATATTGATTAACCACCAAGAAAATAACTAGTCTGTTTAAACACTGTATGTCTAAGTAATTTTTAATGTGCCAAAAAGCTGCAGCCTTTTAGCCTTTATGAAGAAATATGTGTCACCTTCTGAAACAACAAAGAAAGCTGCCAAATGTTTAACCATTAAATTTAAAAACAAATCAACAATCTACTAAAGGAATTACACTTGGGCATTTAATAGGACAATTTGTGCAAAACTAAATCAGTAACATGCATTGATAGAATGTATTTTATTTGCGATTGCATTGCTGATAACCAGTCAAATCATCTCCTCCTCGGATGGTTCTTCAGGACATTTTATAGATTGTTTTTTATTCATGTCAGTAAATGGTTACAAATGTTCAGGACCGAATATAAATTTTAGTAACTTACACTTGCAATAAAACAATAATGGAAAGTAGCTGCAGTGGTAAAAGAATGGTACATGAGTGGATCAATTGGTTCAGCAACAGGGAAAGACAATATTTCATACTATGTCTACACTACTCTGCGTGACAAAAATTACACTGGCCTTAGTACTGATGTGCTCAGAACATCTCTTGCTTATGCTACGCATGGAGATGAGGGTTTTTTTATGCCAATGGCAGATCTTTCTATTGTTAGCCTAGAGCATCTCCACCAGATGTATAACAGTATCACAGCTCTACTGATACAGCTGAGATGCTGCAGCACGCTACCAATAGATATGGCCCTGTCAGAAAGTTATGCACTTCAAGAGTGAGTCTGGGAGGTTTCAGAATTCATAAATTATACCACAGAACGAAAACAGCTCTGGTATAGTAGAAATCCCTCCCCCAATCTAAAATTCCTGCCAGCTCAGTCCTTAACTATGAGGTGATGAGTTCTATCTTTTCAAATCGAGCTATATAACATAAATTCTATACAGAGCTGTTGGTGCACCCTTTAAAAAGCACTAGTAGGGTTTCAGTGTCCAATCATGTCTAGTCACTCTGCCCTGTACATCCATGTACAAACTGGAATTAAATTTCTTGCTTTAATACCTGGCTGCTGCTTCAGTGCTGTGTGTCTCATTATCACACAAGAAAGACGAGAAGTCCTGTGGCATCTTATAGACTAAGAGATTTATTGGAGCATAAGCTTTCATGGGCAAAGACCCACTTCGTCAGAACCTTATAGACTAATGAAATGGATCTTTGCCCACGAAAGCTTATGCTCCAATAAATCTGTTAGTCTATTAGGTGCCACAGATTCATTCTTGCAGATTTAGACATAGCTAACCCTCTGATATTATCCACACAAGCGCCCTTTCTCTGCATATGTGGGTACAATTTACTACTGTACTATGTAAAGTTTATGAAAAAGTAGGTAAGGGAAAATGGAGTCCAGGAACTACAGCAAAACAATTTAGTATGGCCATTAAACTTCAAATTATTGGTAGGAGATGACCATCAGTTGAAGATGGGGGAAGCCAGCTGTATCCCTGATAGTTACTAGGGAGAAAGAAGTGTCATTCTTTTTTAAACCACAAGCTTGTACAATGAAATGTAATTAGTTTCTGGCTCACCTGCCCTCTTTGTGGAAACAAACTGGATGGCTAATGATGACAGCTGCTAAAGGAAGAGACACAGGAGCTGTAGGATTTGTAGACAAATCTGGTGCTTTAGCTGGAGCTCATTCTGAGAAACCAGATGCCTTGACTAAGAAGATTGCCTGCATGGAAAATGAGCCAATTTGGATAATATACAACTATTTTTAAACAGTTTTCTGCTAGAGCCTGCAACAAATGTTAGAGTGTTTACATTGCTCGGATTGGTAATTTTTAAATCTTGCCCTGTCTTTTCTACATCTAGCCCTTCCAATCAAATGACCTCATCAAAAGCAGATTAGGTAAATTGGCAACTGCTTTCAAATATCACTGATCATCTCATGTGATATTATATGATGATTTTCTGATAAAGGATTAAAAAAAGTCATCAAAACACCCTAAACATGTGCCAGTATTCATTATCAATAGATAGCTTTGTTGTTTTAATGTCCTTAAAGGGTTGAAACGTTGTTGTTTTTTAAGCATATGAGACCTGGATGGTTTTAAAATAATGTTAGTTATTCAGAAACAAGAAAAAAAAGTTGAGAGACTGGTTTGTAACTACTCATCATTCAGCATTTATAGGTAGATTAAATTCCCTATTTCTGTGGCAATTGAAACAGTCCACTGGGACAAGAAGAACATGAGATTGCAAAACTATCATAACACTACATATAATCTAGAGACATACTGAATGGCTTTATAATTTGTGAAGCCACCTCTGAATACCCAAGGTATCCCTTTTGCCAATATATAGATCACATCGTATTATTTTTAACACCAACCATGTTCTAAGAACCTCACACAGAGATGAAGATCTGGTCTGTAGCAGAACAAGCACACTATCAAAATCTGAATAACTCACCAGGGTCCTAACAGATGAAGGGGAAAGGAAAGAGGAAGGACAAGTATAATAATTTAAAAAAGATAATTGCTCATTTCTGTACGGTATGAAAAAATTATATTACTTCCCTATCTTCATTCAGTTTTTTCCCTGCTAACTTCTAAAAAGTCAAAACTATAGAAGCAGTGTTTTTGGAAGTTTTTGAATGTGGCAAACTAATGTTCTGAAGGCTTTACATGTGGCAAATTGTTTTCTTTCTTTTTTGTAAAATATTGCATATATTTTACACACACACACACACACACACACACACACACACACACACACACACACTTTCATCATTTGTTTCTGTGTGTGTGTGTGTGTGTGTGTGTGTGTGTGTGTGTGTGTGTACACACAGAAAGTTATTGTGGCATATATCAAACTAGGTAAATGTTCATGCTTTTAAGGAACTGTTTCATGATGCAGTCTGATATTCTGCGTAACCCAGTAATGGACAGAAATATACACTCTCTCTTCCACCTCCCCCCAAAGCCTGAGAGAACGTTACTATATGCTGGGCAATCAGATGGTCAGGGAACTCCCCTTTCTCTCTGGCTTTGCCTCCATACCCAGTAGGCGGTCAATAGAGAGCATCCAGACTAAGGGCTTGTTTTCATTTAACCCAAGATCAGCTGTTCCAAGATCTAACTCCCAGGGCTTGATTTAGCACCAAGATGGGGGAACCATTTTTGGGTCAGGGTCCACTGGCCCACAGAAAAAAGTCAGTTGGGGCCCTCACACAAGTGAGAAGCAAAAAACACCCCCAACTAAGAAGGAAATAGATACTGCCCATTTTCCCTTTGTACACAAGAGCCTATGGTAGCCCAGGCTAGTAGATTTTGTGTTCTCTAGCCTCATGGTGGGACAGCGGGGAACTGGAGTGCCAGAATAGGCTGCCCAAAGCTAGGAAAGGAGCCCTGAGCCTCAGGGGCTGGATCTAAGCAAGCCGAGGACCATACCCAGCTCCCAGGCCTGAGGTTTCAAACCCCTGATTTAGCAGGTCTAGTCAGGACCCTAAATTGACCACTGATGGTACCCCAGTCAACTCTGATACTCCACCAGATCATGAAGAGTAAGGAAGTAGATAAGAGAGATTCTCCTATCAACCTACCACACTGGGACATTGCAGGAATTCAGCTAAGGTATGTTGACTCTAGTTACTCTATTCTCAGAATTGGAATTGTATATCTAAACTGGACTTTCTCCAATAATGTAGACTTGGACTAAGTTAGCATCAAACAGAATACCCGGCTTCAGCTTCCTGCCTGCCCAGCAAACAACAGAGAAGTTTTGGAGGCAAAAAACTATACAGGCAGTCTCCAGGTTACATCAATCCGACTTGCATCGGATCCCTAGTTACAAATGGGGGGGGGGCGCACCTAGTGCAGGGAGTGTCCCCCAGTCGCCACCTCTGGCGGCGCAGGGGGCACTCCCCCCAGCAGACCAGGGAGATGCAGAGTGGCTTTTCTTGCCGCGGAGGACGCGGGTCTGCTGGGGGGAACAAGACACCAGCCAAAAGGGGGCACCCCAGAGCGGAAAAATTAATTTCCTAGGGAACAGCAGGAGCAGCAGGCAGCGAGACCCATTGTGTTACAGTCCCCACCTTGGGAGCAACAGCTCTTTCCCTCTTCAGCACTAGAGCTGCAAGTATCTTGTTAGCGTCACGTGAAATTAACAAGTCCCTTCCAGCCTGGCAGAGGTGAAGCTGAAAAATTACCCAGTGGTGTGGGTGGGCAAGAATGGGGAGGAGCAGGACAGAAGGGAAGAGGGGTAAGCCCCAATCCCACATTCTGGCTGGAGTGGAGCAGGGTAAGCCCCGAGGGGATGGGTCTGGTTGCAAAGTGGGTGAGTGGACAATGAGGACCCACCTGTGGCTAAACTCCTGTTCCCAACACAGAATTTTTCTTTAAAATTAATCCTGTGGATAAATTCACACACACACTTCACAGGAAGGGATTTCCATTTTCTGCTTAGCAGAATACAACAACAGCTTTGATTATATCAATATTTCACTGTGCTCTCCAATGACTATTGATTACACTTAATACCCATTTCACTGAACCATCTGTAGCAAATTCTTTTTGGAACAGTAATATGCACTGAATAAACTTTTTTTAGTTATAAAAACAAAGATTCTGACTATTAAATGAATAACTGTGATCTTTCAGGTACCCCAAAAGGAAGATTTGGATATAGCATGAAACACTGAAACTTATGATCAATTTTTTATTAAAATATCAACCAAAAAAACCTTCATATCAAAACAGTATGTGTTTTTCTTAGAATAAGGAAGTTGTATGAGAATCAGGGTCTTTTCCACCTCACTCCAGCTCCCCCCCCCCAAAAAAAATATGTACCAGTTCCGACTTACATACAAATTCAACTTAAGAACAAACCTACAGTCCCTATCTTGTACGTAACCCGGGGACTGCCTGTACTACATCTGTCTGTGAAGCTTTAACAACTGGCCTTCTCCTTTCTCTATCATGCAGAAAGGGGAAGGCCAGCAGAGATCTGCATCCCCTGGCAGCCTCACGCACTCTTCTTATCCCTCCGTCTCAGTTTCCCTTCTCATCTGCCAAAAACTCTTGAGTAAGGAAGGTAAATATGGCCCCATCCAGACTAAAAGTAGAGGGAAGCTCAAGTAGAAAGTTATTTCCCCAACCTGAAAAAATAGATATCTATGGCTATGTCTACACAATCAAGTTATTTTCAAAATGGTTATTTCAAAATAATAACTCACAAAAGAATTACTTCAAAGTAAGCTTATTCCTTTCCACAAACAGGAGTTATTATTTAGAAATAACAAGCCCATTATTTCAACATAACGTGCTTGGTAGTATGGATACTCACCTGGGGTGTGTCTAGACTACATGCCTCCTTCGACGGAGGCATGTAGATTAGCGAGATCGGAAGAGGGAAATGAAGCCGCGATTAAAATAATCGCGGCTTCATTTAAATTTAAATGGCTGCCCCGATCTGCCGATCAGCTGTTTGTCGGCAGATCGGGGGAGTCTGGACGCGATGCCCCGACAAAGAAGCCTTTCTTCATCGACACAGGTAAGCCTCGTGAAACCAGGCTTACCTGTGTCGATGAAGAAAGGCTTCTTTGTCGGGGCATCGCGTCCAGACTCCCCCGATCTGCCGACAAACAGCTGATCGGCAGATCGGGGCAGCCATTTAAATTTAAATGAAGCCGCGATTATTTTAATCGCGGCTTCATTTCCCTCTTCCGATCTGGCTAATCTACATGCCTCCGTCGAAGGAGGCATGTAGTCTAGACACACCCCTGGTTATTTAAAAATAAGGGGAGTTATTTTGAAGTAACTCCCTGGTGTAGACAAGCCCCATCAAAGGCAGGATATGGGACTGATTACATTCACCATTGGTCTACTTCCATATCAGATTCTACTTTCACTGATCTTTAAAAATTTTCTGGAAAATAAGCCAGCCCCTGGAAAACAAGAAATGGGGAGGCAAAAAAGTAGTTTTTGAATGAAAAAAAAGTCAGATTTTAATTATTATTTTATGTTTGTGGATGACATGTCTAGAGAGTCACCCCCAAGGTGGACATCATAATAAACATATATTTTCCCATGTTACAAAAAGTGTAAACTATGTTGGTAGAGATCCAGCTGCTGTTAATACACAGATATCATTATTCCTGGTTGCATTAGGAATAAACTTGGAAGATGAGATAGATGTGATCTCCGGGCTAGAACTCTATGAGACTATGTTTTATGTTCATTGTTCCCCCCGCGCCCATCAGCCTCTCCCTTAAAAATCACTTTTAGGTGCACTGCTTTCATATATTTTTACTGAGACACATTTTACTGGTCAAAAACCTTCTTTGTTTTGCTCACATGCAAGGTGTGAATCAATATTACATAAAAGTAGAGCTGGTCAGAGAATGACAGTTCCATTTTGCCCAACTTTTTAGAGGCTTTGAAGTTTGGCTTTGTTCTTCATTGGGTGAAAAATAAAACCTCTCACATCTTTCGAGAAAACTGAACTATGTTGAAATGTCCCAGTTTAGATGAAGAGAATAGCTCATATTTACAACAGAATGAGTGGCTGGCCTAGAATGTAGGAGGATCTCAGTTCAAGTCCTTGCTCTGCCTCATTCACAGCAGCATTTTTATCCTTGGATCTGAATCCCAGGGACTTGAACCTGGTGTTCTACATCTCAGACCAGTGGCTTGACCAAGTGGCTTATACAAAATGAGAAAATCTCACTCTCCTTTTGCTTGACAGACCAGCATATTTCAGCTAAATGAAATTTCATCAAAAATTATCTGATCAGCTATACTTCAAAGTGAAAATATAATGTTATCTTAATGCATTATGTGGCCTTTACCCAACCTTTTTGTCCTCAGCAAAGTATTGTGTTTGTTGAGAACCTGGGATAGGAGGCAAGAGGAGTTAGAAAATCTGAGGCAAAACAAAAGAATTTTAAAATGTTAATAATCAATTTTTGTTGCATATGGGATTGATTTTTCTAATCTTATGAACATGAATAGGTTTTTTTAAATTGTTAATTGGTGAAAAGTGTGTCAAATTAAATTCTGGAAATATAGCATCCATAAGAAGCTAAGTGCAAGGAAATAATACAAAACTGAAAGGATCAAGGGAAAAAATATAGGTCTGAGAAGTAAAAGTAAACAAGATAAAAATTAATGCATCGTTTGTTTTGAAATTGTTTCTTACTGATTTCCACTGAAAGAGTGATGTGGAAAGGGTGCATGATTTCTCTCCTCTAGAAGACAGCATTGTTGAGATAAGACCAAGATAGGAAATCCCTAGATGGTTCTGTTCCAGGTGATGTCTCTGTCTTTCAATCGGGTAAAAATAATATTGTTGTGGATGCTGCTAATATCATTCTTCATGTTTTTCTCTGTTCTCTACTGGACTATAATGGAAACTAGAACACAATGAATTTCTAATAATGGTCTGTTACATCTTTGCTTTTCAGGATGGTTTTCATTTCACTTCTGCAATCATTTTCTGTGACAATGATGAGAACAAGAGGGTCAAGAAATCAAATTAGTAACTTCCCAGGTCACTTTCCTATGTGCCATTGGTTAAATACTCATCGTCTTTGATATTATAAGGTGTAAAAATGCCCATCTGCTATGAATAACAGCAGCCCTTGCTCCTCAAGTTTTGAACTTGTCTACTCTGTCTTTTACCTTCTAAATTAGAATATACTTCACCCCTTAAGGATCTGCTTTTCACCTTATTTTCCATTTTTTTATATGGACTGCAGAGACAAACTACTTCTTTTGAAGTTACATTCATGGAAATACCAACACTGAAGAAGAATTTAGATTGATACTTGGTAAATTTAGAATTGAGCAATGACATGAAATTAAGCCAACTAAAATTTAGGCTGATCATCAGTGGAAAATTATTAGTGTCAAGGTTCATTAGACTGTTTAATAACTTTTGGAGGGAGTATATAGAAGTCCTATTGTTAGAATAAGTTTAAATGGTACTGAAAAAAAATGACAGAAGAGACATTATGGGGAACAAACCAAAAATGACCTGGGCTGGATTAAAGTCCAGGGAAACTATAGATAACAGAGAAGAGAATCGTTGAATAGAGCGGATAATGGAATAGATTGGATCTAATAAGGAAATGTCCTCTTAGTTTCTAATTTCTCCTTGCACTTTTGTAAGACTGTTTGATATGAGATCAGTAGCGATTTTCATGGACTTAATGGCTCTCATTTCCTTCTGCACTGTGTAATTCCTGTTATTTGTGTTGAATGTAATTAATGGTGTTTAGAGAATATTTCAAACTCACAAGAAGCTAGTTTCTACTCAGCAACCCTAGCCAATGGGAACTGCAGGCAGCCATACAGGAGGATGCAAGGTAAACAACCTGTCTGGCTACCTGAAAGTGGCTTATCCTGACAAACCATGTGCGGCCCATGGCCACATGTTGCCCACCAGTGGTATAAGGTGCACAACAGCTGTCAGGTTTTGGCTCTTAGTTCTTACGTGGGCTAGCTGCCTAGATCTAGGTAAAAACTGAGCAAGGACTTCAGAATTTGTCTCTCAGTAAATAATTAAGGGATTTAAAATTTTCAGAAAGACTTTGACCATGTCCCTCACCAAAGGTTATTAAGCAAAGGAAGCTGTCATGGGATGAAAGGGAACGTCCTCTCATGAATCACTATCTGGTTAAAGATAGGAAGCAAAGAGGAAGGAATAAATGGTTAGTTTTCAGACTGGAGAGAAAGGTAAATAATAGTGTCCCACAGAGATCTGTACTGGGACCAATCCTATTCAACACATTCATAAATTATCTGAAAAAAGGGTTAAATAGTGACATGGAAAAATTTGCAGTTGACACACAACTCCTCAAAATAGTCATGTCCAAATATTACTGCAAACAGCTATAAAGGATCTCACAAAACTAGATGACTAGGCAACTAAATGCATTTATTAACATTGTATTTAATCTGCCAAGTAATGCACAGTGGAAAACAGAATTCCAAATATACAAAGAAAATTACGGAGTATAATTTAGCCGTTACCACGCAAGAGAAAGGTCTTGGAGTCACTGTGGATAGTTCTGTGAAAACATTCACTCAACATGCAGTAGCACTCAAAAAAAATGTTGGGAATCTGTAAGAAAGGGATAAATAATAAGACTAGAAATTATCATATTGCCTCTACACAAATCCATAATGTGGTTAGTTAGCTGAGTGTGTATGTGTGTTTGTTTTCCCAGTGTTCCAGCTCTGCACAGATAGCAGATCTTTACTGAATCCCATAATAAATCCACACACACACACACACACACACACACACACACACACCCCTCCTAGAATTGGAGTGCAACAAAAATGATTAAGGATATGAACAGTTTATATATGAGGAGAGATTAATAAGATTTGGATTTTTCAGCTAAGAGACAAATAATGGGGGGGGGGGGAGTCTCTAAAATCATATAGATATGGAGAAAGTAAATAAGGGATTGTTATTTATTCCTTCTCATAACACAAGAACTAGGAGAGTCACCAACTAAAATTAGTAGGCAGCAGGTTTGAAATAAACAAAAGGAAGTAATTTTTTCACGAGGCACTGTCAATCTGAGGAACTGTTTGCCGGATGATATTGTGAAGGCCAAGACTATAACAGAGTTCAAACATAATTCATGGAAGATAGGCCCATCTATGGCTATTATCCATAGTGTATCAACCTCCGTTTGCCAGAAGCTGGGAATGGGCAAAAAGAGATGTTATTCCGTCAGGGGTATCTGATATTGGCCACTGTTAGAAGACAAGCGACTGGGCAAGATGAACCATGTATGGCCATTGTTGTGTTCTTACAACTGATTTTGGCCCAGATGAACTCAGTATCAGCTCGCTATCTCTCACTGTCATCTCTCCCAGAAACAATCTATAAGAAGAGTGCATCTTCTGAATTGACAAAAACATTAGTGTTAAATGGTAACCATAACTGAAAGGTAAAGTTAAATTTAGTTATTACAGTTAAAAAAACCTTTGGCAACATGGAAGTTTAACAGTTAAATGCAGAACAGTATTCAGATACTCTCATTCACATGATTTCAAATAAAAGTACACATGTAAAGTATCTTCTGCCTATTAAAAGAATATTAATTCAACTCAGTCTTAATCTATGGACAAGAAACCCTTTTGCACCAACCCACAGTAAATAAGGACTATAAACCCTTACAAATCACAACCAATCCAGTATGTACCATATACCCACAAACCTTCACCTGTGACAGAACTAAAGAAAACCAACATAGTACCCCTTATTCTTATTGTTCCACCAGGAAAGTCCACTCTTCCCTTTTCCAATATTAGTGACAACAGTACTTTATAGCTCATTGCCCCCTGTCCTGATGATCAGATAGAGAGCAAGTGTACCTGCTACTGAAATAAACAGGAACTATGGGCTCTCTCCACATGGTAAAACCAGACCCCCTTTATTCAGGGTGTGTGTGTGTGTGTGTGTGTGTGTGTGTGTGTGTGTGTGTGTGTGTGTGTGTGTGTGTGTGTGTGTGTGTGTGTGTGTGTGTGTGTGTGTCCCATACAGCAACCCCCTTTGATGCAGAAAGTCCAATCCACAAACCACATAAATGAAGTAAAGGATCAATGTATTTGCCATAAATCCTCTTCTTCATCCTTCCTATACGTTATTTAAATCATAAACCTCATCTGCCATATATACACGCCATATTTTCCTTTGCACAATCAAGTGCATGTAGAAGTAGAGATGCCTTTTGGACATATTAGGTTTTCACTTCTGGTTAACGTTTTCAGAAATGTCCATGTTTTAGTTATGATGAAAAAATATCCTTGTTAGGGGAATTGTGGATGGGTTTATTGAGGGTTACAGTCTTCATTATGTGCAATGTGATATTTTATGATTTTACTTTTAGTAAAAATACTAACATATTTACAAAAGATTCATATTTAAATACCTTTGGTTACCATACATTCAAATGCACAAGATTTGAAATGACAATATTTCTTGTTATATCTACTTTAACTTCAACATTAAAGTAGCAACCTTTGCTGAAAGTTAAATTAACAATGACTGTTTTGTGTGTGCGTGGTGATGGTGATTTAAAACCATCTCACACATAGTTGACTTGCATTTGCAAATTCTGAAAAGAATTAGAATGATTCATTGTGTGTGCATGGCTCCTGTGTGAATGGTATTAATTATCCAACTTAAAATTATGACAATTTTTGGGTCAGTTCCTGTAGTTAGAAACATGTGGGTGTTAAAATGAACATTATAAGGAAACAAAGGAAAAGTCTTTGCAGAGTATGTGCGTCAGCTGCAATTTACAATGATAGATGTTAGCATTAAGAAAATAAATTGTGTGAGTAAGGAAGCATAACCCTTACTTAGTGGAAGGCAGTTTAAAATGTTTGGTCTACAGAACATACAGCAGCTGAAAAAATAATGTTAGATAACTAATGTTTAAGCATATAGTCTAAGGACTACAGTACATGAGATTCAATTCCATATGAAGCTATTCTGAAAATCTGGAGCCATTGCATTGCAAATTTAGGGTAAAAAAATTTCTAGGTCTCCTTAGATTTGTACTGTTGTTAAAACACTTGGCTTATATTTCTCAGACTGGCAGTAGAGGTGTACAATTACAATGCATTTTTGTATCAATGCCAAAGTATGTACTGACTAAAACAGAGTTATACTTTTGGAGCATGTACGTTAACTGTGCCAGAACCACAGGGACTACTTTAACTGCCTTTAATAAAGGTGTTCATGAAATCACTGTAATGGGCGGTAGACCCTAGAGAAGGTATATTTTCCAAGTCAGATTTTCAACAGCTAAAAATTGATATAGCTCCATTGATTTCAATTGGGTTTTCCTGATTTACACCAACTGAGGCTCGGGCCATCTGGTGGTTCACCTATACATTATAACATGTACTGGTACATGTCACTGCACTATATAATGAGGTGTTACTCGAGCTGATTCAAATACCTTCGGATCTTCTAGCACTACAAAGTGGCATTACACTATTGATTTTCCATTCTGACATGTTAGTAGGACCCAATTCAACCTAGCTTTTTTTAAAGCTAAGAAACAAGATGAATCTATTCAATCAAGAGTAAAACAAAACACTGATTTACCAGTGCATCAACTTAACAAGCTAAGGGACCTGTTCCCAGATCAAATTTCATATGAGATTAATTCCTGGTGTTACAGAATAGATTGAAAAATGCAACCACAATAATTAGTAGCAATTTTGCTCTCTACCAACACTCAAGAGTAGGGGAAGTTACTTTATGAAATGATTGCTCCCAGGGGAATATGTGAGAAGAAAGTCGCAAGAAAGGAAAGAATATAAGCAGTTCTTTTACAGTGGAGATAGCAGATTTTAAACCACTTGATTAACAGTCGATATGGAAAGGTTTCTGCCACTAGTAAGCATGCCACAGCACAAATACTGTAATGCACAAATAGGTGCTACTCCAGCAGAATCAACAAAACACATGAGCAAATACATATTTTTTTGTAGATTCCGATTCACTTTATTGTTATTTGATCAGCCAAACTACCTTACACGTAATGTTGCCCGTCTCCCCCATTTAGGAGAGAAAATTGAGCTGGAAGATCTCTCGAGATAGGAATCCTTCATAAGGTTTAAATAAGAATTAAATGGGCATGGTTATAAATACTGAATGAAAACCTGACCTCATTTAAGTCAATGGGATTTACTAATTTAGCTCCCACTTTCAGCTTAAAGCAGTAATTAGAGATAACTCCTTAAAATGAAACACTTGTTTTGCTGCATTTCATGACTAAGTTTTCAGAGCCTCAGTTTCACATGTCATCCCAAAGACAGAATACATTGGCATACACTTGTCAGTGGCACAACTTTAAAAAAACCATGGGTACATTTGGAGTATGCACATTTATATGACTCTGCTTTAATAAGCTTGTAATCTCTTTTACGAGTGTTGTCCGTGTATTTAATTTGTTGGTTTCAAGGGAAAATGGGGTTGTGTGGTGGGTTGGGGGTTAATCTTAAAAAAAAAAAGGTGTTCTATGGCAAGGAAATTATCCTAATGCATTTCCATTACTATAGGCTGCACACGATGCCTCAAAAAGCTTATAATATGGCTTCACTCTCTCATGTCTTCTTTCTTGCTAGTTTGGCACTCATGAAGATAATGCTGTTTGAAACATATATGGGAATAATATTTCCATGCAGAGATAAGTAAATCAGTGTTTTGTATTACCATTTTGGGTACATATAGTAGATAGAAAGCACACATAAGCACTACTACCTCCGCTGCACCTAACGTCATCAATAAGACCATTGAGGTTTCACAGTAAACAATGACTTCATCTGAGGTGTCTAGCTTACCAACCAGAGACCTAATGAAAACACAAGCAAGCCCTCACCCCAGCATCATAGCTGCCAGACAAATTCAGTCTTATTTTATGCATTCCCAGATAGATCTACTGCTTCCCTCTAGCAGGGTTCTCTCAGCTGAAGTTTCTTCTCTGAAGACAGGCCCCTTGCCAGTGCATAGGAAGAATCCTTTCCTAGAGTCAGTGGTCTGTAGAGATCTGTCAGCTATAGCTATACTCTGGAGCATTATGTAGTTCCTGACAGGGAAGGTCTCTTGCCACTGTGAGAGAGATCCCCATCCTTCAGAACACTTCCCAGGACCCTGGCTCTGATGAGCGCTTCTCAGTTCTCCTGGGATTTACTATCTCAGGAGCTTCCTGTTTCTAGGAACCATCTTATCAGAGCCCTAGTAACCATTTAAAGACTAATTAGCTGCAAATCAGCCATTTAGGAACTTAATTACTTCCTTGTAGGTCTGAGTTGGTTGGATTCACTCTTACATGACCCTGTGTTAGGTAGGCCAGTTCCTAACTCCTCTAAAAGGGCCAGCTCCTATGACACAAACTACAATGTTTTGGGTTTTTTAAAATCTTAGTTGCACCTTTTTTATGGTCAACCAGTAATGGAATGCTGATTCTATTTAATATCCAAGGATAAAATGCTACTCATTTAAACCAACAGAACAACGAGATAGAAACCATTCTAACAATTCAGCTCTCGACCAACACACACACACACACACACACACACATCCAATTTTCCATTAATAGGAATGGATTATTTCACTTTCATACAGTGTTTCATTAAGCATTTCTCATATATGTCACTAGAATATTGTTTCTCTGGTTTGTAAAGATCTATGGTACGGAGATCAAATATAATAATGCTGTAATATTGAAAACAATCAATTGCAGGCAAAAGAAAACAACTGGCAAAGGAACTCCTCCTAAATTGAATCCAAAATGAATCCACTCCATCCCTTTAACGTTCAGCAAAATGTAGTTAGTTTCCAAGTTCCTTTGGTTTCAAAATTATAGACTTCAATTCTCTGTGTAAATTCTAGGCACCAACTTTAAAGTGGAGCTCTCTAGCCCTTCTTAGTTGCCCAAAGGCTCAATTCAGAATATCTTTGAAAGAATACTTCAAACATTTCCTTTAGCTGTTGGGCTCTGCTGCTTTGAAATCTAGCATATGTAACCTACGGGTACAGAAGAAGCAGATCCTTTTATCTAGAAGGTAGAAAAGCAATGATACTGAAATTTATGTAATGTATTTATTGGCTTCTTTATAGTGCTCATCACTGTAGAATATATGCCCCTTAGAATATATGCCACTTACACTAATTAACTGATGTTCATAATGCTATCCCCACTTTTAAGTGAAGAATCGAGTCACAGGTTAAATGATTTACCCAAGGTCACAGGAAACCTGCAGAAGAGTTGAGAAGAGAAACCAGACCCAGACGATGCTTCCAAAGATCACTTTCTTTGGGAAAAGAAGCTTCATTAAGTGTTTCAAGAGACAAAATGCATCAGAAGGTCAAATTTCTCTCAGATCCTCAGACTTCTAATTCAAAACAGTTTTGCAATGTGAGATCAACCAATACAAATACAATATTTAGAATACTTTAAGTGAAATATTCTCTCATTATTTCTGGACCAATAAATGAAAATAAGTACTATTTAAAATTATAAAAAATTAGAAAGCACTGCTTACAGAGATATGATTCAACGAGCTTAATCTATATAGCTTAAATAGATCTGTTTAGCTTAAATGTGCAACTTGATCACACTGATGCCATCAGAGCCCAGTTGTCTGCAGGCAGAATCAAACTTGGGACCTCTAACAATTTGTGCATGAGCTTCTACTGAAGGAACTAAAAGCCAGTTGACTCTCAGCTAAGGCTATAAAGCAGATTCATTCTTTCTGTAAATTGTCTTGCTGCCACTAGGTGAGACAGTATGTGAGACAAAGTGTGTGGGTTATACCTACATGAGGAAAAAATACTGGAAAATGGGCTCCTCAGTATGGTAGAGATGACTATCCAATGATCCAATGGGATGGAATTGATGCCGAATAAGTTTGGACTAGAAAGAAGTACATTTTTAACAGTGATGGTAATTAACAATTGGAACAACTTACTAAGGCGATGGTGTATTCTCATTGGATTTTTAAGGATGTTCTTGTTCAAAAAAGGAATTATTTTTGTTGAAGTTTTATGGCTAGTGTAATGTTTCATTGAGTGATTCACTAATCAGTTTCATTAAGCCGTCCAGTGGTACTTTCTGGCCACGGAATCTATGAAAATATTGGGGGGAAAAATCCTATTTCCTGTCCAAATAATTATGACAGGCTTTTTTTTTTTTTTGCATTTTGCACATCATGCATATATTAACACACATTAAAACTAATATGTTCATTTATCCTAATAGCCAAAGATCACAAACAGAAAATGAACTCCTCTCTGTCTTTACTACACATCAGACAGAAAATGGCAATGTTTTCCATATCCCATAAATGCTTCAATTGTGAGATAAAAGACCAGCATTAGGAGTAAAAAGGGAGATCATTTTCTGTAATCAATTTAGTGCTTGCTCCTACTCACATTGAAAGTCACTAATAAAACTACTATTGACTTCAGTGATGTTGGACCAGGCATCACCTGGTAATGAATTTCTATCACTCCTGAGTTGGGCTGTGTTTGGTAATGAGACATAGATCCTTTCTTTCCAAATAGTTCAGTCAACTATTTAAACATAAACCAACTTACCCACCATTAGATTAAAGCAGGAAATTAAGAAAAATCTTATAAATCCGAAGGTGCATTTCTGAGTGCTGCTATAATAGGTACTTTTTACCATCTTAGCTTGTTCAAATCACTAAGAAATGTACCATTTTTTCAGGATGGGGATTAAAAATTCTCATTCAAGTCAATTCTCAGATCCTCTTAACAGAATTAACTGGATTCCATTTCAATATTGGACTAATTTCATGCTACTTTATAGGATTAAAAGTCATGATCATTAAATGTCACACTTGTCATTTGTTCTGTTCTTTTTCTAATAAATATAGTAGTAATATGCATTTTCCCTCTGATTGAAGGAATGAGAGAAACAGCGAATGCAAAAATGTGAGTATATTATCATAACAAAGACCAAACCGAAAGCCTGAAAATCAATAATCTCAAAAACATTGAGTATAATAGATTAAAATAATACATTATCGCAAATCAAACTTGTAATATTAAGCTGGTGCATATTATAATACATCTTTTGACAGTTTAAGATAGCTCTAATAGCAAGGTTCTTAACTCAGATTTTCTACTCATACAGGTGATGGCAGATAGCAGCAAAATTTGTAGACGTCTGATGACTTCTGCACTCATCCTGAATTTTTATCTCTAACACAAAATGCTGTGAAAACAAAAGGTTCACAATTTATTGAGTTTACTGACCCAACATTAGTTTATAGGGTTTTTTTAGCTTTCAGAAACCTTTCCTGAAATGTTCACTCTCCCCTGCAGAAAAGATACATGTTAGCCAATAACACTGCTTAATGGAATAATGGTTAGTTGTGCTCTTGAGAACTCTGGTTTATCCTCTTTATGTCACAAATCATGATAGATTTTTGATCTTTAGACTGTAGCCATGTATCTCCAGAACAAAATTATGGTGTCAAGGGTAATTTTGAGGGAGAATAGCTCACCAACATTGAAATACAAAACTAGCTACTTAAATTCCATTGGCCCATATGAAACACAGACCAAGACAATTTGTAAAAATTTATCTTGGAGTCATTTGTGGATAGTTCTCTGAAAACATCCACTCAGTGTGCAACCAGGGCCAACTTATCCATTAGGCACAGTGCTTAGGGCCCATGATACTTTTAGGGCCCACGAAAATCTATTAAATGTTGCTTAAAACAGAAAACAAATAAAATGTTGAAGTATTTAAAGTTATATCAAAAATAATTTTTAATACTGATATTATTATGATGGGAGGGGCCCACGAAGGCAAAAGTGCCTAGGGCCCGCGAAAGTCATAATGCGGCCCTGTGTGCAACAGCAGTCAAAAAGGCGAATAGAATGTTAGGAATCATTAAAAGGGGGAATAGAGAATAAGACATAAAATATCTTATTGCCTTTATATAAAACCATGGTATCTTGAATATGTGTACAGAAGTGGTCACCTCACCTCGAAAAAAAATATATTGACACTGGAAAAGGTCCAGAAAAGGGCAACAAAAATTCTTAGGGGTTTTGAACAGGTCCCATATAAAGAGAGATTTAAAAGACTTGCACTTTTCAGCTTAGAAAAAGAGGAGACTAAGGATAGAGGTCTATAAAATCATGACTGATATGGAAAAAGTGAATAAGGAAAAGTTATTTACTTATTCTCACAAAAAAAAAAACTAGGGGTCACCAAATGAAATTAATAGGCAGCATGTTTAAAACAAACAAAAGGAAGTTTTTCTTCACTCAGTGCACAGTTAACCTGTGGAACTCCTTGCCAGAGGATGTGGTGAAGGCTACAACTTTAACAGGGTTCAAAAAAGAGCTAGATAGATTCACAGAGCTTAAGTCCATCAATAGCTATTAGGCAGCATGGGTAGGAATGATGTCACTAGCCTCTATTTGTCTGGAAACGAGTGACAGTGGAGGGATCATGTGAGGATTACCTGTTGTGTTTCCTTCCTCTGAGGCATATGTTATTGGCCACCATCGGCAGACAGGATATTGGGCTAGATGGACTGTTGGTCTGATCCAGTATGGTTATTCTTATGTTCTGATGGTCTTATGTAAAACAGTTTTCTAGTGGAAATGCACAAATTATAAACTCTGCCTTTACCAAAAAGTGTCCCAGATTTTTTTAGGGGAAAAAAAACACTAGGGGTTCATATATTTGCCAATTTATTTAAAGACAAAAACAGAAAATAAATCTCAATGAATAAAATAAAATGTTGCATCTATACATTCCACAGTGAATAACTCATCTGCCAAATTAGAATTGCCTTTCTCCCCTCACTCCTCATTTAGAGATCTCTTCAGGATAGGAATTCTAATTTTATCCATATAGTTCCACAGCATGTATCTAATACAGCCTAATTCCAGCCTAAACTTGGCCACACCCACAATAAGCAGATAACTGACGAATTAAAACCAAGCCGGACCATGGATATTGCCAGACTAGAGAATGCCAGACTAGAGTTTCAACCTGTAGTAAAGGAAAGAACTGTCAGACATATAGATGGATATCAATTGTTGGGGAATAATCAACATGGTTGTTGGAAAGGGAAATTTTTCCTCACTAATCTACCAAAATTCTTTGAGAGGCTAACAAGCATATATATGGACAATGAGAATCGAGTGGATATATATACTTAGATTTTCACAAGCCTTTGACTAGGTCCCTCCCCAAACATTTTTAAGGAAATAAGCTTTCATGGGATATGAGGACAAGTCCTCTCATGGATCGGTAATGGATTAAAAGATAACAGAAAGAATAGAAAGAGGCCCCCAAACAGTGGGGTCCCCCAGGGGTTTGTACTAAGACTAGTACTGTATGATTTGGAATAAAGGATAAACAGTGAGGTGTCAAATTTTGCAGATGATGCAAAATCACTCAAGATTGTCGTCTGCTTTGAACTTAACTAAGAGCCACTAAGGGGTTTCCCAAAAGTGAGTGATGGGACAACTAAATGTCAGATGAAATCCAATGTTCACAATTGTAAAGTAATGCACACTGAAAAATGTAATCCCAAATATACATATAAAATGGAGTCTAAATTAGCTGTTGCCACTCGAGAGAGAGATATTGGAGTAAGAGTGACTAGTTCTCTGAAAATATCCACTCAACATGCTGAAACAGGCAAAAAAGTGAGAAAAATATTGGGAATAATTATGAAAGGAATAGATAAGACAGAAATTATTATATTGCTTCTATGTAAATGCATGGTGCACCCACACCTTTAATAATACATGCAGATGTAGTCATCTCACCTCCAGAAAAGATATATGGGAATTGGAAAAAGTTCAGAAAAGGTCAACAAAAATTATTATGGATATGGAACAATTTCTGTATGAGGAGAGACTGAAAAGATTGGGAGTTCCCAACTTGGAAAAAAGAAGACTAAGAGGCAATATGTCGGAAGTCTATAAAATTAGAACTGTAGTCGAGAAGGTAACACCACAAACTAAGGGGATCACCAAATACGCAGCAGGTTTGAAGCAAACAAAAAAGTGGTGATTTCTTCACAGAAGACAGTCGATTTA
Source organism: Pelodiscus sinensis (assembly GCF_049634645.1). Lineage (NCBI taxonomy): Eukaryota > Metazoa > Chordata > Testudines > Trionychidae > Pelodiscus > Pelodiscus sinensis. The sequence goes on from NC_134711.1 coordinate 75,891,734, forward strand.
CACAACTCTGCCAAAGGATGTTGTAAAGATCACGAGTATAAACAGTGATAGAAATTTAGCCGTGTTAGTCTGGTGTAGCTGAAGCAAAATACAGGACTATGTAGCACTTTAAAGACTAACAAGATGGTTTATTAGATAATGAGCTTTCATGGGCCAGACCCACTTCCTCAGATCAAACAGTGGAAGAAAATAGTCACAGCCATATATACCAAAGGATACAATTTTTAAAAAAGTGAACACATATGAAAAGGACAAATCAAATTTCAGAACAGAAGGGGGATGTGGGAAGGGGGGAGGTAAATGTCTGTGAGCTAATGGTATTAGAGGTGATAATTGGGGAAGTTATCTTTGTAATGGGTAAGATAACTAGAGTGTTTGTTGAGACCCACGTGTAAAGTGTCGAATTTTAGCATGAATGACAGTTCAGAGGATTCCCTTTCAAGTGCAGATTTAAAAGGTCTTTGAAGCAGGATGCACAGTATAAACAGGATTTTGTTAAGGAGAACTAGATAGATTTATAGAAGTTAGGCCCATCATTCGCTATTAGCCAAAATAGACAGGGATGATGTCCCCGCCTTTCTTTGCCAGAAGCTGGGAATGGGTTATAGGGATTGAATACTTGGTAATTATCTGTTCTGTGGATTTTCTTTGGACCACCTGTTATTGGGCAATGTCCTAAGAAAGGATACTAGGCTGGATGGACTCAGTATGGTTATTATAAAAATCAAATACTAAATACGTTTCCTCAACACACAAGGGCATTTTGGGGCTGTATTGGAGTGCTCTGGGTCATTTGGACTCAGGACTGAAGGATAGTTCTCTGAAAACTTCCACTCAGTGTGCAGCGGCAGTCAAAAAAGCAAACAATGTTAGGAATCATTAAAAAAAGGGATAAAGAGAACCACAGAGAATATCTGATTGCCTCTATATAAACCCCTGGTACGCCTTGAATACTGCATACAGATGTGGTCGCTTCATCTAAAAAAGAAGATATATTGGCATTGGAAAAGGGTCAGAATAGGGCAACAAAAATGATTAAGGCTTTGGAATGGGACCCATATGAGGAAAGATTAAAAAGGCTGGGACTTTTCAGCATACAAAAAAGGAGACCAAGGGGGAATATGATAAAGGTCTATAAAATCATAACAGATATGGAGAAAGTGAATAAGAAAAAGTCATTTACTTGTTCCTATAACATAAGAAGTAGGAGGTCACCAAATGAAAATATTAGCAGGTTTAAACCAAACAAAAGGAAGTTTTTCTTCATGTAGCCCACAATCAACTCGTGGAACTTCTTGCCAGAGGATGTTGTGAAGACCAGGACTAACAGGGTTAAAAAAAGAACTAGATAGGTTCATGGAGGTAAGGTCCATCAATACTTATTAGCCAGAATGGGTAGAAATGCTGTCCCTAGCCTCCGTTCATCAAGGGCTGGAAATGGATGGCAGGAGAGGGATCACTTGATGATTACCTGTTTCTGTGCACTCCCTCTGAGGCATCTGGTGTTGGACACTATCAGAAAACAGGATACTGGGTTAGATAGACCTTTTGTCTAATCCAGTATGGTCATTCTTATGTTTTTAAGGCCCCCTGCCACATAAGGCTGCTATATGCTGGGTGACCTTCCCTCCTGGAGCCTATTACATAGCTTCTTTGACATTGATATATCTTTTCCCATATTCTTTCTTCATATTGGTTAACCCTGTTCCTGTGAGTTTTATTTAAGCCACCCCTGTTTTCTTGTTCTACTTCTGTTAAGTGTTCATTGGTTCTAGCTTTCCCTCTTCCATCAAGGTGTAAACAAGACTGTATTTTTAAGATTCGAACTGGTTTTTGTGTGTAACTTTTGGGAAGGCTAACTACAATCACTAACAAGTATTTCACAATGTCCCATTCTGTTGTGTCCCTGTTATGGAACCTATCAGCAATGGTGGATCCACATACATAGAGGCATTCATGATCTAGTCATTTTGCATCATCCAACCTATCAAACTGAATTCAGATGTTCTACAGCCATTCCAAACTTTCATAAGGATATTCATCTAGGATGTGGTAAACCTGGGTTCAAAACCCTGCTCCAAAGGAGACAAAATGGGAATTTGATTCTAGATCTCCCATATCACAGCTGAGTTCTTTAAACCCTGAACTATCAACAATAATTAGGGGAGGGGAAGGGAGGAATGGTATGTTTGGTTTTTTTTGCAAGATAGTGCTAACCTGGCATAGGCAGCTGACAACAGAAGATGATTCACAGCTGAGAAGCTAGAGCAAAGATTGGGCCAGAGGGGAATACCTGTCAGACAGTGATCTCAAGCCTAGCCAATAGGAGTTAGCCACTTAATTATATGGGTTGTCAACCCCACCCTAACCTTTCCTCTGCTTTTCATTATTCGCTATCTTCAGAGGCTCTCTTCTCAGCTTGCTGGCTTTTTTAATTCCGTAGCAGCCTTGCTCTCCTCATGCATTCTGCGAAGAGATCTAACTTGGAGCTGACGATTCTGCTAGGCAGCAAGACACTGCAAAAATGGGTCCTGCTATAGCTAAAGTCCTCTGTGAATCTAGCCAGTAGGCATTACTTTAAACAAAATCTACATAGTACAGCTAAAGCTTTGTATTTTGTACTCACCCACAGTGACTCACTATGGTCAAGTAATTAGCAGAGCCCTTCCTGACCCAATACAATGCCCACTGAAGTGGAAGGACTCCTATTGTGCCTTAGTTATTAAAGATGTAATTGAGTACTGGATGGTCAGTTTCCTTATCTGCCTTAATTTTCCAGGGTGAGATGCACAAAGCAACTTAAAAAAAGCACATTGAAGATGACAGTGTTTCTTTAGTTCTTACGTTTCCCAATATGGCTGACTTGTGAACGTAAAAGAAATTATACTAATTTTATTAGCCAATAATTGTCTCCTGTGATGAATAGAATTATTTTTGTCACATACAACATACAATGTTTTGTTAAGCTGGATACAATGGGTCTTTTCCTTCCTATTAGATGTTCCAGAAAGGATGCTGGATAATTCCTGGTACCTTTGAGCAGTGGTTTTCAAACTATGGCTCATGACCTAGTATTGGGCTATGGTATGTCAAGCACTGGCCTGGCTCTTAGGTGGGGGCAGAAGAGTGCACAGGGGTATGCGCACTGCTGCTGCCCTGAGCACTAGCTTTGTACTCCCATCAGCTAGAACATGCTGCTGGCTGCTTCTAGGTTACAGCATGGTCTGCGGTGCCAGGACAAGCAGGAATCCTGCCTTAATACCCCTGCTGCATTGCTGACTGGGAACCACTCAAGATAAGCCCCTCCTGCCCTACCTTCAAAGCTGAAACTCTCAACCTCAGCCCAGATCTCACAATTTTGTCATGTTGAGTCACAAACATTAACAATTTTCTTCAACTGGGACTTGAGAAAAATAAATAGGTCGAAAACCACTGCCCTTGAGGGCTCAAGGACTTATGTTGTGTCCCTTCAACGTCATATAGTTGTTTTTCCCTGCTTCACTCAGAAGAAAAACCTGTCAGCAAAGATCTAACACATAAATCTACAAATAATTTTAAATTTGTGAACTTGTCAATGATCAAGGTCCACCATCCTTCCTTCATACAAATACTTTTCACATCATATATATATATATATATATATATTTGAAATTTTGGATGAAATCCAGGTTCCATATAAGTTAATGACAGTTGGCCATTGTCCCTAAATGAGGCAAAGATTTCACACAAAAGAGAAAAACTGATTATTCAGGTCTGGTCACATTTCTGCTGATTTCTTCTAGAATGTGTGAAATACATTGCTATGAAAGTAGACTAAATCCAAGGTTAAACATAATGTACTTTTTATTGCATACTATTCTACCTGTTATTATATAATCAGCTATAATTCAGCAGCAATTACTTTTTCTTCCTTCAAGTAATTCAGCAATTATTCATTTTAATTGTCATTTTTGGTCCCTTCCAGCATCTTAAATTACAAATGGTCCAAAAATTTGCTGGTTAGGTACTGCACAAGATAAACCATTATTTCCCACACCAAAAAAAAAAAAGTACTTGAAGAGAGACAGCCTCCAATTAGAACAATTATGTTATGGCTGAATTCACTTATTTTCTGCTCTAGCTATCTGGATTTGCTAATTCTTTTATATAACTGTTCTTTGAACTTTTCTGTTAAAAGCTTGTTAGATGTCCCTGGTGTTAGAAAGAGTCCCAGAAGACAAGCCGTTAGCATTTGTGCAACTTTGTAAAATGTGTTGCCACTGCACATTAGAGACAATGGTTAGACTAGTCATATCAAGGTTCTTTATATGACATTAACAAAAGGAGTCAAAGTACTGTGCTTTCTACAAAACAAGCCACATTGTTTAGCTACTACTTTCTTGTTTACAACAAATTCTGTTAAAAGGTACATAAAGTTAAACATGTCATCTAAGGTTTTCAAAAAATCCCTGAGTCCTATAAGCACATAGTTGGATTTTAAATATCTGGCCGGATATTCAAAAGTTCTGATTGCTCAATTCTCACTAAGAGGTGAAAAACTGGTAGTTTTTCCAAGAGGAGTCTTACTCAGACTTCAGAAATGAAAATTCAGCAGGCCCATTATATCAATTTCAATTATCAGGCAATGAGCAACTTGTTAAACATGCAAGGCTAACTGATAGAACAGTAGCCTTCATCAAGAAGAGTCTATTTACAAGATACCAGTTTCTTTTAATTTGTACATAATAAACAAAAGCTGACTTTATTGCAGCATCTTTAAAACTTAAATTTAGTACAAACACATTATTTGCATATTCCAATAACAATAATTACATTTTGCCTATCACAATTCCACAATACTTCAATTGGATGAAAGTGTCCCCTATCAGATTCATAAAATCATTATACAGCTCAATAAAAAATACAGGAACCAAGAAATGTTAATAACATCTTCCATTTTAGCATCAGCGCACACGTAGACACACACATATATAAACCATAATATACATTCATAGTTTCTAAATGCATTAAAAGATCCACACAAAAACAGCCCTCATAGTTGATGACATTGTTTCAAAAGGCAGTCTTGACAATAATATTGTTTGTAAGTGATGGATAATTCTGAAAATTTAGGCTGCAACATTTTAAAGAGAAAAATTATCAAGATTTGCTCTGAAAACAGGAGAACAGAAATTTTGTTTATAGAAAGTGAAGTACCTAAGTGAAAAATCAATAATTTTAACATGGAAAAAAAACCATCAAAAGCATTTACATCAATTCCAGAACTTCCATCAAAATGTTGGAGCATACAGTCAGTTAATGTAAACTTTGAACAACTATATTCCCCATCATTCTGCTATGTAATTAGAGGTAAAAGTGAGCATATGTACACTAGTCAACAGGAATGCTTTAATGGTGCACGTGTTTTCAATTTTCAAGAACAGAAACAAACCCCACACCAAATAATAGTTTCTATTTTGTCTTAAAAAAACCCAATATAGTCTCTCAGTTAGGTACTTGACCACCACTACTCTCAAAGCGGTTTGTTTCACTGCATTATGAAAAGGTCCATGGCTTACAGATAGCAGAACAGCTTACAGTCTAGATTTCCTTATTATTTTCTGTCGAATGTAGTCCTTTAACAGGACAATGTGTTATAAAGTCACAAGCAACTAAAGTTCTAAACCATTCTTTTAATTACCAAAAAAAAAAAATATTGCTTGATCAAACACTATGCAAAGGGCAAATAAGCAGGGCGGGGAAAAATAGGTGTCCAATATTACTTAACAATTTCTTTGGAATGGCATACTATAAGATTGAATTGCTCTGCAGTCAAGCAATTAAGTTAGTAGCTAACACCTTCCAAAGGAACCATGAAATCTGCATGTTTCTAGGGTTATTGAATCCCATCATCCTTAATGTTCATTGAGATATTAGTCACTGGACTGTTAAAATTGGCAAGCTGCATTAGAAAGGTTCCAAATGCCAGATTACTTTTTAAAAGCACATTTATTTAGGACATATTACAGAAAAGCAGTAACTTTCTCATGACTGGTTTGACCAATGAAAAGAGAAGTCCCTGATCCATAAATACTCCAGTGTCAAAGCCTGATAGATATGCTGTACATTTAAAGATTTAACAATTAAACATAGAATCATAGAAATGTAAGACTGGAAGGGACCTCAATAGGTCATCTAGTCCAGACCCCTGAACTGAAGCAGGAAAAAAGTATTATCTAGACCATCCCTGAGAGGTATGTGTCTAACCTGCTCTCAAAAACCTTCAATGATGGAGATTCCATACACTCCCTATGCAATTTGTTCCAGTACATAACTACCATTACAGATAGGAAGTTTTTCATGTCTAATCAAAATCTCCCATGCTGCAATGTAAACCCGTTGTTTCTTGTCCTGTTCCCCAAATTTAAGGAGAACAATTTATCACCTTCCTTTTCTGTGCTTGAAGACTGCTATGGCCCCCACTCTCCCAGTCTTCTTTTCTCCATGCTAAACAAACAATTTTTCTGCTATCTTTCTCCATAGAGCATGTTTTCTGGACCTTTAATCATTTTTGTTGCTCTTCACATTCTTTCCTAAATTATAGTACCCAGAACTGACACAGTTCTCCAATTGTGACCTTACCAATGCTGAGTAGAGTGGAAGAATTTCTTCTTGTATCTTGTTTACAACACTCTGGCTAATATATCACACAATGTTTACTTCTTTTATAACCATATTTCAATGTTGACTCATTTATTTGTGATTAACTCCCAGATACTTTTCTATAGTACTCCTTTCTAAGTAGTGCCTTCCCATTCTGTATTTGTGCAACTGATTATTCCTTCCCAAGTATAGTACTTCGCATTTGCTGTTTCACTGATTTTCATTCTATGTATTTCAGACCATTTCTCCAGTTTATCAGGATCATTTTGAATTCTAATCCTGTCCTTAAAGCACTTGCAACTCTTCCCAGCTTGGTTTCATCTGTAAGGGTATGTCTACACTGCAATACTATTTCAAAATAACTAGCTCTATTCCAAAATAACTTCGTCTTCTACTTCACAGCAGGCAGATATTTCAAAATAGTGTCAAAATACTGTCAAGTTGGAGGGCTTCTTACTTGCACATCTGTAACCCTCATTGTATGAGTAAGGGAAGTTGGAAGAAGAGTGCTCTATTTCAAAATAAGTGCAATGTAGACACTCCCTTTTTAGAAATAAGCTATATTGAAATAAGATACACACTTTACATAGCTTGATTTGCATAGCTTATTTCAAGTTATGCCCTACAGTGTAGACTCACCCTAAGCTTCATAAGTGGGCTTTGATTATCCAAATCAAAGATATTCAATACAAATGGACTCAGAGCTTATCACTTTGGGACCCTACACTGATACTTGTGAGACCCCACTCAATACTCTATTATAGCTTGACTGTGAACCATTGGGAATGGTTTGCCAACTAGGTACACACACCTTACAGTATCTTAGCCTAGGTCATATTTCCCTATTTTGTTTATGAGAAGGTCATGTGAGACAGTATCAAAAGCCTTACTCAATTTAAGATACCATGTCTACTGTTTCCCCTTTAATCACAAGAGTTGTTATCCTGTCAAAGGAGGAGATTAAGTTCTTTTCCCCCTTATTTATTCTTGATAAATACACTTTGAAAGTTACTTACCTTACTACCTTGAAGGTGCTTATAAACTGAATATTCCATTATTTGCTCCTCTATCTTTCTAGGTACTAAAGGTAAGCTGACCTGCCTATCATTCCCCTCTTTATGCATTGGTACTATATTTGCCTTATACAATTTCTCCAGTGCTCCAGGACTTCTCAAAGTTAATCTCTAATGGCTCAGAGATCTTTTTTAGCCAGTTTCTTAAGTATTTTAGGGTGTATTTCATGGGGCACTGCTGACTTGAAGGCATTTCATTTGTAAAAATAATTCTTGTTTTTCATCTATTTTAACAGAGATCTGTGCCATTTATACTGTTGCTCAGTATGTTAATCTGATCTTTCCTATTTTTTTTGTTCGGTGAAAATAAACAAAAAAGTGCTTAATGGTTCAGCCATTGCTCTTTTAGAAGATTTAACATATTTGAAAAACTCTCTTATCCTTTATGTAACTATCTGCTAGTTTAATATCAGTCTCTCTCATTTTGTTCCTACACACTTGCAGTCCATATATAAATAAAATGATAGTCTGCAAACCTTATAGTCCAAAACTATTGTTATACCTTCCTAGTACCATGTCACCTAAATTCTCTCTCAGATTTTCATCAAAAATCCTCTTTTGTTAAATAGAAATTTTTAGTTTCCCTTAAAAATGTAGGAATATATCATGCCCTCAAGCCCAGCCATTTCTATAGCATTAGTCTCCATTCACAAGAGTCTATGGAAATCTACCTCCAGATTAAGGTTCACAAGATAAACAGATATTATAGACTCAGTGGGTCTCTGTTGATCAGAGGTTAGCTAAGATAATGTACTTTGTGTTCCTACCAGCCCTAAAAACATTCCATAGGACTATCGTACCTTTACCATTGAGCTCCTTCTATTTGGATTCAAAGAATTCCAGAGGCAGAAGGAGCCCAAGGTATGCCAAAGAAAAAAAAAAGGATTGAGGCTGCTGGGGATGACTGTGTATCTTCGGAGGTGCTCCTAATCTCTTGCTGTTCCTTGGGATTCTGTGGGTTTTAAGCAGGACCAAATGATCATTTTGTGGAAAGAAAAGGGAGAAAAGAACCCTTTCTTCTGCCACGTATAAGAATTTGGAAAACTGATAGAATCCTGACTAAATTTCCCTTTTTCGTATCCTCCCTCTGAGAATTTACAGAAGGGGGAGGGGGGGAGGGATGATTCTATCCTTCAGTCTGGATAGAATTATTAGATACAAAGTCTGACATTGGAAATTGTCTTGTAAAACATCCAAGGTTTTTTTGTTTGAGTTTCCAGTGTGTCTCGCCCTTTGGATAACAAGCAAAAAAAAGAGGAAAACCTGAAGGAACACTAAATGGTGCTCGTGTCCCATTGTACAATGCTACCCATTGTAGTTTTAATCCCTTATACAAGGCTGTATTTTTATTTCTATTTTTTTAGACAGCAATACATTAAAATGGTTCTAAAGCCTCTTTTTCAGCAAGTGGATAATTTTTTAAGAAATCAAGCAAAAAAATAAACTAGGCAATTGTAGAAGTAACAAAATAAACAGTGGCTTACAGCAAAGTAAAAATGGAAGTTCGGCAAGTTTACATAGAAAAATGACAGACACAGGATGAAAATAAATAAATTCCCAAGCTATGAAAATATATAGGTGGCAGGTTTTATTCACTAAATTAGTGCTAAAAACACTTGAAGGATCAGGGCTCAATATTCCTTTGTTGTTGTTTTGACTGTTGCAGCTCGTATGCAGCTGAGTGGAACATAAAGAACAGATGGGACAGGCAACAGGGTCAAAATGAGAAGGGAGGTAAAAGCACTGGCAGCCCCAAATGACTCACAAGAAAGGCCCAGAAAAGTAGATGAACAACTAGCCAGCCTTGATGGTGAGAAGAAGGTAGTGTAGGATTGGCCTAGAAGACTGGAGGCGATCCAGAAACCATGGGAGGAGGATTCAGAATTTCAGTCCAAAGCCTATTTGAAGCACCCTTAGCCTCTACCCTGCATTGGAGCCTGTCAGTATAGACACTAGCACCATTTACTGTTCCTTCAGGTTCTCCTATTAATGTGCTCTCTTTAGGGTGATTATAACTTTAAAAAAAAAATGTGAGCCAAGTAGTCTACAGTTTAATTTAAAAGAAAATGTGACAATCAAGGGTCTGTTTGGAATTCATATAGCCCAGGCGATGTCTACAATATAGAGTTTTTTTGGAAAAATGGCCATTTTTCTGAAAAAAACCTCATGGAACATCCACACCACAAGCATGGGGTTTTTTTTTGGGGGGGGGGGGGGTGAGAGTTTGGCACAAAACCACCACACACACACACACACACACACACACACACACACACACACACACACACACGGGTTTTTCCAGCATAGATATTTCTCATTCTACGAGGAAGAACGTCTTTTTGCAAAAGAGCTCTTTCGGAAAAAGGTGTCTGTGGACAGGGAAGAGGGGAGTTTTGTGCAAAAAGAGGAAAGAGAAAAAAGCACAGGTGCACTAGTGGCTATTATGTGCATAGCAATTAGAGCTTACTTTCAAGAGAGCATCCATGCAGTCTGGACGCTGTCTTTTGCAAAAGCGCATCACTTTTTCAATGCGCTTTTGTAGTGCAGACGCGCTCTTGCACAAGATGTTTTTGCAGAAGATCTCTTCCAATAAAAGCTTCTTGTGCAAGAAGCCTGCAGTCTAGACGTAGCCTTAGCCATGTAAGCACAATTTGTTTTATGAAAAAATCATCTTTTCAACCAGAACCATGCAAAGCCAATGAGCCTATATTTCATACTGAGGCATACTGTAACTACACAGCACACGTGTTAGAGAAGCATATATTAATTATGTATAAACTGACGAGTGGAAAATAAGTGGGGTGTGGGAGAAATGGTAGTTTATAGACAGCTATGAATTAACAAAAATTTAGAATACTACATTTTTCTGTGAAAATTCAACTGCTATTTTCTCTTAATTAACGTAATTGATAACAGATAGAAAGAAATCTGGCATTTTAATCATGCAGATATATCTTTTGCTGTCAGAAGGAGAAAATTAAAAACAGCTAGAAGTCTTATTTGCAGTGTAAGCTAGAGAGGAAATTAGAGTTGGTAATAAATGACAGATACCTTCCATTTAAACAACCAGAGATATGGGTCACAAGGCTAAGGAGAAGAGACTAGGAAGCACCGTGGTCAACATAAAAAGGTAATGCTGTGTTCGCTCCCACCCAACAGAAATACTTTGGCGGTAGGATTATTTTGACGGGCTTGACAGCTCATAAACTGCACACATGATAGTTATTAATACTAAGACAAGCAATATAATAAATGGCAGTGCTCATGTTGAATTAAGAAAAAAATAACTCAGTAACCAATTTCATCAGCTGTAAATGTGGCAATGACATTTTAAAGGAATAGTCCTTTGTGTATGTCTAATGTTAAGCTGGGCATTAATGGGACTTCTGTTTAGCTCCAAATGCTACATAGGAAATCTCTGCAAGAAAATAAAAAGCTAAATCTTATGTCTCAAAAAAGGCCCAATTCTTCAATCAGAGCTGTACTAAAACCATATGGAAACTTTCAAGTCTTAATCATTAAGAGCCTGAAGATGCAGGAGGAGTGCTAGCCAGCAACCAATGACGAAGGGGTTAAACTCAGATAGCTAGCCAGGGTGTTGGCAGGGGGCCAGAAGAATCACTGGGGATACAGTGCTGAAATCTGAATTGTATTTAGAAACCTTTCCTGTTCCTTCTGAGAGTGAATTTTAAGTTAAGGGCTGGAGGGAGCAAATGCAGTAATCAGAATTACCATGTGTTTAAGAAATATTGGTCATGAGAGTGAACTGGACCTTGAAGTATGGATCAACACCAATCGTGAGTAGAGGGGAAAGGGGTGTTTATTCACAATCAGGATATTTTCCTTTGTTTTGGTTATTTGATTAAACTTTTCTGTGTGACTCTATGCCACATCTAAGAATGTTCCTAGAGATATTCTGTTTTAAGTTGTTTCTCAGTTGCTCTGTAACACCAAGCAACTAAATATGCTTTATCAAGTATATCTTTCTGTTTTGTTAATAAAATCACCTTTTTTAAGGTGATGACTTGAGTCTTGTGTCCTGGAAAGAAACAGGAGATCTGTCTGTGTGTGTCTATGCATGCCTCTGAGAAGTTTTTGGTAAACAGAGCCTATAGAGGCGAGGTATTTCAGGTCTCTTGCGGGCCCCCATCTTCAGAGTGCCAGAGTGGGGAACAGCCCTGCACATGGCATTAAACTTAAAAAAAAAACAAAAAATGGTCTGGTATCACTTTATAGACTAACTCAGCTATCCCTGAAGCTTCCAAACATGGTATTAAGTATTGTATTACAAATTAAAGGGTGCGTCTAGACTGGCAAGATTTTGCGCAAAATCTTGCTGCCTGTCTACGCTGGCAAAAATCAGTGGTTCTTGCGCACATACTTTGATGCTCCCGCTCAGGGATAAGCCCTCTTGTGCAAGTATTTTTACGGAAGAGGGCCAGTGTAGACAAGCAAGTTAATTTCTTGCGCAAGAAAGCTCTGATGGCCATTTTAACCAAGAGAGCATCTACACTGGCACGGATGCTTTTGCACAAAAGATGTCTTTTCCGCAAAAGCATCCGTGCCAGTGTAGATGCTCTCTTGCGCAAATACTTTTAACGGAAAACTTTTCCGTTAAAAGTATTTGCGCAAAATCATGCCAGTCTAGATGCAGCCAAATAGAATAGGAACATTTGGAGTCCCTGATTGTCAGTCAAACTAATCACTGTTATTCTGAATATTAGAGAGATGAGATGGATGAGGTAATATCTATCATTGGACTAATTTCAGTTGGGTAGAGAGAACCTTTCAAGCTAAATGGAGCACTTCAACAGGCCTAGGAAATATACTAAGGCTTTGTCTACAACACCAGTGTTCCCTCTAACATTTTCTATCCTTATCCGAAGGTAGGTTGAATTTTGATTTGGGCAGATTGAAATTTCTTATGTGCACCACCAATAGTAAGGTAGTGCGTGTGAGGACGTGCACCACCAATACATACAGCACACACACATAATTTTAAGCAGTCCACATGTGTGGAAGAAAAGATCCTTTATTTTAATATAGTTAACAAAGAGCAATGCTTACAATATTTAATGTGAAATCAAATAAAAAAGAAAATTAACACTACCTTGGAGTACATGTATCAGCCTTTTTAACAGCTCAAGCAGTACTACTTCTCACTCATAGGAGCTAGAAATCTACCAAATAGCAAAGATCTGGTCTTAATGAAATACATGCATTGTTCAGTAACAGAGTTAAAAAAAAATCATTAAGTTCAGAGTTTTAGATGTCTGCAACACTCCAAAAACATTAAAAGAAGCTTTTTTTTTTTCTTTTCTTAAGTCATTAAGACCTTATGCAAACCTTGTTTGAAATGCTATCATGCAAACGTCCTGGCACACACACTTCCCTTGCAGCCTGTCTTCCCCCCCCCCCCCCGACAACCTAGACAGAGAGGACTGCAGATAGTCAGACACCCCAAACAAGCTACCCATGCCTCTACCTCACTGCAGAGATGCTAGCACCCACTCACCCTCTCTTTCCCTCACTTATCCTTTGCAGCCAGTCCCTTATCTTCCACTCCCCAGTAGGCTTGAGTGCACAGAGTTTCTGCCTCTCTCCTCTCCTGCAGAAGGACCCCTAAACTCCACGCCCCTCCCCTTCAGCCAACTAATTACTTATTCACTCACTCCCCATACCCCCCAGCCACTAACTGTCTCCTTATCTCCCTTTTTACCAGCTCTGGGAGCTCCTCGGCTCAAACAGTTTAGCCCCTCCACCAGTCAATCAGCTGTGCTCTCTGTCTGCATAGGAGCTTTGAACTTCTGAGCAGAGCTCAGGAAACTGCTACGCAAGGGTACAGGTGCACAGCTTACAGGGAACCTTATACTACAGTAACACTTTTATTGATAAAACTTTTTTTTTTAAATCAGTGGTATTTAACCCCCCCCCCCCCCCCCCACACACACACACACACCCCACTATCAAATGTTCCACCAATGACGATGCTGGAGTGGACGATGCTATGTTTGGCAGGAGATGTTATCCCTCTAACACAACTACTGCTGCTCGTGGGGGGTGGGAAAATGCTTTCGTTAAGCTGGAGAGAAAGCTCTCTCCTGCTAACATACAGCAACTACACGGGAGACCTTACAGACTCTCAGCTGCAGCAGTACAGATTAAGAGTAGTGTTGAAATATGTAAGGTGACGTATCAATGGAGCCGTTGATGCAGTTTTTTCTCTATTCCTCTTTTAGCTACTTTCATGGGTCAGAATGCTTCCTCTTTTTCCTCTGCTCTTCTTGAAACAGGGCCATAAGGAGATCTAGAAGGGTGACTTACTGGTAGGGTTAACAAGTAAGGTCACCAAGGGAGATTATGGTGAAAATTTCTGTGGCACAGCAGTCTGATTTGATGGACCCTACTGTCCTGGACTATGCCAGTTAGTAGGCTTAGCCCCTGTAAGCATTTGCCTGAGGGATGTCAACATCAAGGGCAGAATTAAAGCTGAGATGGCATGATAGGCCTTAGGTCCCTTTTACAGAAGACCTCATAACTTGTGAAGGAGTGTTAGAAAGATCTGGCTGAAGTTTCAAAGAAGCCATACATGGCTGTTGTCTTACCTGTCTGTCTTACCCTTCAAGAAGTGAAGGCATGGTAAATTACACACTGGGACATTACCCGAGTCTCCCCCAGACAAGGGTCAAGACAGAAATGGAGTCAAGACTGGAATACCAGGGATATGGGAAACCAGGAGCATGGCTGGTTCCAAGGCAGTAGTAAGGATGGGTGCAAGGCATGATCTGAGCTGCAGTCATGAAGGAATGAAGCAGGAGAGACAAACAAGGGAGACAGAGAATCCACAGGTATGAAGCTGCAAGTGATCTGCTACTGCTGGGCTTATGAACCAACCCGATAGCTTCCTCAATCTGGCAGGGTGCTGCATCAGAGAGTCAAGCTGACTTGTTAGGGCATTAAGAGTGCTGACCAAGCACAGCTGTAGACACTTATTTCTGACAGGATGGAGCTGTCCTCCTTCATATAGGTAGAACCAATGACATGAAATCTTAACACAAGAGCACCCTACAGCTTATTGCTTTTTTATTCAGCTCCAAAGCTTGATGCTCGAAGCATTAGACCAAACATAGGTATGAACAGAGGTCCCTGAAGAATAAAAACAGGAATCCTCATCCAGAGTACTTACTCTCTAGAGCAGCTTCTTTACCAATGAAGATTATCTGCATGTAACTAGAGTAATTGAGCAGGTCACCTCCAGGCTTCATATTTTCAAGTGGCAAATTTACAAAGAAGGATTGAAGAAGAATAGAAATTTTGATGTGCTTAAATTTCTACAAACAAAAAGCTGTGAGCTGCTTAAACCTTGAAATACTGCAGAAGGACTTCTAACAGGAATAACTAATTCAATTTTGATCCAGCTAAGGCCTGATCTTTACCTCAGTATTAATAGCTGAAATTCCTATATCCTCATTAGAGGTCATAGATCACTTTAAAGCACAATTTTGTTAGTTACAGTGGAACCAATGGATAACATACATCATACTCCCAAGATGAACTGGACTGAAGGTCTTCCATGCCAAATTATACTTCAGAGCATCATAGAATTTATTATGGTAATGGTCAGATTTTGTTCTTTAATGTTTTCTTTCACTATGCAATGAAGGTTTGAATAACCATTTATCAAGACTGTTGCAGTCAACAGACTGAATTTTTATGGCCAGGGAGAATGTAAATGTCGTAATCACAAGTATACCATTAGCAAGTTTTCATTGTGTGCCAGACAATTTGCTACTCAAAATGGTTACCACATACTGTGGTGTTTTCATAGCCACTGACAGAACAAAGATGCTGGCCTATACTTTATGGAAACCTACATCTTTTGAGCATACTACAACAACCACTACTAGCTACATTTGTTATTGCTTAAGGGCTCTAATCTCTTCAAATTAATTATATAGCATTTTGCTCTTTTTCTTTGCATACAATAAACCAGCACAGACATTTACTATTTCCTGAAGCTTAGTTTTACTCTGTCAATGTATTTAAATCTTTTCTTGAAGCATTTTTGTGGTTTAAAGCCCAAAAGCAGAGATAAAAGAAGCAGAGAAGGCCTTGTGTACTTTACTCTGTAGAAGTTCAGCTTAAATCTTCTAAAAATAAGAGCCATTTTTCTGGTTCCCAAAGGGTTATAGTGGTTTCCTCAATTGTTCTGAAGCATAATACAATTTGAGTTTTCATCAACACTTCATGATAAAATAATAGAATGTACCAAACATAAGTACATTCAAAAGATTCACCATTGGTTACTTATATGGAGCATAATGCAGAATAATTTTATATTCATAAGGAACATTCATGCAGTTATATGGGCAGCATGCCAAGGAGATGAATACTGAATAGTCACTATGTATAAATTGTTTTCCATGTAAGTTACAGCTCAGGAACAAAAATAGGTTTGAGAGCCAAGGTCTCAGTGTAACAAAAATATAATAACATGTAACAAAAAGGTAATCGAGCACATATACACAATTTAAATATAGATGCCCAGAGAGATACATCACCATCTTGAATGCTATGTAGTCATTTATACATTGCAACAAAATATTACTAAACCCACACAACACTGTGTACTCCCTTTGCAAAATATTAATAACTAGACAAGTAGCCATGCCCTGGAGAATCTGGTACAAAGACATTTTCCCTTTGGAAAGATCTCTGGTAAGCCTACATAAAGTGGGATGGTGTTAGGCTGTTCTGGTTTTATTCTGCCACTTTGGGTGTCTTCCTAAGTCAGTGTAAAGGGACTGCTAGCCCCTTACTAAAACTGTGGGAGTTTTTGGTTTGCCAGCTTCCAGTATCAAAAGGGGAAGGGTCTATGAGAAATCAGGGCCCTGAGACTGACAGACCCCAGAGACAATGGAAAGCAGCCAACACTCCAGCTCGGTCTGATTGACAGGTTGGATAGGCCAGTGAGGAAAGCAAGAAGCCAGGCCCCATCCTCCCTGTGATCTGGGATTGTTCTGGGTCTCTCTGAGCAAGGAGAGAGCTGAGACACAGCTAAGAGGAGCAAGCTGTGTGGAGAGGCAGTTTTGCAGCAACAGAGCCAGGCACACACAGCTCAAGGAGTGCAGACCCTGTGTTGAGCTGCAGACTGGCAGTGCTCAAAGAGCCAAAAGGGACAGAGAAGCAATGCAAGGAGCTGGAGACTGGCAAAACAGCACAGCATGCAGCTGGGTGTGGTGAGCAGCTGGGACCAGCAAAGTGCGGGGAGAGGCTCTGGGCAGGGAGATAATCACCAGCCAAGAGGCCCAGCAGGCCAGACTGGGAGAGGGGTCTGGCCACTTAGAGCTTGAGGCTGTGGGGTCACTGCCAGAGCAAGCATGTCCAGCCTGCAGCCCCCCCTGCAGCACATCCAGGGCCTTTAAGGGGCCTCTAAGGAAGAGACTGTGAACTGTCCTTACACTCTGCAGACTGCTGTTTTGATGTCCCCGGGCTGCAGAGCAGGACTGTGTATTCTCATTTACCCATTCTTATTTTTTCTTATTCTTTTCTCTTTGCTTAGAACCTTATGAAATGATCACTGGGCCAAGGAAGTGTGCAAGGTCAGGGATTAAGCCCCAGGAAACCTGGGCCCAGCCTTGTTGGGGTTTCGAGGACTCTGCTACTCAAGAGAGTGGAGGGGGAGCCCTCAGGATCAGGGAAGCCGTGGGTTAAAGGAAGTGGGAGCGGGGACTCAGATCCTTTCGCTGGTCCATTTCACCGAGGTGGCATAGAAGCCAGGAAAGTTCCCCACAATAGCGGGACCATTCCCCCGCTTACATCAGCACTCTGGCAGTACACATACTGCATAAGTAAAGTGGGGCCCTATTCCCATCAGATCCTTCAAGCTAATGTCAGCATCAACCAAGCTGAATCACAGAACCATGAGTAGTCATGGGAAACATGCAAAGTTGATTTTCTGCTTCATGTCTGCAGTGTGGATTGCTTCCTGAAGTTCAGTGGAGAATCAGATTGCATTTTTCAAGCCACAATTCATAAGCAGAAAGCCCAATAGAGAAGTATATGGACCCTATAAGAGATCTTGAAGGAAAGAGAGGAAAAGATAGAAACATGCTGGCATTAAGAACCTAGGGCCATATCTACACTATAAAACTATTTTGAAATTACTAAATTTAACTTAAGAACCCCCAATTTAAAAATTTTAACTTGCATTTCTTCACTACAGGAAAGCTTCAAAATTAGTCTGAAATAGCACATCCACATTTAATGGAGCCTGTCTCAGATGTAGAGCCCCCAAAACACTCTAGGGAGGCACCAGGAAGGCAGATGCTTCCTGTGGCTGCTTGGTCCAGAAAACGGTGACACGTACTCTCGGGGGCTCCTCTCCAGGCCTGTGTCTCACCAAGCATTCTTCCAAACCCTCCCCAGCACAGAAAAGTGATGCAATGGGCACACACCTTCTGGTGCTTTGGTCTCCTGTGCGAACACCAGAGCACTGCCACTATGGAGCCAGAGCTGCAGCGAAGCAGTGCCATGCTCATGGCTCTTGTGCTACGCCTCTTGGTGCAGTACTTCCAGACTGCCCACATGTTGTAGGAGAAGGACGAGGAGGAGGAGGAGGACGAGGAGCACAAACCCTGGAATGGCCCACGGGCCCTGCTCAGCCAAGTCCTGGCACCACCTCTGCTGTGCATGCCCCCTCAGTTACCTGAACACAGTGGTATACTGCTTCTGGTGGAGGGAGATGAGCTCTGACTGGTAGGACCACATCATCATGCAGGTATGGGATGATCAGCATGAGCCAGAACACCAGCCCGGAGCTCTGTGAGTGGCTCACCTGTGCCCTCAGGTGACAGGACACCCACATGAAACCCACCATCCCCATACATGAGGCCATTGCTCCGTGGAAGCTCACCATGTAGGAAGCTACCACTCATTCAGAAAGTAGTTCAGCATGGGGAAATCCAGAGTCAGGGCTGTGCTTGTGAGTGTGGGGGCGGGAGGGGGGAGGCAGAACACCTGGGCAGGGAATTTGAGCAACCAGATACCTGTGTCATCAGAAGAGCATACAGCAAGGGGCAGTGCTCATCAGAGAAGCGTTGAAGTTTTGTGAGAGTTCAAGAAGTCAAGTCTGAGGGACAGGAGCGTCACTGGATTGATTCAACAGTCCTTGTGTTTGAACACCTGAGTTTAATCACTTATAATAAAACACAGTTTAGAGACCTCAGTGGGTTAATCATTATTCCACCTCACTACACAATTTAGCACAACTAGCAGTCTCTAAGAAGTCTTACTGATCCGGATAATAGAGGTACTGCACAAGAATGTCCTGAAGCATATTGGCAAAATGGTGCATGAATGTGGCCAGGGCTCTTAGTCGGTCACTGTTCGTGATTACACCAGCAAATAAAACACTGTTCGTGATTACACCAGCAAATAAAACAATCAACACTAATTCAGCCCTAAAATATGACCATTTTAATAAAGGCATGTGCAATAAACAGTTTTAGCGATCAATACCATTCTACATGGAACAAGGAACATGAATTTCTCTCTCCTCTTGCACGTAAATTAAGTAGCTTTACCCTTTTATCTCTGGGGCAATACTATCAGCCTTATTTTTCTTAGTAGCCCTCAGTCTATAAGGATAAAAAACGTGGTTCTTGCAGTAATAAAGGTGAACATTTATCCAGTATCCTGGGTTTTTTTGTACCACCTACTCACTGTTTAAGTATAGGGGGTATGTTAAGCTGATGCTGAGGAGCAAGATTTCCCTTAATTTCTTGATGGCTAGTCCAATGAACATTCATACTATTTAAAAATTTCATGTTTTTCATTACTATACATCACTGAAGTATTTACAGCTGGCTCCTTACTGTAAAGTCTTGAAATGCTTTCATGGTCAGACTGTGTTAGCTATTTAAAGTATACTAGCCACATTCCGCATATCTCCAATAGATAGGATAAATATAAAAACTTGCTACATTAAACAAAGTCAGATTTCATTTTCTGATTCACTTTGTAATACAGTCAAGAAAACATGAACAAATTGCCAGAGCACCAATTGAAGCATCCCCGAGGCAGCCTTAAATTATATATAATCCTTTTGGGCAAATTTGTTGAACATTGTTGATTCAGTTTATGTATTTTTAGTGATTCAGAAAAATGTATATTAGATTAAGGTTGAACCAGTGTGAGCAAGACTCCTTTGAGTTTCATTGCACCCCTCCCAGGTAGCAGAGAAAAGGCCATGGCTGCAGTTTTTGACTGATATAAACATCTCTGAGGTCAATCATTAGGACAACATATTCATTTATGTCTTTTCACTTCTAAACCTGATGCTGATACCAGTTAACTCCAGGTAAGAATAGAAGGAGAGCAATAAAAATAACTGCATCAAAAGGAAAAGCAAAGGTAAACTAATCAGTGAATCCAAGAACTGAAATATATCACTCGGGTACGTCTAGATGGCAAGCTCCTTTCGAAAAAGCTTCTTTTTAAAGACAGCATAAACATCTAGAAACCGGATCGAAAAAGCAATCTGCTTTTTCGAAAGAGTGTGTCCAGATTGCGTGGATGCTCGCTCGAAAGCCCTGGTTGCTATTCACAGAATGGCCACCAGGGCGCCTGTGCTTTTTTTATTGCCTCTTTCGAAAAATGTCCCTGTTCTGTGCACACATGGCTTTTTTCAAAAGAGCTCTTTAGAAAAAGGCGATCTTCCTTGTAATTTGAGATTTACCAATGTCGAAAACCGCCTTGCATTCTTAAAATTTAATTAAAAAAAAGTGATTGCAGGGTGGACGCAGGTGAATTTTTTTCAAAAAAGAGCAGTTTTTTCAAAAAAACAGTGTAGTTTAGATACCCTCAGAAGGCAACAGAGTGGGATGTGAACTATCCTCCTTCACAGAGGTCCTCTGATTGCATTCTATACAAGGAGGATTACTGTTCAATAAGAGGATATCATCAGGTGAAATGAAAGGAGTGCAACCAAAAACCAATGAATTACAGGGGTACCAAGTGCATATATTGAGTATGGTGTTGACTTTTAGATGGAGGTAGGCTAAGTTATTATGCTGCAATGACATGGCAAACACGCTGCTTAATAAGGCAAACCCAGTTTATATTCCAAAATGTTGAAACTGAACATTGAACTCTGCGCATGGACAGCTTGGGGAAACCATAATGCAAGTAAAGTAGTAATTCAGCAAAATTACATGACTATATTGTTACTGGTCAGCTTTTGGGATAAAACTGATTAAAATTCATTACTCTCTAGATTTATGATTATGTCTGCAAATCCATATTAAAAGCAAAGAAACAATAATTGCAATAGCTTGACATTTATATTGTACCTTTCAAATATTTAGAAAATGTACTGTGATAGACCAGAAATTAAGCATTAAGAAGTCTGTATAAAGCATAGAGGAAAGTATCGTTAATCCTAAAAATAATATTTTTGCTCTTTTAAGACCAAACCTTACAGATAAGTACGTTCTTAATTTTTTGCTATTTAGACCCATTGGAGATGACTGGTCAAACAGTGACATGATTAGTGATTGGCAAATCAGGCTCTTTCTTCCATGACTACTGGAAATCAATTATCCTTCTCTCCTCTCCCCCTTTTAACTCTTTCTTTGTTTATTTTTAATGTATTTATTTTAATACACCAGGCATTTGGGGAAAGATTTAGTGGGATAAATGTTTATACATTTCTTTACTTTTCATGACAGGTTATTCAGAATGCCAGTTGAAATAGCAACCACAGGCATACCCGAGCAAGCTTCCCGCAGCTCCCCTTAGTTGGAAATGGTGAACTGCAGCCAAACAGAGCTGGATATTTAGGTAATCAAAGCATCTCATGACCCAACAGCAGCCTACACAGGTGGGACCATGACAACTTTTAAAACCCCTGATCTAAATCATTGATGAAAAGATAGAACAGAACCAGTCCCAAAACTAATTCCTGTGGAATCCCACTCATGATTTCCTTCCAGCATGACTGTGAACCATTGATAACTTGTCTCTGGGAATGGTTTTCCAGACAGTTAAGCACCCAGTATAATATAAGCCCCATCTGGGTTGTATTTCCCTAGTTTATTTATGAGAAATTCATGGGAGACTGTATCAAATTATTTACTACAACTCAAAATATATCACATCAACCATTTTCCCCTTATTTATAAGACATAATCATATCAAATAAAGACATAAAATTGGTTGACATGATTTGCTCTTGATAAATCCATGCTGACAATTACCTATCATCTTATTATCATCTAGAGGTTTATAAATGGACTTCTTAATTATTTGCTCTATTATCTTTCCAGGTGCAGAATTAAACTGAATAGTATATAATTCCCTGGATTGTCCTTATTTCCCTTTTTATACATGGGCACTATATTTGCCCTTTTCCATGTCTTTCCATGAAATTTCAAAAGATAGTAGCTAATGGCTGAGGTATCACCTCAATCTGCTCCTTGAGTATTCTGGGGTGCATTTAATCAGACACTGTTGGCTTTAAGACACCTGACTTAACACAGGTATATTTTATGACAGTTTTAAATGGATAGGTTTTATGACAGTCTTAACATAGGTATATTTTATGAAATATTAAAAAGGTAAATAATGAGATGAAAAAAAATCAAAGTTGGTTAAAAATTTACAGACTAAACATGGCATCTGCAAGAAGATCCTTCACTTGTCACAATCTTTTAAAGTTACAGAATATTTTTAAACTGCACACTATTCCACTCATAGCAGGAACTCTTAGCTTCAGTAACATCTGAACATCTTTTGGTTTCCCTATGAAAGGTGAGAGACATTGTTTCTATGTTCTCACTGGGGAGAAAAATCTCAACTCTAGTTCTCAAAAACAAACCAACCAACCTGATGTAAACATGTCATAAGTTTATAATACACTGAACAGGCTTTGGAATGTGTATTAGAATCATATCAATCAGCCCATCCAGTCCATCTTTTTACCAATGAAGGTGTTTCACTTAATACAAAAAACCCTTCCGTTTATTTATTTTCTGTTCTAGCATATACTAAAAGTATGTATGATTGTTCCCTTCTCCATAATTTATTTCCTATTCTATCATACATTTTCTATGTATATTTCAAAGAGGCTCTCTCACTGGTTCTCCCTACTTTGGAAAATAATCTTCTAATTTAGAGTTCAATTTCCTTCCCTTTTATAATTTCAGACAAACCTTACTTTCCAGGTAAATGTAAGTTTTATGCACACACTGCAGTTTAGTCACACCACACAGCTGTCAGGATTGGGAGAAAAAACAGTTTTAAGAAAGTGTATGTGCAAATATTGAGACTGTTAATATTGGCAAATTTTGTTATCATGCATCACAGAAAATTATCTGGCTAGAGAATTTGCTAGAATTGGCTGAGACCACAATCCTGCAATCTGGTTTCATGCAAAAACTTGTCAAAGGGGCTTCAGCCAAGCACATATGTCTGCTTCTGCGAGCCAGATTAAAAATGACTAAACTCTTTTCTCAGCATTCATTGGGTCTTGCATATGGGCTGTCAGCAGCAGAAATAGGACCTCAGACTTTTAGAAGTTAGCTCAGGCAGTAGTGGCTCATGCGTTAACACCGCAGCTACTAGCGATGTCCATTTTTTACCACTAATACTACTGATCATTAATGCACCTCTTTAAATCTATAATTCAGTGCTTATAACCCCCAGCTGCTAAACAGTGTCTGGATAAAACATTTCTGCTTACCATGGCTGAGATAATTACAAAGACAGTTTTTAAATTACTTTTGTCAGTCTGCCAGGAACAGATTTTTACTTAAATGATACACTTTACTACTGTACACACATTACATACAGCAAGCTAATGAGGAGGAATTTGATATTTTCTTCAAAAAGTGATTTTTCTCACAGTAGGGCTGGGTCTGGATTGTCAAAGGATTATTATTATGCTTCTTCCATAATTTTCTCCCTTTTAAGAGTATCGATAACTTTGCAGTTAAGGCATAGATCTACTGACTACACTTATCAATTTAAATTGGATTAGCTCCCCCATTCCCCTCTGAGATTCTTTATCACAAGTGACTATTCTCATGTCATATTCCAGAGCAGTCTAAATATTTTCAAACTGTTTCCCCAGAAGAGACAGTTATTTCAATTTAACATTGCAGTTTAAAGGGAACTATAATTTCATGATTAGATGGGCATGTAGGGTGTGGATCTGGCCTTGCTGATGGAAACTGGCATAATCATGATGGTTTCAATGGAGATTAGTTGGTGTTCATTTGTTCATCTCCATTTAGGCCAAATAGAGCTACCCTATTTTATACCAAGTGATGAACTGGTTAAATGTGTGAGTCTCTTATTCCACTTCTTTACCTTTTCTGGTCCTTTGCTACAATTTTCTTTCATTTCTGGTATCATTTGGTTCTGACATCTCCAATTTCATGTTTTCATTTGCATTTTCAATAAGTCCAGTTTTTTTCACTTCCTCCCTTTTGAGGCGTATGCATATCCCTTTGGGTGCAGGCACCCAGGGCAGTGGACGTCACCTAGTCAGCTGACAGGTCATCAGAAATCTCTTTTAGTTGGTGAAAAATAACACCTGGCCTAGGCTAGTACAGCCTAATGGCTATCTTTAATAGGGTAACCAATTAGGTCAGGGTAGCACAGCTCATTGACCAGCGTCAATAAGGTAGCCCTTAACTCAGGACAGTACATGCTAATGGCCAAAGTCAAGGGGATTAGTCCTTATCTCAGGGCAGTACAGCCTAACAGCTAAAGTCAATAGAGGATGACCCTTAGTTCAGGGCAGTGTGGCACTTTAACTCAGGGCAAAGCAGTCTAAAAACCTGAGTCATTAAAATGAGGAGCCCTTAACTTAAGGCAGTGTCAATAAGTTGGGGGCAGAAGCCCCGGGTACGGGGACTTGGGTCCATCCTACTCCACTGGGTCCCGACCCAGGACCCTGTGAGTGGCAGAGTGGCACCACTCGCTTGGTGGGGAATCTGACCTAAACACACCGAGCTTACCTGGGAAGAGATACCACTCCATCATCCCAGGGTCACTTCCTACTAGTATTGATGTCCTATGTGGTTTCTGGGTCCTCTGGTTTCCCTGCAGCTGCTTTGCCCTAAGGGTCCTCTGGTGCTGGTAGCTGACAGTAGTCTCTAGGATTCCTGGCTCCAGTCATCTAGGGCTCCATCTGGCACGACTCTGGAGCTCCTGCTGAAGGTCCTTACTTCTCTGGTGGCTAGTGCAGAAGGAGCTAGGCAGCTCTCTTTTATACTGATCTAGCATTTGGAGCATACCCAGTTTGGGTGGAGGGGTTAGAGTCTTCTTCCACCCACATCGTTTTAACCCCACCTGCTTTAGTGTTGGATGTGCACACCTTGTCACACTCCCCACAATTCCATATTCTTTTTCCTTCTACCTACCTTCAATGATAATGTTTTTTTAATTTTCTTTTCAATTCTCTTCCATCACCCTTTTTATTATTTGTATTGCATTAGGGCCTAGGATCCCATGTCATGGATCAGAACCCCGTTGTACTAAGCATTGTATAAACACAGACCTAAAAGATGGCCAGGCACTAAAAGGCTAAGTTTTATGTTCCTCCCTTCTGACTCATACTTTGCCTTCTTAACACCATTTGCCTCAGGTCTCTTATGAATGCATCACCTATTCACTCCTCCCATGGAAAACCCACACTCACAAACATCCTCTTCCTCTTCACACAAAATACCTCAGACCCAAGACGTATAGAAGCCCATGCCTCACTCCACACTTCACTCAGACACATGCACCTCTTCAAAAAGATCACTTAACAGCACGCATTGACACATGTAGCCTTCCAGACAATCATTTTAATAGCATCTCTGAACATTAGGTTTGGAAGAGAACTTCCTTAGAAGATCATCTAGTCCAGCAAAATGCTCAAAACAGGACCAACCCCAATTGAATCTCTCTGGATTTTGTAGGCTATAGAGCTAACCTGTTTGCTTGCCTATGAAATATCTATACATTTTCTTATGGTTTAATTAGTTGTTTTACTATAGTTCATAGGTTTATATTGAAGTAATTTAACTATATTGCAAGAGACCTACAGGCCATATTCTGTATGCTAAGCTAAGGGAAGTTAGTATTTTTGTTGAGGGCCTTCACCCAGATAGCAAAAGATTACTTGCATAAATTTGGGACGTTTCACCTAAATAGATGGTGATAAAATAGAGCAGCTTTCCATGGTAAAGGGGCTTCCAAGAATACCCTTAAATTTTAACAAGTTCACCACATAAACAACAAAAATAAATAGAAAAAATGTAGGTGGGAGAATGATCTAATATCATGAATGTGAATGTACATGCCGTCAATACGTACAATCATGTGTCCAGCTTGTGGAATAAGTATAGCTCAATAGTCTGTGGGTGAGGGAGTTACATCTGGGCATAGAAGGAGGGCCCAGCCTTGTATGCTTATAAAATAGGGTGCCAGATGCTTTGTTGGAAAAGATAGAAGAAAGTTGGAGAAGAGATTGAAAGAGTACGCTTTACTTGAAATTAGAAATAGGGAAAAGGAGTTTGGAATTGAGAGTAGAGAAAGGTTTTGTCTTTAAACCTTTTTTTTTTCTAATCATCTCTTAGTAATCTAGACTTGCGTCAGTCAGGTAAACTAAAGTTAGCTTAAATAAGCTTTTAGCATTAGCCTCTGCACCTCTCAGTCGAGAGCTGAGAGAACTGCACCTGAACTGCTGTACCAGAGGCAAAACTTGTCCTTCACCTCTTATCAAGGACAGGAACATGTACATTAACCACTGCTTATAGAAATAATACCAGATGTATTTTAGATTACTAATAATGTATTTGTAACCCTGATATATTTTACTACTCTAATTGCAATTTGATTTCTATTCCATATATTTAATAAAGTTTTTAAATTATTATGTCTCAGTGTGAACATCCTGTCACACCCCCAAAGATCATTGGTGTATTCTGTGCAGCCTGATTCTGGGACAAGAACCTTATTATCTTCTGATGAGATCAGCTGGCGAGCCTACAACCCAAGCTATCCAAATTAACATTATTGTCCATACTCAAATCAGGCTACAGTTTATATTGAATGTGGTTCTATACTATAGGAAATCACTGACCACCTCTCAAATTTAAATTAGGAGGAAGTGGAGTCCTTGCTTCTCTAACACCTGGACCTAACTCTAGTTCAGCAGTGGTGACCCCAGTGATAGTAAAACATATAAGATTTTTGGTGGTCCTAAGTTCAGATCTATCTTTGATTTGCCACAGCTTGCAGTGCTGTTGGGGGCCTCTAGGTCCTGGAACCTACTAGGGAATTTGCCCACAGCCTCATGGTACAGCCAGAATGCACAAGTACCGATTCTGTGTTTTCAGTGCAACCTAGGCAGAGCAGGTTTAGAAAAAGAGTAGTTTAACTATAGTGGCTCTGCATGGTATTATTAAGCAACAGTGGAGGAGAACAGTATGAGACAAGTAGTTATTTCCAGCTAGCCTCAAAAAAAATGTTCTATGAGAAAACTGACAATTCACCTGCTTATCTAGCATAACCATTTATTTTTTAATGCACTTCTTCAAAAATCTGAAAAACTATAAAACCTTACCATAAACACAGTACCTAATCAGTTAATCTTTAATAGCCATTGATTGTTTACTAGGGATAAGGAATGGGGGCGGGAAGGATTGATAAATGGCAACAACTATTTCCTTTAAATATTAACAACACTTTTAAAACAGCTGGAATTGTTCTTTGATAATTGTAATTGAAAGGGATACATTAAAATAATCAATATAAATGTATCCATTTAAAATGTCACTGGGAAAGGCCAAGATTTTCAAAAATGACTACTGATATTGGCTACCCAACTTGAGATAATAAACGGGTCAGATTTGCTCGAGACAGCTCTCAGCCCTTTCTGAAATTTAGGCCCTACAATGTCTCTAGTTAATTACCCAACAAAATCATTAGTCACTAATACAAATTTTGATCAAAATTCAAAAGAAATCAATTAAAAAAGTAATCACTATTTGTCAAATCCTCAAATCAGTTTGGATAAGATAAGATAACTTCCAAAGTATAAGGTATTTTAAGCCTTACTTACCACACCTTAATTCATTATGAACCAGGACACCAAAAGGACACCTTTTCTTCAGCCTCAGGCACAGTGGAACTGTGTACCACTATATTGCTCCAAAGAGTAGTTTATTGTAGTTACAATATGGAGAAGCTATCAAATGAATTAATATACTGTGAAATATATCAGTAGGTCAAAAATACCAGAGTCTTCAGAAGGACAGAAGCCGACATGGCAAAGTTTTCTGAACTATTTAGTCATTCACTCTGCCATCCACTCACAGTATTCAGAAAAAAAAATAGGAAAAAAGTTTGTTTCAGAGTAAACACAAAGTTCCTCTTCTTCCATTTACTGTTAACTTAAGAAAAAGGTTTTCTGATTGTAGAGAGCTGGGGACTTAGAATCTTTTGTTAAGATTCCTTTAGTGTTTCCTTCTCTGGTCTCACATTTCCTTACGTAACTTCTGATTGGTCATTGTTGCTAGCTTGCAAACTGGGATTTCAGGAAGTTTGTTTTTCCCAGAGCTCAAAAATCTGCAGCCTCATTATGAAATATTGAAGCTTTGATACATCTATGCAGCAGGGCTAAAGTTGAATTAAGCTATGCACAACTTCAGCTATGTCAATTGCATAGTGTAAGTTGAAAAAGCTTAATTCAGCTTTTGGAATTCACAGCAGGAAGAACACTCTTCCTTCGACTTCCCTTACTCCTCATGAAATGAGGGTTACTACGAGTAAGAGAAAGAAGTCCCCCAGCTCAACATTATTTCCGAATAAAGGTTTGTAGATATGAATTTTGTTATTTCATAATAACATCAATTATTCCGAAATAATGCTGCTGTG
The DNA here is from genome assembly GCF_049634645.1 of Pelodiscus sinensis. Taxonomy (NCBI): domain Eukaryota; kingdom Metazoa; phylum Chordata; order Testudines; family Trionychidae; genus Pelodiscus; species Pelodiscus sinensis. The sequence goes on from NC_134711.1 coordinate 75,920,383, forward strand.
TAGATGTACCCTATGAGATGGAGACGACTCTCTAAGCTAGGCCCATCAATGTCAAATAGCAACAAATATAATAGATAGCATCAGATACATTTCTCTTTGAAACAGCCTTATCACCCTCAACAGTAATTTGTTGTAAATAATGAGGTATAAGAAGATAGTTGAAATATCAAATCATTTTAGAAAATAATTACTCAGAAAAAGATAGTTAAATTGATGTGGATTAGCCATAATTATTTCAGATTCAGAACTAATGTCTACTGTGAAGCAATAATTTCAGACTAAATTACTAACAAATATTTTCCAAAAACAGCTGTGAAGAATGAAGTGGTACCAAAGGAAATGAAAATACTTCCATGGTTCAGGTGCATAGAAGAAGGCTGGAAATGATTGCAAGGACCTGCAGTCAAGCAATATATATATATATATATAAAAAAAAACACCCACAAAGTGAGACGTTTCCAGGTGCCAAAGGAGCTGGCAGGGTTTCCATAGGTTCTGGAGGAGGCTCAGGCAGAGGTCCACAGGGTACAGCCCACTCTTCCTGGCCCGGTCTGTGTCCTGGGGGTCCTAGCTAGGCCTCAGCAGGGGTCTGTGCTGCTTCTCATAGTCACAGGGCTCCCGCAGGGGTCGCAAGAGCCTGGAACAGTCCCCAGGACATGACAGTGGCCCCAGAAGCCCAACCCAGTCATCCCTCTCTGTTGCCTCTAGAGCTTCAGCCGAGCCTCCTCTCTGCTTGGCTGCTGGCACTGCCCACCAAGGAATCTTTAGGGGAACTTCCTCCTCCAGGTCATCAGGAGGCCATGCTGCCTTCTTACAATATGACAACATATCAGACATGATACTAATTGAAAATGGAGAATTAGTGTTAGATTTTACACTTCTCAATACTTTGTATCCCATTTGCATTGTTTTTAACACCATCAAAAGTCTCCAAAAATGTATGGCAAAAACAAATCACCACTATCAATTTATACAATGTCCCACTGTTCTTTGATAGCTTAAGTTTCCAGTACTATATATAATTTCACATTAACTTTTATAAAACATCAATACCCACACCTATTCTTCAGTTAAGGAGTTTGATGAGTTTTACCGAAGTGTAGCCGACATATAAGAAGGTAGACCAATTTATTTACCAACTCTATGCTACAGAGCGCCTCTGTATGACTTCAGGCATTTGCAGAGACCATGAATTCATTCTGGTGAGCCTAGAGCTGGATTGTCTATAGGAACTCTCTAAACTCTAAAAGTAGAAATTATAATAGGATTCATTTTCTTTTTCTTCATAGGAATCCAATGCCAAAATTCCTTTTTTACTGACTAAAATTCCAAAGATAAACTGTTATTGCACCCCAGCTTGACTATTATCACTAACCAGAGATGTATTATTTGCCTTTAAAATGACCAAAAAAATCATCACAGGACCTACACCCTAATAATATATATTTTTAAACCTCACAAAATAAGTATAAATGTTGGGACTTCATACAATCTCTGATCTTCTGCTTTCAAGTAGGCTACCTCTAGTTTTATATAGATAATATCACTTGGTTGTACCACTTAACCAACTGTTTCAGCATCGATGACACTGAACACACTCAGACTCCAATAAGAAAACTGACAATTATTGTAGTTGTTAGGTTCAGTCAACGTCTTTGGTTCACTGGTATATTACAACTTACAAATAAATTGTCCTTTAGTCTAAAATTGCTCCTTTGTGTTTTCTCGGTCTCACGCCTACTGAATTTATAAAATTCTGGAAAACTGCATTGAGATCCAACCCAGAACTCCAGTCAGGGTTATCTGTGATAGAACCATAGAACACTAGAACTGGAAGGGACCTAGAGAGGTTATCGAGTACCATCCCCTGCCCTCATGATAGCTTCATCTTCTGGCAGGGCTGGCCTGGATCTGACTGGTGCTCTACAAGTCAAGGCACAGGGCCATATGTTGTGTGTCAACAATATATGTATTCACAAAAATACATCTTCCCTCCTTACTTAATTCTAAGCTTGCTTCTCAGAATGGCAAAAAGGAAGGCAAGCAGCAAATTTCCCCATTCCTTTAACTATAAGCCGTCACTATAAAAACATTTATTTTCCTTTGTTTCAAATAAGGATTATACAGCTATCTTAGCATATAATATAACTCTTGCAAACCGATAATATCCCAGCAACCTTTAAAATGACAGGAAACAGTACTGAAATCCAACCTACAGACTCAGGCTGTAGTATCTCTTGCAGTTTCCTTTGCTCCTTGTAGTAGTAAGGTAGGTTGAATTGGACTGTTGCTCAAAATGGCTGCCAAGTTTGAACCCTAACAGAATTCATTGCTAATAGTTAGAAGCCTGAAGCTCTTGAACAAGATAGCATGTGTGTACATGCAGGAATGCCTGCCTATAATGAAAGCTTCCACAGTTCTTCAAAATCAGCTACTGAAAATGATTAACACCACCCAATACTCCAGCTAGTGTGTGGAAACAACAGCCATTCGTGTACAGTCACACAAGTCTCTATACTTCCACATTGTCTAGGAACGAGTTCATATTAACTGAGACCAAGTAGAAACAGTAGCTGTAATTACACAAGTACCTTTTTTTGGCTGAATTCCAGAAAAGGAGAGAGAAAAAAGTAACATCAGGGCTGCTTTATTAGTCCTTTTATTAAATTTTCTCATCTACATTGTAGTGACATTATTTTCATATGCATAGTATTAGCTGGAAGCACAGAATCTTAATTACACCTGCCTAATTTACTCTGTGATAGGACATTACCACCCAATGCTCAAATACTTCTCCAAAGTGTTTGTTCATGCCCCACCTGCACTTCATCCTTTCAGAAATGAGTATATATCTTGAGTGAACTAGAGAGATACAATTTCACTAAGGAAGAAATAGCTGAACAGAAAATACATCAGAAATGTGGATTCGAAATCAAATCCCCACTTCTGCTTGTTAATTATGAGTTGGGTACCTTAGGTCTCAAGTGTCTGCAGCACTTCCACTCCTTATGTCAATCACAGTAGGCTTACTAAGGAGGCTATGATAAATTATTCTATAACATTTTAATCCAAATTTCTGAAGATTCAGAAAACATGTTTCCAAAAACTCAGTTACTTTCACCTGCCCCTGTTAGGACTGTCTTTTTTTCTGTGCATTTTCTGAGTATATGAAGCATGAACCACAGCCATGAACAACTTTATAAATACAGAGTCTGCATTATTCAAAACCATTCAATTTTTGTTTATGCCACAGTCATTCAGCACTGTAAATAGCTAAATTTCTTAGACAAAATTTCCTCACTCTAGAAAAATGAACATTAGTATTACTCTGCCACCAAAGGAAAAATTAGGGGCTTTTTTGCATGCATTTTCTCTTAAGTACCAATATAAAAGAGCTAGTTAATAAATGTTACTATGTTTCAGCAGGTAAAATATGAAAGACCTGGCAAATTACTGTAATATCAAAATATAAAGAATTAAACATGCATTTTTACTATGAATATTTACCAAAATATCTTCTTTGAAGTGCCACCTTTTTTATATGCTAGTAACTACTTAAACTAATTAAAAAAAAACTACAGTCTGATAACAGAAGAAAAATCAATCCAGCAAAAGCAAAAATGAATACAAAAAGAACACTTAAATGTATACCTACAATTTGGCCAAAGTCCTGGAAACATTTATTCACATGCTTATCTTCATGCAGATGAGCCATTGATATCAATGGGAGTTCTCACATGAATTAAGTTAACTGTATCTACACTTTATATTTTGATCATACAAACATGTAAGTTTCAATTGTGGTGTTACCATTCATTTCTGTGGGACCCAGACTTCATCACAGGATATTTATTGTATTAATTTTAAATGTGCATGCAATGGGCACTAGAAACTTAAAAGCTATCGTACTACAGGACTTGCCCAAAATAAGACCAATTCAAATGTTTGCCTCCATCGTACTGCAGTGAAAATAAGCAGAAGTTTGATGGGGGAAACTTAGATAACAGGAAGAGAAAAACTGAGCAGAAGGGCTATCATAACTGCATTTTCTTTAGTTATAGAAAACCGTTCATTGACTATTTCACTTTGTATTGTGAGAAATACCCACAATCTACTCAGTTTAGATTACTTCTAAATGATGCACGCTAGATGAAATGCACTCATGGGTAGGTGGTCAGCTCAAATTATTATGTATTGCAGGGGTTCCCAAACTTTCAGATTCCCGGGGTACTTCACTCAGTCTCTCTCTTATGTGAATTGGAGTGAATCAATTATAGAAAATTATATATTGTAAATAATTCTAGGAATTTTCATAAGAGGAGAAAAATATTTTCAAGTGTGTCAGGAATATAATAATATTTTATTACAGTTTTTACAAGAAGTATTAGCTTGCCTTTGCATGATGAGTAACACCTTAATTACTGCCCGGTCATCTGAAGAAGTGGGTTGTGCCCACGAAAGCTCATGATACTATCTACATGTTTTGTTAGTCTCTAAGGTGCTACTAGACTATTTGTTGTTTTTCAAGTTTTACTTAGTGTGAACAGTGTGTTTTTTTCCTGGTTGGCAAGAATTTAATGTCAGGCTCTATGTTGGACACAAAGTCTCAATGATTGATGTACATATTCATCAGTGACTCTTGAGCTCTACTGAGATTTCAGTAATTTCATTCTTGAGAAGGTTGGCTCACAAATATAGGCACTGTTAAAGGTAAAGGGCATTTTAAAGAGCAATTTGTTTAATGATTGGATAAGTCTCATGGGGAAGGGTGGCATACAAGTCCAAAAAGATTATTTGACTTGAACAAGTCTTTCAGGCATCACTGGCTTGTAATTTGGCCAAGTCAAGCTTATAAATCAGTTTCAAATGGATTGTGAAAAAGGTGAATGTATTTGGCATCACCATGTAGTTCACAGCATCTCTCCTGTAACTCATTCTACACTATTTCCAGTGCATTGGTGCTTCAGTGGACCTCTGTTGAAAACTAGGAAAATACGCCAAGTTTCTTCCACATGTGTTTTACAAGCAGCTTTAGTTTAACTTTGAATGCCTTTACATAAAAATACATGGTGCATGAAAGTTTCTCCTTGCCTTGCAGCTGTAGATTAAGGGAGTTCAAAAATTCTGTTACAATAGTCAAAAAGGTGAAGTACAATTTCCATTCTGTATTGGTCAACTGTGGGACAGTTTTGTCCTTTGTCAAGAGAAAGGTGTTAATTTCAGGAAGCAGTTCATAAAAACATTTCAAAACTGCCCTGACTCAGCCATCATGAGAGCACATCTCCATACACGGAGTCAAGATCAGAAAGAAATTCCTGAAAGTGTCTGTGGTAAAGACAATTTGCTCATGTAAAGTTTACACATGGGCTGTGTCTACACTGGGCCACTTATTCCGGAAAAGCAGATGCTTTCCGGAATAACTTGCCAGCTGTCTACACTGGCCGCTTGCTTTTCCGGAAAAGCAATGACGATCTACTGTAAAATTGTCAGTGTTTTTCCGGAAAAACTATGCTGTTCCTGTTCGGGCAAAAGTACTTTTCCAGAAAAACTGTTCCGGAAAAGGGCCAGTGTAGACAGCCCAGTAGTCTTTTCCGCAAAAAAGCCCCGATCACAAGAGTGACAGTCTACATTGGTCACGGACGCTTTTCCGGAAAAAGTGCTTTTCCGGAAAAGCATCCTGCCAATGTAGACGCTCTTTTTCCAGAAATACTTATAACAGAAAACTGTTCCGTTTTAAGCATTTCCGGAAAAGGGTGCCAGTGTAGACGTATCCATGATGCAACAATCTTCTTAACAGCCTCCCACTGCACTACTTTGCAACATAATTCTTGCCAATGAACTATGCAGTGGATTCGTGACACCACAATCATCCATTTCCCTGTTTATGAAGCAATTAAGTCCTTTTCTTTTACCCACCAGGGATGAAGCACTATCAATAGTCTTACATGTTGACTTTGCCCAGACTAATTCCAAAATACCCATTGTTATGCAAAGATTTACAAAAACCTGTCATATCCTTGAGGCTTTGGAGACCAGCAAGCTCTTCAATGCAGTCTAAATTGGAGTCAGCTATCCAGATAAAAATGAAAAGCTGTGCAGTGCCACATATATTGTAACTTTCGTCAAGCTCAAATGAAAAAAAGTTAAAGTTTTAACATTTTAACTTGATGATCCAGCTACAAAATATCCCCTACTTCTTCAATTTTTCATGTAATGGCACATGGAGAGACTTATGGAATGGAAGGCATTTTTTCTTTTTTGGACACACCTTTTCAGTGACTGTAGCCATGCACCATTTAACAAATTCTCCATGTGTAGAAAATCTCCTGCTGTCCACAATTAGTATAGCAACAAAGGCTCGCACAAAGGGATGACAGTTTTGCCTCTGTCAGCTTAAAAATCGGTTGCTGTATTGATAGCACATTCATAATCTTGTGATTTTGTCATATCACACCTTTGTTTGTGATGAGACTCAGAATGTTCCTTGAATACAGACACAGACTCCTAGCAAATGAGACAAACCATCTTCTCCCTGCACTGCACAAAAAAACAGTCATTTGTCCACTCTTCATTAAACACCATGCACTTACAATTGATTTTTCTCTTTCCCTTTTTAGACATGTTACAAGTAAATATAAGGCTCCAAATGTAATAAGTGTTTTTAATTATGGGAATGCTATTCGAACATCTTTAGAAATCATAAATTACACCAATATGGAAAAAACGGACATCAAATCTGACAAATACAGGATTTTCTAATATGACAAGATTACTATGGTGACTTGTTGACAACCATAGAGAAAGAAAATTATTAATCAGATCGTAATAAAGCAATGAGCACTGAAAATAATTTTTTCCTCAACTGTATTCTCCAAGCCCCCTTATTTTATATATAGTCCCAACAAATGGCTGTTGGGCCCATCAGGATAATCTGCTGGCAGGCCACAAGTGTTTGTTTACATTGAGCATCCAGTGGCACAGCTGCGGTTTACCATTTCTGGCCAATGCTGAGCCGTGGGAAGCTGCAGCTAACCCATGCTTCTTCTAGCAGTCTGGCTGCTGTTTCCTCACAGTTCCCATTGGTTGAGAATGACAAATTGTGGCCACTGGGAGCTGTGGGCAGCCACGCCTGCTGATGCTTAATGTAATCTGACTGTCGTGGCCTGACAACAGATTACCCTGATGGGCTGTGTGGCCCGTGGGCCACACATAGTTGTAATACCAATAGAGTCAGCAGGATAGTAATAATGTGTGGGTGGTCCAGACGTGGCCCACAGCCCATAGTTTGAGAACTTCTGGTGTGCTGCTTCTGTTCAGTCCATGAAGCTATGCCAGTAACAAATACTAAGCTATGTTTATGCTTCTGTGCTCATGCCTTTTATAACAATATATGGCTTTGAGTAAATAGCAAAATTATTCAGAGCTAGGTAAGAAACTGCTCTTCCATTCCACAAGAACTTGATTTTTTAAAAATTTCCCATACTGAATTAGAACAAAAAGTGAAAATCGTGCACATTTTCACAAGCCATCCATAATATTTACAGCAGGCAAATTAGACATTTCATTTTGATAATTTCAAAATATTTTTCTTTTAGTGCAAATTAACTAAAATTTCTAAATGAAACATATCAAGACTGTTTGGAAAGCATCAAAACAGGGTGATTAAAGATTTTTGAAAAAAACTCCCCACAATTTCTTTTTTTTAAAATTAGGTGAGTCTGTGAAACTGACCCTGACACAGTTTCAGTTTACACACAGACACACACTAACCTTAGCTGGAAAATTTCTGACCATCTCTTGCAATATTGGCATGCACACTGATCGACATCAGAGCAAAACTAAATAGGACAAAATGCATTGTAGATAGTCGTCTTTAGGCCACACTTCATCTTCAGGCTAGTAGCTGCTGGCCCTTTTAATGCTTATTCGTGTACATAAAGGTAGTTGCTGCCAATGGTACACAAACAATGTGGGGGAAAAAAAAAGGTTAAACTAGTCAGGAAACTTGTTTATAAGCTATTTCAGTTACAGATACAAAGAGAAAGGAAAGAGGAGAGGAAAGATCATGATTTGGTTCACAAATGTTTCCAGATATATACACAGTACACAACAAAAAATGTAATAAATGTGAGGATGTAGAAAAATGTCTTAGAAACCACCTCCTTCCATAGCTGAACTAATGAAGATGCTATCTAATTGTAAACTACAAGGGCACGTCTACACAGCAGGGCTAAAGCTGAAATAAGCTACACAACTTAAGCTACCTCACTTATGTCAAGCTAATTTTGGATTTTGGTGCTGTCTAGACAGCAGGAAGTCCGAGTTAGAGCATTCTTGCTCTGACTTCCCTTTCTCCTTGTAAAATGAGGGTTACAGGAGTTGGAGTAAGAAGTCCTCCAGCTTGACATTATTTCAACATTATGCCAAAGTAACTGCTTGCTGTGTTTGTTAGTTCGGAATAATGTCAGTGTTCTCTGTAGACAAATTTAATTAATTCCATAATGCAATGTATTTGGCTTGAGGCTGAGGTTACTAGAAGCTAAGAGGCCTGGATATCTGCCCCTTTCCTTTTTGTAAAGTCGTAATTTGAAAAGAAAGTCTAAATGTTCTTGAGCTGTACTAAAGCTCCTTTGGAGAGATAACCACTGTTATTATTCTTGCTTGTATGGCATGTAGTATTTGTTTGATTTTAATTGTTTAAACCTGATGTGCCAGTTGAATTGCTTGTGTCCTGCAGAATTAAAAAAGAACTTACTGAATTCTTTGATTTTTTTTTGACTTCCCCCTTGCTTTTTGGTGAAAACTGTTTTATCTATACAATAGTGTAGAGTTAATATTGGCTTTATACATCAGAGGGAAGACTAAAATGGCTAGATTAATCCAGACACTGTGTTTTCCTAAGATTTGTATGGTGGCCAGATGATTAGCATCATGCCCACAGCTAGGTGTTGCTTCTACTGATTGTGCCCAAACACACATGCCTCAATGCACATAAAAATGTATTCCATACACGGATGAAAAAAATTAGAGGGAACATGACTCCTAAAACTGGAAAAATACTGAAAGGAGAGAAATGGGAACAAAAACAGAATTGGAGACAAAAATTAAGATGACAACCCAACTTAATACGCCAATTCCACACTGTTGGCTCATTATTGGCTCCCAAGACCAGATCTGTAACCATTTATGCCAGATAGTCAGGCTTTAGGAACCTTTGTCAGAAAACCAAGTTTCTCTTATCCTAGTGTCTTTCTTCTGAACTATTCTTAACTAGGATATGTCAAGCCATAAGCTGGTATGAAACAAACTGCTAGTCGGAATTCTAATATTATTGTAAGCAAGAGCCATTGGGTTTGCTTTGCTTTTCCATTTCTGTCCAACTGACTCATAAGAGACGACTCTCTGTAATGAGAAAAAAAAAAAAACCAAACTACCCATAGATTAATAGACTTAAAATATCCTCCTACCTTTAGATTTTTATTGCTCTAAATTATTCTACACCTCCACTCAACCAATATTATTTTTCAAAAGTGCAGAATAAATAGGACAACTTGTGTCTTTATTTTTCTGTGCCATCCTTTATATTATTTCGCTTCTTTAACAAGTTCCTCATTCAGGGGTGCATGATACCTACATCGATCAAGTCATTTTTAAGTTTCTCTTTTTAGTTATTCATGGTTTTTCCCTTCACACTGATTTTCCCTTCACACTGATTTTATAAACACTGCAAAAGCAGCCTTAGCTCTTATAAGTCACAGTGTTTCCAACTCTATCTTAGCAGACAAACTAATTTAGGAGAGTCACTTTGATCAACCTGCCAAGGAAGCCACAAAATCCTTGGCTTTGGTGTTTGCTTGTCACTTTTCAGCTGCAGAGTTCACCTTTAATGTACTGTAGGCAGTTCAAAGCTTGAAGTTTAATTTCACTTTTCAAATACTTATACAGCGTTGTATATTAGATTAGGATAGCATCACACAGCAACAGTGCAAATATCTACCATTTAATGTTGGGGCAGGCATGTTGCAAAGTATGACAGCTTGTCTAACTCTCAGTTGTGAGTGACAATGTGATGTAGAACTAAATTGAAATGAAACACCTGGAATAAGATGGTTGCATATAAATGTCAGGAAGAAAAAGGAAAGAATAACATTAGCTTTAAGATCAATAGTAAATAATTCACCAGCTATGAAAGGAGATCCTTCATAGAGAACATTTTAATAGCATTAGAGAAGATCACACACTAAGCATATTGAGGTAGCATGAAGAACTGAGTGGGGAAAAAACCTATATATTTCCTGTGGAATTAATTGTGGGAGTTGGAGATAGATGTGATTAAGTTATCCAACACTGCATAGTTGGAATGGAGGTAGTCTATTCTTTGGTGATTTTTTTTTTATGACCAACTCCCAAGACCCTTAGAAAATATATTGGTCTACCAATTAGGAAGAAATTTTTGAAGATGCTGAGCACTGTAGGATTTTGATTATTTCAGTTGCTCAACACCTCAGGAAAACATGTTAAATTGTAGGTTTATAGAAGCCTTTAATGGAAGACAACAAAGATCACTACTAAAATTCAGGATATTTGAAGGAGGGGAAAAAAAACCCTAAAGAAAAAACTGAGCTGTTAATGACTGATTCTGACCAGTGAATCCCTAAAATAGGCCAATAGACTGTAGTAGGACATAATTTCTGCTAATACTTCATTTTTAATTTTGTAACTTTATTTCCTTATTATTATGCCACATTGGAAACTTCATGCAGGTGTGCAAGGAGTTCTCTTCACATGAACTTGCTTGAACTAAGAATTGAGAGAAGCTACTAAAAATGTAAGTGGGCGATAAAAGAGTTAGTGCTTTCAATCTGCAAGTAATGTGTGTTGCTTCACTCATTTCAGAGAGGGAAAAACTGGTTTTGAAGCTATTTAAAATGCACATAGCATGAAAAGTGTAGACCTAAAACAGAAGTTCTTTAAAATTAAATCAATAGGAGAGGTCTGTCTGAGATTGATCGATTTGACTGGGGCTTCCTAGAACTTGCATGACAGAATTTGAGGCTGCAAATAGACAAGCTCATGCCATTTCCCATATACCATGAGTAACAGAAAACAAGTTTAGAAGAGGCTAGACGAGATGAAAATAAAACATGAGTTTTGTTCCACATAAAAAATGCTTCTCTCATTTTCAGTACAGCGGCAAATATGTTTTTCAAAAATTTGTCAAAAATATTTGTTTGTTTTGATTGAAGTGTTTCAAGAAGCTCCAGTCTTCCTAAGGTGATTTTTATTTTTTTTCCTCTGTGTTTTAACAGTATAAATAAGTCCTTCTGTTTGGCAGGATTTTTTAGAAATCCTCAGTGTTGATTTGAGCGTGAGCTCCCGTGGTCTTCAGTGGGATAGGCCAATTCTGATTGCATCAACACTCCTAAAATCATAATCATCGGAGTTGCTTGTTGAATGGAGTTGCAGTCATATCAACTTTTCTATAACAGAAGCAAAGCCTTCAAGACATAGTATCTTTACAACACTACTATATTTGGGTATACAGTAAAATGCCAATAGTCCGGCATCCAATTGTACGGAACGCCCAATAATCTGGCTTCATAATGGCAAGAGCCTAGTGAGTGAGCTTCAACAAAAAACGAGTCACGAGGAAGCAGTAGCTGAACCGAACGAAACCAGATGGGACTTAGAAAATCTGCCACTGGCATTGTGTGATGCTGGACAGTGCTTGTGCTACAATGTAAAGGGTTAAAACACTTCATATACAGTATATACTGATATATAGATATAAAAAAACAAAAAAGAAATCAAACTTTTGTGTATAAAAATATTATAAGTACCTTTGTGAGGTAGGGACTGTATTTTAGTTCTAGTGAGGAAAGGCTATCAAGCATTTCCCAAGAACTAGAATAGTGGAAGGTAATGACTTGAGTCAATGGGACAGTCAGACAGATAAATTCTTCTGGGTTGAAGAGCATCTTCATACCAGATTTAAGAAACTCAGGAGACAAAAAGAGCTTTTGATATTGAAAGTCAGCTGGAAATGACTGGGAATGCCTCATTTTGATCTAATAATGGACTTGAAATTGTAAGCCAGACAGTGAAACCCTGCAGGAAGGGTTTGAAGGACTGGAAACTGCCATTATTTCATTGTGGAAGATGGTTGACATCTGATAAGCTTATTGCACATGTAGACAATTTCAGTTAATTTTCTCCATAGGTCACAGGTGGATATGATCACAGCTCTTGAGAAAAAAGAATGGAACCACAGGTGAACTTCAGTCAATTACAGCCAAAGGGCAGACCTAAAACCCAAGGGAGGAGAAAGACATGGCACCAATACAGAGATGATTGCTAGAGGACATAAATCTAAAAGGGGCAAACTTAAGGAGAGCACATAGATGTGACTTACCCTAGAAAGGTTAGATCCATTGTGAGTGGATCTGTTAGCACTTCATTAGCTGATCAAAAAAAGTTTTAATTCCTTATCATGTACATAAGAGGCCTTTTCTTGAAGCAAGTCAACTTAGGGTGTTAGGAATTGGGAACCTTTGAGCCATAACTGAGCTAAGAGCTTTGGAAGTTGGACCTTCAGAGTCAATTTCACTTGTAAGTTTAAGCCATTTTTTTTTTTCTGATTTGCAATTTGAAATTCTGCTTTTTATTCAAATTTTCAGGCAGAAATTCAAGGTTTAATATTGACCTTACCCTAGTCAGATTCATTAAAGTGAAGTCATCTAGTTATGTAGCATTGAGACACAAGGATTCTTACTTTTCTTCTCATAGGGGCAATATGGCATAATACCATACTGCAAGAGCATGAAGACAGACAGTGTAAAAGTGCTGCACCCATGAGACTTCCATGGCATCAAGGATGATGGAAACTGGTTGAGCTGTATTGTTGAAAAAAAGAAAAAAATCAGAATTCAGGCTTTACCCAAAATCTTGCCAAGTGAAGTACAGGGCTGGGTGAAATTTTAGACAAATTTCAGACATGAAATTTAGAAATTTGCTAAAACATGCAGTTTCTGGACAACTGAAAATATTCATAAATTCAGGTCAACAGTGGCAAACAGTTTTTAGGGGGAAATAGAAAAGTCTCTGACATTTTTAGAACAAAATGTTTTGACTTTTTATTTCAAAATGACATTTTGCAATTTAGCTGGGTTTATTTTAAAAAAGGCTGGGTAAACAAAGTCAAAATATTTTTCAGGTTATATTGTTGTGGTGAGACCAACCCAAAATTATTCTTCACCCATCCCTCCCATCTTTAATTATTCCCTGAGCTCTTGCAAAGAAGGAGACCATTAAGATCTAAAGTCCACCTAAGATCTCTGCAGTCTCCAAAAATTAACATTATGAAATTGCAATGATTGTAATCAAGCAACAGTCCTCTTATTCAGAAGGAGAAGTTACCCTGAGGTTGGAATATCACCTCCGATCCTCCAAACAATGTATTACATTATTTTACAAAACCATTGGCCAGCTTTACTAGATTACAGAGTCTAATCCACTATCTATTGCTAATGTGCATCCTTTACATTAGAACACAATTCTGAAAATGAATGGCCTTGAGGACTCCAGGAAATTTAGGTAAGCAAAACATACTAGAAAGATTCACTAGCCCTAAATACATCAGTAAAATGAGTCATTTTGTACCCTAGTCAGATTCATTAAAAATGAAGTCATCTAGTCATGTAGCATTGAGACATAAGGTCCTTTGCGTTCACCTTGCATTGAGGTGTATATCTGTCTCTCTTACTTCAGCCTTTAAAACATCACCAAGAAAGAAGACTTGTATGGATATTCTAATTTATGATGAAATCACCTTCCTGTAACGATATTTAATCATTTTTAGGAGCTATTTTTAAAAGAAACATTGTCATAAGGCAACACTCAATATTCGTAAATTGCTCTAGCAGCCTTGGATAAAAGGTATTCTGTAGGTTCAAATATTATATTGAAGCTCAAATTATTTGTGCAAAAGAATTTGGAGCTGCAATGAAAGGCAGTTACTTTCAATCACATGCTGTTATCCACCTTTTACCTTTAATTTTTTAAAACAAGATCTGTGGGTTAAAATTCAGACCCATTAGAGTCTCTGGGAGTTTTGCAATTTACATCAATTTAATTTCAATCACATTTCTAGAAGGAAATGCTGTTAATATTCAAGCCTTTTTATAAATAAAGAGTCAAATGTGAGCTGCATTGCTTCTCTCAGCAGCCTGCTGTTTAAACAGCAGTAATAAAAGCAACAAGATGTTGAAATACTGAAAAAATAATAATAAAAATATAGTTCTTGGCACTAATATAAATTAACCATTTTAGTTAAGCCTTGAAAATGTGAGTATTGTGGCATGAAATCTAACAGGTATACTGAGGTTCAAGAGAAAAATAGTCTCAGCAATTTTTATATCACCACTTCCACTATTCATATACATGTATTCACACAATGCTCACTAGCAACCATTATTTTTCTGCCTACAAGAACACACTCATTCTTTGGGCATGAGCCAATGCCAGTTAAAGTTAATGGGATTCTTTTCATTGACTTTTGGATCCGGACCTAAATTTATAAACAAAGACGAGACTTTCAAAGCCCTTTAGTGTTGACCATAGTCTACTACACCTCACATCAAGATTAAGACTTCCACTGAGTTCCTAAAGAAGGGAGTAAAGCAAATGCTTATTGCTTTTGAAAATATCACTCCAGATGAACAAGGTGAGATGGATGCAAACCCACCTTTGACATTCTCTAGGAAACATCAGTACATAATCTTGTCTTTTAAACAATCTTGCCTAAGGATTTATCCTCAGATGGATTTTAGTCCATCAACCTTTCTTTATGTCTAACAGAGAAGTGAAATTCGGAGGGTCCTTGAAGAGTTTTTCAGATACATCAAGATGAGATTGTATAATTCAGGCTAGGGTTAATGTGCCTGCACTGATGTTATTTAATAAAATCTCCCCATTAGGTCTTGAACTCTGTCAGGTACACAAGAAAGAAAAAAAACAAAATATGTTGTAAGCCATGAAGTGAGGAAACATTTCTAACTTGAATTTTTAGGTTTTAATTCCCAGTCCATGGAATTCTTCAGTAAGACATTAAAAACTTTTTCTCCTCGAAGTTTTAAATTCAACAGTCAGGCTATCACTTCAAAAAGATCAAAGTCCTACAGGAATAGCCCAGTATTGGGAGGTGGAGAAATCTCTTCAATTAGTGTAACATTGCTAGATTTTATACAGTGTGATCATCCTTAAAATAAAAGCACTCCCAAGAAAGCTTGATCCTAGTAACCTCACACCACACAACATTAATAGTTAAGCTTCCGTGCAAATACAAATCAGATATTTCATCTGAGATAGTTCACAGAGGCCATGGTCATCAGTTCTGTAAGGGTGTGTCTAGACTGCAGGGTTGTTGTTTTTTTTTAACTTCACCTGCATCTAGACTGCAGTTGTGTTCTTTTGAAAATAAATTGAAAGAGTGTGGCAATTTTTTTGATCACAGTAAACCTCAAGGAATAACACTTTTTTTCCAAAAGTACTCTTTCAAAAAAAAAGGCACTATTGAATGCAAACTGTGCTTTTTTCGAAAGAGCATCTAGACTTTCAAAAAAGCAGCTCCCTTTTTCAAAAAAAAAAAAAAATCTGCTTGTAGTCTAGATGCTCTCTTTCGAAAGAGGCTTTTTCTGAAAGATTTTTTTGAAAAAGGTTCTTTCAAAAGAGGTTTGCAGTCTAGACATAGCCTAACTGATCCAACCGTCCCCTCATGCAACTCAAACATGGAGATCTTTGACAACCAAATGCATCTTTCCTCAAATCTTTTCCCTTTCTACTTATTGTTGTTTATTTTAGCTGCCAAGCACTGGGTATATTGAAAATATGTCTGCCCTGCCTCCGACTGTCAAGCTTTTCCTTCTTCTTTGCTAGCTCCCTTATTTTCCACCTGAAGTTCAGAATCATCCTCAATTTTAATGCTCCATGAAGCTACATACATGCATAAATCTAATCTCTGCTGTGCTTAATTTGCTGTGCACTCTATTCACTCTTCTGTCTTCCTTAAGTCCTTTGTTTCCTTCCCCATTAACCTTTATCACTTTGACCCTTGTCCTTATGCCTGGAATGCCGTCTCTCCTCCCAGACATACCATTTACTCTCATTCTACTCCTCTAAATCCCTGCCTCTGACTTTTCCCTCTGTTTCTTCTTTACTGTCATAGGCCTTTTGTTTATGAACTTCATTTTTAATGCTTCTCCTTCCTTGGTTTGTCGTCATATTTTAGACTTGGCTAATTAGATCCACATTTGAGGCACTTTTCTGCATATTAAGTAGTGTTTTACTTGATGAATAATCCTACTGGAATTAATATGACTACTCATAGTAAAGAACTACTCAAAATGAGTGAGGGGGTCAGAATGCGATATTCAGATTGTAAACTCTGTCTGACAGGACAGAAAAAAGGTATCTGGTATGGCATTATATGCATTTTATGGATAAATTATTACCAAAGCCATACATAAAAAAGCTGCAAAGATAAATTGGATCCTGAACTTCACAGTCTGGACCTAAGCCCAAGTAATAGAGCATTAAATTAAAATATACACATTAGACACTATTCAATATGAGAAAATAATTATAGACCAGCTTGTGGATTTCTAAATGGACATAGAACTATTAGTCTGGTAGTAATTGTTCTGTATTTATTCTAAAGCAGTTGATAATTCTAACAAAAGGAATGTTATGTGAGAGACAAAGTGAGGTCACAGAAGACCACCGGGGAACAATCCTAAGGGGACTGATTATGCCAGTGACACCTGTCTTCTTGGTCTCTGGGGCTTCCCACCACCCTATCCTTCTGGGCCAAATTCTCTCGTCTCCCCCAGACAAGGTACAGAGTTGGGGTTCCTGCCCCCCTGAAGAGCAATGTAGACACTGAACCCTTTCAGTTCTGAGAAAATGTAGTTCTAGGGCACAGCACTCAGGAAATGAATCCTTAAAAAAAAAAAAAAATCAAACCCCCAAATAAATCCATCTTTCTCTGAGAATTTTTGCACAGAGGAAGCTAATGGGGATGTTCACCTTCTTTATCAATGAAAGAAAGATCTGCTCATTGATTATTTTCCCCTCCCCGGCAGTGATTGTTTACCTTGGGCCTCATAGTAAACAAAAGTGTTTTTATTAAGTGAAAACAGTAGGATTTAAGTGGTTGCAACTTAAAAAGACAGATAGATCCTAGTAAATTACTAAGTTAAAATGAAAACACCACACATAGCTAGGTCTAATTCACTAAAAAACTTATTGCAAGCAGATTCTTACCCGAATCTGTTTTGGAGTATGTCAAGCCAACTGAAGACAAAGAACTGGTAGCTTCCCCTTGCTTAAACATAGTTTTCCTAGGGCAGGAATCTTTTGTTCTACAGTCCCCCTTTCATGAAAAACTACGGGTCATAAAATAGAAATCCCAGTACCAGGTGGTATGGTCACATGTCTCACTAATCCAAATATCTTTGGAATTACAGGACAGAGCTGTCTACAAGTCATTAAGTTGATCACCCAATTAAGTGTGTGTGTGTGTAGGGGAGGGTGCATATTAGCTCTTATTAGCACATTTAAAACTACAAATAATCTTATAGAGAACACTTTAACCTCCCTAGACAGTCAGGGTACGTCTAGACTATAGGCTTTTGCCGACAGAGGCTTTGTCAACAGATACTGTCGACAAAGCTTCTGTCAACAAAGAGCGTCTAGACTACATCCATTTCTGTCGACAAAACAAGCCACTTTGTCGACATGAGAGTGTAGACGCAAAGGACAGCGTAGATGCAATAATGCCTTCTGTTGACAGAATTCTGTGGACGAAGGACGTTATTCCTCTTAGAATGAGGTTTACTGCCGTCGACAAAACTGCTGAGTTCTGTCGACGTTATTTCGACAGAACTCGGCGGGAGTGTAGATGCAGGTATAGTTTTGTTGACAAAAGTCCACTTTTGTTGACAAAACTCTGTAGTCTAGACACACCCTCAGTAATGGATTTGAAAATAGCCATCCTTGTACAAAAGAATTTCAAAAACCAGTTAACGAGGGAGACAGCTGAACTGGAGTTCATTTGCAAATTCAACCCTATCAATTTATGATTGAATAAGGCTCTCAGCTGGTTACTGCAAAGACAATTTCCCCTCTTTCAATGATCATGTCTCCAGACCAAATGCTGTGAATGACCCACTTCTACCCTGACTTGATTAGGTGCATTAACACAATCAATTTCTCCCATATAGACATAGAGACACACACACTCTGCTTCTTTAGCTTCCACTCCAATCATTTTGATGAAGTAGGTTTTACCCTACAAAGCTTATACCCTAATAAATCTGTCTCTCAGCCCTGGTCTACAACTCACCTTATTTCAAAATAACAAGTGGAGCATTCACACTATGAAGCCCATTATTTTGAAATAAGGGCCAGGTTATTCTGAAATAGTAGTTCCACTTTCCATGAGGAATAACACTTATTTTGAAATAGTTATTTTGGGAGTTGTTTCAAAATAATGTCCTAGGTGCTACAGGTCTCCTCTTTGTTTTCTCATAAAGCATGTGTGTGTGGGAGGGGGGGGGGGGAGGAGAATAATAAGCAGCGATACTTGGGTTGCATTTTGAAGTTCTGTAATCAATATGACTCAAAGCCACATAAGCATATCGACTTTAAATATAATTGAAGGTCTGATCATTTACCTGCAAAGCTAATTGAACTGTTATAATATAATGAGTCAGTTTAGTATTGCTAGATTTATTCCGGGGTGCAACACTGTTTAAAATGTGCTTTCCCTAGTGAGATTTGATTTATTGTCACAGACCAATATCATCAAGTAAAACGCCATGGATTTAAACTTAGAAAACCTGATACCATAATCCCTTTTACTATTTAATAAAGTACAGAAGGGACTTAATAAGTTGACCAGTACCACAAATAATAGTCCTGCTGACACTGTCACTGACAGAGGCAACAAAATATTGCTTTATAATAATGAATTTCTCATTACATTTTTGTTTCTTTAATAACAGAACTGTGTCTCTAATGACTGAATTTATATAGAAACTGGATTCCTATTCATTCAAACTAGATAATAAAGAAATAGATCTAGGAGTATTCTGGAAAATTCAGTTACTAAACCTTAACAATTCAGCAGGCTTTTGCACTGTAGCAAAAGTAATTGAAACTGTTACTGGAAGAAAACTGTTTCATATTCATAAAGGATACACGTACTAGCAAAAGTAGTATAAAAGAAATTTGCATGCATCTGAAGTTTTGTATAAGTTTTATTATAAAACACTGCCTCATCAGAAGACATGGTAATGGCTAATACTCTTTGTTTGTTTGTTTTTGGCTTAAGAACAGTCCCTGTCATAAGAAACTGGCTAACCCCAAGAGACAGCAAAATAGCTGGAAAAAAAAAAAAACCGCCACAAAGATAAAATGATTCTGCCTCTAATTTTCTTTAAAAAACTATTACTTTTATAGTTTAAGGGGCTAGACATGGCAGCCATGGTAGAAAGTAACTTGATTGCTTTATCCCCAGAATTAAATCCTGAAAGCTGATTAGAAGGAGGAAGTGAGAGTAGGAATAAATGATTAAATTCTCAGCATTAAGACAAGGTACAAGTCCAGAGTTGAAGTTTAGCTACAGTATTGGAGGTCCCTACTCAGCAGCACTGAGACTTGGTGTACAGCTGTCTTAGAGGCTCATCTGCAACTCAGGATGCAGATTTGGAAATTTAGTATCCCTAGCCATACTCTGTTGAAAGCTGATGGGGCACTCCCAGATTAGGACATGCAGAGAGGCAGTGATTGAACAATAACTACCAGAAACTTTTGGTCTGTGTGTAAGAGATAGAAAGAGCTCTTTTAGGATGTAGAGGGAAACATGAAAAAAAAAACTACTCTTCAAAAGTTGTTAGCAGATGTATGTGTGAACATGGCCACAGTCAAACCACTCACCACCATGACCTTTTGGATGGGAAACACTTCTCTTTGTACAATCACTCCTCTTTTACTTATTCATACAGAGTATAGAGATCAGAGTTCTGTCTGCCTTCTGCATGAGTACAGAAAGTGTGGAGGGCTCTCTGTGCATTCAAATGTCAGTCAAGAGAGTCTTCTCTAAGATGTATACTGAATGCAACCCATGTACCCACAAAGGCAGGAGACATCTGTCTGCACTGCAGAAGCAAGGGTAATCTCTCCTTAGGCTCCATGATTGCTTCAGGGGTTGGAATGGTGAAAACTGGCAGGGAGAAGAATGCATCTCCTGAGATGGTGGGTGAGCCAGTGAGGATCAAGTATGTCAGAAGGTCTTGTAAATGTTGAGGAGTTCATTTTTTTTTACCGTTCCATGTACACTTATGGTAGTTCTATACAGCAGCGTTATTTCAGAGTAACTAATGTTATTCCAAAATAACAGTGCACATCTACACTACAAGCCTTTATTTCAAAATAATGTTGAGCTGGATGACTTCTTATTCCAGCTCATGGTAACCTTCATTTCACAAGGAGTAAATGAAGTGAAAGGAAAAGTTTTCTTCCTTCTACTTCCTGCTGTGTAGACAGTGCCAAAGCCAAATTCAGATATTTCAGCTGCATAATTGTTGTAGCTGAAGTTGCATAGCTTAATTCAATTTTAGCCCTGCTGTGTTGATGCACCCTCACTCTCCAATCACCACCTTGTTGTGGTGGGTGGGCTCGTCCACTCCCGTGAACCTGAGAGTGGTGTCATAGGGAGTCTCAAACTCCCAGTAGGGTCCCCATGGCCTCAAGGTCAAGGGGGAGGGACCAGACGAAGAATGATCCTAAAAGTCCTCAGCAGAAGAGCAGGTAGAGAATAGCAAGGGTAATGTTACAATGCCTGTGAAGGCAAATGAAGGCTGCAGCAGACAGGAGACTCCCAATCATTGTGGATTCCATTCCATTGGACCTAGGACTTTTATACATTAAGGACTGTGTGGTGGTTGCCATGCAATAGTCCCCCCCATGTTAAAAGAAGTTATGCACAAGCGTCTTCCTATGCACTACTCTCCTAAGCTTAAGCCCTATGGCAAATGATGACAGGACCAGGATTGTGAAATCCAGAAGCTTTTAGTCACGGACCAGCACTTAGACAGTAGATGTGTGTATCAGTAATTCCATTTTAAAGTCCGAGGTGGTAGAACTGTCTGGCAGCTGCATCCCTGACTGAGCAGCCCTATTTAGGATCTTCTCTGCTCACCCTGTATGGGAAAGGGGCTAGAAAAGGTGCCCTAAATATATTCAACCCCAGGCCTCCTTACTAGATAACCACATCCACTGGGTTCACCTCTATGTGGTCAAAATCTAATGTTAAATTTTGGAATGTGGAATATTTGGATTTAATGGACATCCAGAGAGTGGATGACCTGAAAGACACACGGCAGTTACCACCTGCGAACTCCAACGATTTAACATGGATATAGTTGTCCTGGCAGAAACACGTAGACCAGAACAACGACAGCTAAAGAAGGCGGTGGAGGGTACACCTTTTTCTGGAAAGGAACCCCAAAAGAATAAAAACAAATTCATGGAGTAGCATTTGCCATCAAGAACCAACTGACAAAGACCCTTTCTGAAGTCCCTGTCACCATCAATGAGCATCTTATGACTCTCCACTTTAAGCTTGCCAAAAACTAACAGGCAACTGTCGTGAGTGCATACGCACAAACTTTAGATGCCGAAGATGATGTGAAGGAGAAGTTTTACACCCAATTGGACACAGCCTTGAAAGACATCCCCAAAGAAGACAAGATTATTTTTTGGAAGATTTCAATGCCAGTCAGAAGAGATGAAGACCTCTGGCAGACCAGCATTGGAAAAGGAGTCAGCAATAGCAACTCCAATGAAGTGCTCCTCCTTAGAAAATGTGAGGAGCACAAGCTTGTCATCACAAACACCTTCTTCTGCTAGAAGAGCACATTTAAGACCTCATGGTAACATCCTTGATAGAAGCACTGGCACCTTATAGATGTCATCTGCTCTTAGGATCAGTGCAATGTCCTTTTCATGCATGCAGTAACTAACACTGATGACTGCTGGACTGATCACCACCCCATCCAATCCATGATGGTGATTAGGATTGTCACCAAATGGAGAACTCAGAAGAAACTGATCCAATGAAAGACCAACGTATAAGGCTTGAAGGACCCCACCAGATGAAGCCACTTCCAGGTAATGTTCCAAAAGAAGCCACCAATAATGCACTCTGAAGACATGGAAGAACATTGGTGTCAATTGAAAAATGCCATCATTGAAGATTGTGGAGAAACGATTGGCTACCTGTCCAGGAGTCATCAGGACTGGTTTGATTAAACTGATGTGGAAATTGGACATCTGATTGAGGTAAAAAAAGGAAAGCCTTCAGGCAATTGACATCAATTTCAGAGAGAGAGAAGCACATGCCAAGTCCAAGGCAAAAATCCAACACAAAACTAGGACTCTGAAAAAAAAATCAATGGTGGACCGAGAAGGCACTAGAGTTCCAGCATTTCGCAGATATCAATGATACAAGAGGTTTCTTCAATGCCACCAAAGCTGTTTATGGACTGAGAAACATGGAATTAATCCCCTGAGATCAAAGCATGGTACCCAACTCTTGAAAGACAATGAAGCCATTATTTCTTGCTGGAGGGAGCACTTTTATGAGCTCCTGAACTGCCTCTCCACCGTAGTCTCAGAATCCCTTGACCAAATTCCTCAGCAACCACCTATGGACAATCTTGCAATAGTTCCTACCCTGAATGAGGTCTAAACTGCCATCAAAGTGAAGGAGAGCAACATAGCAGCTGAACTACATGGAATCCCTGCTGAAGTCTTCCAAGAAGGCAGGCCAGAGCTCCATAAACAGCTCCATTTCCTGATTCTCAAGTTACCGTGAGAGTTCAGAAACACACTGATCATCAGTCTCTTCAATAAGGGTGACAAATCAGACTGTGGGAACTATCATGGCATCTCCCTCCAAGCAATGGCAGGGCAAATCTTAGCTCGAATCCTTGCCAATTGACTCCTGCCACACACAGAATCCCAGTGGGGCTTCTGGCCATTCCAAGGAACAGTGGACATGATCTTGACTGCTTGGCAATTGAGAAAAATGTCATCAACAAAATCAAGCCTTATACATGAATTTCATCGACCTCACCAATGCGTTCAATTCAATCATAGTGCCTTGTGGGCCATCCTCTCAAAGATTGATTGCCCCCCAAAAAATTCATCAGCATCCTGAGGCTGCTTCATGACAATATGATGGCACAGTGCTGAGTAACAATGGATCCTGAAAGGGAAAAGGAAAAAGGAAAGTCAATCAGATGTCCAAGGTAAAAAAAGGAAAGGAAAAAGGAAAGTCATATCCCTTTGAAGTCAAAATGGAAATCAAACAAGGCTGCATCATTGCCCCAGCACTGTTCTGCATCTTCATTGCCATGATCCTCCATCTCATTGATGGCAAGCTTTCAGATGGCATGAAGATTGTCTACAGAATGAATGGGAAGCTTTTCAACCTCAGGAGACTGAAAGCCAAAAGCAAGACCTCCATGACTTCAATCATGGAGCTCCAGTATGTGGATGACAATATGGTTGCTGCTCTTTTCCCTGTAGCTCTTCAGACCATCTAAAGTGTCTTTGCTGAAGCGTATGAGACAGTCTCAGAAATCATAAAAAAGACCAAGGTGCTCCATTAACCCTTGCCGACGGGACAAAGTCAATGGAGAACTGCTGGAAAATGCGGAGCATTTCCCGTGCCTTGGAAGTCCTCTCTCTGCCAAAGTCAGCATTGACACGGAAATCCAGTATCACCTCAGCTGTGCAAGCTCTGCTTTTCCTCACCTGAGATGAAGGGTCTTTGAGGAGTGGGACATCAGTGCCAAGACAAAGTTCCTTGTATACTGCGCAGTGGTTGTTCCAACATTGCTGTATGCATGTGAAACCTGGGTAACCTATAAGCATCACCTGAAGGTACTTGAACAAGATCATCAACGCTACCTCAGGAGAATCCTAAATATCCCTTGGGAGGACAGGCGCATGAACACTAGCATCAGGAAAGATTTGAATATGACCAGCATTGAAGCGATCATCATCTACCAACAACTTCACTAGACTGGTCATGTGGTCCAAATGCCTGATCAGTGCCTACCAAAACAGAATCTGTTTTTCCGAGCAGAAGGAAGGACAGAGGAGTGTTGGGGACCAGAGCAGCAATTTAAGGACATGTTGAAAGCAAACAAGAAAAAGTGCAGCATTGGTGTCAACATTTGGGAGAACCATGGCCCTGGACTGTCTCCAGTGAATAATCCATGAGGGGGTGGCACAATTTGAGAGGTCCCACTGTAGTGCAGATGTGAAGAGGTGGGGAAGGAGAAAAGAGTTGCAAAAACTGCCCTGGGTCCCTCTGATAGCCACCAGCACCAGCCCCTTCTGCAATAAGATCTGCGGCTCCAGAATCAGGCTAGTTATCCATCTATGGATCCACAAATAGGAGGGTGACAGGAAGACATCCTACTCGTCATTGAGTGACCATTAAGAGACCCTTACAGAGTTTTGCAAATTCTGTGTCTACTTAGGAAGCAAAGATGATTTTTGTCTGAACTGCAAATTAGAAAAATGTACTGGAAGAAAACATTACAAGAAAAAAAAGCATATTTCAAGAAACTCGGGGACAGAGGGAAAAAAAAGCGGAATCCATCTCTATTTCCTCTATATTTCTTCCACCTCAAGGAAGCTATGGACAAAGAAAAAAATATAGGCATGATTCAAAATATATGTAAAAGTTTATTGGACAAAAATGTTTTCTAAACTATTATGTTCTCTCCAGAAATCATTTCCCATAAAGGTATTAAAAGCAGGAGATATGAAAAGATTTGCTATCTTACAACAGTTTATTATTGCTCCATTCTCCTTTATAAAAAGAAAAGGACACTATTTTGATTTTTGGATTCTAGATAACTTTTTATAATAGTAAACACTACTTTGAAAAACAAAATACAACCTTCTGGTGTATCAACTGTGTTTGTTATTCTTTCCTATGGTCTTGTTTGATTGCCCGTTATGTAGTTGTGTGCCATTTTGGGACTACAAAGATTACTCTATCTGAAAGCTCTGCATGAGCTTTAGCTTTCAATTATTCATATGCCTACAGCTCGGCAAAGTAATTTCAAATATTATTTGAAATAACATAACATGGATTCTCTGTGCTTTATTTAGAATACATTTTCCTCCACTTAGACACCATAAAAATGAAATAATGCTAAATGGTATAAGAAATTTACTATATTGTCCTTTCTGTATTGATTTGTTTCCCTGATGATGTAAAATTTTGTCCTCCAGCTTAAAGGGATTTATACAATAGAAAACATCCCAGACTGGGGGAAATGGAGGCGTCTCTCTCCTGAGTCAGACAATCAAACCCCAAACTCAGTCATTAGAGTTTCTGTGGTATGATCCTGAGGGTTGAGTATGTTGCTTCCTTAACAGTGCCAACTCCTGTTGACATGGAAATAGAAGCCGGATCTCAACTTAAACCTAGGTTTTTTGAGCAGAAAATTAACTACAGAGTTACAAGATGGATTCACATGACATCTACATTTGAAAGTAATCCTGCTGCCTGAGGTCTGTCTCAATCTTTGTACTGATATTCTACAAGCTGATCTAATACTCTACAGGAATTCTTCTTAGAATTTAGAACATCAAGTCCTGCACTTGTACAGAACATTCCAAAAGTTTTAAATGTGTGTACTGAAAAATAAATGTCACAGAATATGTAACAATTTAGATAAATAATGCTTTTTAGTTAAATGTTTTTAGTAAAGTGATGTGGATATGCCATCTGCTAAAATACTACAATGAAGTCCAGATCCTTTGGGTCACTATAGCTATTGTGTTCCTCTCTAGGGGAGCAAGCAGCTGGGATGTCACCTTCGCTGGCTACATAGGGATTTCTCTTGACAAAAGGGGAACACCAAATGTTATATTTTGTGAGCCAACAGAGAAAGAAATAGACGTGCACAGAGGCAGCCAATGAAAACTAGTCTTCATTCTTCAGGGTGCAAAACTGAAACTAACATGAAAGCAAGGTTCTGTACTGGGTAAGGGAAAAGATAATACAATCAGGCTACGTCTACATTGGCATGATCTTGCCCAAATACTCTTTAACGCAAGAGTTCTTGCATTAAAGTATTTGCACAAGAGAGCGTCTACACTGGCATGTGCCTTTGCACAAGAGATGTGCTTTTGCTCAAGAGCATCCCTGACAGTGTAGATGCTCTCTTGCGCAAGAAATTCATGTTGCCTGTCTACACTGGCCTCTTGTGCAAGAACACTTGCGCAAGAGGGTTTATTCCCGAGCGGGAGCATCAGAGTTCTTGCACGAGAAGCACTGATTTCACACATTAGAATGTCAGTGTTCTTGTGCAAGAACTCCCCACCAGTGTAGACAGGCAGCATGTTTTTGCGCAAATGTGGCCACCTTGGCGCAAGATTGCGCCCATGTAGACACACCTCCAAGGTGTTACAGCACCATTGTGGTAGGACTGTGTCCTCCTCACCTAGACTTGAGATGGTTTTCCAAGAAAAAGGAATGTGATCAGAGAACTCCTCTGGTAAACTGGAGGCTATGTAGGAGGGAGAAAAATGTTTAATACCTAGAGCCCAGAAATATGCATAGACCAGCTGAAATACCAATTCTTGCTCCTTGCTGATAGCAACTAGAAAAGCAGTTTCTGAAGCCTTAGCACAACTAACAGATGAGGAGGGGGAAGGAGAAATTGATCGACCACAAGAAGTTAACATGACCTTGTGCCCTGCTGATTTGTGATTTTAGCTGAAGCATGCAGTTGTACAAGATGGAATGTCTGGCAGTAGTTAGCTATGAGAAATGCAGCTTGTTAACTGATGGAAAAATTCCTTGACAAGCTGGAAAACTCCACACTTCTTTGTTCATCAAAATACCACTTAACAGAAGCTATAAAATACTAAAATATTGAGTATGGGGAAAAAAAGGAACAACATTGAACTTAGTGGACAGTTGGACACCTCTAAAGTTCCCTTGCAGATCTAAAGCTGGCCGCTAGACGTCTAGAGAAATCGTGAGACCTACTTAGGATCTTGGTTAAATATGAATCTGGGGTGGTTGGCTAACCTGTTGCCCATGTGTATAATTGCTGGAAATCAAATAAAGTAGAAACTGTACATGAAAGCACTTTTAATTCCCTTTCATTGTTGCTGGACATGCTGATTTATTCTTAGTGATTTATGTCCTGCCACCACCTCACAAAAAGTAAAGATACCCTGGGCTTTGAGCTCAGCAAAAACCAAGTAACAGCTACTTCATGTTGTACAAGAGTCCCAGGAGCTTCAGGCTTAGTCTTATGCTGAACCATTTGGTCATATAAGGAATCAGTCCCATTTCCATATGGGTAGAATATCTATCTTTAATTTTTGATAAAGTCTTAAAAACATCTACTTCAACACCCCTAACAAGAGTGCTTTAAGTTGTGTCTTCACTTGGGTCTGCTGTTTAGAGTGCAGACAGTATTAGACTTAAAGGAAGGAAAAACCCTGCCACATTTTGTCCAAATCTACAAGATGAATTTCATTGAACACAAGGTTTTTAATTTGGTTTTGTTTTACATTTCTGACCTGCTATGCTGAATTATGTCAATTTATGATAAATTATGTGGCATCACATCATGTTACATAGTTCAGATTGAAAGTCAATGCAAGTTGACACAACATGACAAAGTAATGCAATTCATCAAATCTATAAACACATCTTTTAAATATTGATGCAACATTTTAGCATACAACCAGAGTGTGTTTATCTGGGGTTGAATGTTCACTGTCTATTCCAAATAAACAATAATACATTTGGTATAATCTAAATTTAGGTCAAATATGTGCAGAAAGGGAATAATGTTTTGCCATCTGCCAATAGATTATACTTATATAGTACCAAGACAGCAAACTTTCCAAATTAAACAAAACCATTGCATTGCACAGACACACATGTGCACACCAGTATTCTAAAAAAAGAAAAATTAAATACAGTATTTTTATAGTTGAAATATTTGGTAATTAACCAATGCAGAAATTACCATGGGAATTTTTCACTTCAGTTGCCAAGCACTAAAATGTAATAAGGGATCTTCATTCAAGATTTTTCTACATGAACAAGTTTTTACATGGTATTAAAACTAAAAAGTTTTATTAATTAAAGTTTAAGTAAATATGGTGCTACTTGTGGTGTGAAATACCAATGTATTAGTCCTCTAGTTTTATGCACAACAAATACAGCACTAGGAATAGTGCAGATTACATTCCAGTTGCCCCATCAATCTTGTTCTTTAGGGAGCACCTAGTGATGAAAGGGTCTTTAGTGTCCATGGCCATCTATTTTTTAAATCTCTGCCAAAACATCTTACCACTATAGATACTAAGACACAAAAAAATATGCAATTGAGGCAATGCGTGGAATATTGCCACACCTCATTTGCGTAATTAATTAGGCTCCGTTTTTTGCGCAAGAGGCTTTTGAGCAAAAACAAGCCATTTACACGGCTGCTTTCTGCGCAAAACCCCCTCTTGCGCAAGAGCCGTTCTTCCTCTTTTTTCCCCAGGAAGAGCAGCTCTTGCGCAAAAGGGTTTTTTGTGCAAAAGCCTCTTGTGCAAAAATGGAGACTAATTAATTATGCAAATGAGGTGCAGCAATATTCAATGCTTTGCCTCATTTGCATATTTTTTGGGCAAGAGGGGGCAATGTAGACATTGCCCCCATGTCTCCATTAAAGGGGTTGTTTCTTTGTTTTTTTAAACTGTATTATATAGAGAGCCTGTATCCATGGGAAAGGGAATAAAATCCCCCTACTCTCTCAAAGACAACTCTACCTGCACAATCATCCAGCCCTCCATTCTTCCACCCACACCAACTCGTCTGTATTCAAGGGATATGACTGCTTAACCCCCTCCCCCCACCTCCTCATGAATTCAGATTTGCCAGTCACATTTGGCATTAACAAGACAGACTGGGATACAAATTCCATTGCTTCTTCTATCTGCCTTTGGATCCTGGATTGTCCACAAAGGACAAAGGAATCCATGGACAGGATGATGTTGAGTAGCAATAGGAGGATGCACTTCTCAGTTCCAAAACTGCTGCCCAAATCTGCATTGCCTCTTACCCATATCGGAATAAATCGATACAGAAGTTGCAGGCAGTTCTGCCAGCTAGCCCCGCATGCTCCAAGCAGGGCATCTGCAAAGAGGGTGGGGACAATACAGTTCAGTTAAGTCACCTTCAAACCCAGAAAAGGTAATGATCAAGCAACCATCTCCAATAAATTGCCTCGAGGTACGTGGAGGACAGAGCATACTTATGGAATGCATCTCTCTTCTCGGTTCAGGGTCTCTTCATCACGGATGGTAATTCCTCCATGCTATTAATGATAGTGGGACGTGAAATAGACACTGTCCCCTCTTGCACAAAAAAATATGCAAGTGAGGCAAAACGTGGAATATCGCAGCACCTCATCCACCCAGTAGGCTTTGTTATGCAGGAGCCAACTGCAGGAGCAAGGCCTGTATGTCCTATGTAGTTGGGGGTGGTAGTTCAAAATAGTTTCAAACAAGTTTTATTGTAAACAAGAAAGGATTTCCTCTTCTTGTTTTCTCCTGACAACTTGATTAAATCAAACTTTAGTGTTATGGATTTGGCTTATGCTAAAATTGTTTCAGCATTTTTTACTATGAGAAACAAACTTTAATGATAATCAATGATAATAAAAAAACTAATGCAATTCTACTAAAAATGTTCTTATCTGTAAATTCTTGATGATTGATGGAAATATTCAAGCGTGTATGTATGTGTGTGCGTATACAATGAAATCCACTTTACCAGTAAAATTTTAATCCTTACAAGTCTATATGGAGAGTATGAAAACAGCATTATTATGAACGTAAACCTACTGAACTGCTGTAAAAAAAACCCACTTAATTCTACATGCCACACATATCAACTAGGAATTTTGCTACCAGGGTGTTAGGTCTTGGGGCAGATTTGTACATTCCAATGTGTTTGTTACAGCCCTTAAATCCTTTATAACTTGGAGTTGTAGTCATGGGGCATATTGTTGGAACAAATACATGACCTACAGGAAACCAGCTGTCAGGCTTTCAGACTCTGGGACAGAGGATCACACAACAGACACTCAAGGTAGCTCTTTCCAGAGTGGTCAGTAGGGCATGTGCTCTTTTCCCCAAGCTGGCAAAAACAGGGAAAGTCTCAAGCGGTTGGTGGTCCAAAGCAAGAGCAAATAAGCTTTACCCAGTAGTGGGTACGTGTTTGAAAATGAAGCAAGCCCTGTAGAAAAGGTCTGAAGAGTTATTGGGAACTTTGAAAGCTTTCCCAGACAGTGAGTTTGCTCACCAGCTCACATATCAAAGCAACACTTGCCTAAAAGGATTTTTGTAACAAGAGTCAGTGTATTTCATGAAGAAACAGTTTGCATGCACTCTATGTACCTTTCCCCATGTGTATCATATTTTGAATCTCATGCTAACTCACAGAATATAGAGTTTACAACCTTTCATTTTGGTAAATGCATCTTTAAGACGACAGCAATGCAATATAAACAAGTACAAAGGGATTAGAAAAAAAGATGGAAACAAACCAAGGTTCAGTTTAGGTAAGTACTATGTATCTGGGGGAAATAATTCAACAGATGTTGGGGAGATAGAAGCCCCCTGAAGTAAAAAAAGATTACTACCAATATTATTAGTAATATTAGTGAACAACAAATATAGAACAGTAGGAATTTGCAATAGAATATGACAACAGAAATCTAACAAAGTTAGAAGACTACATACTCAAATTCTTCATGGCACAAAACTATGTCTATACATCTCTAATAGTGATAGAAATGTAGCCGTGTTAGTCTGGTGTAGCTGAAACAAAATACAGGACTGTAGCACTTTAAAGACTAACAAGATGGTTTATTAGATGATGAGCTTTTGTGGGCCAGACCCACTTCCTCAGATCAAATAGTGGAAGAAAATAGTCACAACCATATATACCAAAGGATTTTTTTTTAATTGTATCCTTTGGTATATATGGTTGTGACTATTTTCTTCCACTATTTGATCTGAGGAAGTGGTCTGGCCAATGAAAGCTCATCATCTAATAAACCATCTTGTTAGTCTTTAAAGTGCTACATAGTCCTGTATTTTATACATCTCTAGTGAGATCAGAAATGTAATTTTTCATAAGTGCCTAACTTGTTTAGAAGCCCAAGTCCCAAAGAGATGTTGGGCACTCAGGAGCCTGAGTCATGCTCATTAAAAGGGGACTTATTTGCTTGTAAAAGTTTGGCCTTACATCTGAAAAACTAAATTTTGGAATCCAAAGTCAGAGAGATGAACAATGTAGGTCAAATCATAGGCTATTCAAACAGCAACTAATCTTTAAAAGGTTGAGGATGAGGAAAAGCTGTAACAATGCATACTATATTGTGGTTATGTTATAAGGCAAACTGCATCTTAGACCACTTTCAGTCCCTCTTAAGAGCCTGGGCTTCTTGTACTTCATTCTGAGTATAACCATGAAGTCTGAATCTCTGGGCTGCATGTTAATCTAGCAGACTTTAGTACCTGAAAGCTCCCCCCCTCCCACACACTCTTACTTTTCCAGGAACCCACAGGAGCAGATAATTAAAGTGTTTCTAAAGCAACTTCTTTAAATACAGCTTGATTTTTTCACCCTGAGCCTAGGAATAAAACAAACAAACAAACGACGTGACTTTCCTTACCTAATTTCTCCACCATAGCTCAGATAAGGCCATCACATTCTAGTCTCTAGGCTCGCAGGGGGAGTAGTTGTGAATGTGTGGTTTATATTCCCATTTGGAAATCAGCTGCTGTCTGCTAACAATCCACTTATTTCTCCTTCTTGAGATCGCCACTGATGCTAGGCACCAGGCCTGGGAAAAAGTAAACTATAGACTGCTTCTCAGTAGATGGCCCAGGCATTATTATCTCAGTGCCCTGGAAGCTGTTGATCTCAGGTGTCATACATTTGCTATTGTTGCATCCTGCTGTTTCTTCACAGCCTCCTTTGATTTAATTCTTAATACAAAGGTACATTAATATCAACCCAATAATCTGAGGGCAATAGGACATACATAACAAATACTGCACAATTACCTCACTCACTACATTCTGAAGAATTCAAATAGTGTAACAATCCAATATTGATTGTATTGGCATATCATAAAGTAAGTGATGATGATCAGGCATGCTTTAGTGTAGAGAAAAAAAGAGAGGTGACATTCTGTTATAATTAAGACTAATCAGAGAAAACCTTCTAGTAGCTGAAAAAACCTTGCAAGAGCAGTGGTAAAATTCCATCATACAAGATATTTGAAACTAAACTGAATAAAGCATTACAAGCATATATTTAAAAAGCCTTGCATTGTTAGAGCAGCTGGATGAAGCTATATTAGGCTTATACTGAAATCTAAGCTTCAATTAATCATGGTGCTAAACTTTTGATATCTGTCTAGGCACAAGTGATCATGACCTAATTTCAGTTATGTGCATCCAATAATACATATGCACATCAGGCTTTGGAAGGGCAAATTTCCCAAAGCTGAAAGTAAACATGAGAAAAAGCAAGTGGGAGGAAAAATTAATGAAAAAAAAGGTAGTTGGGAGTTTACAAAAGTTTTATTATATGCTCCTAAAAACAAAATAATATAAAACACATAGGAAACTTTTAAAAAATTCAAAATAAAAAAATTAAGAGGGACAATGAAAAGCTTCAATGTGATGAGTACAAATTAGTAATTAGAAATAAAGATAATGGCTATAGAAATCTAAAAAGATATCCATGAAAAGAAGAATATGAAAAGTAAACTTAGGGACAATAAGAAGCAATTCCTTAAATATACCTGAACACTCAGTTGCCATCATCCCAAAAACAAAAAGAATTCCTACAGATCCCCTCTGACTTTTCCTGTGCTTTGTGCTTGTGGTGCCCTCTTAAGTTTCAGCCCCTTAATCATCACTGTGCTCTGGTAAGGATCTTCCTTCCTCTTTCTCAAGACAAGTAATTTAGGCCGCAGCCCCCTGAAAATGATTCTGATTATCCTAGTGGGTCTGACCTAGCTCAGCACACACAGAAAGCTTTGAACAGTGTATGTCAGCAATTGCAAGTAACTAAACAGATCTTCCAAAACAGTATATTTATTTAAGGACAAAAGCAAAGGAAATAATAACAGGCTTACGTGAATAAACTTACCAGAAGCTACCCATCTTCGCATCAGGGCCTAGTAGATCACATCTCTTCCACATCTTCAGCTGGGTTTGTGCCTGCCTCACCCTGGGAAAATGTTCAGGTCTATTGATTGCCTCAAACTTGGGCGGGGGGAAGTTACTCAGTTCAAGTTAGTCCCTTGTACTATTTTTTTTTCTTTGTGCCCTGAACCTTCTGAACACTGTCAGAACCAATACACATAATTCATCTCAGTGACTATTGCTTATCTGGGGTTATTTACAAGTTCCAGGATCTTCAGTAATTATCCAACCCTTATTTTAGATCCTGGATATACCTCAGTAAGGGTCCTACACACACTTCCCTGCCCAACCAGCTAACATACAATAACTGACTCACAAACATGCAGTGAATATTCTACAAAGATGAAACAATACTCTCAAAAGATATGTCTGTTAATCAGATTTGTCTCAGAGAGACCCAGGTCCTTATAAACTAATTAACCCAACACCCATTGCATGCAGTTTAATAGAAAGAGTACAGTCAGTAAATAATGAAATCATGGTAGCAAAATTCACAGCCATCAACATTGTTTTATGGACAATAGCTATTTCTAAAGAAATTTGATATAGAGTTTTGATGCGATCATATATGTTTGATCAAAAAAGTAATTATGTTGTCATGACATACTTGACTTCCATTAGGCATTCTGCAAAGCTGTTCTGCATGGCATTCTGATAAAAATTAACAATATACAAAGTTAATGTAGTCCACACTAAGGGGATTAAAATTAAATGGGGGGGGGGGGAATTATCATTATCTGATCTCAGAAAGTGGAAATGGAAAACTGAATTTCCAGTCAGGTTGCAAAGGGGTCTATTCTTGCCGCAATATCTTTCTGTAATCAAGAAGAAAATGTAAAAGAATTGCTGGTAACATTTGCAGAGGAAATAACTGGTGGCATGCTGAACAATGACTGGCCAGGTCAATTATAGAAACAAAATTTAGATCATTTACTAAGTTGAGCTCATTGGAGCAACACAAGTTAATGTAGCCAAACTCCAGACCACACATTTAGGAACAAATAACATGTACCTGGAGCCCTCAAATCTCATATCGCTTAAGGATAATGGAAGTTAACGGGTAGAACATGAATTCCCAGTGTGATGCTGTAAACTGATAGGGCTAATGCAACTAATAAGGCTAATTTACCTAGCTTCAATGTTCAGTCATTGGATCTTGGCATGACTTTTTCTGCTAGATGAAAGATATATCTATCATGAGACATCTCTTGACTATAGGTACTTGCACAATGTGGTCAAATCCCCTCTTAACCTTCCTTTATATAAATTAAATAGATGGAGCTTCTTAAGTCTCTCTTTAATACGGCATGCTTTCCAGACCTTGGTTCATTCTTTTGTATCTTCTCTGAATCCTCTTCAATTTTTCAGTGACCTTTTTGGAGTATAGACACCATAACTAGACACAATATTCCAATAATGATCTAACTAATGTTGATAATGGAAGTATAGACATCTGTACCAGTACTTGATATTGCCCTTGTTTATGCATACAAAGATCCAATGACTGAATACTGAAGCTAGGTAAATACAGGCTACAAATAAGGCACTCATTTTTAAGTGAGGATAAGTCATTAATGAAATACCTTACTGCAATATAGTAAATTAATTCCTGGAAATCTTTCAAAAATATGTTAAAAGATCAAACAAAAGCTATGGGTTTGAAGCAGAAACAACTGGATGTGTCATGTTCTGTAGCAGGTTTGACTAGATGATCACAATATCACAATGTCCTTTCTGGTTATATATATATATATATAAAATATGGTCTGATAGATATTGTTACTTTGACTGGCATGGTTTTATGTTAGAGTTATTTGACCTTTGAAACACCACTGCTGCTGCTCACTGTAGACACCAGCATTTAGTGCCAGACTTGATGAAACAAAAGCCAGCACGTTACAGCACAATGACATGCAGGTTTCCTCCTCCACAATGGTGTATTCTGCTTTCTTATTGTAGAATACTATATATTTTCATCATCTGCCCAGGTATATATATTTGCTATGGTGATTATAAATCACAGATTCATAGAACAGGAAGGGAACTTGAGAGGTCATTGAGGCCAATCTCCTGCCCTCATGGCAGGACCCAGTACTATCTAGACCATCCCTGACAGATATCTATCTAACCTGCTCTTAAATATCTCCAGAGATGAAGATTTCACAACCTCCCTAAGCAATTTATTCCAGTGTTTAACCACCCTGACAGTTAGGAATTTTTCCCTAATGGCCAAGCTAAACCTCCCTTGCTGCAATTTAAACCCATTGCTTTTTGTCCTATCCTCGGAGGACAAGGAGAACAATTTTCCTCCCTCCTCCTTGTGACACCCTTTTAGATACCTGAAAACTGCTATCATATCCCCTTTCAGTCTTCTCCTTTCCAAACAAAACAAGCACAATTCTTTCAGTCTTCCTTCATAGGTCATGTTTTTTAGACCTTTAATCATTCTTGTTGCTCTTCTCTGGACCTTCTCCAATTTCTCCACATCTTTTTTGAAATGTGGTGCCCAGAACTGGACACTATACTCCAATTGAAGCATAATTAGGAGTCCAGAGTAAAGAGAATTATGCTCTCTGACTCTAGTTTAACTGGGGTTTAGAAAAGGGACTTACTGAAATAAATGGATAGTAAGGGAAACACTTATGCTTAAGTCACTTTGGGAAAGAAAAAGAATTCCAACATAAGAGAAGGAAACTTGGGCAGCCTGAAGTGAAGAAAATTAAATAGTCATTCAAATATCAGGTCAATTTGCCACCCTTAGGTGAAAAATAATTTTACATTAATGTTTTCTTTTTTTCTTGAAGGATTGTTGCTACCCCATTTAGTATCCATGGGGGGGAGAAACATATAGTTTCATCAGCACTGCTTTTTCTATATGCTATTCTGCATATCTCAGGCAATAGTGAATTTTCCTTATGTCTTTCACTGACAAGTGGTATTCCTGTCCAAAGTTTGTGTCTGTATATAAAATGATGATAAACAGTATGAGTAAATGCAACAGGCTTGCTGTTTAAGAAGTTAGATACTCATTGCATTTTTTCATTTGTTAGAATGGTTGACTTTAATTTAGTAAGCTTATTTTGTTATCAGATATTCTACAACACAGGGTTCCCTGACATATAGTTCTAGTGTAATCTTATCTCTCCTAGGACATTTCAGCCTCTTTATCACAAATTGTCTATTGGGAGCTTAATACATCCTTCAGCTTATCTGTTGTCTAATGTCATCATCCATAGTTAGCTAGGAGGAAGTTTTTATATAATCTTTCTTTTTCTAATCAAGTGGTAGCTAAAGCAGCTTGGATGTGGAAATGTCCACTACCCGGTGAAAAGTAGAAAAATCAGAGAATCATAGAACACTGGAACTGGAAGGGTCCTCAAGAGGTTAACAAGTCCAATCCCTGCCCTGATAGATGTCTATCTAAACTGCTCTTAATTATCTCGAGAGATAGAGATTCCACAACCTCCATAGGTAACTTATTCCAGTGTTTAAACACCCTGACAGTCAGGAAGCTTTTCCTAATGTCCAACCTAAATTTCCTTTGCTGAATCTCATTGACAGGAATAGTGAAACACACTGCCTTGAGTTGCATAGTGGTGTACCTTGGATGCTTCCAGCCAGTGGTGAAGGTAATTTAAAATTTCTTACAGGTACTAGTCTATTACAAATTGGGTCCTTGCCAGCTCTTTAAATAACTCCCTGCTGGCTTTTGCCTCAGCTCAGCCACCTTTTGCCAGAGCTGAACACTAGGGTGCATCCGCTTATTTTCCTCTCTGCTTGTAGCTTTCATAACATTTGCTTCCAAGTGAATTGTCAAACTGGATAAAGGATCACTACCATTACTGGGTGCTGATGGTGGTGTAAAAGGAGTCTGAAGGTTCAATTTTTACCAACTTAATATCTAAATCAAACTTGATCATACCTATCTTTCTAATTTTCTGATATCCTATACTGATAACTATGCTTGTCTTCTGACCAGATGCCACAGTCTTTTTGGCTCTGTAGGCAAGTTGGATGAAAAATGTTACTCATAGCACTGATACTGCTTTTAGATATAGATATAGATATGTCTTTGGGACTTCAAAATTTTATTCACAGCTATTTCCTCATTCTAGTTAGTGACAAATCAATATTCTCATGGCACTTCAATAATTCTGCGATTGTAATTTGTGATCTCATAGAAGCTTGTTTTATATATATATATATATATATATATATACACACACACACACACACTCCCTAAAGTGGTGACACAAATGTCATGGCCACATGTTCCATTTAATGGAAAAGACACTCAGTTTGTCAGTGATACAGTACAAGTACTCCATTTTATGCATCTTTTATGTGCACTTGAAGTGTTTTCAAATTAGCTCTTGGTCATGTTCAGATTCAATTTCTGCTAGAATCAGAATAATTTAGGCTAATAAAACAGCTAGAAGACTTATGGGAAGTCCCACTCCATTTTTGTTTTAATTTTATAAAATCTGAAGCAATTCATTCTCAGTGACCTGAGGTCTAATACACAGTCAAATGATTTCCTACTTATGTGGGACTTTTGCAAGAAAAACAGATTTTTTTTAAATTCAGTATTTCCAATCTTTGTTTCTCATTAAAAGTGCCCATTGCTTCATGCCAGCTAATGGGTCATCTGTTAAATTGAAGTAAAAAAAAAGTCTACAACAGTCTTGCTTAGTTTTGTTCCTATTCCAAACTTTATAAGCTAAACATCTCATGATGGAACACGAGTAATTTGAAGATTGTGTTTCCTCTAGTCGCTTATTCAATAATTTTTGGAGTTATTTATTAGGAAATAGGTAAAGACTGTTATAAGAGTGCACTAGTACCTATATACAGAGAGGTAACGTGGCACTCAAAAATATTTATCATACATTGTAGATCTTGTAGGGCAAATAAAACCTGTACACTGCTATTGGCTCTGTAACTGGAGGTCTTAATACACAAGGCAGATGTCGGAGGCAAAGGAAGACAATACATAGAGATTATATCAGCCCAAAGGCAGATTTAAATGTAAGCACACAGATGTAAACCCTACAGACTTAAGCAGAGAAACTACAGATATTACTTATTATTTGTATTACTTTAGCATCTAGGAACTCTACTCATGGACCAAGACCAAGCAGGAAAAAAATATGGTCCCTGCAGAGGCAGAGGGTCAAGGCTGATAGAAGATATAAAATAAGCCTAGGGCCTCAATCCTACAAAGACTTACATGTTTGCTTAATTTTAATTATGTGAGTAGTCCCTTTGAGCCCCAGTGCTCCAAACTGTGGCAGCAGAAGAGCAATGCAAGGCCTCTAAAATGTATTATAACAGAACAGCGTAAAAGAGAATGGATGGAAATAAACACAAGAGTTTTTTTTTTGCGAGGGCCAATAAGCAATAGAAAAAAATGTTTGTATATGGATATACAATTCTCCTCCTATATATAAAATCCTGTGATGCCACACAGGTGTAATTCATAAAATCATCTGGGAAAAAAGTTTAAAGTGGCTTAGATTTTAATAATCAGATGATAATAGACCAACACAATGATAATTCAACCTAATGGTATTCTGAACAATGAGAGTCCTCAACTTTGCTTGTAGCTGTTCTCTCACTTCACACCGAGGCTATGTCTATACTGCAGGATTCTTTCAAAAAAAGTTTTTCCGGAAGAGATCTTCCAAAAAAACTTCTTCTGATGGAAAGCATCCACACCGCGAAAGCACATCAAAAAAGCGATTTGCTTTTTCGACAGATATGCAGTCTAGACACAGCCTCCCTTTTCCGTAAAAGGGATGCAAATTAGACACATCGCAATTGCAAATGAAGCGGGGATTTAAATCCCCCCTGCTTCATTTGCATAAAAATGGCTGCCGCTTTTTTCCGGCTCAGAGCTTTGCCGGAAAAAAGCGCCAGTCTAGACACGGATCTTTCGGAAAATAAAGCCTTTTCCGAAAGATCCCTTATTCCTCTTAAAATAAAGGAATAAGGGATCTTTCGGAAAAGGCTTTATTTTCCAAAAGATCCGCGTCTAGACTGGCGCTTTTTTCCGGCAAAGCTCCGAGATGCAAAAAAGCGGCAGCCATGTTTATGCAAATGAAGCAGGGGGATTTAAATCCCTGCTTCATTTGCAATTGCAATGTGTCTAACTTGCATCCCTTTTACGGAAAAAGGATGCAGTCTAGACACAGCCATAGTATCCACACTGAATCTTAGATGTAAGCTGTGATTACTATGAGAGGAATGGCCACCAGGGCAACTGTGCTTTTTCCTTTTTCCTCTTCTTTCGAAAAAACTCTCTCTTCCCCATCCACACATTCCTTTTTCTGAAACAGCTCTTTCAGAAAAAGGCTTCTTCCTCATAGAAAGAGGTTTAACAATGTCGGAAAAACTCCTCAGTTCTTTCGGGGTTTTTTTTTTAAATAACACAATTTCAGTGTGGACGTATTTGAAGTTTTTCCAGAAAAAATGCCGTTTTTCAAAAATATCTCTGTAGTGTAGACATACCCTCTCACACATTGAAGGCCTCTTGGAAAGTTTGTATGTAGATTACAAAAATAACTTAAAAGAATGTGAAGGTAGCAAAGTAATCCAACATTAAGAAATATTAAAGATTACTTTGCAACCTTAATTTGACTCCCCTGTGCCAATGCATTACAATAAATCTGTATTTCCATAAGCATAACCCATTTTTACACAGGACCCCTGTCTCAGAAGGACAGGGTATTATTTAGCAAGCAGTTATTCAATATCTTGCTTTATCCTCAACATTCAATGTTTGGCCCTGGCCTGATTTTCTGCACATCATCCAAACCCTCTGAAGAATATAAGTGATTAATTCCATGGTAGGTGTTTCTATGGTGCTCTCTCTAATGTACCTGAATGCTTCACAAACATCAACCAATTCAACATCACAACCCAGAGCTTAAGTGATATTATCCCCATTTTACAGCTGGAAAACTGAGGCATGCAGAGATTAAAGACAACATTGACAAAAATGATGAACTTCAGACACTTTGGCCCTGATTTTCCAGAGTACTTAGTATTTTACGTTTTTTTTATATTTTGAAAGCACAGCTCTAATTGACTTCAGTTGGAGTCACCAGTGCTCAGCAAATGCATTCCTGGGTGTCCCAATCTGGCCACTCAGAAAATTTGGAGCACAGAATTAGTGGCTAATTGTGAACATACTAAGTTAAGTTAGTTGCCCAGCATGCCCTAGGAAATATGGGTCAGAGGCAGGGATAAAATCCATTTCTCCAGGATGACATTAAGCTGCTATAATCACAAAAAAATCTTCTCTCTTTCTGCAGCCCCCAGCTCATTTACTACAATGAAAGAAGCAGTGGTCCTACAGGCAACAGTAATAATACTATACAACACTGATTCATCCCCCTCAGCACAGCCCATCCTGTGCAGTGAATGAGGCACAGGTCCTTTGAAAAATGTATTATGTGGTGATATAATTAGAGACACTTCTCAGATACATTCCTTGGTGCCATACCGGCAGCCAGGAGAAGCAATTTCAAAGTAGGTCCTGCTCAGCCCCTATAGCCTCATGATGGAACATACTCAGTCTCTCTGTGAAAAACCAAAGAGTAGTCCTGTAGCACCTCTCTAATCTCTCTGTGGTAGAACTGGTCAGATGTTCGAGAAATATTTTTTGTGGGCAAATGTCAATTTGTCAAAACGGATTTTTTTATTTTGTTTTGTGTTGTTGTTGGTTTCAATGAGGAGTTAGTCAGGAAGGTTTGTTAAGTCCAGAAAAACTCTCTGGGGAAAGCACAAGAGCGTGAAAACAGCTACATTTCACCCTAGAATAACTTGATGGCTAGGGTAATCCCCTAGAATAGAGAAGATGCTCGTTCAAGTCTTTGAACTTAGAGTGGTACTCGTACAATTTTTGAGAGGGGAGGTGCAAAAAAATCAAAAGGACTCAGTTTTGTTCTGATGCAGAATTTGAAAGTTTTTGCAATATCACTTTATAGCTGACCAATTCCAGTAGAACTTAAAAAAAAAATCAGCTCAATGTAGCCACACAGCATGCACAAATTTCAGCTTAAACAGTGAAAATGTAAGTAATAGTAAGGTGACCATAGAGTTTTATAGTGAGAAGTGGTGGGCAACCACCACTAAAGGCAGTGCTGTTGGCTTCATCTATAGTAAGAAAAAGTATAACTATATTGATTTGACATAGATCACTCCCAACATTTAAACCTCCCTGATAGGAGAGTGCATTATACATCTCAATAACAGTGAAAGTTCATGGATTCATGTGCAGATTTATGCATTGCCCAAGGCCGTTTATGAACTAGGAAACTATTTGGTGGCCTCTCTTGACTACAGATATATAGATGACATATTATATGAAATATATTTACAACATAAACTGTAGCTCACTAGAGATTCGATTTAGAACTACTCCATATTTACTAGGAGCCACAAGGTGGAATAACTGTTTGTAGGTCAAAAGCTTGTCTCTTTCACCAACAGAAGTTGGTCCAACCACAGATATTACCTCACGCATCTTGTCTCCCAAAAGCCAAAAGGAATACAACAACACTGCAAACGTTATATTTTTAAAAAAGCGACAAGGGCAAGAACAGCTTTCTTTAAAAACTCATCCATAATTACACTACCATAAATTATAAAGTTTGAGTATTCTGGAAATAATGATTGTATATTTGGGTGATTTACATCAACATGAAAAGTCTTTAAAATCTCAGCCGCAAACCATTAGCTAGAGTTTAATGCTCTAGTTAAAAATAAAACAAAAACCTAAAACTAAAACTAAAACTAAAAAAAAAAATTCTTCAAAGCTTAAGAACTTATTAACTGTTTACAAAGTTTGTTTTTTCTTCATCAGGAGTTTAGGAAAAAAAAATTTTAATTCCAAGTAAATGTCTACATTTCTGTGCCTTTAACATTATTACAACTTTACTGTAAATAATTTCAAGTTGATCCAAGGTTAGCAGCCAACCGAAATGCTTAAAATATACAGAGTCTGATTCCACCCTTTTTTACACTGGAGTATGCCCCAGGCCACAAGAAAATTACTTTTGACTTCTGCTGGGGTAATCAAAAAATGACTTCAGCCCTTTTTGATATTAAGAACAAGAAGATCACTGTTTCTTTTGGAATAATATGTCTAGACTGCCGCTTTGTATCGGAAAAAGGTATGCAAATTACACTCTGCAATTTTCATACCTTTTTCCGATAGTTTTTTTCAGAAGAGGCTTTTCCAAGATTTGACCCATCTACATTGGGCCAAATTGCAGAAGAACCTCCTCTTTTGGAAGAGCCCTTCTTCCTTATGAAATTAGGAAGATAGGACTTCCAAAAGAGCACATCTGCTCTTCCGCAAAACATGTTGGAAGAGCAAACGCGTTCCCTGGACGCGGCAGAATTTTAGTCTAGACATAGCCTCAGAGATTGAAAGGAGAAGCAGCTTAAGGGCTTCCAGAACAGACAGATCTCTAATTGTAGAGACACTAACTAACTGACTAACTTAAATAAATAAATAAATGCTGCAGGGAACTGTATTGACAAGAAGAGGCGTT
The DNA here is from genome assembly GCF_049634645.1 of Pelodiscus sinensis. Taxonomy (NCBI): domain Eukaryota; kingdom Metazoa; phylum Chordata; order Testudines; family Trionychidae; genus Pelodiscus; species Pelodiscus sinensis. The sequence continues at coordinate 75,963,339 of NC_134711.1, forward strand.
GGATGACCTTAGGTCTTTTCAGTCTAGCTTATGTAACTGTAAGAAGCTGAGAAAGGAAGAGCAGAAACAAGCATTGATCTCTTAAAGCAATCTCTTAAATTTTACCACCATAACAATTCAGAAGGGATGGGTGAAGAAGAATTAGCAGAGAATAGATTTCTTTGTTCATATTTTGGAGAAAAGTTCCATGGTAGTATGAGGAAGAATAGAACAAACAATAAAAAGTTCTTAAGCTAGTCTGAAGCCAAACACTTGCAGAACCCTATTTTTATCAAGTTTTATGAATCAAATATTAAAACAGGCTGAAGAGAATGAATCTTCATCCCAAGGGAAATTCTAAGACTTCAAAATCTAGTTTCTTCCCACTCAGCATTAAAAGTAAAAATCCCTACATTTATAATGAAGTAAATATTCTAATAAATTTTATATCGACCTTATGAAAATCAATACAGCCAGATACCAGCATACATGATATTTCAGTTTCTCAATTTAAACATAGAATCATAGAATCATAGGACTGGAAGGGACCTCGAGAGGTCATTGAGTCCAGCCCCCCGCCCTCAAGGCAGGACCAAGCTCCGTCTACACCATCCCTGACAGATGTCTATCTAACCTGTTCTTAAATATCTCCAGAGAGGGAGATTCCACCACCTCCCTTGGCAATTTATTCCAATATTTGACCACCCTGACAGGAATTTTTTCCTAATGTCCAATCTAAACCTCCCTTGCTGCACTTTAAGCCCATTACTCCTTGTCCTGTCCTCAGAAACCAAGAGGAACAAATTTTCTCCTTCTTCCTTGTGACACCCTTTTAGGTATTTGAAAACCGCTATCATGTCCCCCCTTAATCTTCTTTTATCCAAACTAAACAAGCCCAGTTCATGAAGCCTGGCTTCATAGGTCATGTTCTCTAGACCTTTAATCATTCTTGTCGCTCTTCTCTGTACCCTTTCCAATTTCTCCACATCTTTCTTGAAATGTGGCGCCCAGAACTAGACACACCTGTTGATACAACCTAGAATCATATTTGCTTTTTTTGCAGCAGCATCATACTGTTGACTCATATTCAACTTGTGGTCCACTATGACCCCTAGATCCCTTTCCGCCATGCTCCTTCCTAGAGAGTAGCTTCCCATCTTGTATGTATGGAACTTATTGTTCCTTCCTAAGTGGAGCACTTTGCATTTCTCTTTATTAAACTTCATCCTGTTTACCTCTGACCATTTCTCTAACTTGCTAAGGTCATTTTGAATTATGTCTCTATCCTCCAAAGAAGTTGCAACCCCACCCAGTTTGGTATCATCTGCAAACTTAATAAGTGTACTCTCTATCCCAATATCTACATCATTGATGAAGATATTGAACAGTACGGGTCCCAAAACAGACCCTTGCGGAACTCCACTTGTTATCTCTTTCCAGCAGGATTTAGCACCGTTAACAACAACTCTCTGACTACGGTTATCCAGCCAATTATGCACCCACCTTATCGTGGCCCTATCTAAGTTATATTTGCCTAGTTTATCAATAAGAATATCATGCGAGACCGTATCAAATGCCTTACTAAAGTCTAGGTATATGACATCCACCGCTTCTCCCTTATCCACAAGGCTCGTTATCCTATCAAAGAAAGCTATCAGATTAGTTTGCATGACTTGTTCTTCACAAACCCATGCTGGCTATTCCCTATCACTTTATTACCTTCCAAGTGTTTGCATATGATTTCCTTAATTATCTGCTCCATTATCTTCCCTGGGACAGATGTTAAACTGACCGGTCTGTAGTTTCCTGGGTTGTTCTTATTCCCCTTTTTATAGATGGGCACAATATTTGCCCTTTTCCAGTCTTCTGGAATCTCCCCTGTCTGCCATGATTTTTCAAAAATCATAGCTAAAGGCACAGATACCTCTTCTATCAGCTCCTTGAGTATCCTGGGATGCATTTCATCAGGACCTGGTGACTTGCTGACATCTAACTTTCCTAAGTGATTTTTAACTTGTTCTTTGTGTATCCTATCTTCTAAACTTACCCTCTCTCTACTTGTATTCACTACGTTAGGCACACCTCCAGACTTCTTGGTGAAGAACGAAACAAAGAAGTTTAGTGTGCTGGCTTCTGTGACTCCCATTCCAAGGTGCATTTCTGCCCATACATTGTACAGAGCTGAGATGCCACACTAACCTTTGTGAATCCCAGGGATTGTTTAGGTGCCTACAAGTTAAATGTGGTGCTGTTCAGCATCACCATGCCCACATCTCTTTGTGAATACAAAGTCTATAGCAGATGTTTCTCCACAACATAAAGTCAGTCTCACTAGAACACTCTGCTTAGCTGAGTCCCAGGAATGGAACAAGAGGAGGATTTGTGATCAGATCAAATGTGCGACTGAATGCTAGTCTGGTGCCTGCCTGAATAATTCATTTTAACACCATCATTAAGCTCAAATTTCGTTTAAAGAATTAAGCAGCAAGGCAACATGAGGGCTAAAATATCAGATACAACAAGGTTTTTAGTGTATTATATTCAAAATCTACAGCAAGTTCTTACCTACAGCACAGGTGGGGATCCCTCTGGCTGCTGTTATGCTGCTAAGAGCAAATGCAGGAAGTCTCACCCAGCTTTTCTAGTTTGCTCATAACTCTTGCTGTAGGGGATTAGTCTTGTCTGTGCTGAGGCTTTCTTCTGACTGAGTTGCACTTTACACTTGAGCCCTCTTACTTGGCTCCTGGTCCCTGTGGACTTGCACTATCTAGGCCTTCTGTCTGGGTGCTAAGGAGAGTCTCTGTTTAGAGCATCTTATGTATTCCTTATGAATCTTGATCTCCCTAATCTCAGGCTGTCATTTATATCTCCCACCAGCCCTTGTTCTAAGTAATATGCTCCAATCATGCAATACCTAGACTCTGCCTCCAGATATATTAAATGGAAAGGCCAATGGTCTTGGCTAGCATGTTATCTGACATCCCACCTAGCAGTAATCAGGATGCTCAATCTTTCTTAACTACAATGGAATTTAACTTCTATGACTTCATAAGAATATCATTTAATGTAGTGCATGGTCAAGAAGAATTTGTATGGTAATATGCTATATTTTACATGAAGCAGTCTGACTTCTTCCTCTTAATTGCTCTTGACTCTTAATTGCTACTCCCTGTTGAATGCATATTATGAGCTATATATTAAAACAGAAAATAGATAAAAATGGTTTTGTTTATTTTTTCTATCTGAAATACAAAGCTACCCATATGCTTATATAATTTTATTGCACCTTAAGTCAGCTTTTATCCTTCCTTCAAATTTCAGTTAAATATGCCATCCAATCAGGTATATCTTCTGTGACTAAGATTTGAAACCCTGACTAGGTATTAAAGAATCCAACTTGGGCTTGTTAAAGGGTAACCTACCCTGCATTTCTATAGGTAAGTGCTTAGCTCTTTCAGAAAGTCGGGTTTTGTGAAATAACCTCACTGTTCCATAAAGTGACAGAAAGTTCCAGATGCATAGATGATAGCTGAATGCACATTTTTTCTCTGAAAGGTGAGGAGAGGCAAGGTCATTGCTAAATAGCTAGGTAGGCAGAAGAAAGAAAAATTATGTGAAAGTGAAGTCATAGTGCTAATGTAATAGCCTTCAATGAATTCTGACCATTTAACGTTCCATTGCCACTTTAATCTCTTCTCTAACTTCTTACTTTAAAGAATGTAAAATTCAGGAACATCATTATATGGTTAGATCTTTGCCCAGGCCAAATGTTGTAGGTGATTACATTTAATAAACTTGCATTATGTGACTTTAACTGTTGGAAGCAAACACACAAATGTACCCCAAGGTGGAAAAAATAAGATCCTATTTTGAACATGTCCTCGGCTTTTCTTAAGAGAAGTTTATAATATTAAAATGCATACTCTCACACCTGATCCTCTGATATTCATAAGCCATGGCATTTTAAAACTCTGAAACTCCCAAGAGCGATGGCAATTTAAGAATCCTCTGTAAATTTAAGGAAGAAGTTTGAGAGATTGGGGAAAACTAGCCTGGCACACTTGAAAGCAGGAATAAGGGATCTTCCGGAAAAGGGCTTATTTTCCGGAAAATCGCGTCTAGACTGGCTCTATTCTCCGGCAAAACCCCGAGCTGGAAAAAAGCGGCAGCCATGTGAATGCAAATGCCGCGAGGGATATTTAAATCCCCCGCGGAATTTGCAATTCTGACTGGTCTCATTAGCATCCCTTTTCCAGAAAGGGGTGCCAATGCAGACACAGCCCCAGTGTTTTAATCTCAAGTGCTGAAAATAATCTCAGGAGATGCATTAAAGAGCTGCTTGTGGCTCACGAGCATCAGGCGGAGTGTCACTGAATTTAAAGCCTCTCTGCCTTGTCAATAGGAAAGTAAATCATCTTTTAGAATTCATTTTGGCAGGACATTTTTTTCTTTCAGTCAGAGGCCTTGTCTACACTTATCAAGAGATTAGTGCTGTGGGGATCGATCTCCCAGAGGTCAATTTAGCAGGTCTAATAAAGACCTACTAAATCAACCACTGATTTACCGCACTCCCATCAACTTTGGTACTCCACTGGATGGAGAAGAGTAAAGAAAGTTGATGGGAGAGTTTCTCTTGTCGATCCCCCACAGAGGAGACACTGCAGTAACTTGATCTAAGGTAGACTCCAGCTACACTATTCACATAGCTGGAGTTACGTACCTTAGTTCGTCATTGCCCCCTAGAGTAGACCTGGCCTGAGACTCAAGAGAAAAAGTACTGTATAGGGAAGCAGAGTTCATGATCTCCCTTGATCTCTTCTCTATTACTATCTCAAGGGATTTAAAGTGGAAATGCTTTTGAGTTAATATTTCCACCTCTCATGTCAGTCTCATTTGTTTTTAACACTTGGAGTGCTGAACATCCCATACTATGTCTATTCCATTCACCCATCACTGACATGTCCCAGTCCCTTCTAGTACTGCTTTAAACAACAAGACTAGACTCTGTCACTTGTAAGCATGCATATAGCTGAAGTTGTCCACTGTGCTGCCAAACACCCAAAGTATGGCCTAACATGACATTTGAATGGCAGTGCAGCAAGTGAAGGGACCAGCAGTGAACAGGTTAACCATAAAGATCTCTGGAGGGCTAGTCCATGTATTGCCCCTATTTCTGCAGACGCCAAAGTCTCAGAGCTGATACACATGCTGAAGCAGAGAGTGTCACCTCAGGAGCAATATCATGAGGTTAGCTTGAATGTGGCATTTTAATTTCCATTGCTCCATTACTCCCGCGCTTGGAACAGTTTGAAATTTTTTGACTGCTCTGCAATTTAGTGAGATCTTTTTATTTTGGCTCACACTTCATCAAAAATCACATTAACATATATGCAGGTCATCTTTTGAGCTTAGGAGAGCTTGCTGCAATTCATGTTTAGAAAACATTAAATTTTAAAGCTAAGAAATTCTTCTCTATAGATTTATTTTATTTTTAATATTCCTGTTTGTGTTCTGTAATCCTGATGTTTTATCAAGATGCTCCTCAAGTCTGGAATACAAATGCAGCAACATGCTTCTATCACACATTTCACACTAAAGCGTTTTCAGAATTAAATATCGTAATCCCTCATATAAGAGCATGTAATGTCATGGCCAAAAAAGATATGTCAAACTCCAATAATAAATTATGCTACTTCAAGGAAAGTTCTCCTCTCCGCCCTCTCCATCCTTGTAAAAACATTCTCTTCTGCAAAATACAATATTGTCAATTCTCAGGGATGTAAATGGTTGACTGTGATTCAGAAGTATGATTTTGCCCTTCACTATTCATTGTTTTACAAAAGCAACTCCCCCCCAGGCCATTAATACAAACTTATGATAATGTGATCTGCGGCACAGTGAGGGTCTCCCCTAACCCCCAGCTGATAGAGCACTTAGCAGTAGGTACTAGAGTAAGTGGATCAGAGTATTTTACCTGTAAACATGCTGCAATAAAGTGCTATCATTCCATTGCTACAGATTACTTAGTTAACATTTTTTCTAATATCTTTGGATCACTAGTTCATTATATCATTACCTGATAAACAGCATGGGTAATGGATTGAGAGCAACTGCATACCTTCAGGAAGAACCTGCCCGATAACAATAATCCATTAGAAAACTGGCAATATCCTCTGATCTATTGCCCGCAAAGCTATGACTTGATGGAGAGTTTCATTCCCTCTGCTCAGTACTCCAGAAGAAAATCAGCACAATTTAAATATTTCTTGTGATGTGACAGCTCTCTAGAATCCCTGGTTGCATTCTGTTCCCAAGGGATGACAATCTGGTGTTCCAGTGAGCACAGAGCAGTGAAGATGAATTGAAAAAGCTTGAGATAAATTAGGGCTGGCTAAGTTAAAATTGTCTCTGCTCCTGAGTCTCTCATCTGCAGTCTGCAAGCCTGTTTTGCTGTGAAAAAGCTAGATGGCAGGCTGCCTCAGTGAGTTCTTCTTAAGCGACAGGGAGCATTTTCAATGAAGAAAAATTCTCCTATTATCTAAGCTAATGTGACTGCAGCGAAGTCTAGTTTTAAGAGCATTTACTGGCATGAAATTAATTTTTACTATTGCTCTCTTTCATGCTACAGGTCAAAACGCACACTATCAGTCTATACATTTCTATCAGAAAGAAAAACTTTTTAGTTAACAAATGATAGTGTAGCTCTTGTTATATCTGTGCCTGATCAAAAATTGCCTACATTTAGGCTATGTTAACCAGCAATGTATTTCCTAATGATACCTGTTTGATCCAGGTTATTTTTTCATTCCGTGTTCCTGCTCTCAGTCTTAATGATCATCATTATGCCAATAGTTATCTTCAGTTATCTTCCTTTTAAAATGCTTTACTATAAAGGTTGGCAGTGTTTTTCTCCTAGCTGACAAAAATTGAAGTGACAGATGGAAATCAGGACATTTTGCACTTTTTAACCTTAAGAGATGCCAGTCCAAGAAAACGTCTGATGGGCATTTTGCCATATACTCCAAGTCTGGTTTAAAAAAAAAACAAACTTTGTGACAGATGGTCACAGACTCTGATTGCAGTGTCTTTGTGATTGGAAATAAAATTGCAATTGAATTCTTCAAAATTTAGGTTAATGCCAAAGTTTGATAGAAAGTGTCATAACATAAGTAATAATGTCAATGTTCATTGTGCAAATAGCCAATGTTTAAGATGTATCACTATGCACGACACTGGTAAGATTAATCTTCTAGTTCCTCTGATATAGGATGATTATTTTGGCAGGCACTTAGACACTTTTGAAAATTCCACCTCTAGTTTCTAATGTCCTGATTTTCTGAGGTATCAGCACTCACACCTCCAAGTGACTTAACACAGAGTCTTGGATCCTTAGCACCAAACAAAGTAAGACCTCAGCCCTGAACCTATAAATATGTGCAATCTATAAGAGCAAGAAGGCTATGTGTACACTGGTGCACATACTTGGTTATGTCACCATGTACTGCTTACGTATATTCTCCATACCCTCACAGATGTCCACAGTATGCTGTGCTGGACACAGCTGTAATGCTTTTGCAGGCATATACCTTCATCCAAATTGCCACTGTTGTTCCATATTAATATGACTATTTCAGATGCTGTGACCCAGGATTATGTGGATCACAGGGACACTTGCTAAGAACTCTTTGACGTGTGCTAGTACAAGCTGAACATCTCTAGTCCAGCAATCTCTTATCCAGCAACATCCATGGTCCAGCATGATTTTAATTAGCTGGATGCCCATTTATCAGAGGTGTGGCTAAGTTTCCCACAGTCCCATAAGTTTGTTTACAGTGAATGGTCCTGGCTTTCATTGTTCTGTGCTCCTATTTAGTTCTAATTTAGCCCTAACTGCTTTCTAAGAGGTCAAAAAGCATGGATGCGTTGGTAAAGTTGCTAGACAATATTGACCTCCCATGGTCCAGCAAACTCTCCTGTTGGCTGGTCAGGTCCTGAGGGTGTTGGACTAGAGAGGTTCAACCCATACTGTCCAGTGCCTTCACATATCTGCTAATGGCAGTTTCTGCCCACTGACAAAGTGGGTGGAAGACTCAGAGCAATGGAATTTGAGAAGGCTGAGAAAGCTATTAGAGGAGAGTGTTCTAGAGTTGATTTTGACAAATAGGGAGCAACTAGCTGTGCATTTGATAGTGGAAGATAGAGTAATTCATGAAAGCGGTCATGAAAGGGCAAAGTGCATGATTCTAAGGAATGGTAGGAGGGAAAGGTTCACAATAAAGATAATGGATTTCCAGAAGGCAGACTTCAGAAAATTCAGTGAGCTGGTAGGTGAGATCCCATAGGAATCAAGTTGAAGGGTAAAACCAGAACAAGAGAGTTAGCAGTTTTTCAAAAAGATTTCACTAAGTGCAAACTATCACATGGCACAGGAAAGATAAGCTTAGCAAAAGACCACCCTGGCCTAAATAGGATATCTTCAATGTTCTGAAACTAAAAGAAAGAGACGTACAAAAAGTGAAATCTAGGTCAAATTACAATGAATGATTATAAAAACATAAGCGACGAGGAGTCCTGTGGCACCTATAGACTAACTGAAGTGTAGAAGCATAAGCTTTCGTGGGCAAAGACCCACTTCATCAGATGCTTTTGCAGATTCAGACTAACACGGCTACCCCTCTGATATAAAAACATAAAAATGTAGAGACAAAATTATAAAGACCAAGGCACAAATTGAGACTAAATTAGCTAGAGACATAAAGTGGTAACAAGAACACATACTACATTTACAATAGAAGCAAGAGGAAAACCAAAGATAAGGACAGCCTTCAATGAGTGAAGGAAAACCAGTAACAGACTGTAACATGTGGAAATCGCAGAAGTGCTGAATGACTCCTGTTTCAAAATGGTTGCTAGCAAGTGTACATCTAACATTATGAATGCCAGAGAAAATGAAGTAGGATCAGAGACTAAACAGGTAAAGAACAAGTTCAAAATTACTTTCACAATTGACAAGTTATTGTAGTATGTCTAGTGTAATGGATTTTTTACTTTCAGTCCATGTCACCATGGCCTGATGAAATACATCTTAGAATACTTAAGGAGTGGAATGAGGAGATGCCTGAACAATTAGCAATTATCTTTGAAAGGTCATAGAAGACAAGAGAGATTCTAGAGGACTAGAAAAGGGCAAATATAGTGCCCATCTATAAAAAGAAAATTAAGGACAACCTGGAGAATTACAGACCAGTCAGTATAACTAAAATAATTAGAAAGATAATGGAGCAAATAATTAAGAAATCGGTTTGAAAGCACATAGAAAGTAATCAAGTAAAATATGTCATAACTACCTAATAGCTTTTTTTTTGACATGGTAACAAACCTTGCAGATAGGAAGTGGAAGATGTATTATATCTTGACTTTAGTAAGGCTTTAGATACTGTCTGGAATGACCTTCTCTGAAACAAATAGGGAAATACAACCCAGATAAGTGCACAAGTGGTTGGAATACCATTCCCAAAGACCACAGTCAAGTTGGAAGGACATATTGAGTAGGGTCCCACAAGGATCAGTTCTAGGTCTGGTTTTGTTTAATATCTTCATCAGTGATTTAGATAAGATGATAGAGAGCAAATATATCATGTTTGTAGACAACACTGAGTTGGGATAGGTTGCATTTACAAGTGGTTGAAGAATATCATTAAAAATCAAAATGATCTAGACAAACTGGAGAAACCATCTGAAGTAAATAGGATGAAATTAAATAAGGACAAATGCAAAAAATATTCCACTTAGGCAGGAACAATGAGCTGCACGAATACAAAAGGGGATATGATTGCCTAGGGAGGAGTACAGAAGAAAGGGATCTGGGTGGTCATAGTGGATCACAGGTTAAATAGAAATGAACACTAACGTTGCAAAAAACAATCCATTTTTGGATGGTAAGTACAATACAAGAAGTAATTTTCCTGCCCTACTGCACAGTGATTAGGCCTCAACTGTAGTAATGTGTCAATTCTGGATGTCACATTTCAGAAAAGATATGGAAATATTGGACAATGTCTCCAGGAGAGCAAAAATTATTAAAGATCTAGAAAACATGACCAATTCGGAAAAATTGAAAAAAATGCTGTTGTTTAGTTTGGAGAAGAGAAGATTGATGGGAGATATTATACCCGTTTTTAAATGCATAAAAGGTTGTTTTCTTAATCTCTGATTATAGGACAAGAAGCAATGGATTTAAACTGCAGCAATAGTGATTTGGTTGGACATTAGGAAAAACTTCCTAATTGTCAGGGTGGCTAACCACTGGAATAAATCACCTAGGGATGTTGCGGTATCTCCATCATTGGAGATTTTAAAGAGCAGATTAGACAGATACCTGTCAGGATTGGTCTAGATAATACTGAGTCCTGACATGAAAGCGGAAGACTGGAACAGATGACTTCTCAAGGTCTATTCCATTCCTATACTATCTAGTTTGGCTCCTGATCCTTATTACCGGACAAATGTGAAACAGAAAATTTGACTGATACGTTAGTAGATGGAATTTGAACAGGAATTTCTCACACAGATATGGTTGTGCTTGGGGGCTAATGACAATTCATTTGGCTTCCATGGAACAGATATGGTGAATGCCTGTAATGCTAAAAAACAACAAATAGTTTAGTAGCACCTTAACGACTAACAAAACATGTAGATGGTATCATGAGTTTTCGTCCCTTATTTATTCTTCGGTCTGGATTTCTAACACTCCTGTCATCTGAAGAAATGGGTTATGCCCACAAAAGCTCATGATACCATCTACATGTTTTGTTAGTCTTTAAGGTGATGTTAGACTATTTGTTGTTTTTTAAGTTTGTCTTGTTACAATTAACTCAGCTACCCCTCTGATGGTTTTTCAATGCTAAAACATGTCCTGAAGCCTGACCATTGTTTCTGGTGCAGGAGAACCAGCACAGTGTTGTAGAATTACATGATTTTGGAAACCTGGAATGACCAGCAATGGCTTCAAAACTTTTGAATGGGGAAACAGACCTTCTTGAAGCTATGGGAGAAACTTGCACAAAACCTTCAGCATGAGCACACTCAATTCAAGCAAATCATACTGCTACGGAACCAATGGCTATGTTCCTGTGGAAGCTGGCAACAGACAGCTATCATCTGCTGCAAACCACTTCAGGGATTCAAAATCCACTATTGGGGGCATGCATTTTTGTAATGCAATTAACACTAAGCTACCAATAAGTAAGTGCCAGGAGAAAAGTTTCAGAAACATCTGGATTTCAGAGGGTAAGGTTTCTAAACAGCATGGAGGCCATCACTGGCATCCACTTCCCAATACTTTACCAACCAAAGGGGGTAAGTGAATATGTGAACCCAAACTGTTTACTATTCATTCATTCTTCAAGGTTTAGTAACTCACAGAGGCAGAGTCATGAATAACAACGTACGGAACACTTGAAAGATTCATAATAAAAGCATCTTGAGGAAATTGGGATTATAAGTGGAGGGGGAAGAAGGGATTTGATTCCTTAGAAAGATAGTGCTCTGTAAACTGTGTCTGTGCCCACTATTATTTTGAGAGAAGATGAATGCCTGCTTCTATCTTGGCTCATGAAAACATGCACATGAAAAGAGTGACCCTGGAAAAAGGGGAATTCCATTACAAACTTAATACCTGTCGAACTGTCACAAAGTGCACGTTCGGTATGCTAAAATCTCATTGGCACTGCCTACACACCTGCCAATGTGGCAAATAATCTTCATCTAATCATCACCTTCTGTGCACTCCTTAACATTTGTTTCCAGCCTGAGTGCACTCCACACAAATCTGCTTTACAAACTGCATGTAAGCAGCCACTGTGACTGTAAGCACCCTGCCTTCACACCCTGCACACTATTGTAATAACCTTTTTACAAAGTACAGCTTGTGAGGTTTTACTGGAGGAAAATTACTACTGATCAGTGAGTTATTCTTGAATGATGTATGCACATTGTATATATTAAGCATTATTGATATATACTGGATATATAACCAAAGATATATCATCATGCTTGTCAGGGAGAATTGGTAAACAGGTCTTCCTCAGACAAAGGAATTTGCATTTGTTCCTCTGACCATTCATGTCTTCAGACAAAGATAATGAAGGTCCATTTTTACATAGTATGTAAATAAAGCTATTAAGCAAATACGTGGTGGGGAAGACAGCATGGTGTCTAATCCCAGCAGGAGAGAGAAGTTTGGTCTGGATTTTACTTTCCAAAGAATACATTGCAAAGCACAATAAAAAGGAGGACTGAATGTCAAATGCTAAGCCTTTGAATCAAATTATTTTATACAATATTACTGTATTATAAAATTGTAGTGAGCAAGGTCTTTTATAAAATTCTATGGCACACTGATAATTAGTATAATTGTGAAGCGTAAGTATTAGCATACCATAAGAAATTATGAATACATGAATATTACGCTTTACAGCCTATGACTCAAACAAAGGGAAAAAACAGAATGCTCTCATGCAGGAGGGAATGTCACAACCTGTCTCCAAAGAAATTAAGAGTGTTGTCATAAAAAATAACAGAAGCCCCATTTACATTGAGTCTGAAGAGGGATGGGAAGATTACAGGAAGAAAATGTCTGCTTGACCTCCCTCTAGCAGAGCCCTTTGGCTTCTGGCTGGAGCTGGTTCCTCACAGCCTGGGCATACAGAGACTGAGGCCAGGTGAGCAAACCTGACTCATGGACACACTCCTGTCCCTCCTGGCCCAGTTCAGCTCCTCCACCTACTGCCACACAACTGCTACCAGCTCATTTTTGTAGGGAGAGTGACACTGATACCCGGCTTGGGCCAGTGGGGAAACAGAGAGGGGACTGGTGACAGGCAATACACATGCAGATAGCCCTGCTCTCCCATCTGCACCCCAATCACTTCACACCTTCACTGCTAACCTCTGCATCCTCCTCCTGTACCTATATAGGAAAACTGATCATGCACAAAGCAGCTAGCATTGATGCTCACTTCCTCTCTCCCATGACTACTGTTCCTCTGCCCATGTACTGGGAAGGGAGGAGGACTGAGGCAAGAGGCATGGAAGATTTCCACAAGGGTGATGGTGAGTGGAAAGGGGAATGGAGTAAGAGGACAGAGGGTCCCCACCAAAGGTACTGGTGAGAGGGAGAGGGGCAGGGAGAACTGGAGGGAGTGGCAAGGGGCTCCAGTTGTTCCGTAGCTGGAGCCCATGCCTAGGGAAATAGCCTGAAGCATGGAGCACCCATCGGTTAGGGTGTCTATCCATAGGGTGACAGTGCATCTTTGTGCACCACATGATCAAGGATACCCCCGGTCTCTGCATTCAAATAATGACAGGACCAGGGAAGGCACAAAGAGGAGAGGGAGGGGCTGCATGAGCAGCACCCTCTTACCATCACTGTCCCAGGCCCATTGGGTGCCCAAGAATGCAGAGAGGAGACTGGGGCTACGTCTAGACTGCAGGCTTCTTTCAGAAGAAGCTTTTCCAGAAGAGATTTTCTGGAAAAAAATTCTCCCAAAAGAGAGTGTCCACACTGCCAAAGCACATCGAAAAGGTGATCTGCTTTTTCAAAAGATAGCGTCCATTCAGTGTGGGTGGTATCTCACATTTAAGCTGTGATTACTATGGAAGGAGTGGCCACCAGGGCACCCGTGCTTTTTCCTCTTTCCTCTTCTTTCGAAAGAACTCCCTCTTCTCCATCCACACAAGCCTTTTTCCAAAAGACCTCTTTCAGAAAAGGGCTTCTTCCTCGTAGAAAGAGGTTTACCAATGTTGGAAAAACCCCTCTGTTCTTTCGATTTTTTTCTGAAAGAACGTGATAGCAGTGTGGATGTAAGTGAAGCTTTTTTTTGGAAAAATTGCTGCTTTTCTGAAAAAAACTCTGCAGTCTAGACATACCCTGAGGCTACACAACAGGGGTACCCAGCTGTCTGCAGTGTGCAACAGCCAGAAACCCTCAGGTCTGCCTTCTCCCCACCCCGCACTCCACCAACAGTTGAAAGAGCCTTCAACCTTCCAGCTGTCAGTGTTTTAGCTGCATATTTGTTTCCTTTTATACATGTGTATTCAAATGATCCTGATTAGAAGGCTAATAGAAATAAAAAACAAACAAGTTGTACCAATTCCATAAATTCATTATGACTCTATTTGGAACTTCAGAGCACTTCTGAAATACAAATAAATGGTTAACTAAAGACATAGCATATTAAGAAGAGGGAAGTAGTAAACCATATTACCAAGCATCATTCAGCAACACTGTACAATTCATAGCACAACCCAGCATGTCCAAACCTTATATTTTGTTCCAGAAGCACAAATGTCAGCAGAGCTATGAAATAGTTGTGAGTGGGTTTTGTACTGTATATCACACTGAAAAACTCATATGTTGTTATTTGTTCAAGTCACATTTAATATAAGTTCAAGATTACCCTGAGAATAAGATGTTATCAGGAGGAAATCTCCTGCTAAGATGTTAAGAAGTGACAGGACAAAGCATACAGAAAAAAGATGAATCTTCTTTCTCCCCCCACCCCCGCAAGCTGAGGGATAAGACTGAAGAATGATGCATTATAAAGCATACAGATACATCACACATCAAAACTATTTGTATTTCCATCCATCTTTTCAAATAGTGTTTTTGTGGTGTGTTTTACATATAGCAGACATTCTAAAATGTATCTCTGCAGAATTTGCTACTCAGAAAGGACATCTTGCAATAATTTCTCTTATCTCTGATTTATAAGAAGTTATGAAGAGGTATAGCTGAAGGTGTCCAAAGAACCCATAAGCACACAGGAACTCAGGCTGATGGCACTGAAAGTCACCATACCTAACTTTGATATGACTAGAAAAATCAATGGTATTCACAAAGTCTGAGTTTGGCACCTTAAAGTTCCCTAAACAATGAATGGGGAAAGAGAGGAGCCTCAGAATGCGATTCAGAAATATCAGAATACCAGGCCTTGTTTCACATAAACTAGTTGATGGATGATGCTAAAGCAAGAGGTGTGTGAAAAATCTTACTCTTCCAGAGAAAGGCACCCAAGTCCAGGCTGCAGGGAGGTACCTCCCTGGGCTTGGCATTTGCAGCTGCAAATTCTCTTTACATTAGACACCTATATTGTTTTTCAAAAAAACTAGGACAAAGTCAAGACTGATTTCCTCATAACATTTTGCCCAGAGGGCAGGTCACTTACCTTGCTTACCAGAAACCCCAGGTTTAAGTCACCTTAAGGGATTTAAACTGGGATCTTTACCTCTCAGGTAAGCTCCCTAGCCAAGGGGCTGTAGGATAGCTGAGACAGAGGGTTGTATAAAGATTTTATGCCAGGAGTGGAGAATCTAGGTTCAGGGGGCTGGATGTGGCCTCTAGCTTGCCTGGATATGGCACCTACAGCCCCTCCACCACTCCATTGCAAGGCTGGAGCACATGGATCCCCCTGGCTCTGTGCAAGGTGAATGTAGGGAGTGTCTTTCTCAGTTGGGGGAGACTTCAGTGAGAGTTTGGGTTTTTTTAGTTTTGGCTTTGTTTTTTTTGTTTCCTTCTCAGTTGTGTGCAACTCCCGGCCCAAAAAGGTTCCCCGTCCCTATAGGCATTCATAATCCAGGAATGACCAGAGTGAAAACCATAGCTAGATCAGAGATATGACCAGTATTTTGCTAAGTAGAGGCCCAGATTATGTGTCTGACTATGACAAATTTGAGGGCATTTTGTCCCTGTGCACCCGGTCATAATGGCCCTCAAATTTGACCTGGCTACCACGCTGTTATGATGGAAGGCTGCCAAGTCATGACAACCAGCTCTCGTCAGGAGAAGCCAAGGTATATGTGTGTGCCAGAGAGGAGGCTATGTCTCTTGCTTGCTCCTCCACCATAAATATAAATCAGCTACACTTTAATTTCGTTTTTCATGACATAGGAACTCACACTCTATTTTTAAAAGGAGTCAATGAAAGAAATCTATACATTATGGATTTCAGAGAATTTGAATTCACATATTATCTATATTGGTTATCATGAGCTGAGCCCTGTCTGGAAAACTATGCAAATTATAAATACATCTATGGGCTGCGAGTAAACTTAATTATGGTACACACACCACATACTAATCCTGAGGAAATTTGTTGTGGGAAATTGAATCCTCACCATTTGAGAGAGTAAGGCTAAAGGAGTAAAAAAATAAATAATAATAATTATAGTCTTTTTTATACATACTTTCACTTTACATGACAGCAAACTGACTAAAGAAAAAATCTCCAGCAAGCAGATGTCTTATACTACGAAGTTTAACTTTATAGGGAACTGTCCTTAAAAACAAATCTGACAGGGAAAAATCATGCCATATACCCTGATTTTAAATACAAAAAACAGTTCGGCTCATTTTAAATGTTCTTGGTATGGTTTTTACTATGAAAATTAATATAGCAGTTCCCTTCCTGATGCGGAAATCAAAATTGGCTCGTCCATCAATAAACTGAATATATATTTAAAAACAGAAACAATTCATCAGCCATAGATTTAACTAGATATTTAGGATTTTATTGGTGAGCACTTTTAGCTTTTTGCCTAGCACTTTTTAAGAATGAGTGTTTAAAGAAAAATAAAAACAAAGTTTTAAACACTGTCACAGCAGCCCTGCTTTAGCTGTGCCTTGTATTTTTATTACCTTTTTGCTCCAGATAAGCTTCAGCTGCTGAGCCACTGGTGCAACTACATGAGGCAATGAACAGAGTGACCAGTTTCCAGCAGCAGGAGAAGAAATGTAATCAGTCTCAAATGGCCCAGCAGGCAGGCCAGTACTCACCCACGTGCATCACACTCTCATGTATGGCAGTGAAATCCACTCAACTCTGGGCAGTTTCTCCTGCTCAGTCAGAGATAACTCGATACTTCTGTGAAGTACATCAACCCATCACTACAGGCAGCTGCATTCTCAGAAGCATCTACCAAGTGCTTTTACTTGGAGTACGCCCCCATTACAGCAGGGGTGGGGAACCTTTTATAGTCAGGGGCCACTGACCCCCAGAAAAATCAGTTGGAGGGTCACACATAAGTGAGGAGCAAAAAAAAAAAAAAAAAAAAAAGACACTCCCCACATTTCCCTTGCACACCAGAGCTTAGAGGGGCCCAGGCTAGTAGACATTTTGTGCTCCAGCCCCACAGGGGGGTTGATGGAAGAACTGAAGCACCAGCGCAGCCTCCTCAATATGAAGGGGAGTCCTAGGCTTCGGGGGCTTGATCCAGGCAAGCCAGGGGCTGCATCTGGCCTCCGGGCCTTAGGCTCCCCACTCCTGCATTAGAATCCACAGGAGGGGACTCCCTATCATCTTTCTACTGTTGCTAATGTTTGCTCCCTGATGAGCTCATCCTTCTCTCTCCAGGCAACACAAGAACTGTGCCCCTTTACCCTCCATGGGTAAGGAATGTTCAGCATACAAATCACATACAAGTAGCTGTGCCACAATTAGAAAGGGACCCAGTGTGGGACCATACATGTTCTTCCACACCTGGCAAGCAATTGGCTCCTATAGCAATTCCACATGGCAATACAGAAAGCAGATCCACCGCCATCTTAGCAAGCTGCCTCTCCTCTTTGCAGCTTTCTTGTAAGCTGATTTTATTTTCTTCCTCATACCCACCACCCCATCCATCTTTTCCTGCAGTCCTTTTGTGAAATGAAAGTCTTCTCTCTGCAGGTACTTCATCACAAGTCTAAAATATTTTTCACTGAGTGAATAATTCATTTTTTAAAGTATGCACCAATGTTCATGTTTGTATTTAGTATAAACTGGCTATATGAAAGAGTTTGACTATACTAATTAAAATGAATAGGGAATTATTCCCACCCCCTCTATCTGCCACGGGTCTCATTACTAACACACATCCTCAGTGCAACATCATGTATATCAACAATCCCTTTTAAAATATTGAAGACAAATAAGTCTTGCAATACACTTCAATAATCTTCCATGATTATCCATTTGGTTTAATTTTCCAGTTTTCATTGTACTGAAACATTTTACCACATACTGTAACATACCATTGTGCATGTATATTCACTTGTATTTCCAGCATATTGAATAGTTTGGATAACCTTTGCAAACAATTCTTCCCCCCTTTGTTGCATGCTAACTTGGCATGTTTTGTGTGGGAGGCCCATGCATCAACTTCCACCATCAGAGTGTTAATGTATCTGATTTATCAGTTCTTTCAAAGCTGCTAATCTCTTTCCAACCCACATCAGTCTTCTAGGCTGAAATGGATTTATTTTATAATACATTTTCAGCTACTATTCTGAGATTGTTTCTCTAGGAAAATAACAGTGAAGGGATTTAGACAAAGTGCTTTCTTATAGATGGATCTCACCCACATTCACACACCCATATGAAGCACAAGTAAGTAATCACATTAAAGGGTTAAATAATCTACTGTTGAATAGGTTAAAATGCATCAAATTACATCTGTATGCAGTCACAAAAAATATGTGGTTTTACCATGGTTGCAATCCCATCTTCACTGCTCCAGTCTACATAAAACACAAAAAAGCCTCCTCCCAAGGCAAACAAATAGAGTTGCCTTGACAAAAATATTCTTTTCATTTTATGCATGAATGTTTATGTGTCAGGAAATGGGAAACTTGAAATAATATGATATATGAATAGTGATAGAAATGTAGCGGTGTTAGTCTGGTGTAGCTGAAACAAAATACAGGACTATGTAGCACTTTAAAGACTAACAAGATGGTTTATTAGATGATGAGCTTTCTCATTAGATGAAAGCTTATCATCTAATAAACCATCTTGTTAGTCTTTAAAGTGCTACATAGTCCTGTATTTTGTTTCACGATATATGAAAACATGCTTCCAACCTAGACAGATACTTTGTGACCTTAACAACAAACTTGCAGTAACTTGTGTGTCAATGTAAAAAAAAGTCACCAAAAAACTACTTGAAGTATCAGCTGACTCTTCTTAACCCAAAAATGTATGGAGCAACTACATTTATGTTGACAATGTTTGCTTAAGTTAGGCACTTTTCCAGTTTTATTGCCCTTTATTATATCCACTACAGTTCATTGAAAAGATGTAAGATGTATTTTGATGACATATTTTTGTACCTATTTAGATTATGATTAAGTGGGCAGTGTAAGATTTACAGTAAAAATATTCTTCACCAGTTATTTCCTTGCTGCTAATTATTTGGGCTTTGTATTTACAAATAGCTACATTGTTATTTTCAGACCTATCAAGTTTTAAATCAAACAACTTGCTTTGTTCAGGGATGAGAATATACCCTGGCTTATAAAATGTCCTTGAGTCCAGCGTCACAAACCAAATAACATGAACTAGCTGTTTCATTCATTCGTGCCACAAGAATTGAAGAAGATAGTGTATGAACCAGAGCAGGGTACAGAGGTGACATACCCCTCCCCTTCATCCAATCAAAAACTATGGATGCTTAAAGCACATTGCAGATCTATTTCAACTTGCCAACACATATTTTAAACATTCCTTTTGTAATACTTGAACATATGTACCAGATTTTACCCAAAAGAAAAAGTGAAACTGAACTTTAATGTTATGTATTTCGTGTATAATATTGGTCAAACAGCAGACCAATGATGTTTAGAAGCTACATATTATTATAATCTGTAGATCTGGTGTATTTTAATACAAGTTAAAGAATTTTCTTATGAAAAGAGGAATGATTTTAACTATCTCCAAATCTAATCTGTCAGAGCAGCCCACATAGAAATAGAACTACTTCACTTAGTAGATATTGTGTCCTTTTGCATGTCACAACTTCAGCTACCACAGTGCTGGTATACTGGGCAATCTACCATTCTCCTTGAGCCTACCCAGGACATTATTTATACTGGGGTAGTAGGACTATGGCCACTCCACACTGCATTATAATGATCCCAGCTAGCATAGCAACCCTGTGGAACCATTACCAAACTGCAGAATTAAAGCAGTCCTAAAATTGCTCTACATTACATAGCATCAGATCCAGTCCCCACCTCCCCCCTTCCTGAAATGAGGAGGGGGCGAGGGGAAGAAGATGTAGGAGAAGCACAAAGTGTGTGAAAGTCTTTCTCTCTCTACATCTTTCACAGCTGCAAATATGTGGCTCTTCTGACTATGTGGTTCATAAAAAAGTTTAGCAAAATATTTCAGCCAACTTTCTCCCAAAAATCCAAATTCATGAAACTGTTTCACTCACTTCCTGGGGCTACCATGGTGTTTGCTGCTAGCTTATCAGAAACTCATGGTTATGATGGTTCCAAGAAACTGCCTCCTCTAGGAAAAGTTAATTTTCACTTTGTGCATAAATTAGTTAGCATAGGGAAGACAAATGGGTCATCAGGAAGACTGGAATCCAAGAACAATTTATTTGCAAGCTGCAGACCAAGAAGCCACATACAATTGGGCTGTCCCATAGCATGTGCATTTAACTTTCGAACATTTCCAGCATTTGTCAAAATTACTAAGGCCTTTAGAGTCCCTTCTGGTAAGGGTCCAACACACACTGCCTTGAAGAATCTTTTTGCTGTATGGAATAGCAGCATAATATCATAGGATATTTTGCAATTTTGGCAGCAATATTGTTCCAGTGAATAGGAAGGAGATCATCCAATATGGTTGCAGACTCTGTAATTCAGAACTCAAGTAAGGCTTGGCAATTAGACTTCAATCAAAGCTATTAAGTCAGCAGAAGTAATTAAACTTGATTTATTAAAGAAAGTTAAGAGAAGTATAAAAGTAAATGACAGAAAGGACTCTAGGGATATTTAGTTTAAACAAACCGCATTTTATCCCAGTTACATGGCTAATTTCTAAATAATATAATGATGATTTTGGCAGTGATCTCTCTGTTAAATGTGTCAAAATGAAATAAAAGTGCTAAGAGCTAACTAGCTGGAAAGAGTTTCAAAGAAAGGACTCCACATTTGATTTTTAACATTTAGAATATTTTTGTTGCCATTGAAGTAAGAAGGAGAGAGTTTCTCTTCAATTGCCTGCTTAAGCAAAAGCAAACATACATATACTATATTCTGTACAAACATGAATGAGTATGGATGCACATGCTCACTTTTATATACATTAATATATTAACTTTTATATACCACAGTAGTATGGTGAAACACATTAGTGTAAATATAGTGTTCTTGTCGCTAATGCTCTCTTTCAAACAAATATGAATAGGAGTTACTGTAGAGAACTTTTTCCTGGGTGTCTGGGTGGTGAGTCTTGCCCACATGCTCAGGGTTCAGCTGATTGTCATATCTGGGGTTGGGAAGGAATTTTCCTCCAGGGTAGATTGGCAGAGGCCCTGGAAGTTTTTCACCTTCCTCTGTAGCATGGGGCACGGATCACTTGCTGGAGGATTCTCTGCATCTTGGGGTCTTTAAACCATGATTTGAGGACTTCAATATCTGAGATATAGGTGAGAGGATTATTTCAGGAGTGGGTGGGTGAGATTCTGTGGCCTGCATTTTGCAGGGGGTCAGACTAGATGATCATGATGGTCCCTTCTGACCTTAAAGTCTATGAGTCTATGAATCCAACATACACCATCTCCCCTTCTCTGATAAACCTACAGAAGGAGGAATAGAGGAATGGAGAAGAGCACAATATATATTCAACCCTGTGCTGTGTTGAACCTACACAAACTTTTCACTCATGAAGTTTGTCATCCTTTTGTTACAAATAAGTCAATTCCTCTACTCATAGCAAGGGTGGCAGTACTATTGTTAACAAGGTACTCTTGTTTTGTTACCATGCGGTTTACAGCAGCTTTCAGCATGATTAGAGGACATGCTTACTTTAGCTAGGGGTTCAACAGGAACTCTGTGCACACCAACACTCTCACCATTGCTGCCAAGAATTTTTATTTTAAGATAAAATAATTCATCCCAGAAACTTTCTCCTTCGCTGTATATTTCCTGGTTCCACCCCCCAAAGGCAAGCAAAAGCCAGTCAGAAGGCACTAGTACCATCAGTAGTAGCACTGATCTAGGCCACAATCATATAGGTTATGAGCAGTTGCTATGAGAGCATGTTGCATCCTGCAGCAGCTCCTTAATTTGGCCCCCTACCCTGGTCAGGAACTCAGTTTTCTGGCCACAATTTATGTTCAGATTTAAAAGAAATAAATCAAGGAACTGCAAGCATCTGATAAAATGGTGTGTAGCCACCATTTTATCATCTTATGCACTTCCTAACCATAATCACCTGGGAACAACACATACTGGAGAATGCCAGAATGGATGATGCGGGATGGATCACCTAATAATTGCCCTATTCTAGTAATTCCCTCTTAAGCACCTGACACTGGCCAATGTCAGAAGACAGGATATTTTGCAAGATGAATTATCAATATTACCCAGTGTGTCCATTCTTATGTCAATATGTTTGTCAATGCACTGAAAGCATTCAGCAGTATTTAACCAGATGCTGGTGTCCACCTTTTCTGTTGTGTGTGTTTAGCTATTAAAGAAAGTTCTCAAGTATTATAAACTGGAATGAAATTTAGAAATATTTCTCAATATTACACAGACTAAAGCCCAGAGACTGCATACATATCTCTGTAGCCTCATAGTAGGGGAGGTCTAGGTTGGATGTTAGGAAAAACTATTTTACTAGGAGGGTGGTGAAGCACTGGAATGGGTTACCTAGGAAGGTGGTGGAATCTTCATCCGTAGAGGTTTTTAAGTGCTGGATTGACAAAGCCCTGGCTGGGATGATTTAGTTGGGGTTGGTCCTGCTTTGGCCAGGGGGCTGGACTCGATGTCCTTCTGAGGTCTCTTCCAGCCTAGGATTCTATGATTCCATAGAATCCAGTGAGATGCTTCCTTTGAGTAAATCTAAACATGTGCACAAGTATTTGAAAATTTGATTCCTCTTTGTCTGAAAAAGAATTGCATTAGAGGGATCCTCCCTTACTACTGTTTCCCTGAGATGAATAAGCCTAATGACAAAGAATAAGCCTAATGACAAAGCAGAAATTTAACATTCAGTGATGTAGTAGCCATGTTGGGCTCAGTATATTAGAGAGACAAGATCGTGAGGTAAGCAGTGAGCTTGAAAGATTGCCTCTGTTATGAATAGAAGTTGATTCAATAAATGATTACCTCACCCAACTTGTCTCTCAAAGGGTATGTCTACACTACCACCCTAGTTCGAACTAGGGTGGTAGTGTAGACATACCCAAAGGTAGAAATATTACAGAGACCTGTCACTTGATAAATAACCATGCCTTCCTGCAATATCCCCTGTTACACAAAACTCTCAGCAAACCGCAATATAATGGATACCATCCCTTTCCTTGTTTTTTTCTTAATGTTGGAAACCAATATTGCCAGAAAAAAGATCAATCTGCTCTCAGAAAGAACATGTATTCTGAACTTCATCTAAGACTGCATCCATTGGGTATCATTTAACATTGTCTAAGGGCTTGTCTTCACTACAGTGTGGATCAATGTTGTGGTGATTAATCCACTAGGGGGGGTCAAAGACACATTAAATCGACCCTTAATTGCTCTCCCATTGACTCTGATACTTTACTGGGATGAAAAAAGTAAGAAGAGTTGATGGAAGAGTAACTTTTGTCAACCCAGAATATAGTGGACTCTGTGGTAAGTAGATCTTATCTACATCCACTTGAATTATGCTACTAACGTAACTCAAATTGCATAGGTCAGATTGACTTTTCCACATTGTGTAGACCTGTCCTATAAAAAAGGCAGGCATTCTCTTTTTGCCTTTTCTTTACACTTAATGGCTGTGTCTAGACTGCATTCCTTTTTCCGTAAAAGGGATGCAAATTAGACACATCGCAATTGCAAATGAAGCGGGGATTTAAATCCCCCCCGCTTCATTTGCAGAAAAATGGCTGCCTCTTAAAATAAGGAATAAGGGATCTTTCGGAAAAGGCTTTATTTTCCGAAAGATCCATGTCTAGACTGGCGCTTTTTTCCGGCAAAGCTCCGAGCCGGAAAAAAGCGGCAGCCATTTTTATGCAAATGAAGCGGGGGGGATTTAAATCCCCACTTCATTTGCAATTGCGATGTGTCTAATTTGCATCCCTTTTACGGAAAAGGGATGCAGTCTAGACACAGCCAATGTGTTTATCTCCCTCCACCAGTCGTGGTTAAAAGCCTAACAAGAAAAAAAATTGATTACCATAATATAAAAATGCTAAGCCAGGAATAAGGAACTTTATACTTGTTTTACCTAGTAAAGAGGGGGAAAAAGGCCTTTCTTTCTCTATGTTATTGTACTTTCATCAGGTACCTCAGTACCAGCCATAGGGCAATAGACTACTTTATCAAAGAAAACTAGTTCACTGCTCAATTCCTTCAGACTGGTGCCCTGGTTTGCTATTTTGGTAAGGGTGAAAACTGCCCTAAATGCTAAGGCCTTCCAGTGAGGAGGGAGGAGGAATTTTACATTGTTTTCTCGGGTCAAAGGGATTCCAGGAGGCAGTCTTAAAAGCCTAACTTAAGACCTTTAAAATAATTTGACTAGGATGTACAAACAAAAATATTGATTTGTTTACACAAATAAAACTCATGAGAAATCTGGCTCAGCTCTCAAGCCCAGCTGTTGTGATTCACTCTGTTTTGGTTTTGAAATTCTTGCAATTTAGCAAGTGCTAAATGGATGCAGCTGTGTTACAGTTCTGACTGGCAGAGGTTTGCACCTGAGGTGAAATAAAAATGAGCTGGGCAGTTAAATATTAAAAGAAAGCATTACGGATCTTATTTCCTTTTGTGTGGATTTTGAGCAATGAATTGCTAGAATTAATGGCATGTATAGGTATATTACTAAACCAGAAGTCTGGGGCAGGGAGTACTTGATCTGTACACTCACTCACCCAGGCTATGTCTACACTGCAGAGCTCTGCACGTTCAATGAATGCGTCCACTTTTTCGGAACAGATTCCTAAAAAGCGGACGCGTTCTTTCGGCATCTCTGTATTCCTCACTGTATGAGGAATGAGGGATGTTCTGAAAGAGGAGGTTTTTCTGAAATTTGGCCCCAGGTAGATTGGCCAAATTTCAGAAAAGCTTCTTAGAAAAAAAAGTGGAAAAAGATAAGGAAATTGTGGTTCACCATTTGCATATCTTGTTCCGATATAACCCTACAGTCTAGACATAGCCCCTGTTGTTACATATGGCTTAAAGGACAGAATTAGATGTAACATTGGATCTCATAAAAATATTAATATCCAAATCTGAACCTCTACAACAATCATGCATATTCAGAGGATGAACTTTATTTTGGATTATTATAAAAACTGGGACCAGGTAGGACATCCTTGCTCCTGCAATTAGATGCATGCTAGCAAACCCTGTAGTGCCTGTAGAGTGGCACAAGGGGATTTGCCTGTCTTCTCTCAACAGGAACATATTCAGTGAAGAATCTCAGTATTGAAACTTAACAATGCCAGAATCTCACAAGCAATTATTCATCCTGGGGGAGGTTATGCAGCCATTCTATGATCACAACAAGGAATGAGACCCTGCACTCTAACTCCTCTATAACTCCTTTCTCATGTGAGGTTTAGGGGAACCAAGTGAGCCCCATCTCAGTCTGTGCTGGACCATTGAGATTCATACCCCAAACCTGAAAAATATATACTGAATCACAAATCTGAGTTTAATTAACTCTCAGCTGTTAATTGGGTCTACAGAACCAAACACTACACTGCCTCCTGAAGAAGTTGTGATAAACATCTAACACATATTAAACCTCAATTCCTGATTGGCAAGAGGAAATTAAAAAAAATATTCTGAATTACGTAATTTTGTATTAAGTAGGCCTTATCTGGTGCAAAAGTCTTGTCTTAGGCCTCTGCATGGAGAAAAAACGTAGGAGATAATTGTGACCTCTCTGAGCAGGGTATCAGACCTTATTGCTTTAGTTCATTGTTCAGATAGGATGTGTCACTGCACCCTTTCCTCAAAATAAGCTATGCAATTTGGGCTACATAAATTGCATAGCTTATTTCAAGGTAATTTTGAAATTGCTTATTTTGAAATTTGGCACTGTCTACCTAGTGCCAACTTTTAAAATAAAATGCTATTCAGAAATGTCCCTTAACCCTTGTACAGTGAGGTTTACAGGAATGTTGCAATAGCAGACCCGTTATATTTTGATATAATGGGCTTATAAGATGAGGAATAGCTATTTCGGTATAATGGAATTTATCCAGAAATAGCTCTGCTGTGTAGATGTAGGCATTGGGAGCTTCCTCTCAGCCCTCTTTTGAGAGTAGGTGATCCAGTCACTTTCTAGTTGAGTTACTGTAAATCAAGGATATCAGCATTGGTGCATTCTAGTCTTTATATTAGAGCTATTCGAATTTTGCATTTGAAAAAAGTTTTAACAGTAAGAAAAGGACAGTTCTTGGAAGTGAAAATGTAGAAGTGTCTTTTCATTTTTTCAATTTCTTTAAATAAGTTTCAATTGGACTATATATTTTTATCTAGCTAGCTCCAGTTTATGTTTTCAGGCACATTTTTCTTATGTTTCCTTATCTCTTACAAAATATATGAAGGGATTAATTTGATTGCTGGGTTTGGATGGTCAACCCCAAGAAATAGCTGTTTGCCTAGTTAGGGTAGTTTTCCCCTGGAAAGGCTAGCCTCCTTCTGTTATGGAGGAATCCCCCTGATAACAGATGGCCTGCCAGTGGTAAGGTTTATATCCTTTTAAGTTTGGAGAAAAGTCATTTTAAGTTTTACACCCATATTTGCACTGGACTGAGTAAAGAACACCACCTCTGTAGACTACAATGCCCTGACCAAAAGTGTTAAATATATGAAGGGATTAATTTGGGTTACTGGACCTATATATGAAACATTTTTTCATGAGTGGATACCTCACAAGAATGAGATAGATGATCTCCCTGTCAGAGACAAAATGGAAGTAGAGGAACTTCAATTGATAGGTGAGGACCAGGTAGATAATGATTTATCATTTTATCTACTGTTTTTACCAATGACACTTTTATTAATTTAGATGAGGACAGTTTTAATCCAAGTTGTAAGTATTTGGATACCTTGGACGATCCCTAATTTAGTGAGAATGGACATTTTAGCTTTAATTTTACTATTTTAAATAACACAGAGCAACTCATGGACTGACAGAATATTTTATTTAGACTATTCCATAAATTGTTTTAATTGTCTCATTGTCCCACAAATTGCAGCTATATTTGGAAAGTGGACAATATACCATGGTACTACCACAAGTGTGAGCCCAAAGTGGTGGCTACTCTGGAAGTGGGCTATGTCTCCATGATCTGTCAGTCGGCTTTCCATACTAGGGGTACGTCTAGTCTGCGCACCTTTTTCGACAAAGGCTTTGTTGACAGATACTGTCGACAAAGCCTCTGTCAAAAAAAAGCATCTAGACTACAACCAGTGCCGTCGACAAAGCAAGCTGCTTTTTTGAAAGAGAGTCTAGATGCGCTTTTTTGAAAAAGCACAGTTTGCATGCAATAGTGCCTTTTTTCAACAGAAAAGGCGTTATTCCTCGTAGAATGAGGTTTACCGCTGTCAACAAAACTGCCGCGTTCTGTTGACTTACTGTAGGCAGAACGCAGTGGTAGTGTAGATGCAGGTATAGTTTTGTCAACAAAAGCCCTCTTTTGGCCACAAAACCCTGCAGCCTAGACATACCCTAAACGAGAACTGAGCAAGCATTTTAGACACAGGCAGTCTGCAGTTAGGCATGAACAAAGAAAAGAAGGCAAGAGGGCTGGAATGATGTTTAGGACTCTACTTGATCTCATATTTGGACTGAACAAAAAGTTGTACTTCTTACCTATTTAGAGAGGAAATTTATCCATTTAGAGAGGGAAGAGAAACATACATAAGTGCATAGAAAGAGAATTAGAAACAAAAACTACCAAAGAAATGTCTGATGAGAATTGGGAAAGAAGAGGGCTAAGAAGGATGTGGTTATTGATGAACAGCATAATGAAGCAACAGATAAGGAGTTTATATTAGAGTCTCCTGCCTCGACAGAAAAAAAAATGTCATTAAGAGAGCACTCATCTGTGTATAATGAGGGTGTATTGTGAAGACAAGGCAGGCAAAGTAGAAAGGCTGAATAATTTTTAAATAGTCTGAATAAAATTGGAATGTTGGTAATAGAAGATCATATGGCTTTGGTTGGGTGGACAAGCATAGCAAAATTATGTAATTCATTGGTTGAGGTTGATATGAGTAAGGATGATTAGGAATAGAAATAGGATAAGGAACAAAGTGAAGGCAAATAGGAATAGGCAATCTACTTCTATTCAGAGTTATGCCACTAAGAAGGCTCATTATAAATTTTACCAACAATTATTTGCTAAAAACAAATATTAGCTCACAAAATTAAGAGAACCTGATAGAGCTAAATGCAATATTCTCCTTACTGAGACTGAAAAATATTTGTAGATAAATAAGATATAATTTGGTCATGGAAGTGCAATAGGGTGGCCCCCATTCATCAAGATTGTGGATAATGATTTATTACTGAGTATGATCTTGACAGCAAAAGTCAGGGAGTCCTTGAGAGAGATTCATAAAGATAGTGCCTGAAGCCCTTAAAAGGTTACTGTTAATGATTTTTGGGAAATTATAAAAGTGGACTCTCAAATTCTTACAAAAATATACAGGTGCAGCCAGTTTTAAAGAAAAGAGAACTATGTTAATCTCAGATATACAGAATGAGGAAAAATTAGCTAAACTATCCTCTTAAAGACTGTTGACCATAGGATATGTTTGAGTTAGCTTATAAAGAAAATTTTAGCTAAAGGGACTGATGATTACAGTTAAAATTTGTTATAGACCAAAGGACTTTATTTCAGCTCCAGGATGTGAAGGAAATATTTAGATTTTAGATCATTTAATTAGGTGAGGAAAGCAGAATGGAGATGGATTAGCTATTGTATTTCATGATTTGACTAAGCCTTTGAGTAGAACATGAAGCACATTCTGTCCAGCCTTAAATGGTTTGGGATTGATGATTTTTATAGAAATTATTGGGGGCTTGGATAGCAAGTGTGTGAGAAATGTATGAAGTCCATCACTACACAGAGTGGGGTTAAACAACGTTATCCTTTGTCTCCAATTTTATTCAATGTAGCTATTGATCCCTTTTTAGTTAAATTACAATCTGAGATTTGGAGTTTCAAGTGGATTTTACCAGAGGTAGGTTATAAATCTTAGGAATTTAAACTGCTTTTGAAGGAACACCAATTTATGAGTCAATGTTAAAAAGACTAAAGGCTTTAATGTATTATCTAAATACAAGACTTGTGTAATTAACCCCAGGGAAAATTGGAGGCTGGGGAGAGAGTGTACTGCATAGGTACACCAGGTTCATTTGAAAAGTACTTGGAGGTAACAATAGACACCTGCATAGGGGTTATTGGTTTGTGTCTCAAGGATAAATTGGCCGAGTGGTATGACACTTTTTTTAGGGCTCTTCTTAAACCTGCCCTCAAATTAATGATTTTACAGACAAATGTTTTACCTCAGTTATTTTATCATTTGCTTTTAGTCAAGCCTCCTTTTTATATTTTAAATTAACTTGATGGTTTAGTTAGGAAAGTTGTTAAATGATTTTGTATCTCCCACAAAGTACTACAAAAGTGCATCTGCACAGTACCCTAAACTCGAAATAAGATATGCAATTTGCACTTTGCAAATTGCATATCTTATTTTGAATCTATTTTGAAATAGCTTATTTTGAAATTTGGCATGTCTGCACGGTGCCAAGTTTCAAAATAACATGCTATTTCAAGACATCCCTTAGCCCTTATGGAATGAGGCTACATCTACACTGAGGGTTTTTTGCGGAAGAGGATATACAAATGGAATATTCATTTGCATACTTTGCACGCTCATTTTCATATCCTCTTCTGATCCTTTTTGCAGAAGAGTTTTTGCCATTAAAAAGCCCCCTGAAGACTGGGACATTTGTCGGAAAAAACCCCTTTTGCGCAAGATCCTGTGAACCTCGATTTTTGAGGAATAAAGGATCTTAAACAAAAGGGTTTTTTTCTGACAAATGGCCCAGTCTACACAGGGCTTTTTAATGGCAAAACCTCTTCCTCAAAAAGGATCAGAAGAGCATATGAAAATGAGCGTGTAACATATGCAAATGAGCGCACTATTTGCATATCCTCTTCCGCAAAAATCCCACAGTATAGATGTAGACTGAGGGTTACCAGGATGCTGAAATAGCGTACCCATTATTTCAAAATATATTTTGAAATAACAGGCAGCTTGTGTAAACCCATGGTAGCTATTTCAGTAGCTACTACCTCCAGTATCCCGAAATAGCCGCGCAATGTAGACATACCTCAGATGGGTTATTTTATGTTAAAGGAAGAGATGGAGGGCTAGCACTAAGTTTAATTTCAGATGCCTAACATGCTGATCCATAAGTGAAGGAAGCATAAAGGACAATTGGATTGATCTATCCTTTTATTATTCTGGAGAGAATTTAGTGGGTAAGATCCTGATATATAGTGCTGCTACTCTAAACCCAAAGAAATGGAGAAAGGACGAATTTTTCAGACGGTGTCAGGGTGTAAGGATTATTTATTTTAAGAATAATATAATTAGTAATTTGTTCTTGAAAAGATCTTCTGTCATTAAATCCGCCTCTAATTGCTGCATTGTAGTTGAGGGTGAATGTTTAGCTAATTAGGGGGATATTAGCTAAAGGAAAAGAGGGAGTAAATGCCATGTGCAGTGGGTGTGAAAAGGTGAGGGAGACAGTCCCACATATATCCAGACAATGTTATACAACTAAAGACGTGCAGATTAGAAGACATCATAGGGTAATTTCTGTGGTGACTGATAAAGTTTGTAAATTTAGATAGAAATCAATAGTGGAACCTCATTTAAGGAATAGCGAAAGGAATTTGTGTACATTTGTTCTCTGACTCCATTGCCAGCCTGCTTGGAGCCAGGCTGGGGACTGAAAGGGCTACAGTAGAAACAGTAGAATCAGGCAGCAGCAGAGATTAAACAAAACAAAGAAGTGCATGTACAGTACAGTACTGTTAAATGTAAATGACTAAAGTTTTAAAAAAGTTTTGACAGGGCCAGCAAGCTGTTTCAATGCTTGATTCATTTACAATAAGATGGTTAAAAGCAGCATTTTTTCCCCTCCATAGTAGAATTTCCATTCCCAAGGCATTCATAACTCCGGGGTTCGACTTAGAACCCTCTGCTGGCATTAATAGGGTGGCTTCACCCTGGAGTCTTCAGGACACACAATACTTTGGACCAATGACAGCTCAGGGCTGCACAGCCCCTAACAAGGGTACTGCCTGACTAGACAAAAAAACAACAAATGGGCTGGTAGCACTTTATAGACTAACAAAACATGTAGATGATATCATGAGCTTTCGTGAGCACAACCCACTTCTTCAGATGAACAGAATATGAGTAGGGGAATATGAAAACTCGCAATAAATAGGTGAGGGAAAGGAGAGGGGGGAGAAAAAGAAAACAAGAATCTAGAATCTGACTCACCTGAGAAAGGGGGAGAAACTGTTACAAATGTCATAGTAAGTGCAAGGGAAAGAAAAAAAAGAAGGAGGTTTAAGCCACATCCCAGGAGCAGGCCTACATAAGAATTTACCTCAGCATACCTCAGCATAGCTGAGGTCATTTTTCCTCAAGGAGGGACATTGAAATGGTGAAGTTGTGTTTAAGGGTACTTGTCTTACCTGTTAATACTGTAGTTTATTAGTTTTGGATACAGGAAGATGAAAGGAGATATGGAAGGGACAAGAAGTTAATGAAACTCCACATACTCAAGTTTCATATTATGGGTGCATCTACATACCCTTACCTCAAAATAAGCTACGAGTTTGCACTACACTAATTGTGTAACTTATTTTGAGGTTATTTTGAAATAGTTTCTTTTGAAATTTGGCACTGTCTACACAGTGCCAAATTTCAAAATAAAACGCTATTCCAACAAGTCCCTAAACCCTTGTGGAATGAGGGTTACAGGGATGCTGAAATAGCGCCCCCGTTATTTTAAAATATATTTCAAAATAATGAGCAAGTTTAAAGATGTGGATTTGCTATTTCGGGATACTTTCCCACTGTGTAGACATAGCCTATTTGAACAGAGGGTGAAACTCATCCCTACAGAAAGGCCTAGCATAACTTAAGCCCTTCTCCCATAGTACATAGTATTTGTGCTGGCCTTCTGTCCAGGGGTGAATTTAATCCAGAATGAATTGATTTTTGTTACACACATGCTTTGATTAACAATTAATACAACTGATGTAAGTACATGCATTGTTCTCAGAGAAAACTTGAAAACAGTGTGTGTTGGGATGATTCAGCACAGTTTACTCTTTGTCATGTTAACATCTCTGTGAAAACATGATTGTGAGCATCTTGCAGTCAGTGAGTAATTAAAATGTAGTTTCACTTCCTCACATACTCCCTGTCTACAAATTTCCCTGTGTCCAAACGCAACAAACAAACAAAAAACAAATAAAATACCCCCAACCCAACCACCTCTGAAAAGTGCAGAGAAAAGAATATGCTCTAGAATGAAACTGTAACTGAAAGCAGCAAAATAGAGCAATTGTGATGAGTGTTTCAGAAGGGAGAGACGCAGCAGAGAAGAGCACTTTAAAATGGAATGCAGCAGCACAAGGGAGCACTTTCCATAACAGAGCAGATAATCAGCAAGGCAGGGCAGAACTGCATTTTATCACAGAATGCAGACTGCATGGCAGCAAAAGATAGTGCTTCAAAGCCAGACAGAGGCAGTGCAGTGAGGTTGGCAGCACAGGACAGCACTTTTCCTAACAATGCAGACAAACACTGTGGGCAGCCTGCTTACTTCCATTGAGAACTGATGAAATAACGCCGCTTTTGAAGAATATCATTAGATGGGACTAATTTTTCAAACTGGAAGCTTCCAAAAAGATGTGGGTTTTTAAAAAATGTGCCAGGACACTTGTTGCATATAGATGCTTTGAAAATGTCTAATACTTGGAATTTCTACTCCAAACAAGCATTTTGGATTTGAGCATAGTTCAAATATTAGAATTTTGTATTTTGTTTGCCCTTCCACAATATTGATCTATATATTGAGTCGGGGTATGTCTACACTGAATTCCTCTTTTGAGAGAGGAATTCAAATGGAGCTGAGCGAAATTGCAAATGAAGCACAGATTTGAATTTCCCACACTTCATTTGCATAATTGCGTCCGGGCGCTATTTTGAAATACCATATTTTGAAAAAAGAAACGCTGTCTAGATGCCATTATTTTGAAAGAAAACTC
Organism: Pelodiscus sinensis; assembly: GCF_049634645.1. Taxonomy (NCBI): domain Eukaryota; kingdom Metazoa; phylum Chordata; order Testudines; family Trionychidae; genus Pelodiscus; species Pelodiscus sinensis. Next base: position 75,996,681 of record NC_134711.1, read on the forward strand.
TTCTTTCGAAATTACCCTTACTCCTGGACTGTGTCTACATTGGCAAGATTTTGCACAAAAGCAACTGCTTTTGCGCAAAATCTTGCCACCTATCTCCACTGGCCGTGAGTATTTGCGCAAGGACACTGATGATCTACTGTATGAAATCAGCGCTTCTTGCACAAATACTCTGACGCTCCCACTCAGAGATAAGTCCTCTTGCGCAAGTGTTCTTGCGCAAGAGGCCAGTGTAGACAGGTAACATCAATTTCTTGCGCAAGAAAGCCCGATGGCTAAAATGGCCATCAGAGCTTTCTTGCACAAGAGAGCATCTACACTGGCACGGATGATTTTCACAAAAGCAAATCTTTTGCGCAAAGACACATGCCAGTATAAATGCTCTCTTGCGCAAATACTTTTAACGGAAAAACTTTTCAGTTAAAAGTATTTGCGCAAAAACATGACAGTGTAGACGCAGCCCTGAGATTTAAGGGTAATTTTGAAAGAAGGGTTTTCTTTTGAAATAACCATGTCTAGACAACATTTCTTTTTTTTTAAATAGGGTATTTCAAAATAGCACCTGGACATGATTATGGAAATGAAACATGGGAAATTCAAATCCGTGCTTCATTTGCAATTTTGCTCAGCTGAATTTGCACTCTTCTCTTGAAAGAGGAATGCAGTCCAGACATACCCTAAGTGTCTTAGAATTTTGTTTGAAAGTTAATCTAGAAATATACAATAATATTAATTATGACTGACCTTTGGCAGATACATTAATGTATACTGCCCTGTTGGAGAGCTGAATGGTGCCCTTTACCCATCTTTACAGACAAGATCACATTATACAGGCAGTCCCCGACTTACGCGGATCCGACTTATGTCGGATCCACACTTACGAACGGGGCTTTTCTTGCCCCGGAGCTCACGGGCGGCGTGTCGCCACCCGTGTCCTCCGGGGCGAGAAAAGCTTCTCCCGGTCTCCCTGGCCTGCTGGGGGGTCCAGCAAAGCCGCTGGACCCCCCCAGCAGACCAGGGACACCCGAGCAAAGCTGCCGCCTGGGCGGCTTTGCTCGTTTGCCCGGAAGCAAAGCCGCCACCTGGGCGGCTTTCCTCCTGGGCAAACGAGCAAAGCCGCCCAGGCGGCGGCTTTGCTTGGGTGTCCCTGGTCTGCTGGGGGGGGGGGGGGGTCCAGCGGCTTTGCTGGACCCCCACAGCAGACCAGGGGGACAGGAGCAAAGCCGCAGAGCATGCCCGCAGTGGGACAGCCCGCACGTGCTTGGGCTGTCCCGCTGCGGGCATGCTCCGCGTCTTTGCTCCCCATCTCCCTGGTCTGACCAGCAGACCAGGGAGATGGGGAGCAAAGCCTCGGAGCACGCCAGCAGTGGGACAGCCAAGGCACGTTGGACTGTCCCGCTGCCCGTGTGCTCTGCGGCTTTGCTCCGGGTCTCCCAGATCAGCAGACCAGGGAGACAGAGCAAAGCCGTGGAGGACTTGGGCGGTCCTGCCACCCCCGTCTCCCTGGTCTGCTGGGGGGGGGGTGCAGCTAGTGCCACCCCACAGCAGACCAGGCTTTTCTTGCCTACCCCTGGGATAGAGCAGCTGGGGGCTGCCGGGTTGGTCCTGCAGCGCCGCTCCGGACCAACCGGGCAGCACCCCAGCTGCTCTGCCCCAGGCGTCCTGATTCAGCCGCTGCTGGTCAGTTTCAGCAGCGGCTGAATCAGGACGCCTGGGGCAGAGCAGCTGGGGTGCTGCTGGGTTGCTCCAGTAGGACGGAGGAGCCACGCTACTGGAGCAACCCAGCAGCACCCCAGCTGCTCTGCCCCAGGCGTCCCCAAGTCAGCCACTGCTGAAACTGACCAGCAGCTGACTACAGGAAGCCCGAGGCAGAGTTGCTCTGCCCCGGGCTTCCTGGAATCAGCCGCTGATCAGTTTCAGCAGCAGCTGACTTGGGGATGCCTGGGTTTCTTAAGTTGAATCTGTATGTAAGTCAGAACTGGCATCCAGATTCAGCCGCAGTTGAAACTCATCAGTTTCAGCAGCGGCTGACACCAGTTCCAACTTACATAGAGATTCAACTTAAGAACAAACCTACAGTCCCTATCTTGTACGTAACCCGGGGACTGCCTGTAAATGAAAATCTAACTATGTGAGCAGAGGAGAAAAGCTTCATAGGGAGTGTGTTGCTGCGATGCCATACTCCCAGTTGGGGGAGGTGGAGCAGCAGCAAATAAAACTGCTTTCCCTTCCATATCCCAGCTGCCCCCAAATCAGGGGTATCCGGAGCATGGAAGTTCAAGTGTAGGAAAGGGCATTATTAAGGTGAGAGCTTAGCAAAATTCAGAAATCTGTATATGGCTAATGAGACCAACCCCATTTTCATTAGGCAAGATTTTTTTAAGATGTTTGAAAGAGATACAACCCTCATGCTGTAGGACATACATTGGTGCATGAGAGTTTGGCAACTATTAAGAAGAAACTTCTAATATTCCATTATTGCTTATTTAATCATTTTGCAAATCTTTCTCAGATGCATCTCGTATTGACCAATTAATAAGGAATTAGGTGTTGTTCGACTAATCTGGAATGGCAATTTTTATGTTCAGATGACAAAGCATCAAGGGTATGTCTATACTACAGCGCTAATTCGAACTAAGCTAATTAGAACTAACACGTCTAGAACTAAAAACTAGTTCGAATTAGCATTTTGCTAATTCGAACTAGCATGTCCACATTAAGTGGACCCTGAACCGGGCTTAAGGATGGCTGGAAGCAGTGCCAGCAGGGCATCAGAGGAGGACTTAGAGCATGGAGATGCTGTCTCAGGCTAGCCGAGGGCTGCGCTTAAAGGGAGCCGACCCCCACCCCGGACAGAGAGTTCTCAGGGGTGCCCCGCTTGCAAACCAGTCCTGGCTTGGAGTGCCCGGAGTGCCCACACTGGGCACATCACAGCACTCGGCCATCAGACCGGCTGCACTTGCCGCAGGCTGCCATCTGGGGAGAGAGGGTAATTGGGGGGCTGCAGGAGAGCTTCCACCCCCAGAAGCCCGCAGAGCCAGCCCAGTCCTCCCCATCGGGGGCTCGTACCCCATTCCTCCCTCACCTCCTTCCACTTACCCTTCCCTAGCCCCTTTTCTTGATGTACAAAATAAAGGACAATTGTGTTCCAAAATGGAATTTGTCTTTATTGAACAAAACTGGGGGAGACTGGGAAAAGGAGGTGGGAGAGGGGAAGAGAGAGGTTGGGAGAGGGGAGGGCAACTACAATGATCAGGGGTTGGGAATAGGTCCCATATGAAGAGAGGCTAAAGAGACTGGAACTTTTCAGCTTAGAAAAGAGGAGACGGAGGGGGGACAGGATAGAGGTGTCTAAAAGCAGGAGTTGGGTGGAGACGGTGCATACAGAAAAGTTCTTCATTAGTTCCCATAAAGAAGGACTAGAGGACACCAAAGGAAAGGAATGGGTAGCAGGCTTCAAACTAGTAACAGAAAGTTGTTCTGCACAAAGCAAAGAGTCAACCTGTGGAACTCCTTGCTGCAGGAGGCTGTGAAGGCTAGAACTGGAACAGAGTTTAAAGGGATGTGAGATCAAGTCATGGAGGTTGGGTCCATGGAGTGGTATTAGCCAGGGGGTAGGAGTGGTGTCCCTGCCCAAGGTTTGTGGAAGACTGGAGAGGGATGGCACGAGACAAATGGCTTGGTCACTGTCTTCGGTCCATCCCCTCCAAGGTCCCTAAGGTTGGCCGCTGTCGGCAGATAGGCTACTGGGCTAGATGGACCTTTGGTCTGACCCAGGACGGCCATTGTAAACTCAGGGCTCAGTGTCGGGGGTCTCAGTGGACCCCCTTGATTTTCATGCACACCTGCTCCTGGGTGGCCAGGCTGGCAGCTCTCCTGCCCTAAATGGCCACTTTCCTGTGCCTAGTGCGGAGATCGTGGACGAATTCCACGATGTCCGCACTAGCCCAGGCGGGTGCCCGCCTCTTGTGGTCCCGGACAAGCTCCCGGGAGCCCCCAGCCTGGTCCCGGGAAGAGGGGGAGGGCTGGGGGGCATCGGGTGGCTGGCTTGAGCCGTGCCAGGTGCAGGGTCTGCTGGCTGGGTGCTGGCAGGTTTGCACCTGGCACGGGCACCGTAGCCAGCCCGTGCCCCTTTAAGGGGTCCAGGGCTGGGAGGGGGGCAATAGAGTTTCCCTGGTGTTGGCCAGAGTGGCCACCAGGGAAATCTGGGGAGGGCTAGCCTCCCACTAGTTCGAATTAAGGGGCTACACACCCCTTAATTCGAACTAGCTAGTTCGAACTAGGCTTAATCCTCGTAAAATGAGGATTACCTAGTTCGAACTAAGCTCTCCGCTAGTTCGAATTAAGTTCGAACTAACGGAGCGCTAGTGTAGCGCCTATGAAAGTTAGTTCGAACTAACGTCCGTTAGTTCGAACTAACTCTGTAGTGTAGACATACCCCAATATTGGAATAAATTGCCAAGGGAGGTGGTGGAATCTCCCTCTCTGGAGATATTTAAGAACAGGTTAGATAGACATTTGTCAGGGATGGTGTAGACGGAGCTTGATCCTGCCTTGAGGGTGGGGGGGCTGGACTCGATGACCTCTCGAGGTCCCTTCCAGTCCTATTATTCTATGATTATTCTATGAATATATTTGTCTTCATCCCCATCTCTCTCCATATTTTTGAGTTCCAAACAAGCAATGAATGAAATTGTTGCCATCAAAGTCAATGGCAAAACTCCTTTGACTTCAAGGGGACATGGATTATACCAAGTATGACTGCCTAACATTACCATCATGTACGGCTTATAAAAACGACTCATTGTTAATATTTTGTACAATTTTGTGATCATTTCACTAGCATCTGAATATCTTACAAAACAGAATAAAATTTAATCAGTTTCTGGCTGAAATATATTATATCATATCATGCTGTCATACATTTCATTAAACATATAATGGAAACATGTTATGAAATGAAGTAATAATCTGTTCATACTGCAGACCTTTCCAATGTCTTTTCTTTAAAAAAAAAAACTGCCATAAAAAGCCATAATCAAATCTTAGCACAAGAAATGGAATTTTGGTTTATCATTATAGAAACATTGAGTTGGACAATATCTTTATCAGTTTGTGTTTCCCTGATCTATACAACATATGACAGTCTGAAAAGAAACTATTCAGCAATAAGCATAAATTTTATTATCCTCGCAGAATAATACTGAACTCCTATATTGTCATCGTTAGTATAAGAAGACATATCAAAACTGAACAGTAGATATTCAAGTTGAAATTCTAGCTCTATTGAAGTCAGTGGAAGTTTTTCAACTGGCTTCACTAGAACCTGAATTTCAGACGTAGGCCAAGACTACAGTACAGAGGAAATTTGAATTAAGATACACAACTCCAGCTACATCAATTACATGTCACACCTTAATTCAAGTTTTTGTGCAGTCTCTACAGTGGGAGGACAATGGGAGCAAATATTCTCATTGGCTTCCCTTACTCCTTGCAAAAAGCAGGAGTACTGGTGCTGAAGGGGGTGCCCTCTGAGTTCGATTTAGCAGGTCTTTACTAGATCCACTAAATCAAACACTAGAAGATTGATTGCAGCAGCATCGATCCCCCATAGGGAAGACATGGCCTTAGGGTGTGTCTAGACTACAGGGTTTTGTCAACAAAAGTGGCCTTTTATCAACAAAACTATACTTGCGTCTACACTACCGCCGTGTTCTGTTGACAGTAAGTCGACAGAATGCGGCAGTTTTGTTAACAGTGGTAAACCTCCTTTTACGAGGAAGAACGTCTTTGTTGACAGAGATCTGTCAACAAAATGGTGTGTGTGGACGCAGGGAGCCATTTCTGTTGACAAAAAAGGCCTCCAGGAAGAAGTCCTGGTGGACAGTCCATCTGCATGCCTGGCACCTCTCTTGTTCCTGTCTGCAGCCATCTTTTAAAGGGATAGGCACCTTGCCAGTCATTAGTGACAGGAAACCAGCCACAGCACATAGCCATTCCTGTCCCACAGGATCCCAGGCATGTCCCAGCCCCAAGACCGTGAGGGTTATGGAGGGAAGGCTGTATTTGGCCAGGGCCACACCCCCATAGAGGAGACCCTCGAGAGACTCAGCGGGCTCCTTCAGAGAATCGCTCCCTAAGGGCCTCCCAGATTCGAATGCCAGAATGGTGAGCCTGGCAGATGGCAGCTGTCCGGGGCTATTCAGATTGCCTCTCCATGCCATCAGCACCTGTATCCCACCCTAGGAGGAAGGTCTCCCCTTTTCTCTCCACAAGATTATGGAGAATGCAACATGCAGCCACCACTTCAGGGATGTTGTGTTCCCCCATTTCTAGCCATGGGAGCAAGCAACAGAATCTCCCTTTTAAATGTACAGATGCGCATTCCACCTGCATGCAAGCTCGGCTAAGATGAGCATTAAACTGCTCTTTGCTTGCATCCAGGTGGCCGGTGTAGGGCTTCATCAGCCACAGAATCAGGAGGTAGGCGGCCTCAGCCATAATGCATACCGGCATGTGTACGTCCCCAAGGGCAAGGTCCCAATGTGGGAAAAATGTTCCTGCCCGAAGACTCCGGTACAGGTAGTAGTTCCTAAAGATGTGGTCATCATATGCCCACCCTGACCACCCAACACAAATGTCAGTAAACTGTCCCCGGTGGTTGACCAGGGCCTGGCGCACCATTTAAAAGTAGCCCTTCCTATTAATGAATTGGGCTGCTCGATGGGGCGGTGCATGGATTGGGATGTGTGTCCCATCGAGCGCTCCTCCACAGTTCAGGAAAGCCAAAGGCAGCGAAGCCGGCCATGATGGTGTCCAGGTCTTCCAGATGGATGAGCCGGTTCAGCAGCTCGGAATTGATGGCCCTCACTACCTGCAGAAAGAGACAAATAGACCATAAAAATGTTAGACAGTGTGCCTGAGCCCTTGGGAGGAGAACACCCCCAACCTGCCCCCCCAAAAACCCTGGGAGTCCCCTCCTCAGGACCCCTCCCCCTGAGCAGTGCAGAGTGCAGCATGAGTGGAGGAGCTCCCTCCCACTCTCACTCCACCCTATTCCCCTCTCCTCTGGCAGCTGCAGGAGCAGAGCAATGGCTGTTCAGGGGGCTCCCTTTAAGCATGCGTATCTGTAAAGGGCAGGGAGCAGCACCAGGAAGTAAATGCTGCCCCCATGCCCTGCCAGAAGCGGTACCAGGTGCCTTCTTTTTTCGACAGAGCATCTGCCAGTCTGAACACTGTTGACAAAGTGGATCAATTTTTCGATCCACCTAATGCAGTCTAGATGCCTGTAGTCTAGATGTACCTTTAGTCTGTGTCCAGACTCAGGGGTTTTTTCGAAAAAAGTAGCCTTTTTTCGAAAAAACTTCACCTGCGTCTAGACTGCAGCCGCGTTCTTTTGAAATTAAATCGAAAGGACGCGGCTTTTCTTTCGACGGCGGTAAACCTCATTTCACGAGGAAGAACGCCTTTTTTCGAAAGTGGTCTCTCAAAAAAAGGCATTCTTGAATGCCAACAGGGCTTTTTAGAAAGAGAGAGTATCCAGACTCACTCGCTGCTTTCTTTCAAAAAAGCGCCTTGCTTTTTCGAAAGTACTGCTTGCAGTCTAGACGCTCTTTTTCGAAAGAGGCTTTTTCGAAAGATACTTTCGAAAAAGCCTCTTTCGAAAGAGGCTTGCAATCTAGACATAGTCTAAGGGTACGTCCAGACTACATGCCTCCGTCGACGGAGGCATATAGATTAGCCAGATAGGCAGAGGGAAATGAAGCCGCGATTAAAATAATCGCGGCTTCATTTAAATTTAAATGGCTGCCCCGCTCTGCCGATCAGCTGTTTGTCGGCAGATCGGGGCAGTCTGGACGTTCCCCTGTCGCCAGAAAACCCTTTTGTCGACCGCCCCGTTATGCCTCGTGGGATGAGGCATAACGGGGCGGTCGACAAAAGGGTTTTCTGGCGACAGGGGAACGTCCAGACTGCCCCGATCTGCCGACAAACAGCTGATCGGCAGAGCGGGGCAGCCATTTAAATTTAAATGAAGCCGCGATTATTTTAATTGCGGCTTCATTTCCCTCTGCCTATCTGGCTAATCTACATGCCTCCGTCGACGGAGGCATGTAGTCTGGACGTACCCTTAGAGAACAAACAGGAAAGAGTATTCAGAAGAAGAAAAAGCAGATGATTACTTGTTTATTCAAGTCTCATCAAATGTTCGTGAAGATCCTTAAATTAGGCTATTCTCTAATAGGAAATCAAAATTGGTAAATATAAGTTTGTTATGTGACTATGATTCTCTAAAGTGAAGTGAAAATAGCTTTCATATTATAAATTCCACATTGTGACAATGAGTTTGAGGTGCAACTCATCAAATACAGCACTGCAGAGCTACAAGTATTCCCTTTGACTAACAAAATAGATTCACAGCTACTAATGCATACTAATCTTGCTTTGTATTTAGCATTTTTAGGCACAATTTCTTAGATTGTTAAGATGATTAACCAGGTCACTAATGAACCAGTTATGAACTTAATATGAAGTCCCATACTTTTAACAACAAAGAACAAAATAAAAAAAATATGCAATACAGTTTTCCAGCAACATAAATAGATTTTGTTGTTCATGAAGGGTATCTCATGCTGCATTGTCAGGAAGATTACTCATCTCTAATTTTGGTCAGTTAAAATTTTACTATAAATATAAGGAGTGAATAGGTGACTTTGTGAATCAGAGTTATAGATTAAGCAAGAGAATGAGGTCAGATAGAGGATGTTTATAGAAGGTTTTAAAAAATCAAGAACAATCTCCTTGAGATGACAGAGTGGAATAGAGAGAAAGTGGCGGCATCAAAAATATAAAAGGGATTAAATATTGAGAAAGGACAGTCCCAGAAGCCAAAGGAAGAGAGTATCTCAGTGAGAAGTGGGTATCTGACTGTTAAAAGAAGCGGAAGAGTCCATGGCAAGCAAGATTCCCTCAGTAAATTGTGTGGGCAGTTTTAGGGAAGCAGATTCAATAAAGCAGTAGCCCGGACAGGATTCAGGGGAGAAAAGAGTATCACCCAAGTACTTCCCTTCCCAGTCTTCTAGTGGTCTTTCCTCCAAATAAACAATGAGCTATTGCTCCTGGAGAAGGTGGTACATAACCATATTTTCCTTATGTCTAGTATTTAAAATCACTTTTGTAGTAATGCCTTTGTGGCTGGGCACTTCTGAGGAATGTCTGGAACAAACAACTCTAGAGACTGTGGTTTTGTTGTTGGTTTGGGGGGGGGGGGATTGTTTTGTTTTCGCACTTCGGGGGAATTTAAAATAAAAATTACCCAGCAATGGGGAATTTTTCTGTTAATAGATTTCAAGGATTTACTCTCTTGTTGGATGACTGGCATCACAATTCAAGAATAACAAGTTATGCTATTATTAACAAGTGATACCTCTTTAATTAGCTTCACTATATTTTGATTCATTGAATTCTTTTATCTCATGAGATATTTGTGAAAAAAAGATGTTTAGGTTTCTTGTTACTTCTGGTTTCAGTTTCAAGCCTATTGGGTAATGAGCTACTTGAAAACTGGGGGTAAAATCTTGATCCCATTGAAGTATGTGACAAAACTTCTATTCAGTAAGGATAGAATTTAACCAGGAATTATATGTAGGTGTTTGTGTGGGTGCAGAGTTCTGTAAAAGCTGACCCATTATGTGTTGCTTGTCAGAGTTCTTCTGATCTACCAATCAATGAACTGGTATCAAGTATGCCCATGGGGTTATCCTCTATCAACACCTTTCTTTGGTCTTCAGTTGGCTCTTCCATGCCTAGATCTTCTCTGATATAACAGAAATCTGACTTAAGGGAAAAGGTATAATATCATTCAACATGATTTGTGGGGAGGAAGAATATAACATGTGTTTTTGTATAACTGCAATCTGACCAGGTGCTGTCCCAAAAGCATACTATCTTCTGGTGCAGCATAACAATGCAAGTAGGCTACCCTCCATACCCTCTTGCTTTATTACAATAATTTTCTACCAGGATAACACCCACTAACTCAGTCCTTTTGTCCCTGGACTCAGAGGCAATCAGTGTTGCTCCTGCTGCTAGTATCTTATTTTTTTATGAGCGAGGAGGCAGCATGGATAATTTACCTTCCTGAGGCTCATCATAGTTAGCAGGGAGAGGGGAGAGCTTTGATCCCTGCACTACAAAGATCCAGATCCCAGGTCTATAAAGATATGTCTACCAACCAGTTAATACCTGCAGCTGACTTAGGCTCACAGGGCTTGGGCTGTGTACATGCTTGGCTTGGTTGGAGTCAGGGCTCTGAACCAACCTGCTACATGAGAAGGTGCCCTAATTCGGACTTCAATCCAAGCCTGAATGTCTACACTGAACTTTTAAGGCCATGAAGAATGAGTCTTATGAGCTAGAATCTGCTGACTAGGGCCAGGTGTAGATGTTTAACTGGCTGAGGAAATACACCAAGGGAACAGTAGCATGAGTTTCCCCCCAACATATTAATTATTCCCTGGGACAACTTCTCTTTCACCAGTATCTGCCTGTGCCATTTCCTAGGGCCCTGTGCATCTCAAAATTTCCCTAACCTTACAGATGAAGCAGAGATAGGCTGTCCCTAGTCTCTGCTACCCTTAAAGGGAACAGATGATCCTGTCAAAAATGTTATTTCTGTGTGTGCTCCTCACTTACCCTATTTAAATCCCACTTTGTGAACCTCAGTTTTCTCCTTTTGAGCACCAGAGGGAGTGTTTAAAAGAACTTACAACTTTTTCATCGGTTCAGTTAAAATCTTAATGTAAAACACACTGTACTTTTATATAATGGTATTTTTCTTCAAAGCTTAAAAAAATTAATTGAATTTTGAATGTGCTGCCTTTCATTTCACCCTATGTAATTATTTCTGCAACACAATAATCATTACATTAACATTCAGCTAGTAATTACTTATAACCTACGAGGTCATATTGTACGATGGCAGATATGTCCAAGGGCATTAAGTCATATATTAATCCTGCTAATTTATTTACAAACTAACTGACTAATGCTCTTGAAACTACATTCTAAAGCCAAAACCAATAACTAGTGTAGTATGAGCAGGGCTGTAGCTGCTAAATTTTACTGCCTCTGTTAATAAGGCATTTAACCAAAAACTGTCAATAGTGCAAGAATAAGTGACAGTAATTAGATTGTAACTTGTAAGTAAATGCAATTACACCTGAGTTTTTTATGAAGTTACATTTCCTAATACAGTTATTTAAAAGTTGCCATATTCATGGATATTCAGCCTTCATCTGGAAGTCATTAAGCCTTGATTATTGCTAGCCATTTAATGACAGACAGAAGCAACTATTGAGGATTGTTGGTCAAGTTTTCAGCCCATTTTCATCCCTAGATTGAATACTAAGTAATCTGTTGAAAATAGTAGCATGGGCTATTGAAGGAATCTATCCACATGAAGGTATCTATTTAAAGGGCATGTATAATGCTATATATTGTATGATTTGATTCACTTACTGGAGTGAAAGAGAGGGAGGAAACAGAGCACAGTGTGAGTGACAAGTGTGGGCTACTCTTTGGTGATCGTGAATATTGTAATTCGCTCTGCTGCTACTAGCTATGCTTCAAGTGATGGTGGAAATATGACCTTAGAGAATAGTCCCACAAGGGAAACTGGGAGGAGGCTATACTAAAAAGTTAGGTCAAGCCAGCTATATCATTCACAGGTGTAAAAAATTTACACCTTGAACAACATAGTCAATTCCCAGTGCAAATAGAATTAGATTAATGGAATAATTCCTCTGTCAACCTTGCTACCACCTCTCTGAGGGTATGTCTAGACTACGGTGCTAATTCGAACTAACTTAGTTCGAATTAATTAATTCGAACTAAGCTAATTTGAATTAGCGCATCTCGAATTAAAAACTAGTTCGAATTAGCAAAACGCTAATTCGAACTAGCACGTCCACACTGATTGGACGCAGGGGCGCATTTAAGGGCAGCTGAAACCGGTTCTGGCTGGGCATCAGGTCAGTAGTTGCTTTGTGTGGCTGCTGTCTGAGGCTATCTGAGGCTCGTGCTTAAAAGGATCCCCCTGGACAGTCAGTTCTCAGCTTTTCCTGCTTGCTTGCCTACCTCACCGAGGGACAGCAAAGCGTTTTTCTCTGCGCCTGTCTGTGTCGGTGCTTCCCTTCGGGGATGCCACCACAGGTGGCAACATGGACACAGAGCTCACCCTGCACTTTCTGGTGCAGTTTCTGGACTTGCTGCTGCAAGCCTGCCAGCAATGGCTGGAGGCTGCCTGGCACCACCTGGTGCACGTCAGCCCCCTGCCTCTCTGCCTGGCCACCCTGGGGACCATGGAGCAGCTGTGGCGGTGCCCAGGCGCCGGCATGCCCCGCGGCATCTGGTGTCTGGACACCAGCAGCGACTGGTGGGACTGCATCGCCCTGGAGAGCTGGAGAGACAGACAGTGGACCCAGAACTTCAGGATGAAGAGAAACACCTTCCTGGAGCTCTGTGAGCGGCTCGCCCCTGCTCTGCGCAGAAGGGACACTCTCATGAGGCCCGCCATCCCCCTCCAGAAGCGTGTGGCCATTGCCCTCTGGAAGCTCTCCATGCCGGACAGCTACCGATCCGTCGGGAACTAGTTCGGTGTGGGGAGATCCACCGTCAGAACAGTGCTCATGCAGGTACGGCACTCGCTGGCCACTGGGCCGGGGGTGAGGGGGGCTGCAAGGAGGGGATGGGCCGCCCCAGGGAAAATGGGGGGATGGGAGGAGGAGGTGAAAGTGCCCCGCACCGGACGGGCCTGTCTCTCCCGGCCGTACTACACACCGCCTGGGGGGGGTTGCTTCCGGGAGTGGGGCGCGGGGCACTGCCAGGGCACGAACACTCCCAGCCACCCGGGCGCCCCACTGATTCATGCTTTGCTGTGTCTCTCAGCAGGTCGTCAAGGCCATCAACCGGGTGCTGCTCCGCAGGGTGGTCCGCCTCGCCGACCCGGACGCCGTCATCCAGGGGTTCGGCGCCCTCGGCTTCCCCAACTGCGGGGGGGCCATCGACAGGATGCACATCCCCATCCGTGCCCCGGAACACCAGGCCTCCCAGTATGTGAACCGCAAGGGGTACTTCTCCATTCTCCTGCAGGCTGTGTGTGACCACCGGGGACAGTTCACGGACATTAATGTGGGCTGGTCCGGCAAGGCACACGACGCCCGGGTGTACCGGAACTCCTCTGTGTGCCAGAGGCTGCACGCCGGGACCTTCTTCCCCGTCCGCCACATCAGGGTCGGGGACGTGGACATGCCCGTGTGCCTGGTGGGTGATGTGGTCTACCCCCTACAGCCCTGGCTCATGAAGCCCTACACGGGGCACCTCATCCCCTCCCGCCAGGCCTTCAATGCGAGGCTGACCTGGGCCTGCATCATCATTGAGGGGGCCTTTGGGCGACTGAAAGCCCGATTTAGATGCCTCCTCACCCACCTCAGCCTCGCTGAGCACATCTCTCCTGTGGTGGCAGCATGTTGTGTGCTGCACAATTTGTGCGAGTGAAAGGGGGAGGCTTTCCTGCCAGCCTGAATGGCTGAGGCTGAACGCATGGCTGGCCACTACGCTCAGCCCCACACCGCCACGATCCGGGAAGCCCAGCGGGGGGGCCGTCCCGATCCGGGAAGCCCTGCAGGAGAGCTTCCATGTGGAGGAGGAGGACTGAACTCTCCCTGCATGCCCCACTGGGGCCTTCTTCCACCCTCCCCCCTTCTCTTTTCCTCTCACTAACCCCCCTTCCGAATGTCAAAGACACCTGTTTTGGCAAAAAAAATCTTTTTATTTTACATAACTGGGGTGGGGGGAGGGAGGAGTGAGGGTGGGAAAGGGGAGGGGGAAACCTGGGAGGAGGGAGCTGGAAGGGGGTAGAAGGGGAGGAAGAGAAGGGAAAGCTCAGGCTTGGGGGTCGGGCTGGCTCTCCCATCTCGCAGCACTGCGGGTGCGGGGGTGTCGGTGGGTAATGAGTGTGGAGGGTGGAGCAGGAGGGACGGGGGTGTGGAGGAAGCGGGAGAGGGAGCAGGGGGAGCAGGAGCAGGGGCAGCAGGGGTGGGAGGAGGAGCGAGAGCTGGGGCAGCCGCAGGAGCTGGAGCAGGAGGACGCAGGAACCAGTCCACCAGGGTCTGGAGGTGGCCTCTGAGGGCATGGCCCTGCTCTTCCAGCACCTCCAAACTCCGCTGGCGCAGCCGAGGGTCCTTCCGGACCCAGTGCTCCTGGTTGCGGAGCAGCTGCTCCAAGAACTGGAGGTGCCGCCGCTGGTAGTCCTCCTGGTTCCTGGCACGCCTGCTGGCCCAAGCATGGGTGGCTGTTGCAGGCGGGGTGGTGCGCCCTGCAGTCCCAGGTGCTGCAGCTGTGATGAAACAAGAGCAGCGGTCAGTTCTACCTGAGAACAAGGTGGGTAAAACCCAGCCCCCCTCTGCAAGGCTAGGGCCCCTGCATGACATCCAGCTGCTGCTCCATGGCGGGCAAGGTCCAGGCGCACAGTCCCTGGGCTCCCTCTCCCCCCACCCTCCCGTACACATAAGGAGAGCATGATGGTACTCACATGTGGAGCCCTCCCCAGCCTCGGACGACACAGATTATGTGGTCTGTGGGGTTCCTCAGGGGTCCTGGGTCCTGGACAGGCTCCCAGCAGGCTCCTGGCTCTCGGCATCCTCCGGCTCCTCCTCCTCAGTGTCAGGGATGGGTCCCTCTGCCCCGGGGTCGATAACCACCCGGGGGGCATGGATGGCATGAGCCCCCAGGATGCGGGGGGGCCCCTGGATGGCAAGCCCGGGAGTAGGACAGCCGCAGGTCCTTGATTTTACAGCGAACCTGCTCCCGGCTCCACTGGTGGCCTCTGGCGGCCAGCCTGGCAGCCATGTGGCTGTACACGGCTGCGTTCCTGTGGCTAGTGCAGAGATCGTAGACATTGGAGGCTTCCCCCCAAACCTCGATGAGGTCCACGATCTCCGCACCTGACCAAGTGGGATCCCGCCTCTTCGGCCCCGGGCAGGTTCCTGGGAGCCTCCAGCCTGGTCCTGGGAAGAGGGGGAGGGCTGGGTGGCATCAGGTGGCTGGCTCGTGCCGTGCCAGGTGCAGGGTCTGCTGGCTGCGTGCTGGCAGGCTTGCAACTGGCACAAACACTGTAACCAGCCCATGGCCCTTTAAGGGCTCCGGGGCCGGGAGTGGGGCAGAAGAGTTTCCCTGGTGGTGGCCAGAGTGGCCACCAGGGCAAGCTGGGAAGGGCTAGCCTCCCACTAGTTCGAATTAAGTGGGTACACAGCCCTTAATTCGAACTACTTAATTCAAACTAGCCATTAGTCCTCGTGGAATGAGGTTTACCTAGTTCGAATTAAGCGCTCCACTAGTTCGAATTAAGTTCGAACTAGCGGATCGCTAGTGTAGCGCCTATCAAAGTTAATTCGAACTAACGGCTGTTAGTTCGAATTAACTTTGTAGTGTAGACATACCCAGAGAGTGGACTAAGTACAACAGTAGGAGAACTCTTCCGATTGCTGTAACAAGCATCTACTCTGAGGCAATACAGCATTTCCAGTGATGACCTAGCCTGACAGGCTCATGAAACCTCACAATTTTACTTACAGATCAGGATCCCATGATGCTATGCACCGTACAAAACACAGAATAAAGGTCTCTTCCCCCAAAATCTTATAATCCAAGTAAAAGATGAGAGACAACAGATGGATATGGGCAAACAAATGGGAAGTAAAAGGAAACAATGGGTCAGTACTAGTCAGCATCATAGGTGGTAGCATCAGTTCACCAGAGTTAGCATGGATAATCCATGCCCACTTGTGAGTTTAGCTGGTTCCGCATATCTACACAGAGAAGTCCAAAATTCCTGAAGAAGTTGTTATTAATGAAACTGAAAGCATTTTTGGGAAAAATTGATGGGCATGTTTTTTCTTGTAATTTGCATGATTTTTCTTGTAATTTGTATGTGCTGAATCTGAAAATGAATGAATGAATGAAAAAATCTCCAACTCATCTGATAAAGTGGGTTTTATTCATTAAAGTTCATGATCTAATATTTAATTGTTTCTAAGGTGCCACAGGATTACTCATTTTTTTAAAGGTATAGATTAACGTGGCTATAGACTAACATGGTGATTACCAAGCTGAATTTTGAACTTTAAGTATAAACAAAAATGGCTGTTACTTGTAACTTCAAAATTAAATTAAATAAAGGCGAAGAACAATATGTGGAACACAACCCTCATTTGTAATACTATGCTATGAGGGACCAATTCCTATTCAGGATCAAATTCTCTGCATCCTCTGTCACATGATGATATGCACTTTATTTTTGTTGGTTTTGCAGTAATGATTACATTTAAAATTCAGGGAAAGTACTTTCCAGGTACTTTTGATCTTAAGAAGGCATTAAATGCACTGCTATGCATTACACAAAGTATCATATGCAACATAATATGGTATAGTAGATTTCCATAACTCCTCTGTTCAAAAATGTAAATTTTAAGATAGTTTTTATCCCTAATCACTAACCTAGGCTAAAGCTGACTTTTACTTACATTGTTAGTAATATGAGTATTTATTTGTATACCTGTGCTGTGGTATAAGATACGACTAATATGTTATTTATTCACTATTCATGTGGGGTTTCTGAAATACGGGTGCCGTTAATCAAATTCTGTCAACCTCTTCAATCTGAATGCTGGCAGCCATTACTGTGATATGAATGCTGTTGTGCAATGTACACAAATAAGGTAAAATTAGCAGAATTCATGAATCAATTTCAAGACATTTTAATCAACTGGAAGGAAGGACTCCAAACCCATGCATGGGGTGCATCTACACAGCAGGGCTTAACTCGAAATAAGCTATGCAAATTGAGCTACATCAATTGCGTAGCTTCTTTCAAAATTGGAAGCGTCTATACAGCACTTATTTTGAAGTTGAGCACTCTTCCTCCGACTTCCCTTACTCTTCATACAAGGAGACTGTGTCTAGACTGGCAAGTTTTTCCGGAAAATCAGCCTCTTTTCCGGAAAAATTTGCCAGCTGTCTACACTGGCCACTTGAATTTCTGCAAAAGCACTGACGAGCTCATGTAAGATTATCAGTGCTTTTCCAGAAATACTATGCTGCTTCCGTTTGGGCAAAAGTCTTTTTCCAAAAGACTTTTGCGCAAAAGGGCCAGTGTAGACAGCACAGTACTGTTTTCCGCAAAAAAGCCCTGATCGTGAAAATGGTGATCGTGGCTTTTTTGCGGAAAAGTGCGTCTAGATTGGCCACGGGACACTTTTCCAGAAAAAGTGCTTTTGCGGAAAAGCATCCTGCCAATCTAGACACGCTTTTCCGAAAATGCTTTTAACAGAAATGTTTTCTGTTAAAAGCATTTTCAGAAAATCATGCCAGTGTAGACGTAGCCTGAGGGTTACAGGAGTCATAGTAAGAAGTCCTCTAGCTTGGCAGTATTTTGACATTCTTTCAAAATAACTGCCTGCTGTGTAGACGCAGACTAAGTTATTTTGAAATAACACTAATTATTTCAAAATAATGTTGCTGTGTAGACGTACCCCTAGATTCCTATCAAAGTCATTGGTAACTAGTTTCATGTTGTTGTTTTCTGTCTCTCTTTTTATTTATTCATTTATTCTATTTTTGGACAGTTCCCTATCTAAGGATTGAAATGTATTTACATAAGAGAGTGAAGCAAAAAGCATCTTTACATAACTTTACTAGGGTTTTAAGCTCCTGATGGAGATGACACCAGACTCTTTTGAAGGGCTTTCTTTATGCATTGTTCACTTTTCTTTTGCACAATGATAATTTGAAGTTCTGAACTGTGAGGTGAATACTGAATAGTGACATCTTTTTCTCCAATTTTTTAAAAGATGATGTTCATTCAATAGCACAACACCCAAAGTACATAATTATTATAAAGGGTGAAAGAAGTTGCATTCAAATTACCCATGAGTCCAAATGCTTAGCTCTGTATAATTACTTGAAAATTATTTCTGTCAAACACATGTTATAGTTGAGCTAGTCATCTATATTTTAAAAAGAAAATTAGGGAAATCACCAAAGAACTTATTCAGAATTTTTAATGAGACTAGATCAGTCTTTAAAAATAAAATGGGGTTTTCAGATAAGAAATAAGATTAGCAAATTAAATATAATGAATAATCTGGGAGAGAGATTTGCCAGTTAAGGACTACAATTCCAGCACACAAATTCATACCATTATTCCTGATAGTTTTTGAAAATAACAACCTTAACATAAAATTTGAGATAAAAAATTGTTTCCCTGTTAAATCGTTGCATGTTTGCAGTACATTTTCTTTGTAATCAATAGCTAAAGTGTTCTGCTTTCACATCTAGCAGCAACTGAAAACTCAACAAATTATAATATTGTGACAAAGGAAGACTGACTCATTTTCTTAAGCAAGATTCCCATGCTCTAATCACATTTATGTGTACAATTGTAGAGATCTAAATTAACAAAAAATCCAGAAATTGCAGTCATTAACATGGATTAGTGTAAATCCTGCTTTAATGTGTCCTACAAAATTATTTTTGTGAATAAAAAAAATCTAAATATATGTCCTGATTTTCTGGCATTGTGCAGGGAAAGGAGACCGGAGTGCATCATGTATAAGACAGGGATAATCGTATCCCAAGCTCTGGAGAATGCAAGATCTGTTCTGTGTGCATCCTTTCCTGGGCATAAATCACACCAAAGGGAATGAAGCAAAATTGTCATTGGTACATGCTAATGAGTGATGTATCCTATGTACTTCTCAGGTCCATCTGGGAGCTTAGAGATGATTACCTCTTTCGGATGTTCATTCCTCCTTTAGCTCCATAGCCAAATTGTATACAATGCCACATGATCATGCACTTTATATCTGCCACATTTTACAGAAAAGCAGTTTTATGAATGCTGTACAGGTTGAACCTCTCTGGACCAGAGTGCCCCTGGACCAGAGACCCCAGGTTGGGGCAGAAGAGTCTTGGCTCTCCTCACAACACGAGTCTCACTATACAGGTTTAAGATAAAGAAACATTGTAATACGAATCTAATGCATCTGTTCAATAGGTTATAACAGAATAGTATGATCAGAGATATTTTAACTAAGGGTACGTCTACACAGCAGAGCTAACATCGAATTAAGCTGTGCAACTTCAGCTATGTCAATTGTGTCACTTAAGTTGAAATAGCTTAACCTGGCTTTTGGCACCATCTACACTACAGGAAGTCAAAGGAAGAACACTCTTCCTTTGACTTTCCTTACTCATCATGAAATGAGGGTTACAGAAGTTGGAGTAAGAAGTCCACTAGCTCGACATTATTTTGAAATAAAGTCTTGTAGCGTAGACATGTACTATATTATTTTGAAATAACATCAGTTATTCCAAAATAACGCTGCTGTGTAGATGTACCCTAACAGAGCAAGCAAACAAAGTCATAACATGGTAAATGGTGATGAGGAATTGCTGTTTTTGAAATAGTATAAAGCCTCCATTTCTAGCCCTGACAAATCATGTGCTATTAGACTTTTTGCATGTCATCAGTCTAGGACTGATATTTCAATCACTAGTCTGAAGCCCAGGACAGTAAGTATTCCCTATTATATTGAAGTGGGGTGTAGTGGGTCAGAAGATAAAGGAACATTCTTCTGGTCAAGTTGAGGGGTATATTTGCTTTTTGAATGGCAGCTCTTTGGACTATATAGAGGGTTTATATGGTAGCATAGGGTATGTCTACACTACAGCGCTAATTCGAACTAACTTAGTTTGAATTAGTTAATTTGAACTAAGCTAATTCGAACTAACGCATCTAGAACTAAAAACTAGTTCGAATTAGCATTTTGCTAATTCTAACTAGTGCGTCCACATTAAGTGGACCCTGAAGCGGGGTTAAGGATGGCTGGAAGCAGTGCCGGCAGGGCATCAGAAGAGGACTTATAGCGTGGAGATGCTGTCTCAGGCTAGCCGAGGGCTGTGCTTAAAGGATCTCGACCCCCACCCTGGATAGACAGTTCTCAGGGGTGCCCAGCTTGCAAAGCAGTCCTGGCTTGGAGTGCCCTGAGTGCCCACACTGGGCACATCACAGCACTCAGCCATCAGCCCAGCTGCACTTGCTGCAGGCTGCCATCTGGGGAGAGAGGGCAATTGGGGGGCTGCAGGAGAGCTTCCACCCCCAGAAGCCCGCAGAGCCAGCCCAGTCCTCCCCATCGGGGACTCGTGCCCCATTCCTCCCTCACCTCCTTCCACTTACCCTTCCCTAGCCCCTCTTCTTGATGTACAAAATAAAGATAACGTGTCTTCCAAAATGGAATCTGTCTTTATTGAACAAAACTGGGGGAGACTGGGAAAAGGAGGTGGGAGAGGGGAGGGCAACTAAAATGATCGGGGGTTGGGAACAGGTCCCATATGAAGAGAGGCTAAAGAGACTGGGACTTTTCAGCTGAGAAAAGAGGAGACGGAGGGGGGACAGGATAAAGGTCTTTAAAAGCAGGAGTTGGGTGGAGATGGTGCATACAGAAAAGTTCTTCATTAGTTCCCATAAAGAAGGACTAGAGGACACCAAAGGAAAGGAATGGGTAGCAGGCTTCAAACTAGTAACGGAAAGTTCTTCTTCACAAAGCAAAGAGTCAACCTGTGGAACTCCTTGCTGCAGGAGGCTGTGAAGGCTAGAACTGGAACAGAGTTTAAAGGGAAGTGAGATCAAGTCATGGAGGTTGGGTCCATGGAGTGGTATTAGCCAGGGGGTAGGAGTGGTGTCCCTGCCCAAGGTTTGTGGAAGGCTGGAGAGGGATGGCACAAGACAAATGGCTTGGTCACTGTCTTTGGTCCATCCCCTCCAGGGTCCCTAGGGTTGGCCGCTGTCGGCAGACAGGCTACTGAGCTAGATGGACCCTTGGTCTGACCCAGGACGGCCATTGTAAGCTCAGGGCTCAGGGTCGGGGGTCTCAGTGGACCCCCTTGATTCTCTTGCACACCTGCTCCTGGGTGGCCAGGCTGGCAGCTATCCTGCCCAAGCCAGCCACTTTCCTGTGCCTAGTGCGGAGATCGTGGATGAGGTCTATGATGTCCGCACTAGCCCAGGCGGGTGCCCGCCTCTTGCGGTCCCGGGCAAGCTCCCGAGAGCCGCCAGCCTGGTCCCAGGAAGAGGGGGAGGGCTGGGGGGCATCGGGTGGGTGGCTCGATCCGTGCCAGGTGCAGGGTCTGCTGACTGGGTGCTGGCAGGCTTGCACCTGGCACAGGCACCATAGCCAGCCCGTGCCCCTTTAAGGGGTCCGGGGCCGGGAGGGGGGCAGTAGAGTTTCCCTGATGTTGGCCAGAGTAGCCACCAGGGAAACCTGGGGAGGGCTAGCCTCCCACTAGTTCATAATAAGGGGCTACACACCCCTTAATTCGAACTAGCTAGTTCGAACTAGGCTTAATCCTCGTGGAATGAGGATTACCTAGTTCGAACTAAGCGCTCCGTTAGTTCGAATTAAATTCGAACTAATGGAGCGCTAGTGTAGCACCTATGAAAGTTAGTTCGAACTAACGTCCATTAGTTCGAACTAACTTTGTAGTGTAGACATACCCACTGTCATGGTATTGTGGATTAGTGGTCAGTGCATCACAACATGGCGGGGATCATAGTAATGGAAACTTCCACTGATTAAATGGAGTGTGAGGGAGGATTGAGGCATGGATCTATCCCATAATACTCAGGGGTTAGTCCAGTAAACAGTATCATGGTCATTTTTCTACAGTTAGGCTATGTCTATACTTATAAAAGCAGCACAGCTGTACCTTTGGCAGCTGTGCCACTATATGGTCTTCTAGCCACTTAGCTGCTCTATGCCTGCCGCATAATTAAACCGTACCTAACCAGTGTCAGCTCCCACTGACATATCAACACTTTTGTCAGTGAAACTTACCTTGGTATGGAGCTGTTTTCTTCACATTCCTGACTGACAAAAGTTTTGCCGACAAAAGAGATAGATAGCAGAGACAAAGCTATCGACTTGCCAAAAGTTTTATGATTCCCACTCATCCCTGCACATTCAAACTCATTGTAACTAAGACAACTAGAGTGATAGTCTCAGCCTTGATGCTGCTCCTGTTTGCAGGCTAAAAAGGCTCCCAGTGGCACTGGTAGCAGCACAGGCTTCTAGAACCAAGTACTTACCAGGGATCTCTGACACTATTATACTGGGGTGACTAGTTCAGAGTGCCATTCATGCCACAGCAGCTATCCCGTTATTTTTAACATGCTAGCTTAAGTTAAAGTTAGCACCTGTTCATCTACCAGAATGACCAGAAACAAGTATGAAATATTGGGATATTGGGACCTTTCTCTCTTTCTCACTCTTTATGTCTACATAGAAAAGTCAGAAAAAGTTGAGAAAAGAGTATCTGAACATTGCAAACTCAAGTTGCTACAAATCTGAATACCTCACCAAAGAAAAGTGTGTGTGGGAGGGGGGTTGAGTGTGGGTGTATGTCTGGATAAATTTGTGGCACAGAAAAATGATCAACATGATTATATATGAGAATGTAAGTATATGGAGAATATATAAAGCAACTCCCCAATACTTTTTTCTTCACTTACAGGTATCAACCTAGGAAAAAGTAAGTGTTAAAACTTGCCTGGATTCCAGCTCTCATGGAAATCTCTAAAGCATAAATTTTCACATAAGAGTTGCCTGTCCATCTATATCAAAAGAAAATGAGATATTTGATATAGGTCTAATCAGTTTACAACTTTATTTGTACATGTCTGGCACAACCCAGCACATAAAAGTGTACAATGCAGGTAGTTCCATGTTAATTTCATAAATGCACAAGGACTTCTGTCCCTCTTTTTCCATCCAGGTGCCCTCAGCCAATCTATTGTTAGAATTTTACCATCCACCATCTCCCTCATAAGTTAAGGTGGGCTATAAAGAAGGTGGTTGGTTCCCTGCAAGCTATTCATAGGAGTCTCCAACCTCATCCTTCATTCTACCTGTTCTTTTAACTAACATCTCCTTTTTAAGTCCTTTACCAAACTATGTATCCAGTCACTGTTTCTGATCCGCTAAAGAGATAATTTCCTTTTAGCTGATTAGACTGCTGTTTTGATCTGTTTCCTTGGAGGCTTGCTTTCTGTAATTAATGAAAATTAAGCAATAGGATTTTCATAGGTCCCAAATAAGTAATATCTTGGGGACCTGTGAAAGTGCTAGTGTTCCTTGCAGGATGTTCCTTGAAGGATGAGGTAATAATTTGGTAAAGTCTAAGCTAGTGCCACATAATTCAGATAGAGCAAAAGTTTAGTTCTAGCTATTAAGAAATTATTATTAGCACATTTTGCAATATTTGGGGGTCAGGGAAGATGCTATCAATTGCTTCATTGGCTATAAAGACTTTTTACTTTCACTTTTTTACTAAACAAAACAAAATTATTGTTTCCTTTTCCTAATGTCTTAAACACCTATCAATTTATAAAAATCAATTATATGGTATATTAGATTTTTTCTAAACACTCATACCACTGAAAATATTTTATATTATTTTTAAAAATGTGGGAGGCAACTATCATAATGCAATTTACTGCATCTCTTCGGTGTTACATTTTTTAAGCAATGAAGAATTCAGTTTGCATGGAAAGTAACAAATCTCATGGGGTAAAAGAAAACAGCAGGAGGTTGGACATAGGTGAAACAGAAATTAATTTTCTCAAATTCAATACTAGACTGTCTTGGATGACATTACTATTTAGTGTTAGCTGGCTTAAGTGTGAAAGTCATAATATAAAGTCTGACACATTTAAATGGAAAAAAGAGACAGCATTGAAATTGGATTCATAATAATAGTGCACAGAGGTGTGAAAAGAGAGAGTTATTGAACCCCAGAAATGAATTAATAGAAATCTATAATAAGTACATGTCAAAAATACATTTGGAGTACACAGGATTGTATTTTCATTCTTTTAAAATTCACGATTGAGCAGATTGCTCTGCCGACACTCGTGCTCCTGAGTTCTAATTGTGTCATTGCTAGTGGGTCTGTTCTCTCTGGCCAGTTCTGAGGAGCTTTGGGGCTGTGTTAAGTTGTACTCCCTTCAACCTCTCTTCAGGTGTCTTGCTGGGCTTGTAGTTAGATGAGGAGTTCCCAAGTGAGTGATTATCTTGACTTAAATGCTTCCTTGCACCACTTACATAGCCTCAACATAACCAAGTTTCTGTGTTTCAGAAGAAGTGTTAATTGTACAGAGGTTGATTATACTGTCATTTGTCTAGGCACAGCTCCTAATGTCAATGGGAGCTGTGCCCATACAGCTAATGTCATCATCTGGCTCCTTGATTCTTTTCTATGTACAATGCTGTTTCCACATAAACTATTTTCTTCCCTCTTTTCCCTGTCTATTCAGTCATCAATCCTTAAAAGAACACTAAATGAATATTGTAGACACTTCAAACTGTCTTCATATAAATATTCTGGAAATGTATGTGTACTTTGCCTGAAAGTTCAATATGGAGTCAGTCAACGATACAAAACATAGTGTTTAAGGAGGAGATTATGTGCTTTAGTATTGTATTGAGTATTAAATTTACCTTAGGAATTCAGGATAATTACTTATACCACGAATGCCAATATTCACAAATAAAGAATGTAACTAACTGCTCGGCTTTGTATTTATTTTGTTATAGGTTTAACCTCCCAAATCCAGGATTCTCTAATCCAGCAACATCTGTGGAACACTGATTGAAACACTGAATCATAAATTCAATAATTTTTTTAAAATTGCAGGAACATATGGAATATGTTATTAATTTTTTTATAAAGAACACATGGCTGATACGGTTACTTTATTCTGGATTAAAAGTGTAATGGCTAGCAATTGAACCTGTAATGAAATGCTGAGTCATTGACGATCAGACAAAATTCAATGACTAGTCAACTTAGAAAAATGCAGCATTTCTCAATGCATTGTGAAGTGCAACAGAAACAGTGTTCTTCTATCCCAAAATTAACTGTTTTCAGATTTTAAATACAATAATATGCTCAGAGCATGCAAAAACACTTTATACATTCATTAGACCAGATTTCCAAACTTTTCCTATACACACAGAAATCTACTCAACTGATTTACGGTACATCCAATTCCTATGTTAATGCACCTCCACCCCCAATCCTAAAAAGAGAAAAGAAAAGCATCTGACAATCAAATCCAGGCTCTAAGGGTATGTCTACACTTGCCCCCTAGTTCGAACTAGGGAGGCAAATGAAACATACCGAAGTTTCAAATCAAGCGCGGGTTTTAAATATCCCATGTTTGATTAGCATATTCGCGGCCGGTCGCCATTTTAAAATGCCGGTCGCTGGATGTAACTTGCCGCGTGTAGATGCGGTAGTCCGATTTAAATCCCTTCCCTCGAATTAACTGGTACCCCATTCCAGGAGGAGTAACAGGTAATTTGAACTAAGGATGTATAGCAGTGGGCAGTTAGTCCGGACTAGTGGCATTTAAAAATGGCGACCGGACGGGAACATGCAAATAAAGGCTGGGGTATTTAAATCCCAGGCTTCATTTGCAAGTTCGAATGCCTACATTAGCCTCCTTAGTTCAAACTAGGTGGCTAGTGTAGACATACCCTAAGAGACCAAAGTGTAAAATGAGTTCCAGAGGTAGAACCCCACTGAGTATAACCCAACAATAAGTCCTCCTTGCTCAAAACAAGGCAGAGCTAGCTCTAGTGTTCTGGTCGATAGCTACCAGTACAGGGTCGTATGAGTAGAATAGCTATCCCTGAGGTATAAAAAGTAGTTGCTAGAGCCATAAACATTTGTTCAAATGAATTTTCTGTTCAAGGACCTGAAGTACCAATATAATTTATATTATAGAAAGCTTATCTGCAGAGTGCACAAACAACAGTCCAAACTCCCGGGGTATACATACTCAGAAATAAAGACACCCTTGAGAAGTGAAGGCAAGGATACGCCTCAAAGAATAGTAAGTACTAAACATTATCAAATATCAATGGCCAACTATCCTGGCACCACTCCTTGTATACAATATTTAACCCTCACATACGTAAGCCAAAAGCATAATTTTGGAAGGAACCCAGTGAGAACAAATAGTGATGGAGAAACTTGAAGGCCAATGTCAAACCAATAAATAACATGCTAGCACCTAGGAATGAAAGTTAATTAAGATATAGTTAGATAGAGATCTAGGACAGGCATTTATGTCAAAGGATTGCTCCGGGAAGAAAGCAGATTCTTTTAAATATTACAGATCAAGTCAGGAGTTCCTAGCTCACACAATGGCTGTGAAGGACCAGCTACTGGGTCCCTGGGTGTTTTAAGCCTTCAAAGCCTGAACTGAATCCATCTGCTATCCTAGTCACAGAGTCCTTAGGCTCAATCTCAGTGCACAGACCCTTGTCTAGGACACCATCCTAAGACCCAAAACTGACTCTCCAGCTGCGTAGCTCATGGGCACAGTGCTGACCTATCAGATTCATTTAAACACACCATCTCCCAGAATTATACTCCAACGCATGAGCCTTCTGGTTTACCATTTAGCAGTCATAGGAACCATATGGTTGTTGTGACATAGGTGCCAACTCTGTGGTTCTAGGGCTGGAGCACCCATTAAAAAAAACCTAGTAGGTGCCAATGGCAGCAGCCACCTTAGCAGTTCCTCCCTCTCCCCACAACACCTCCTGCCTGGTGGCAAGTCATTTGTTCTGTGGCACACAGGAGACACTGGGGGAGGGGGGTGGCAGGGAGAAGGATCAGGGATAGAGCACACTTTGGGGAGGGGGTGGAACAGGAAGAGGTGGGGTGGAGGTAGGGCTTTGGAGGATTCATGGAGTGGGCCCACTCCACCACCGCATTAGAAAGTTGGTGCCTCTGAATTGTGAAGCAGATGACACATTTAATCATATAAAGCTCAAGAGGGGCAGATCACATAGAAAATAAATATTCTAACCACAATTCCCCTCACTTCTGGTTCCTGAGGGGACTATCTGGCTTAGGAAAGCAGGCAAGCAGGGTTTCCCCTGTCTCATGTTGGCTGTTACATGCTGGGTGGCTTCTCTATCAGAGAGTCTCCTTTTTTGCTTGCCTTCTCTCCTGGTTGGCCCAGGCCTTTCCTCCTTCTGTCCAGCACTTCCCATTTCTGTGTGCGTCCCCTTCTTGGACTGCTTTGTTCTATCTTTTGGTACCTTTCCATTGCTCTCCTCCTGCTCTTCAAAACTGAGGAGGAAGTCCCTTTTCTCATGATAGGCAGTTGCTCTTTCACATAACAGTTATGGTCAAATCACATAGATTAGGTAGCTGCTTATTTTCAGTCTGAGGAATATGTGCTTTTCAGGCTGGCAAGACATAGTAGATATGCATACAGAGAGGCATTTGTGATACAGCAGTTTTCATAGTAATGCTTCACAATAATTCGATGATGTCAACCAGAATTCATAATTTGTACAGACAGATTACTAGAATTCAGGATAATATCCAACATTCTCCTTATAAAGATGAGGAAACTGAGCAATATAAGTGAAGTGACTAGTCCAGTGACCTTTGTTAAAAAGTAGAATAGCCTTGATTTTGTTTTTCATTTTATGTTTTAAGGGGGAAGTTATGTGCTATGCCTCTCAGAAGAATAGCACAGAACTCTCAGCCCAGAAGAAGGGCAGAGGTTAAGTAACTTTAGGATATCTTTTCCTCATCCCAATCCTTGACTGTTACAGGGACTAGACATGCCCCCAGAATTACTTTCAGAAGAGGTTCTCAGCTAGGGAGTCTCTTGGGGGTGAGGGGTACATCAACTTATCTACATATTTGCCTAGTTTTATAACAGACTACATGAAAAGCACTGGCAAAGTCAGTACAAACTAAAATGTCAAGTGATTACGTGTTTATACTGCTTTACATATTACAATGGTAAAGTGCATGTATGCACTGTATTGCACATCCATCTCGTGTCATTTACTGCTTTGTGCAAATATATTAACAGTATTGAAGTTGTCATGCTGTGTATGTCATTGAGATGTAAAAATGGATAGATTTTTAAAATGAGAGGCTGGAAAGTGGTGATAATGTTGACAGACTGAAAGAAATTTAAAATGACTGTAAAAAAACCAGTCAGTTCTGTGAGGAATATATTGCTTTTGGGATCACATCTATAAATAGTGATCCACCTCAAGCTTTGGTTTCCTTTACTGAAAAATCCTCTTATATAACTATATGAATCCCAGTGCATTTACAATGACATTTGAAGACAAAACATGTCATGCATGCTGGTAAACCAGTAGAATTTTTTCAAGGAAACCTTTCTGAGTTCCAGATTTGCCAAGTTAAAATGGAAAACAAAGAAAAAGAAAAAAAAAAGCTTCAACTATTTCTATAAAAGCGCTTGAAGTTTCATATGAATCATTTAGCCCGCTTGGCATCTGAGCTTGTGTCATATTTCCCCAACAGTCAACACAGCTCAACTCAATTCATCGAGATAAGAAACCCATTCATTTTGTCAGACATTAGCAGCAATGACCTCTCTGCCAGTCAGCAAGAAAATCTTCATGAGCTGTCCTCAGACCGTGGTCTGCAAATTAAGTTTAATGACTTCACACTAACCAGTTCTGGTATTTAGTACAGAAAGAGCACACTGACCTTGGGAACCATGCTTTGGCTGTTCTGTTCCCTTTCGGGGCAACATATCTTTGTGAAGTCTCATTTTCTGCTATAACTATCATCAAGGCAAGAGTGGAAATAGACTCCACATGGAGAAAAATGTAATTGTTGTTATTGCACCAGAATGACAAAGCTCACAAGTGAAAAAATGAGGCTCGGGTATCACACTGAAATGTAAGTACAATATGTATATTCCAATTGATTTATTTCTTAACCACATAGTAAGCAATTTTTTCAATAGTCGTGTGCTGTGACACTTTTGTATTGCTATGTCTGATTTTGCAAGCAAGTAGATTTTAAGTGAAGTGAAATTTGGAGCATGCAAGACAAATCAGACTCCTGAAAGTGGAACAATGTTCTAGAAAGATTGAAAACTGCTGACAAAGAGAACCCCAGGGGCCTATTTAAGTTACAGTGAGGCTGATGTATGGACTGCAGCACTGCTTAGAATATCTGCAGTATGGGGGAGTTGCTGCCCTGTGCGTGCCACAAGGCTGCTGCCCTCAGAGCTACCTATGACATGCTCCCTATGCAAAGCTTGCAAAGTGGTTTCTAAAGGACAGTCTAACAGCTGTCTCTTTAGTGCCTCCACCAGGCAGCCCTCCTCATAGTTAGATCCAGGGGGTTTAGGACCTCTGTTTGCCACTCCAGCCCTTTTCTCACAAAAGCTCTGGATCTCAGCCAAAATGTTTATAACAACCACTATTTTACTTTTGGATTGTGTATTCCTTGCTCAGTATAAAACATGAACAACCACCATTGTTGGCAATGTAACCTTGAACCAAAGTTACAACAACAAAAAACAAATTAAAAATCAAAACCTTCTCAGGGTATGTCTACACTATGGGACAAGATAGAATTCAGATCATCATCTTCAGCTACGTTAATTGTGCCGCTGAAGTCGAAGTACCTTTACTCGACTTTTAGCACTGTCCACACTGCAGGAAATCGAAGGAAGCACACTTTCCATTTAACTTTCCTTATTCTTTGTGGAAGCAGAACTACTGGCATCAACTAGAATGCCCCTCTCAGTTCAAATTACCTGTCTTAACTAGACCTGCTCATTCAAACCCTGGAAGTTCAACAGTGACAGCTTCGATCTTCTCTGTAGTGTAGATTTACCCTACATTTTCTCTCCGATCATGATAGCTCCTACACTGGCACTGCCTTACCTCCTGAGTCACCATGATCAGAGGAACCTACATAATTTTTATTTATTTTGTTTTGTTCATGCAAAATCTTATACAAGAAAAGAGAAACTTTGTATATACAAACTCTGTACATATATCACACAAGGCTGGAATGGAAAGACCAAGGGCAAGTAGAAGTATGGTATATTAGAAACAACATTTATTTTCAGATTTGTTTTTTTTAGAAGAGTTTGGAGTGATGTATAATGATCTAAATAGACATAGAATATATTTGCTGAATATATGAATGGTGTGCAACTTAGAGTCCTCTGTAATACAAGACATTATCAAACCATTTAATATAGACTTTTCTGCAGCTATTAGCTCTAACTGCTGTGCACATGCTTTTCAGAGAGTTAAAATCCTGTAGTTCAAGATTTTTCCACTGTTCCTTATTTGTGGAGCAAAACAGAGGAAGTTGTCTATAAAACTTTTTAGAGTGTAATTAATGTTTCTGGTAACACTGCAGGTAAATAAGCATTCAGATTCCCAGATAGACCACAAACATTCTATAGGAGGACATTCAGATTGTTAGCATAAGTGTTCAAGTGTTCTGTTTAGTTTAATAGAAATCTTATAATTACTACAAGGTAATATAAAGATTAGATTTTATGCCCTCCTTATAAATATAAATATTTTCAGTATTGTACTATCAATTAAAAGGCAATAGGTCGATCTTCAATTGGCATAGCTACTTTGACTTCAAGCAGTTAATTTTCTAGTGGTTGGTAAAAGAGGTCCATGTGTACTTTTTTCTCTCTTATCTTTACTGATAGACTCTAAGACATTCTAAAATATGACAGTTTCTTTCTGCTTTCTTCTCTTTTTGCACAAAGTGCCCACGTAGCTCATGATCCAAGGTCCACTTAAGTCAACATGAAGAGCACCATTGATTTAATTAGATTTTGAATCAGGATCCTAACTCAATAGAAGAGGTTCTGATATTGCAGTAGGCTTAATTAAAGCATGTTTCATAACTCATAAGTACGTTTAATTGCTCTGAGACCTGTTTTTGGGAATATGCCTTTCAGTTATTTTTATTATTTTACCGTCTGTATGCCTCAGCAGGAATGAGGGCCCCATTGTACTAGGTACTATATAAATACAGTCCTGCCTTAGTCCCTATAATCTAAATTGACAAGGCAGACAAAGGAAAGTGCTATTATTAGAGCCCTGCAAACAAAAATTTGGATCTGCATTCAATTTGCATTGCAACAATTAGCTTGTATCGGACCCATGACCTACATTCCACCTTTTATATATAACTGCATGTTCAACCATACTAGCATCCTATCTTGAAGTTAAAGCCCTCCACAGACACAAAACTTAGGATCCACGACCAATCCAAAAAGATGATAAACAGTATGACTGCCTCCATATATACAGATGCAGATTTCTGTAGCTATAAAGGAGATATCACTGGCTCTGCTTGTTATCTCCATTGTATAGGTTTGGAACCAAGGCACTGAGAGATTAGATGATTCACTGAAGGTCACACAGGAAGCTTTAAGGTAGAGCCAGAACCTTGAGAACTTGAGATCTACTCTCACATTGTACTAAGATCATTCTTCCTTTCAGTCAGGAAATGCAATTTTCCAGCAATTCTAATAGTTGTTGTTAGATTTACAATGAATTTTGTCTAATAGATTTTCATCATTATAAATCTCTGAGGATCTGGTTTACATTGTGGAGCAGGCATTTCAACTATTGTTTTTATTTTATGTGAATCAGCAGTTAAGTCCATCTTCTCTTACTTTATGCCCAATATAGATAACTGTTATTATATCAATATGCTTTAAGTTCAGTATGAGCTGTCTTTCTCTTGCTCTCTATAAAACTAGCACAAATCTTTCATTATAAGTCTTTAATATGGCAGCAGATTGTTCTATGGTCACAACAAACATTGCTATTCAAAAAGCAAACTTCCTTCATTAGAAACTCTACACGTTATAATGTCTTAAATATCTGAGAGTCTCATTTAAATATCTTAGGAAGAGAACTGATTCACTTGGATTTTTAACATTCACATGGTGCGTTAAAAATCCTAACATGGCTTGACTCCTATAACCAAAATGCACATCTTGCATTTAATACTGACAATATTTTTTGCTTCTGAAAGCTTAGCTTCTACTTCAATTGTTTTCATGGGATATTTTCATGCCTTAAGGCTTTTCTGAAATCACTGGGACCTGTACATATCCATATTTTATTTGGCTCTTACACTATAGCTATTGAACTAACCGTCGGAGTCTGCACAACTTTAGAGTAACTCTTAGCTTTTAGATATTGTTAAAGGTAAAATTTTGCTTTATCTATTGGGGGAAGTAGACTTCCTCTTGAGGAATGACCGGATCATCGGAGTGACTGATGCATCTAACGTAATGTCTGTTCTCTACAGAAAGCCTCTGCCCAGGAAGGCCTCTGAGATTTCTCCCCATATGCTCCTCCATGAGCTTTATATATGCCAATGTATGGCATTTACAGCAGAAAAACCTTTAACTAAGTTAATGTCTAAACCAAAGGCAAGAACTGTTCAGAAACGTGCAAAACAATACTGGTTTTCAAAGAATGTTATAACAGCTATCTGCACTATTTTTGTGGCCTGAATACAAAGCAAGAATTGTTTTAGAGATTTCTTTACAGTTTTATCAGCTACACTATTATTTATTTTATTTGGAAACCATAAGCTAGTGTGTCTTTTGTGGCTGAAATTCACTCAGTGCAAGGAAAGCAAGTGCCTTCAAAGAGTTGTGAGTCCTTGATTTCTTGCCTGAGTATATGTTTGTTAGCCTGAAAACATGTAAAGGTTGAAGAGTCCAAGTTGTAGTGTGGAGAAAATCATGTGACATGGGTTGGAAAGAAGGCAAGGCCACCCAAATCATTTAGTTCATCCCTCCCACCTTAGTCTTTCTATAAAAATATTTTAGTGCTTTATTCAGCTAATTAAAAATGCTAATTAAAGCTTTGTATTACAATAGCATCCAGAAGCCCCGAGACCACGGTACTATACTTACACATAGTAAGACAGTCACTGCCCTACAGAGTCTACCATCTAAACAGACAAAATAAAGGATGGGAGAAAGGAAGTATCAATAGCCCCATTTTATGGATGAGAAAATAAAGGCATAGATCAAATGATT
This sequence comes from Pelodiscus sinensis, assembly GCF_049634645.1. Taxonomy (NCBI): domain Eukaryota; kingdom Metazoa; phylum Chordata; order Testudines; family Trionychidae; genus Pelodiscus; species Pelodiscus sinensis. The sequence goes on from NC_134711.1 coordinate 76,029,703, forward strand.
AGCCCACATTTATAGAGAATTACATAGCAGAACTGAGAATTGACCAAGAATCCCAGGCCAGTGCATTAAATTCATGACTGTTCTTGCTCTCTAATATTAGTGTAAAATTATAAGATTCCTTGTGGAATTTACGTTTCAGAGTCCAAGGACTCTACTCAGCTTGCCATACTTCTGTCAAACTCAGTCAAACAGGAGTTTTTCCTGAATAAAGTAGTAGTTGGGAGTGCTGAAAAGGACCCAATAGATATGATCATTAGAAATTCAGTCTACATTCTCAATTGCTTAATTTAATCCTATTATTCCTTCTTACACCCATTTATACCACCTTAAAGAGTTTCTCTCCCTTCTTAAGGATTATAATCTTCAAGGAATTGTAGGTAGTTACAAAATGTATTACATTTATAATGGTGAAGAATTCTCCACACTGTAGTTAAGTAAGAGATCCGTTTCTTATATAACCTACTGCAGTATTGTGGTTGGCATCTAATTATTTATTTATATTTGACTGTCAAAAAGTGACTAATGTCCTGTTTGTATCTGCACATAAAATTTTAAAGAACCTTTTAAAATATTTTAAAATAACCATTTTTTCCTACATACAAATACCTCCAAATGCTTATTCATACTAACTTTGATACTGTGATGGAGAGGTTATAAGAATTTAAACAACTAGGACAAGATTTACTGAATCTCTATGATGCTTAGCAAGAATGAATAAAGAGCATATATAATCATATCTGTGTATATTATATCCTGACACAGCAAAATTTGCATTTTTATTTCCAGCAGCAGATGATGACAATGTGTAGTGTATTCTCATCTAATGTCTATTACATTCCTTTCCACAACATAACGTGTAGTTTAGAAACCAGCATCTTTTTCTTACGATTACCTGTTCTTAGTATGTCCACCCTAACGTGAATCAGTATGAAAGAAAAAAACAAATTTAGCACAGAATGAACAAAACAAGAAAGCTATGTAAATCAAAAATGTCTTTAACAGTTTTGTTTGAAATGTCTCACTTTCTCTGCAGCCTAATTAGGTGAGATGAATCATTTATCATCATTGATTTTTATCAACAATGTTTTCAAAATGATGAACTACCAGGACTAAAATAGCTTGGAGATCATACACCATCATTTTGGAATTCTGATTGAACTTTTAAAAATAAATAAAAGAATAACAGCAATTTAAGGGTCTATTCCCAAATGTTTTGTACAGTAATAGTATTTTTCTGGCTTACAAAATGTATGTCCCTGCAAAACGCTCCTATGCATCTATATTTTCTTTTTGAGGATTAAAAGTGGTGTGCTAGTCCAGCACCTACAGGTTGAACCTCCCTTGCCTGGCACCCTCAGAACCTGATTTGTCATGGACCAGGGATTTTGACAGACCAATGGAGGTCAATGCACTGCGGTTTCCACTTTTCCTCCTGGTCTCCCTGCTGCCACCTGGGGCTCTACTCTCCCTATGAAGGAAGGATTCCACTTTGCCCCACAGCTTTGCTGCCACCTGGGAGTGGGACTCCAACTCTGCCTGGCAACCCCACTGCTGCCAGGGGCTCTCTCCACAAGCCCTTCACCAGGAGCTCTGAGCTCCATCCAGCAGCCCTGCTGCCACCAAAGGCTCTCCCCAGTGGCCCTGTTGCAACCTTGGACTCCATGATCCACCTGCCCTAGTCTGTCAATGCGTCTAGCCCCACGGGGTCACCCAAATGAAGCAGCATGAGGGTTGTTGCCAGATTAGGAGAGTCTGGATTATGGGGTGTCAATCTGTACATTTAAAAAGTTGTGACAATTATTCAGAATGCTTGAAAAATTAAAGATTTAAATCAGTCTAAAAAAACGATGCAAGATATCAGTATCTGTTGAATTCTATGGAGTTGCATCCATTTCCATCAAAGAAGAATTTTCCCCATTGACTCTAAATAGAGATATACAAACGTTTCTAGGTTTGCTTTAAATGTTGTGTATCAGAAGTGGTTTATAGACACTTTTGAATAGGTTTGGCTAGAAAGGAACTTGGATTAATGAAAATATTGGAACTACCATGTGATATCTCTGGTAGATTTTTTTCAAGAACACATTTCAAACTGAAAATTCACCAGTGAACAGTAGTTTTAAAGAGCTCATGGTTATCCAGGCAGAACAAAACAGTTTTCATAAAGTTACACTGGGAAAAAAATTGAAAATAGCTTTTCCAAACCTAAGCTAATCACAATTTAATATTAAATACCTCAGCACAGTGGCCTGAGGGTTGTATGTGGCTCTCTGAGATTCTATATGTGGCCCATGAGACATTTTGTTTACCACTACCATTGCCAAATGTCACTGGTTTCCATGTGTGTAGCTTTTTACCTATTCGTATAACAACAAGTGACACCTGTGTAAAGCAAGGGCACGTGAAGTGAGGTGTATACTAATTGCATACAACACTGACTATGCGTGCAAGTGCTGATAAGGTTCAGTCAGCACACTCTGAAAATTCTAGGTGTGCAAGCCCAGTTAGCAAGACTATCCTATCCCAGGAAACTGTCTTGCTTATGACAATCTTGCAACCCACTGAGATGAAGGAGGGTCATTCATGTGGCCCACTCTCTAGCCCAAGTTGCCCATTGCTGCCTCAGGACTTTGCTGAGCTGATTTTGAGAGCTGTTTGGGACTTGCCCCTTTCCAACTGTATAAAAAATTAAGGACAATGAAAGTTAGGACCTTAAATAACTAGGAGGATCTGGGCTTTGATCTATTCCTGTAGTGTCACAATATAACTCCCCTAACTCCTATCACCAGTGACGTCAGTAGAACTCAGGAATCCACACAGCAGGATCTGATATTAGCCATAGGATACGTCTAGACTACATCCCTTTTTTGTAAAAGGGATGTAAATTAGACGTATTGCAATTGCTAATGAAGCGGGGATTTAAATCTCCCCCAGTTCATTAGCATAAAAATGGCTGCCACTTTTTTTCAGCATGGAGCTTTGCCGGAGAAAAGCGCCAGTCTAGACGCTGATCTTGCGGAAAATAAAGCCTTTTCCGAAAGTTCCCTTATCCCTTATTTCATAGAGCAAAAAGCAGCAGCCATTTTTATATAGTGGGGGCAAAAGACCTATCTGGCTTTAAAATTAAGCTAGATGGGTTTATGAAGGGGATGGTTTGATGGGATAACATGATCTTGGCAACTAATTGACCTTTCACTATCGGTGGTAAGTAGGCCAATAGTGGGATGATAGGCGTTACTATAGAGAACTTTTCCTGGGTGGGTGGCTGGCGGGTGAGTCTTGCCCACATGTTTAGGGTTCAGCTGATCGCCATATTTGGGGTTGGGAAGGAATTTTCCTCCAAGGTGGATTGGCAGAGGTCCTGGAGATTTTTCGCCTTCCTCTGTAGCATGGATCACTTCCTGGAGGATTCTCTGCATCTTGGGGTCTTTAAACCATGATCTGAGGACTTCAATATCAGAGGGTATGTCTACACTACAACATTAATTCGAACTAACTTAGTCCGACTAAAAAACTAGTTTGAATTAGCGTTTTGCTAATTCGAACTAGCATGTCCACATTAAGTGGACCCTGAACCGGGCTTAAGGATGGCCAGAAGCAGTGCCAGCAGGGCACCAGAGAAGAACTTAGAGCGTGGAGATGCTTTCTCATGCTAGCCGAGGGCTGTGCTTAAAGGGTCCCAACCCCCACCCCAGACACAGTTCTCAGGGGTGCCCCGCTTGAAAAGCAGTCCTGGCTTGGATTGCTCGGACTACCCACACTGGGCACATCACAACACTTGGCCATCAGCCCGACTGCACTTGCCGCAGGCTGCCATCTGGGGAGAGAGGGCAATTGGGGGGCTGCAGGAGAGCTTCCACCCCCAGAAGCCCGCAGAGCCAGCCCAATCCTCCCCATCGGGGGCTCGTGCCCCATTCCTCCCTCACCTCCTTCCACTTACCCTTCCCTAGCCCCTCTTCTTGATGTACAAAATAAAGATAACGTGTCTTCCAAAATGGAATCTGTCTTTATTGAACAAAACTGAGGGAGACTGGGAAAAGGAGGTGGGAGAGGGGAAGAGAGAGGCTGGGAGAGGGGAGGGCAACTAAAATGATCAGGGGTTGGGAACAGGTGCAATATGAAGAGAGGCTAAAGAGACTGGGACTTTTCAGCTTAGAAAAGAGGAGACGGAGGGGGGACAGGATAGACGTCTCTAAAAGCATGAGTGGGGTGGAGAGGGTGCATATAGAAAAGTTCTTTATTAGTTCCCATAAAGAAGGACTAGAGGACACCAAAGGAAAGGAATGGGTAGCAGGCTTCAAACTAGTAACAGAAAGTTGTTCTTCACAAAGCAAGAGTCAACCTGTGGAACTCCTTGCTGCAGGAGGCTGTGAAGGCTAGAACTAGAACTGAGTTTAAAGGGAAGTGAGATCAAGTTATGGAGGTTGGGTCCATGGAGTGGTATTAGCCAGGGGGTAGGAGTGGTGTCCCTGCCCAAGGTTTGTGGAAGGCTGGAGAGGGATGGCACGAGACAAATGGCTTGGTCACTGTCTTCGGTCCATCCCCTCCAGAGTCCCTAGGGTTGGCCGCTGTCGGCAGACAGGCTACTGGGCTAGATGGACCTTTGGTCTGACCCAGGACGGCCATTGTAAGCTCAGGGCTCAGGGTCAGGGGTCTCAGTGGACCCCCTTGATTCTCTTGCACACCTGCTCCTGGGTGGCCAGGCTGGCAGCTCTCCTGCTCTAGATGGCCACTTTCCTGTGCCTAGTGCAGAGATCGTGGATGAGGTCCACGATGTCCGTACTAGCCCAGGCGGGTGCCCGCCTCTTGCGGTCCCGGGCAAGCTCCCGGGAGCCACCAGCCTGGTCCCGGGAAGAGGGGGAGGGCTGGGGGGCATCGGGTGGTTGGCTCGATTCGTGCCAGGTGCAGGGTCTGCTCGCTGGGTGCTGGCAGGCTTGCACCTGGCACAGGCACCGTAGCCAGCCCGTGCCCCTTTAAGGGGTCCGGGGCCGGGAGGGGGGCAGAAGAGTTTCCCTGGTGTTGGCCAGAGTGGCCACCAGGGAAACCTGGGGAGGGCTAGCCTCCCACTAGTTCGAATTAAGGGGCTACACACCCCTTAATTCGAACTAGCTAGTTCGAACTAGGCTTAATCCTCGTAAAATGAGGTTTTCCTAGTTCGAACTAAGCGCTCCGTTAGTTCGAATTAAATTCGAACTAATGGAGCGCTAGTGTAGTGCCTATGAAAGTTAGTTCGAACTGACGTCCGTTAGTTCGAACTAACTTTGTAGTGTAGACATACCCAGAGAGACATGTGAGAGGATAATTCCAGGAGTGGGTGGGTGAGATTCTGTGGCCTGCATTGTGCAGGGGGTCGGACTAGATGATCATAATAGTCCCTTCTGACCTTAAAGTCTATGAGTCTATAAGATCAAATATACCAATATTGTTTTAGAATAATATCTCCCAGCAATCCTGTCAATGAAGGGTGTGATGGGTCGAGTCTGTCCCGCTGGGCGGCAGGAAGATGCCGGTGGGCCTGACGTCAGAGGGTGCGCAGCCCGGCGCTCCCCGACGCTGCTATGCACGGACTTCAAAAGTGGCGCTGGAGCCATTAAGAGGGGAGGAGGATGCAGAGGGTGGGGAGGAGCTGGAGAAGGCACTGGGTGGGGAAAAGCGGGGGACAAAGGCCGGCGGCACCGGGAGGAGACAATCCGCAATGCTGGGGGAAAAGGTACCTGAGCAGAGAGCCGGAAGAGTGGCTCCAACCATGGGGGACAGAAGGGGAATGGACCAGGGAGGCCCAGACAGGTGGCCACTGGGGAGGAGAGTCAGAGGCCAGCAGGAGGATGTCGCAGTGGCCCAAGGAAACTTTGGAGTCATGAGCGTGATCGCCCTTGCCCCAGAAAAAAGGATGCCAGGCTCACTGGACCAGCACCGAGACAGGGCTGGCGGGAGACCAACGTGAGTGAGTCCCTGAGAGGGGTGGTGAGTACTTGTCGAATGCTCACCATTCAGGTAAGACTCAGGGGTCCTACCCTTTAGGGTCCTGGGCTGGAACTCGGTTGAGAGGGAGGGCCCGAGTTCTCCTACCCCACTAGCAACAGGACCACAGGCTGGGTTGGGCGTAGGCCTGCCCAAAGGCAAAGACTATTAGGGCTATGGCCCAAGCAGCCCTGAGCCGGGCTATGGACAAAGAGAAACTTGACAAGGAGGGCGGGGCACTAGGTCAGGACTTTTCTTTGCCAGCCCCCCATAAGACCTAGCAGCTCCCAGGTGGTGGGCCACTGCCGTATTGGCTCTGCCCGGTGAGACAGACACGTCCACATCCCGACATATGAGAGCCAAGAGAAAACCAGGACAGGGCCTTACTATGGTGTAGGAGGTTGCCCCCGTCCCAAATAACCATGGGGAGGGTGGCCAGGTAGGTGACAAAGGGCTTCAAAGGAAGATATGCATCTTGCAACATGCACTATTACGAATGATTTTTCTAAAACATATATATTTGTATTAAAACTACAAAGTTATAGGAATCATTCAATTTAAACCAAGTGTTTCAATTAAATGGTGGTTCATATTTGAGAATATTCAAGTGGTGTCCAAATTGTATTGCTTTATTTCTTTATTTCTTTATTGCCAGGATGATTGTTATTCCTATTTGCAAAACAACAATTATTCAGAGGAATAGCTTACTTTAATGCTATCTGTACAATTTCTTGGGCAACATTTGTTACTATAGTATTTTGCCTGATTGTATCACATCTTCACATTACTATATGACTCTGCAGGAAGCTTCATATAATGGCAATGCTTGAAAGGTTAATAGCATTCATTGCACTTCTAATCTATTCTTTCAACCACTGATTAGCATTGAAATTGATTCCGAGCTTTTTGTGGCTGAAATGACATTAATCTAGTCTTTGCTGTTAAAAACGTAACACCTATTTCATGTTACCAGATGATAACACATTATTAATTTGATGGCTTCCATTGTTCCCTCTTTCTGTAGAACACCTTAAAGTGTGAATGTTGGTCAAAAATACATATTCCATTCGTAAGTGAAAAAAGCTACAAACCTGGGCGTCAAAGCACATTTGAAATTTTGTCCAAGTGATACAAACCCTAGGGCTCAAAAAACAGACAGACAAACAAAAAAAAACCCACAAAAATACCTTCTAAAGACAACCTTTTCCAGCAACAGTGCAGGATGAAAACTAAATCCACACTGAATAGTTACTAGCCTATGTCCATTTTTCTGCTCAGATCCCAATGTCTCCATCCTAAATCTCACCAACTTACTTAAACCCAAAGTCCAGATGCACAATTCCAAAGTATACTGCCGAAGATACCATCAAACCTCGCTGTGAAATCTTAAGCCTCTTTGTGAAAAGAAGCACAAAAGGTGAGTTTGATGACTAATTTGTAGGAAAAGAAACCCAGATGAGCTCCCCCTCTGGCTGGTCACCAGGCTGCTGTATGGGACCCAGTCTTTAGAGTCTATAAACCTTTAATCTTACTAAGTCTGACATTTCACATGCACTTTTGGGGTACAGACTCCAAAGCTAGTACTCATCCTTGGGATTGAGGTCCCCTAAAGTCAAGCTGCCCTGTGCCTCACAATCATGTGGACCCAGCATGTCTTCCCAGACACTTGTCCAGGCCCTCTCATAGCTAAGCCTTTATGAGGACCCTGCTTTAACATTTAATTATTTGATAAAAGTAGAAGACACACAGGTTTTGAAAAATGAATTATCCTTTACTCATACATGAAGCTGAAGAGGTACACAGACTTATGGAGAAACAAGCAAATCTTACCCTCCCTTATTTTCCTCCACATCCTGGAAGTTCTTTCTGTCTTAGTCAGCATACTCCATGGCATCCAGAACCAATCTGAACCCCCTCTTCTCCTACCCTGCCTTGTCTTCTGAATGTAGTCCCACCTCTCCTTGCTAGAGAGTCTGCCTTTTAACTGCAGATTCTAACAACTGTGTTGCTTCCAGTCCTTCCCCAGGATTCTTTTTTTCAATTCACTAACTCTCTGTTTTTGTTACAGAGGATTGGAGACATTTCCAAGTTGATAGCCTTTGGTCAACAGTATCAATTTTCCTACCAGGGCCCTGGCTCTGCCCTATGCTGGGGATGGTTTGGCCCTCTTGCATTTGAGCAAAACAACCCAAGGCATTGAGACCCATCTTGTTGGACCAAATATCAAGTGATTGGGCTGTATACAATGAGTGTCTGCCTTTCTGCAGATGCATAACTCCCCACTCCCTCTGTACTAATTTAACTGTGCAGACATCACGGCAGTTACTAAATAGTGAAGCTATGTCTACACTATATCCCTCTTTTGAAAGAGGGATGTAAATTAGACATATCAAAATTGCAAATGAAGACAGGATTTGAATTTCCCGTGCTTCATTTGCATAATCACAGCATGGCATTCTTTCGAAAAATGCTATTTCGAAAGTGAAACTGTGGTCTAGACGTGGTTCTTTCTAAAAGAAAAGCCTTTTTCAAAAGATCATGTACTCCTCAAAAATGAGGTTTAGACATACTCTGAGAGATGTATATTATATTCATAATAATAAAAAAAATTTCCACATTCATCACAGGCATTAGCCCATCTATTAATCTCTGAGGGTATGTCTACACTACAAAGTTAATTCGAACTATCAGACGTTAGTTCGAATTAACTTTGATAGGCGCTACACTAGTGCTCCGTTAGTTCGAACTTAATTCAAACTGGCGGAGCGCTTAATTCGAACTAGGTAAACCTCATTCTACGAGGACTAACACCTAGTTCGAATTAGCTAGTTTGAATTAAGGGCTGTGTAGCCACTTAATTCAAACTAGTGGGAGGCTAACCCTTCCCAGTTTGCCCTGGTGGCCACTCTGGCCAACACCAGGGAAACTCGTCTGCCCCCCTCCCGGCCCCGGAGCCCTTAAAGTTTGTGCCAGTTTGTGCCAGTTGCAAGGCTGCCAGCACCCAGCCAGCAGACCCTGCACCTGCCACAAGATGAGCCAGCCACCCGATGCCACCCAGCCCTCCCCCTCTTCCCGGGACGAGCCTGGCGACTCCCAGGAGCCTGCCTGGGGCCGCAAGAGGTGGGCGCCCGCTTGGTCTAGTGCAAAGATCGTGGACCTCATCGAGGTTTGGGGGGAAGCCTCCAATGTCCATGAAATTAGCAAAATGCTAATTCAAACTAGTTTTTAGTTCTAGATGCGCTAGTTCGAATTAGCTTAGTTCGAATTAACTAATTCGAACTAAGTTAGTTTGAATTAGCGCTGTAGTGTAGACATACCCTGAGATAGCAGGAAACATAACTATTACCCATCAAAAACTTTATCCCTCCTAAAGAAAAATCTCACAACTGCAGTTGGGACAGAATGCTACAGACACTTTGCAACTAATTGTCAGTCTAAGACAACATGTTTACACTGAAAAGATAAACTCCCATGACATACGCTCATGTCTGGGGAAGTCATTAGTAAGGTGTATGTGTGTCACTTCAGTTCCCAGACTCATGATTAACAACGTAGCACCACAACAAAGTCCGTCCATGACTGCTTCAGCATCACTGGTATATGAATGATTCTTCAAACCTGTTGCAATAGCAGCTTGAACCATTCCAACATTGCCAGTGGAAAAGCTGCTTTTGTGTACTTCTGCTTCAATAGAATAAGCAGTTCAACTAACTTGTCTACACCATATTGTTGCCTTTCTGAAATGGATTTTTGATGGTGGACAGACAGCTGACAGGCACTACATGACCCAGCATTCTGATTACTTAAGAATGAATTAGCTCAGCCAGGAAAGTATTGGTGGAGAAGAATACTTTAATGCCTAAGCAGACTGGGCATTGATGAGTTAAGGAGCAAGTTATCCAAATACCTGAGGAGACTAGTTAAAGGCACAAGAAAGAACTGCCAGGGAAAGAGCAGCTTGCAGAGCCAATAAGAAGCTAGCTCTCTGGCTGGTGAGATTGTTTCCACTCCTCCTCATGACTGAGAGCTGAAGGACTCTGGAGTTACAAGTGATGATCATTGATTATGATGGGGACTTGGTGGAGCTAAGATTAATAAGAATTACACATGTATTGAAAAGCAAGAGGCAACCAAGGCTGGGAGCCCAAGGAGGGAGTGGAACCTGGCCTGTTACAGCCTGTGAAAGTACTTTCACAGTGGCTCAAAAATAAAGGCCTGAACCACAAGAGTTGCACGTGTTCTCCAGCACAATCCTGAGATTTGAGAGTCCAGTGTATAAGCTCTGGCTGAGGCAGCTGTGCCATCCCCTTGAGCCAGTGTAACCATTTTTAAAAAGTCATAAGGGTTGATATAAACAAGTGCTGCCCAACTGTCTTGCAATCCAGCTCTGCCTCTACTTCCTGAAATCTTTTGGTTCATAACCCTCAAACTACAAATGTTCTGCAGAGGAAGAGTTAAAGATGGAAATTTATCTCCTTATAAGTTTATCACTTTAAAAAATCTATTTGATGGAGAGATATTGAAGCAAGCTGGTTAGCAGATACTTAAAATGCCAAATAAACTCCTTAATCTAACAGTTTTAAAATTTTGAATCTCCTAAATTGTTTTTAAATAGGTAGGTGGAATATACTTTGCTACCACCTTTGCTTCTATAACTCATACAATTCTGTAAGAAAGAACAAACAAAACCTCTAATACTGTACTCAGTAAGTCTTCAATTCTACCTTGGCACACAATGTTACAAATAATAAGCCTGTTGTTAAACAAATTTATTTTGATAATTTAAAGTCTTCAGAGAAGTTTTCTACTGAAATTATAGGAACTGCTCCTCTCACAATAGAGAGATTTCAGTCCATCTAATCAGGCATCTAATTTAGCATCTATAACCACCTTAAAATGAATAATATGGTGCTGACAAATGGATTGAATGCTCATCCTGTTAAAGCAGAAGTCCACTGAGGCTATGTCTAGACTGCAAGCTTCTTTTGAAATAAGCTTTTCTGGAAGAGATCTTCTGGAAAAACTTTTTTGAAAGAGAGCATCCACACACCAAAAGCACAACATAAAAGCAATCTGCTTTTCCAAAAGGTAGCGTCCACACTGCTTGGACGCTATCTTGCATTTCAGTTGTGATTACTGTAAATGGAGTGGCCACTAGGGCACTTGTGCTTTTTCCTGGAGGCCTCTTCTTTCGAAAAAACATTCCCTTCTGTGTCCACACATGCCTTTTTCCGGAAAAGCGTCCGTGGCCAATGTAGACGCGCTTTTCCAGAAAAGAGCCCCGATCGCCATTTTCGCAATCGGGGCTTTTTTCCGGAAAAGACTACTGGGCTGTCTACACTGACCCTTTTCCGGAACAGTGTTCTGGAATAAGGACTTATGCCCGAGCGGGAGCAGAATAGTATTTCCGGAATAGCAGCTGATTTTGTACAGTAGAGCATCGTTGCTTTTCCGGAAATTCAAGGGCCAGTGTAGACAGCTCACAGCTTATTCCGGAAAAGCGGCTGATTTTCTGGAATAAGTGGCGCAGTGTAGACACAGCCTAACAGTGTGGACATAAGTGTAGTTTTTCTGGAAAAACTCTGCAGTGTAGACATACTCTGAGACAGGTTTTTTACTAACTATGTTGGAATGGTTCAAGCTGATACTGCAACAGGTTTGAGGAATCATTCATATGACAGTAGTGAAATAGTCATTGAAAGACTTCATTCTGGTGATAAATTGTTAGTCATTTGTCCGGGGACCAAAGAGAAACACATACACCTTACCAATGACTGCTCTAGACATGTGTGTATGGGAAACAGCTCTTGGTCACGGGAGCTTCTCTTTTCAATATTAACATACTATCTGGCACCGATGACTAGTTGCAAAATTGGTACTCCTATAGTATGCTAAGACTAATATTTTAGCTCTGAATCTGCTGTAATTGTTTGGACTAAGTTGTTCTTGTTCTAACAGAACTTTCAGGGCTCAGCACAATTGTTATAAAATGTTCCTGGAATAAAAAAATTGGACAAAAGCTAATCATTCAAATTGCAATACATGACCCCCTTTCCAAAAAAAAAAAAAAAAGCATACCTGTCCAGGAAGGGCATTTCATCAAGTGCTTAATGTTCAGTACATAATTCAGTAACTTCAATACAGGCTTAAAGTTCATATTTTATGGCCTCAAGGACCTATTATGATGATTTAGTCTGTTCTCCTGCATAACAGGCCATAGAACCTAATCCACTAATTTCTACATCAAACCCATAACTCCTGTTTGAGCTGCAGCATATCTTTTAGACAGACATCCTGTCCTGAGTTTAAGACCTCAGGTGACAGAGGATACACCACATGCGTAAGTAAGTTGTTCCAGTGGTTAAACACATAGCTTAGGTGGTTTCTTGAACCAGGACCTTTAGATGTAAAGAAGATTGAGGAGTTAAAACACGTTAGCTGCAAAAAACTGAGGTCAGGTGTTTGTTATTCAGATGAAATACTTTAAAAAGACTGATCATGTCACGGTTGTCAGTAAGAACACCTTTTATTTAGCCTCCATCTGTAATTCAAGTGGTTTTATAAAACAGATATGTGTTCACCTTGAAAGTAAAATAAGAAATGATTGGAATACTGCAGCAGAATTTGTAAATACAGCATTGTTTCCTGACAGTATTTCTGACATTTTGAAGGTTAAAATAATGGCAAGGTGTTAGAAGAGAACCCAGTAAACAAGTCTGTGTGCCATAAAACATGAAGAAGGATTTAATAAAACAGTCAACAAGTGAAGTTCTGTGAAAAACTGAATTTTAGAAAAATCAAAATAACAACTATGTTTTTAAAAGGGAACATGATAGAAATTAAAACACTATGCTATTAAACAAAGAAATAACAACAAGGAATACAGCGTATATACAGTGTGGCATGGGTACAAAACTTGTGTAATTTACTATAAATATAGTGCAGATCTGAAAGGGAGAAAATATAAAATATTAATCCAAGAGCAAGCATTTTTATTGTGTAAAAAAGGGAAAACGATAGAGTAGTTACATATTTAAAAGTCTGTATGAAGAAGTTAGCCTAGTACAATATCAAGTTAATCAGAGTTTTAATTATGAAGAATAGGCTAAAAAAAACCCAGCAAGATTACAGGTCACTATAAGTACATTCAGATAATCTGGGCACAGTACTACAGTCCATAACAAAGACAAGTCTTCCATAGATCACAATGCAAAATTTGCCTATGTAAGAACTGAAGGACAGCATGAGAAATTGATTAATTTCAAAAGAGTAATGAGATGAGTCTCTAAGTGTCATTGTTATCTATGATGTAGGGTAAAAATGATGTCTTTGCATAAAATATTAAGATTGAAGGAGATTACTAGAAAAGTGCTAGAGGATCCCTGTCATTTAATAATCAGAACCAATTATTTGTATAATTAAATATATACAAAAGACTAATGGCAGAGTTCAAGAAGTTAGTCTGGATACATCTGTATGAAGATAAATTGTAATAAACCTCCAAAAGACAAATATAGAATCAGACCTCATAGAATCAGAATGATATTTTGGTAAAGTACAAAGATTAGACTTGTTAGACATTTAAGCATTGTCATATAGGGTAAGACCAGTTGTTTGTATACTCCAGTTATTTCTTTCCCTTTCCAACAGTGGCTTGTATCAACATCTTCAGAAGAAACACCAGGGGAAATTAGTTATGGACTAAGGGCATGTCTACACTATGCAAAATATGGATGCTGCTGCAGTCAATCTTCCGGGGTTAGATTTAGGGGGTGTAGTAAAGACCCACTAGATCAAACTCAAAGGGCACCCCATCAGTGCTGGTACTCCTGCTCCTCATGAGGCTTTAGGGAAGCCGATGGGAGTGTTTGCTCCTCTCGGCCTCCCACTTTGTGGACAGCATGCAATTGACATGTAAGATATGTCAACTCCAGCTACGCAATTAATGTAGCTGGAGTTGTGTATTTTACTTCGACTTTCTGCTGTAATGTACATAAGACCTAAGTGACCAAAGAACAGTCTCTATTACCTGCAGGTTGGATTATATCCTGAGACATAAGGATTTAAATCCATTCTAAAACTCTCTTTTCATCTTCACTAACTTCTATATACTCTGGATGTTCTCAATATCTTTATAAATGTCTGATCCATTTTTTGTTTTACTCTTTGTAAGCATCTGGGCCAGATTTTCAAAGAAATTTAGATGCAGAAAACACTTTTGAAAATATTATCAAGCATCTAAACAGGCAATCACTTAATTCCCTTTGATGCTTTTGAAAATTCCCACTAGGTATTTATATGCATCTTTAGGCACTTAAAAACCTTTAACGTGTGACCCTTGTCTTCAGTGATATCTTGTTGCAACGAATTCCATGAGTTAGCTGTGTACTGTGTAAAAAAGTCATTTCTTTTTATTAATTTAAAATTTGCTGCCTTTCAGGATTACTGAACATTTCCTTGTAGTAGAAAATTGGAAGCTTTTATATTCACCCTCTCTACCTTGCCTATACCATTCATTATTTTGGCTTCCTTTATTACCTCCTCTCTAGAATAAACAGTTCCAATCATTTCAATCCCTCTTCATACAGACATTGGCCATGCCTCTACTCATTCTCCTTACTAGTCTATGAACCCCCTCTATTCTGTTAAATCCTTTTTGAGATGTTCAGAATATGAAAATACACTACAAAATGAAAAGTAAATTGTGAAATCCCTTTAAGTCCTTACGCAAACAAAACTCCTACGGAAGTCAATGGGCCACATTTCTCATTTGAATTGGTGCAAACCTATTTAATTCATTGGAACCATATTGTATGTGGTGCTACGAATTTCAAGTTGAATATTAAAACAAAATAAAAATGGCCCTGTAAATCACAATGGCAAAAGAGCTGTCTATGAGCATTCACCACAACTCATGCAACTGAAGTGTCAATCACCCCTTTATATTAAAATAACAAAGCAAGGAAAAAATTGCTTAGCTATCTCTTGGACTTGTTTTTTTTCAACCTACCTTTCACTCTATAATGCATGTTTTTCTTCAAAAATCAGTATAAATTAAAACTATACCATACGTAACATATTTAACAGTGCCAAAATATTTTAGGTCTTCGTCTGGATTTGCATGAAAATTTATGATTAAAAAAAATCCTTGGCATAGTTCAAAACCACAATTAAATTAATGAGGAGAGAGATGAAAACATTTAATCAGAGAAATAAGCATTTCCCCAGAGCTAGTTTTATTACAAAAATACCACTTTCATCAGATTTCTTTTTCTTTCTTTCTTTCTTTCTTTCTTTCTTTCTTTCTTTCTTTCTTTCTTTCTTTCTTTCTTTCTTTCTTTCTTTCTTTCTTTCTTTCTTTCTTTCTTTCTTTCTTTCTTTCTTTCTTTCAACAAGAACCTTTTGTTCCAAATTTACATAGGAGACTGTAATGTACTTAAATTCATATAAGACTAATGCTTGTACAGGTTGAACCTCTCCAGTCCAACACTCTCTGGACCTGACTGCTGTAGAACCAGATAATTTTCCCAAGCATAGGAAGTCAATACAGTGCAAGGGTCTCCGTAAGTGTGGGAAGTAGCCGCAGCACCTCTCAGGCTTTGCACCCAGAATGGCCCTGAGCTTTGGGGCTCTGCTGCCATTCAGTGTCCCAGCCTGCGGCACCCTGCCCATCAACTCCAATGCCAGCCCCAGGGTCTCAGCTGCTGGCCCCTATTTTATATATTTAAATATTTTTAAAAGGATGGAAATCAGGAAATGTGGAATGAGCCCAGTCAACTTGCAATGGCTTGTGGTGAATCACTGTTCTTGGCATATTTCTTATTGTTCTTCCTCTTCCCAGGAAACTAGAAGCATTTCAATCACTTGAATAATTGAATTTCTAGCCCTAATAATGCTCTGTGAATGACTATTTGATTCTCAAGGGTAAAGTACTGTTAGAACTTTTGTTCAGGAAGAAAAAATCCTACATTACACTTTGGCAATATTGCCAGTCACTAAGGCTATGTCTACACTGGCGGGTTATTGTGCAAGAATGGCTGTTCTTCCAAAGAGCATCCACACTGCCCACCCACTCTTGTGTAAGAAGGTTTACAGTAAAGTGTGGTAAGAGAGGATTTCTTGCACAAGACCTACACTCTTTTCTAACAGGTATAAGCTCTCTTGCACAAGGGTTCTTGTGCAAGAGGGTAATGTGGACGCACAGCAGCGGGTTCTTGTGCAAGAAAGCCCTATGGCTAAAATGACCATCAGAGCTTTATTGCTCTAGAGAGTGTCCACACAGCCATGGATGCTCTTGCACAAAAGCACATCTCACACATGGAAGTATAGATGTGTTCTTGTGCAAGACTTCTTGCACAAGAACCCTTGTGCAAGATGTTCTTGGGCAAGAACCCACCAGTGTAGACATAGCCTAAGGGTATGTCTACATTGCATGGCTATTTCAGGATACCGAAGGTAACCCAAAATAGCTACCCTGTGTCTACATAAGCAGCCCATTATTTTGAAATATTTTTCATAATAATAGGTGCGCTATTTTGGCATCTCAGTAACCCTCATTCCACAAGGGTTAAGGGATGTTTTGAAATAGCACATTATTTTGAAATTTGGTGCTGTGTAGACATGCCAAATTTCAAAATAAGCTATTTCAAAACAGATTCGAAGTAAGATATGCAATTTGCGTAGCACAAATTGCATATCTTATTTCAAGTTTACAGTCTGTGTAAACACATCCGAAGTGGCCTTACTTTGAGTTTCTCCGCTATGTTGCTACCGGAAATAGTTTTCTCTATATGTCTTTTTAGCAACCTATGGAAAAAAAATTCTCTATATGTCTAATAAAAAATAGAAAAAATCTGTATTAAAGCAGAGCATAAAGCATTTCCCATCAGACACTGCTTGGCAAAACAGCAGTAATTGCAAGGTATTTCTTACACTGTAACAGCATGTGGTATTAATACATGTATCTAGCAATACAAACTAAATTGTTTAACCACCTTATTGATCAGCAATATAGTATTTTTGGAATATAAATTATGTAACTTTTGCACTTCTTTTCTTCAATAAAATAAATAGGTCTATTGTGTACTGGACTGGGACAGAGATTATCAAAGAGTATAGCTGGTGAGAGAGAAATGATATAGATTTTCCAGATGAGGGCTGTTTCATTATTCCAGACAACACTTTATATTGATCCTTCCCTATTTATTTCTAATTTTGTTGCCTCTGATTGAGCTGAGCTGAGCTCTAAATCTTGTGATGGCTTACATGGTGTTAGGATGCAGTATTGCTATATGAAGTGCAAGGTAGCAATGTTCTCATTTTAAACTGTAATTTAGTCTGATTTGCAGCAAATTAAAGGCGTCTAAAGTGGCATTTTAGCACAAAGAGGCTGTAGCTTTATTATATGTCTCCTATTACTTGCGAAGAAAATATTTTCCTGAGACGTCAGTGTAGCTTTATGCTAGTGGCACAAGAATGTTGGAAATATCACATTGAAAAATCAAAACCAGTCATCTCATCTAAATTTTTACTTATCATTTAAAATAATAATGCAAAGTATATTTCACAGTTATAATTTAAAATGAAAAGGACTATTGGGTCTTGTGACGAACTGAATAGTCCAGTGGATATTACATTAGCCTTACTTTCCTGAGCACCTATTTTTAAAGTGGCCAAAAGTGAAAGTGAATTTGTTGGCTTCCTATTAGTTCCTATTTGTGCAGTTCACAAATCCATCATGTTCCACATGGCTGCTACCCTTTACTCAAGACAAAGCCAGGAATGGAAAATAGGGTTGCAGGTCAGGACATACACTGGCAAAGCTGTGTGGTAAAGTGTGCACAGCATTTCCCTAAATTATGGCTGGCTCTTGCCTTTGCTATCCATTTATTCCTGTCATGAACCTTAAAGTATTATATTTATTAAACACTGGGGCTATGTCTAGACTGGCAAGTTTTTCTGCAAAATCATCTGCTTTTGTGGAAAAACTTGCCAGCTGTCTACACTGGCCGCTTGAATTTCTGCAAGAACACTGACTATCTTATGTAAGATCATCAGTGTTCTTGTGGAAATACTGTGCTGCTCCCGTTCGGGCAAAAGCCCTCTTGCGCAAATCGTTTGCGCAAGAAAGCCAGTGTAAACAGCACAGTACTGTTTTCTGCAAAAAAGCCCTGATAGTGAAAATGGCGATTGGGGCTTTTATGCGGAAAAGCGCATCTAGATTGGCCACGGACGCTTTTCCACAAAAAGTGCTTTTGCGGAAAAGCATCCATGCCAATCTAGACGTGCTTTTCCGAAAATGCTTTTAACGGAAAACTTTTCCATTAAAAGCAATACCGGAAAATCATGCCAGTGTAGATGTAGCCTGATATTGTAGTAGCATCCAGAAGCCACAATGAGGATCAGAGCCCCAATCTCTGTCACAAAGCATTCAAAATATCCAGTGTCTTCCACAGAGTTCAAAATGTAAAGCTTCAGCAAAGAATGTCAAAAATTAAAAATGATGGAGACATTCATATTTCCAAGGAGAACTCAGTCCACAGATGTCTTACACACACAACAGAAAAATTGATGCTGAAGTATTTTTTCATAGGAGCATCTATTAGTTTAAAAGAAAAACAGCCATACTATATTCCAAAATAGAGGGATGTCATTTTTTCCAGCAATTTATTCAGTCTCTTTATCCATTCCTCCCATACACACACACATGTGCCATCCTCTTTAACATGATGTGTCACTCATAAGAAGCTGCATAATATATACAGAAACATAAATGAAAGAAAATAGATTGTCCACCTCTTTTAACATGTCAGGAAATGTAGGAGGAAAAGGAAGATGATGAGCAGGAAAAATAAATTTATACGAAGCACAGAATCATGAGGTAAGTGAACTTCACACTTTTAATTTCATTTAGAACATGATACATGAAATAAATGATCATAGTGAACATAAATGATCATTTCTGGATTAAAATCAAACTATAGGGCTGTGTCTGGACTGGCAAGTTTTTCCGCAAAAGCAAATGCTTTTGCGCAAAAACTTGCCAGCTGTCTAAACGGGCCGCTTGATTTTATGCAAGAACACTGACGATCTGATGTAAGATTGTCAGTGTTCTTCCTCAAATACTATGATGCTCCCGTTCAGGAAAAAGCCCTCTTGTGCAAATGTATTTGCGCAAGAGGGCCAGTGTAGATAGCTCAGGACTGTTTTGCGTAAAAAAGTCCCGATGGCGAAAATGGTGATCAGGGCTTTCTTGAGCAAAACTGCGTCTAGATTGGCACGGATGCTTTTCTGTACAAAGTGCTTTTGCGCAAAAGCGTCCATGCCAATCTAGATGCTCTTTTCCGCAAATGCTTTTAACAGAAAAACTTTTCACTTAAAAGCATTTGCGGAAAATCATGCCAGTCTAGATGTAGCCTAGAAGTAGAGAGGCTTGTTGAGTTCTTTTTATGATGCTAAGTTACTTCTTTAAGAAATTCACTCAAATTGTGAGAAATGCACACTTTTCATTAAAAATTCAGAAAGATCAGAATTAAGTGAGAATTAGTTAGCACCTCTTAGCAGAACAATATGTTTACACTCAAACATCTTTATTAACGAAGGCCTTTTTTTTCTAATCATGGTAGATTTGAGAATAAAGCAATGCTAATAGCTTTGCAGGCTGAGATATGCACATGGAATCACAGGCAAAATCTGGCGAGTTTGACAAATGAAAACAGAGTATTCTGCAACAATTAAAAAGTGTGTATTTATTCAGTGGCAGTTCTGAAAAAAAAGTGTTTTGGGTCAATTTAAGATAAATTTCCAAATTTACATTTTGGCTATGTCTACACTGCAGGCTTCTTGTGCAAGAACTGTTTTGTGCAAGAGTTCTTATGCAAAAATTCTTGCACAAAAGCACATCCATGCTGCCATGTGCTTTTGCACAAGAGTATCCATGGCAGTGTGGATGCTCTCTTGCGCAAGAAAGCTCTGATGGCCATTTTAGCCATAGGGGCTTCTTGCACAAGAAACCCCTATTGCCTGTCCACACTGCCTTCTTGCACAAGAGGGCTTTTTCCTCGTGGGGAGAGGAATAACTCTTGCACAAAAAGCCCTCTGTTCTGACACTTTACTGTAAAATTACATGCGCAAGAACGTGCGTGCAGTGTAGATGCTCCGCAAGATTTTGCACAAGAACAAGTGTTCTTGCGCAAGGAGCCTGCAGTGTAGATGTAGCCCTCGAGTTAACAAAAATCATGTTATTCATCCCTGAACAAAGAGTACTCCTGTAACCTCAAACAAAGCTTAATATCAATTGAGCTTTGAAGAAAATTTAAAACAAAATGGCTACGACTACACTGCAGGCTTCTTGTGCAAGAACTCTTTGCGCAAGAGTTCTTGTGCAAAAGTTATTCTGCAAGAGCGCGTCCAAACTGCCATGTGCTTTTGCTCAAGAACATCCATGGCAATATGGACGCTCTCTTGCGCAAGAAAGCTCTGATGGCCATTTTAGACATAGGGTCTTCTTGAGCAAGAAACCCCTGTTGCCCGTCCACACTGCCTTCTTATGCAAGGGCTCTTGCGCAAGAGGGATTATTCCTCATGGGGAGAGGAATAACTCTTGCTCAAGAAGCCCTCTCTTCTGATGCTTTACTGTAAATTTACTTGTGCAAGAAGTAGTAAGCCTGCAGTGTAGATGTAGCCAATGTGTTATGAACAGAAAAAAATGCTGTTCAGAAAATGGCAAAATGAAAAGGTTCAATATCCCCTTCCCCCCATTTTTTGAGGGGACAATAATGAATTCATCATGAATTTTCATAGTGTATAGTTGACCTGAACTTGCTTTTTTTGCCAAATAATAAATTTTGGTTTAAAAAATCCCTCACATTTCTAATGAAATAGATTTCTTTAGCTTTTAATAATCTGACAATCTCTCCTCAGCATAGGTCTTCTTATTCCCGGAGAAGAGTGGGGAGAAGATGACATGACTCAAGTATTTCGGAGAGGAATGCAAATAGTTAATTTGAGAAAAAAAATGACTCCCTCACTAGAAACCTCTCATGAACGTGATCAGGAAAAGAGAGTGAAATTGGGAGATTGGGTGTCAAAAATCAGTTCCATAATGGAAACAGTTATGCTTTTTGTGACAATGGCAGGCCGAATGAGATGAGAGGTTTTGCTCAGGCTGCAGGAACTAGCTAAGAATGAGTAATGTTGTAGTTCGAGGTGAAACCAGATAACCTGTATGAAGGTTTTGCTCATAGTAGGTATTAGTCTTGTAAGAATATACTTAGTGTTTAGACTATGAAGTGCTCACATGTTGCAGCATGTTTTATAATAGCTCTACCCCATGTGATAAGTAGTATTCAAATGTTTGCTCTGTTACTGTAAAAGTGTTTTCTCTGAAACTATAAAATCTCCCGCCCTCACTCCCTATTCAGGAAAGAAATACTAGGTTGCCACAGAAGGTGTTATCTCCTGCCCAATGAATCGACAACAACAACAACAACAACAACAAGACCCATTATGAAACATCAAAGAACAAAAGACTTACCCTACACCACCATCCAGGAGGAGGACCCATGCAGGTTAATTTGTCGCATAATTTTGAATTCTGGGGAAAGGAAATAAAAATCCCTGACAAGATGAAACTGCATCTTTTTGGTTGGTTGAATCACTACAGGTTGCACCTCCCTAGACCGGGACTCTCTGGTCCAGAAACATCTGTAGTCTTGCAGGACCACTTATGTTTGTGGACCAGAGAGCCCCAAGATTAGGAGCCCAATGGCAGGTAGGCTCACAGCAAGGAGGAACTTGAGACTGATCCTTAAACTTTTGTCATGAGTTAACATGATTTTGTTAGAAATGTTTCAACACAGGGCCTGGCAGGGAGTTGTGAGCCCCACAGGTTGGGCAAGGCAGGGAAGCATTTGAACAGTGAGGTAGCCAATGCCTTGGGACAATAATTTCACCTCCTAGCATAGTATATGGGCAAGCTGAATTTTTTCGGGAGGATGGGATTCACCTGTCTGACTAGGTGCTGTCATGTTTTTAATTGCTATCATAGATGACATTAGAAGATATTGGGAAACCTGTCTGGGAGTGGGGAGAAGGCAGCCAAGCAAATTGTTGGCACCTCCTTGTGGAAGATATCCAGTACAGTAACTTCATAGGAAAGGTGCACAGTGACTGTATAAATGAATTGGAAAAAGACATTAGAAGAGGTATTCATTAAAGGAATGAATGGGAAACAGTAGACTGATATGGCAGGGGGCTAACCCCCCATTATTATAGCCCACTTTAACCCTCCTACTAGGCTGGGATGGATGGTAAGTTCCCAGCAATGGATCTGCTGCGGGGACAGAGATGGAAAAAGAAGTGTAGCTGTAAAAGCTCCCCCTTCTCCCCGGAGTAAATATGGGGGGGAGGAAATGGGAGTTACCTGTACTGTACATTTTCATCAGCTGGGTAGTTCCAGGCATCTAATAACATAACAGTTGCCTGATTAAATCTATGTCAAATGTCTCCTGCCCTCCTTTCAGTATAGTGAAACAACAGATAATCGTCTTGTAAGAATATACTTAATATTTCCATTCTATGAAATCCCACTAAATGGAATGGTAACCAATACAAAGAATATTATAATGCTTTTATAGAAACCATTGGGGGGACCTCAGCAGCAAGACTGCATCTAATACTGGTCACCACATCTTAAAAAGGATCTGCAGAACTAAATTCTATCTCAATGTACCTCTGATAATGCCTTCATGTACTGAATAGGCAGAAAATCAACAAAGTGCAGACCGAGTTTCATTTTCAGAAGTTTCATTTTCAGCTTATCTGTATGTCTGTGAAGTAGCAACAGTTACAACAATTTCATTTACAAAATATGTGTTCTGTCTTGCAAACCAAACCAAACCAAACGCTCTGCGTTTATCCCTCTCCTTAATATATGTATGCTTGGACTGAGCTGTCGAGTGACAGACCTAATTTTCTATGATGCTGTTGGTGAAGGACTAAGTCAAACCTTGACTGGCAAATCCGATTACAGATGTCATATAAAAACCCACCATCTGGAGGTGTTGTACTTTCTCTTTGGATCCTATGCTTTTCTTGTAATCTCTGGATACATTGACTCTTGAAACATTTGAGAGCCTGTATAATAGTTTGCCGCTGGAACAATCTATCCTAAACTATGATTTCCAGGTCACTGAGAAATATACCACATGCCCTTTAAGCTATCTTTAAAATGCTTATATTGGCCACCAATAAAGTGCTTTCTGCAAACAAGCTGGCTATAGAAGACCATCTTCAGTATTCATGTATCATCCATCCTCATAACATGACCAATCCAGTAAAACTGTTTGTTCAAAAGCATTGCTTCCCGGAACTCTGTGTTAGGAATTTTGTCCCACCAGCTCACATGGGCAATCTTCCTGAGGCAGCACATATGGAACTGATCGAGTTTCTAAACATGGTGGCAATTAATGACTATGATATTGAGCCAAATAGCAGGATATTCAGGACAACTACCTGATAGACTGATACCATCATATGGAGTTTAACATCATGATAATTCCTAAGTATTTGGTCAATCTTCTGAAGGCAGCACTGGCTTTGGCTAATCAAACAGATACATCGTCATCAGCATTTATTCTTGGGCTCAGTACCCTTCCAAGGTAACAAAACTTATCAACAGCCATAAGGACAGTATTAGCAGCAGTGATCACTGGAGGACAGGGCTGTTTCCACACAGACTGAGGCATAATTTCTGTCTCCTTGTGGTCACGGTGTGTCCAAAACAGAGAAGAAAAGTAGCAAAATGATCAAAAAGCTCCTTTTCATCCTCAACTGAATGAGCCAACTATGCTCATGAGCAAAGTAATGAGCAAAGAAGAGGTCATGGGTAGTAAATACTGAAGTCTTCAGAAGCTGAAAATGCTACCAGCCATTCAGAACTGAATAGGTATGTCCAATGCACAATCCTTGAAAGCAACTTACAGCATTATCAAAAAAGTAGATGGTGAACAGGAGAAGAGCAAGAACACATCCTTGCTTTGTACCATTTAATACTTCCAAAGATGCTGATGTCTCTCCATTGTTAAAGATGCAACCCAGCCAACCATCATGAAAGGACTGAACTATATTGATAAATTTTTCAGGACAGCCAATTTACCCAAGGCCGTGTCCAGACTCAGGGGTTCTTTCGAAAAAAGTAGCCTTTTTTCGAAAGAACTTCCCCTGCGTCCAGACTCAAGCCGCGTTCTTTCGAAATTATTTCGAAAGAACGTGGCTTTTCTTTCGATGGCAGTAAACCTCAATTTACGAGGAAGAACGCCTTCTTTCGAAAGTTCCTCTTTCGAAAGAAGGCGTTCTTCAATGTAAAGAGGCCGTCTTCGAAAGAGAGCATCCAGACTCGCTGGGTGCTCTCTTTCGAAAAAGCGGATTTCTCTTTCGAAAGATCCGCCTGCAGTTTAGACACGATCTTTCGAAAGAGGCTCTTTCGAAAGAGCCTCTTTCGAAAGAAGCCTGCAGTCTAGACATAGCCCAAGTATCTCCCAAAGCCTGTTTCTGTTGACCATATTGAATGCCTTGATCAGGTCAATGAAAATCATGTAGAAATCCTGATGTTGCTCTCTAAATTTTTCTTATATCTGCCTGGCTTTAAATATCATCGTGGCAGAGCCTCAATTGGCACAAAATCCACTCTGACTTTTGGGAATTATTCCATTTGTGAACACATGTAATGACAGCCAGTTGTAGAGGACATGGGCCAATATCTTACCAGATATAGTCATCAGTGGGATTAGACATCAGTGAGATGCTCCACTGGTCATCACAGCATGCACAGTCATCTTTTCTCTTATATATGTACACAATCAGGGCACCTTTGAAGTCCTGGGGCACTTTATCTTTCTCCCAAATGGTGATAAAATAAATGGGAGATGAGACAGCGCATCACCTGACCACCAGCAGATTTATAAATCTCTGATGGGATCATGTCACTGACAGGTGCCTTTCCAGACTTCATCTGTTTGACAGCTTTTTGTGCCTCATCAAGATCTGGTGGAATAACCATCTCTGAACCATTAGCCCACTGAGGAATCTCTTCAAGAATGCTGCTGTTGAAAGTTGATGTCTGGTTTAATACACAGTTGGTACGTCTAAACTTGCACCCTAGTTCGAACTAGGGATACCAATGTAGGCGACCAAAATTGCTAATGAAGCGGGGATTTAAATATCCTGAACTTTATTAGCATGATCTCACCGGTGCATTGCTCCACTCAACAGCTGTTTCGAAAGTGAAAGTGCGCGCCAGGATGCGTTAGTTCGAACCAAACCCCATGGTTCGAACTACCATTATTCCTCATTTTTAAATCCCTGCTTCATTAGCAATTTTTGGTCGCCTACATTAGCATCCCTAGTTTGAACTAGGGTGCAAGTGTAGACGAACTCACTGAAAATTATCCTCCTAGCAGTTAAGCATTTTAGCACTATCTGTAATCAGAGTGTGCTGCCACCAGCAGAGTGCACTGGTGTAGAGCCAGCAATGCATGGCCCGTAGACTGCCTTCAGCCTTCAGTTTAGTTTGGAAAGGAGAAGACTGAGAGGGGACATGATTTTCCAGATGGGGACCCATTTTGACAATTCAGGAAGACTTGGTGACCGTAGGCAATTCAAAAATGGGGGCAGGAGGGGAGACACTTGGCAACCCTTTTGAAATGTAATGGTGACCCATACTTGGGTCCCGACCCATAGGTTGGGAAACCCTGGTCTAGACAGTGCTTGGTACTGCGGTGAGGGCAGGGGACTGGACTTGATGACCTCTCAAGGTTCTAGAGTTCTATGATTCTCTTTATTGTTGATCCAGGCCAGGTGTGTCGCATGCATCTTATCAAGAAGAGCTCAAGCATCTTTGTCCTTGTCATAAACCAGTCCTTGTTTTTGAATTTTTGGAAACCTAGTCTTTCCATAGCAGTTTTGTAAGTTGTTCCCTTGATGTTAATCCAGTCCTCCTCAATAGTGGATAGCTGCTTGGACCTTCATTGTTGATGACTAAGGAAACATCAAGACTGAGTTGACGTATTGCTTATATCTTAGGCATTTCAAGTTACATTCATCCAACCTTTTCCTGCATATAGCAAAATAATGATATTTTGGTGGGCAAAGACTCAAGGAGATGACTCTCCATACCATGTAATGGTCAGACCAGGAGCCAGTGCCATGCATTTCATGAGTCTTCTTAATGCCAGAAAGATCTCTTTGTTTAGTAAGAAAGTAGTCAATTATATGCCAGTGTTTAGAACAAAGGTGCAACAGCCAAGTTGCTTTGTATTTATTCACCTGTTGGAAGAACATGCTTGCAATTTGCAAGTTCATGCTGCACAACATTCTGAAGAAGGAGGGTGCCATTTGAGTTCTCATTTCCAATACTTTGATGTCCAAGTACCTTTGGGCACATGGTGCAGTCCTGACCAACTCTAGAATTAAAATTGCTGAGTATATATAGCTTGGATTTAAAAGGTAGTGAAGAGATCACTAAATTCAGACTACCATAGGAATTGCTTTTTCATTGTCTCAACAGGCAAACTGGGTGCATATACACTAACAGGTACAAGGCACTGTTCTTGCCTCAGTCTAAGCTTTTCAGTCATGAGGCAAGGACTGATGGCATCTGGCTGGCATTCAAGCTGAGGAACTAGTGAGGCCCTAATGGCAAAGCCAACACCAGCTTGTCTTGGATGCCCCTCAGGATAGCCCACACAATAATATGAATAGTCTGCTCCAACCTCTACAAACTTACTGGCACCAGTGACACGTGTTTGGCTTAAAGCTGTGACATCAAAGGTATAGTGTGCAAGTTCTCTACCAATGATTGCTGTCCTGTATTCATGGCAATCATCACTGTCAGGAAGCATGCGTACGTTCCAGGATGCAAAATGCAGTTTCTGTTTAGTTGTTGATTTTCTCTTGTGACCACAAAATTGGATATCTAGTTGGTCGCAGTTAACCAACAGGAACAAGCTGTTTTTAGGGATTGTTTTTCCTTCCCCTCTTCTTTTGAAGGAAGCAGCACTGTCTGTAAGGCTGCTTTGTCATCTGGTCAGGATACAAGAACTGCTGCTGTTCCAGTTCAGTAGACAGATGACCATCACACCCGGGCTGCCTTATATGCAGGTTTGTAGTTAGATACTTCCAGTTGTGACCTCCATCTGCATCTGACTTCACTTGCCCAATGCTGTAGGATTTTCATCAACAAAATTGTCAAGAGATACACCTTCACATATGAATGGATTTAAGTGAGGCTGGCTTGTGAGCTCCAACCCCACTCTCTGCTCTCAAACTGACCATGGACCATAGACACAGGAATTTTGACATGCACACTAGAGGGAGTGAGCTCAGGTTTGGAATCAGAATTGCCTTCTCCTAGTGCTTAAAAAAGGCTTAGCGAGCTCTCTCTGCTCTAGTTTGAAATCAGTTTCCCTTCTCTTAGGTATTGTTGGTCCGTGGTACCTTATCCCATATTATTCAGCACAACCTCTGGAGACTAGGGGAATTCAGGAAATGCAGAGTGGTCTCTGCTTTTAGCATATGAAAGGCCCTACTAAAAAAATTCTATTGTAAGATTGTGTCGTCCGTCAAGAGAAAACACCCTATTGATATTATCTCTGTGTGCTTTACATCCAGTGTTCCCTCTAAGCTGAGCAGCAGCACAGTCTCACAGGTGATTCATCAGCCCCGCCCCCTCAGTCAGCTCCTTGCACAGAGCCCTCTGACATGGAGGGGCTGATTAATCACCTGTGAAGCTGTGTTGCTCCCAAGCTTACAGGGAACATTGTCTACATCATGAACATTCATGATCTGTGAAGGTGAGAAATGGCTTATGTTGGTTCTTCATATGTTTTTCTACTGGTGACTACTGAGATGCTCAATAGGCTGTGCAGATTAATAGTGTAAAGGCAATCTACTTTACACAAATAAGTTGAGCAGAAGTTTCTGTAACCACAGAATGAGTGCAAGTGGTGTTTACCAAGTCAGAGTCTTCTGCTGATTTCCTGAATTAATTTCTTTCATTTGGCAGAAACAAATGGGATTTGATTTTCTTGAAGTTACTTTGACCTGAGAATAACATTTGAATAGGCCTCAAGGAGGGGGAAATGGATAACAAAAGCACAAAAGCACTCTAACAGTCTGAATGCTGAACTTTACCAATATGACTTGACTTGTTGATTACCCTTCTTCCTACAATGGATCCTGAGATGACATTCAAATGAAATATGTGTTGTTGGTTTGCTCTGAAAGAGCAGCATTTGTTTCAATTAGAGGCAGAGTCTAATGAAATAGAAATTAGCTTTAGGGATTTCTAAATGTACTAATCCCTTGCTTTACTTGCTGTCAGAATTTAGCCTTAAGATTTTTTTAAACCTCCATTATTTGGAGAGAATAAAAGATTAATTCAGTGGATGTATTCAGGCAGCTGCCCCGCAATAAAACTGTCTATTCCCACTGCTAAACCAGATGATTTACTTATATTCATTGCTTTAATCTATTTTTATTCCTCTGCACTGGTGCTTGTTCTTACATAACCTCAATTCTGCAGTGCTACCCAACCACAAGATACACTTAAGTCCAACATCAGAGAGATATAGAAGAAATTTAGGGATTTGCCATGAATCCCAGACCCCACTGAAGTCAATGGGAGTTTTCTCTTTACTGGGGAGGAGTGAGAAAAGAGTTGAAGCAATTCTTTCTTCTTCTACTTGGTACTTTTGATTCTGCCATTTTCTTCTTTCCTTTCCCTGACCTCGGGCTCCTCCCAGTCCCAGGATTAGTCATAATCTCTATCATGGTCTTTTATTTCCCACTTTTTGTTCTAGAACCTTCTATAATACCATCTTCATTTCTCACACTAGTTCCATGGCCACAATCAGAATGTTTACCCGTGGTCCAGGAGAAGTAAACAAAAAAGTGAATGTAATTCCCAGGGTAAGGTGTGTTGTTGGTGATAAAATATTGTGAAAACATGGCCAACAATATTGTGGCTAGCACTGGCCTAGATTACTACTAATTTTCTTTTCATGCAGTAAGCAACTATACCGACTTTTGAAATTTCAACTTGGAATATGTTCTATAAAAAGCCAGATAACTCTTAGGAAGTTTTGTGGCACCTGGTTTTCAACTACTTTACACCTATTAGTATACTTAAGTTACCCCGGGGAGCATGAGAAGTGACAGATAACTCTAGACTTTGGATTTCATGACAGTGGCAAACACCCAGGGTTAAATCCTGATGCCCTGGAAAGCAATGGGAGTTTGCCATTAACTTCAAGGGGCCAGGGGTTCACCCTTAAAATGTATATGTATATTTTAAGGGTGAGCCCCTGTCCCCTTGCAGGTAATGGCAAAATAATTTTTTCATAATTAAAATTCCATAGAAAATAAGGCAACACTTTGTTCAATGTAAATGCTTGTCTTTTGATGTATTGATTGATTTTTATAAAAAAAAAACAATTCAGCTGTGAGGTCCATTTTCACTTCCATCCTTTTCTTTCTCACAGCCACACACTTCTTAAACCTGTATACTAAAACAAAAGAAGTGTTCTGTTTAGTATTTTTTGTTTACTGCTTCCTGGCTCTGGTTGAGGGTTCTAATCAATTGAACACAATGCTGTTGCATAGCAAAACTACACCTCTTTTTCAAGTAGGAATCAACATACAACTAACCAAAAATTCTAAGCATTAGCTCACTTCATTTTCATGTCACTCTACATGTAAGTAGCAACACGAGCTAATTTCATTACCATCACAAGAATTGACAATGGAAAAACCTTACTGTACCGAATATTGATAAGTGATAGTAAGGGTAGCAGTTCATGTTCAGAGGAATTACTGTAAGACCCCAAACAAGAACAAATCATAATCATCAGACTCATCACAGTGGTTATGGCAGTGTTTCCAAATATTCCCATTTATTAACTCCTCCTATCTTATGTGAGCCTGCAAACTGCAGTCAAATCAATGGAGATACACAGTTGTGAGACTGGAGTAGCACAGTGATGAATCAGACCCCATGTTTTTTATTTTGGATTTTATTTCTGTGAATGCTGTCACCTCATGCAAATTTAACTTTCATAACATTTTTACTAAATACAAAACATTACTGTAAACATGAGACCTGAATGTGTGAGAGAAGCCCACCTCTGTATTGCTGAGCTAAACCCAATGGCTCCTACACTTCTGTTCTGAGATGGGAAGAGATTATCTGAACTGCTATTTTACATTATGAAGTTAAAGTTTATTAAGTGACTTTATCATGGTCTACAACATGGGTAGTTAATAGGCAAACCAGGGCCAAGTCCAGAATTCCAGATAGTTTTGAAAGGACCCGGAAACCTTTTTATTTACTTACTAGCAGATTTACCCAGCATTGCTTGGGTCCTTAACTCAATTAAAAAAAATTAATAAAAGAAAAATGTATATCATTTATTTAAATGAATTTACTTTTGAAAATAGTGTTATTTTTATGAAGTTAATTTTTATTTTTGATTTCTTAAAAAGGAAAATGCTAATATTTTTCTGTTTCTTTTTTTAGTAACTTTTTTAAAATGGAAATTCCATCAAGTGTATTTTTTCTTCATCCCTATAAACTCTTATTATTTACTAAGTTTTAACAAAAAAGGGTTATAGTCAGTTTGGCTTCCAATAACATTTCCTTCTAGTTTTCCAAACATTAAACTTTAATTTAGTTGTGCCAAAACAGAGCACTACTCCAAATGTATCCATTTTCTCTCATTTCAATAAGGTTTATTGAGAAGCAATTCTATGGCAGCTTCATCCTATTTTTCTGTCTCATCTTGGTTCAGTCTCTTTCAGCATTCACTCAGTTATGTCACTTTTGAGGACAGTACATGCTTTGGTGATTCTGTCTCTTTTCTGTTTGGTTTTATGAGAAACAATCCCATTTCAGGCACATCCCATTTTCCTGGCACAAAAATCCCTTGACATGCTATAAGTTATGATAAGAAGCTATATACCAAATTTGGGGGTCCTAGCTCTTACTATTTAGACAGAGTTCTTGATCAAACATACGCTAATGAAGCGGGGGAGATTTAAATCCCCGCTTCATTAGCAATTGTGATACGTCTAATTTACATCCCTTTTCCGAAAAAGGGATGTAGTTTAGACATAGCTAATGACATCCAATCGTTACAATCTCTAGCTAGAAATGAGTGAGTGTACAGAACTATTGCAATAACATGACTAAGATAATGGATAATTCACCACCATAAGTCTTTAAATCAGGACTGGATGTCTCTCTGATATGCTCAGGTTAAACCAGAATTTATAGCTTTGATGGTGGAATTACTTGGTGAAATCCATGTTGTGTGTTATGCAGGAAATCAGAGCATTTGATTTTAATGGTTCCTTCTGGCTTGGTGAGCCATGAATGAAACACATACAAACATTTACCTAAAAATAAAACATTTTTCCAGTTAAATTATTGATAAACACCTTACTCATATTTAAGTTCAAAACTTTTTCAGGGAGACCACTATTCTAAAAGAGCAATTGATAAACCTTTTAGTAAGACAAATATGCATTCAGTTCACATCCTCTATTGTGCATCTATTCACAGAATTGAGCATTCACACTGGGTCTGTCTACACAGCAGGGATAAACCTGAAATAAGCTACGCAACTTAAGCCACATCAATTGCGTAGCTTAAGTCGAAATAGCTTATTTTGGCTTTTGGTGCTGTCTGTACAGCAGGAATTCTGAGTTGCAGCACTCTTTCTCTGACTTCCCTTAGGGTATGTCTACACTACAAAGTTAATTCAAAATAACAGCAGTTATTTCAAATTAACTTTAATAGCGTCTACACAGTCAAACCGCTATTTCGAAATAAATTCGAAATAGTGGAGCTCTTATTTCGAAATTGGTTAACCTCATTCTATGAGGAATAACACCAAATTCGAAATAGCTAATTTGAAATAAGTGATGTGTATTCAGTTATTTCGAATTAGGGGGCCTCCAGCCCTTCCCAGTTTCCCCTGGTGGCCACTCTGGGCCAAACCAGGAAAACTCCTCTCCTCTCCCCCAGCCCCAGGGCCCTTAAAGGGGTAGACTCTGGCCACTGGGCACGTGCAAGAGCCAAGCCTGTCAGCAGCCACAGACCCTCAGTCAATGGCCACACAACGGCAGCCAGTGGCAGCCAGCCATCCCCCGCCCAGTCCTCCAGCACCCAGGGGCCAGCCAGGGGCCGTAGACGGCGCGCGCCCTCATGGACTAGTGCAGAAATCATGGACCTCTTTGAGGTTTGGGGAGAGGCCCCCAATGTCCACGATCTCCACACTACGTGGAGGAATGCGGCAGTCTACAGCCGCAGAGCGGCCACCATGGCCAGGAAAGGCCACAGGCGCACCCAAGAGCAAATGCGCCTGAAGGTGAATGAGTTGCTGAAGTGTTCAACAAGGAGAAGTGCAGAGTCCTGCACTTGAAACGGAAGAATCCCAAGTATAGTTACAAGCTGGGGACCAACCAGTTAAGTAATAGTTCTGCAGAAAAGAACCTGGGGGTTACAGTGGATGAGAAGCTGGATATGAGTCAACAGTGTGCCCTTGTAGCCAAGAAGGCTAATGGCATATTAGGTTGCATTAAGAGGAGCATTGCCAGCAGATCCAGAGAAGTGATTATTCCCCTTTATTCAGCTCTGATGAGGCCACATCTGGAGTATTGTGTCCAGTTCTGGGCCCCCCACTACAAAAAGGATGTGGATGCATTGGAGAGGGTCCAAAGGAGGGCAACTAAAATGATTAGGGGGTTGGAGCATATGACTTATGAGGAGAGGCTGAGGGACTTGGGTCTGTTTAGTCTGCAGAAGCGAAGAGTGAGGGGGAATTTGATAGTAGCCTTCAACTTCCTGAAGGGAGGTTCCAAAGAGGATGGAGAGAGGCTGTTCTTGGTAGTAACAGATGGCAGAACAAGGAGCAATGGTCTCAAGTTTTGGTGGGAGAGGTCCAGGTTGCATATTAGGAAAAACTATTTCACTACGAGGGTGGTGAAGCACTGGAATGGGTTACCTAGGGAAGTAGTAGAGTCTCCATCCCTAAAGGTGTTTAAGTCTCGGCTTGACAAAGCTCTGGCCGGGTTGATTTAGTTGGAATTGGTCCTGCCTAGAGCAGGGGGCTGGACTTGATGACCTTCTGAGGTCTATTCCAGTTCTATGGTTCTATGGTTGCGGCAGGCATACGACAGGGCCACCAGGGGTGGCGCCGCAGAAGGGGCTGCCACCTGCCCCTACTTCTCCACCCTCGACCGAATCCTGGGGGGCGGAGTGGTCCATGCCAGCCTGGGGGGCAGTGAGCCGGGAGCTGAGGACCCTGACCTGGGTGCCGCAGAGGGGCCACCACCAGCTGTCCCGGCACTGGAGTTGGCAGGGTTGTCCGGGGAGGCTATACCACGTAAGTGCCGTTACTGTACCCTACCCTGGGGGTAAGCGGGGAGAGAGACCAGGGATTGTGCATGTGGGCCATTCCTCCCACGGATCACGCAGCCACCTGTGGACGTGTGAGCACGTGCCATGCCACCCTTGGGCAGGTGGCTCCAGCTGTGTGACACCCAGGGGCTGTGGCCCAATAGGCACATGTGTGTGTGAAGAGACCTGACACGCTCCCGACCCTGGGGCGGAACCCAGCACACATACCCTCTACACAGAGGCAGGGGCCATCTCCCCCCCGCCCACCTCGACTACACTATACACAGCACAGGGGCATGGGTGCAGTCTTGGGGCAGATCCCTAGTCCCGGGGAGAGCCAGACGGCACGGTCATCCGCATCTCGCAGGGAACGCTGGGCATCATCCACTGCATCCCCAAGGAGAAATTACCACTCCCCTTCTTTCTCCACAGCTGCACCAGCTGCACGTGCAGCGTGCACCACCCTGCCTGGGACATGCTCCCACATCCGAACTCTCCTCGGGTATGTCTACACTACCCTCCTAGTTCGAACTAGGAGGGTAATGTATGCATACCGCACTTGCTAATGAAGCCCGGGATTTGAATTTCCCGGGCTTCATTAGCATAAGCGGGGAGCCGCCATTTTTAAATCCCCGCTGCTTCGAACCCCGTGTAGCGCGGCTACACGGGGCTCGAACTAGGTAGTTCGGACTAGGGTGCCTATTCCGAACTACCGGTATACCTCGTTTCACGAGGAGTAACGGTAGTTCGGAATAGGACCCTAGTCCGAACTACCTAGTTCGAGCCCCGTGTAGCCGCGCTACACGGGGTTCGAAGCAGCGGGGATTTAAAAATGGCAGCTCCCCGCTTATGCTAATGAAGCCCGGGAAATTCAAATCCCGGGCTTCATTAGCAAGTGCGGTATGCATACATTACCCCGCTAGTTTGAGCTAGCGGGGTAGTGTAGACATACCCCTCTGGACCATCAGCATGCAACAGGGGTACCAGGACCAGTACCTGGGGGTCCTCTGAGCCCTGCACAGCACCATCCAGGCCTGGGCGCAGGAGGACTCGCAACTCCGCCAGGAGCAGCTTGCCCAGGACTGTGCCATGTGCTCACACCTGCAGGCCCTGCTGCAGAACATGCTTCCCCATGCCAGCCCAGCGTCTGCTGCCCCACCAGATACTGTTCCTCTTCCCACTCCTGACCCCCCTCCTACGCCTCCCTCCTCAACCTCCTCACCCTCCTCCTCAATCTTCACATCCTCCACACCCTCCTCCCCATCCCCCCAGGGATGCAAGCATAGAATCATATCAAGCATAGAACCACTGCTCCTTTCTGGGACACTTTTTTTCACCAGATGATGTCAGGTATCTTAAAGCTTATTTTGCTTTTTGTCAGCAACCATACCAAGGGCAATGTTCCAATAACTTCATCTGAATTCTCAATTCCTTTTTCTCCATTGCAACAAATAGCATAGGCCACAAGCAGAGAATTTTTGGCAGACTTATTAAGAGCTTTCACTCTGCTTTTGCTGCCTCCACATCATCTTAATAGGATTAAAGAAAATATCAGATGACTAATTGAAAGATGTAATGTGTCCTTTGAAACTATTACTTTATCAAAAAGGGAAGATTCTGAAGAAAATTTCATTGCACAAATCTGTCTCCAAGGGTATTTTCATTTTAAAATTAATTAGTTATTACACAATGAATGGAATTTATTATACTCCATGTACATCAGTGGTCTGTAGAGTAAAACCTTTATCCTACAAGTCTTATGCTGCAAGTAGCAGAGTTCACATTTGTCACTCTAATGTGAACACAAGTAGAAGTTACAAAGATATAGGGAGGCTGAAATCTGTTGAAGGGATGGACTAGCACAGTTAATAAGGTCTTCATCAAGGAACAATTTACATGGGTTTTGGAAGTTAGGGTCGGCCGTGGGAAGGGGAAGGAGAGATCTGACATCCAAATTCTTAGATTATATATTAAAAAAACAAGCTAAAGATGGCCCAGAGAGGCATAATAATACAA
Source organism: Pelodiscus sinensis (assembly GCF_049634645.1). NCBI lineage: Eukaryota > Metazoa > Chordata > Testudines > Trionychidae > Pelodiscus > Pelodiscus sinensis. The sequence goes on from NC_134711.1 coordinate 76,065,137, forward strand.
GAGCAGGGCGGAGCTGTGATTTCGCCTAGTACAGACTTACTTAATGTAGAAGCCACTCTTCCTTCACAAGGAAGGATGTTACCTCAGAAAAGAACATACCTTTGGCAATCTCAAAGAGTGTGTTATGGAGGTTCCTCTGAGGATGTGGGGTCATATTCATTCAGGATTGGATTATTTACATCCACAGCATAACTTGCAACAGGATTCTAACAAATTACACATATCAACAGTGGCACCTCAATGTCCACGAGTGCAGACAGGCCCATGTTGAGGCATGTAATCGATTGTTTAAAAGGTGCTATAAAAGAGGCCCATGCTCTATCCCACCCCATACAGACTCAAAAAGAGTGTCCAAGCATAAAACAGACTATTGCCTTCCCCAAGTCAGTCAGCCTGTCACACCAGTAATTTGCATATCTAGGTTTCTTGGCTCTTCATTCAGAGCCTCAGGTGCTCCCCAGTCTCCCATGTTGTCAGTTTGGTTTTCTGGAGCAGTTCTTTTTTGAGCAGTAGTGGCTCTGGCAATCTATTGGGCATACAACTGTCACTTCCTCTTCCTACAGCATGTTGCAATTCCCCTCCTCATTCCCGGTGCCCTCTTTTGTAAGTATCAAATAATTAAGTTTGTCCCCTCTTTACTCAAGTGCAGGAATGGGCTAATCAGACAGCCAGGCCAGCTCCATACCCCAGATCAGTGTTTTATGTGTGCTAAGCGCTTTCCATTTATCCCTTCCTTTACAATCACATTAATGGGTCACAGGAGTAGGTGTGAGCATAATATTGAACATTTGGCCCATGAGTGTGTGTCTAGTTATCCTAGAAGGTCACTGCTATGCCTCCACATCAGTGTGGCTGGAGGGACATTGTAAGAAAAGCAAGGGAGAAGGCCGTGAGAGTCAGTGTTTGAAGCTGGAGACATTGGGCCCACAGATTTACAGCCAGTTGCCATGGAGGTTCATAGCATGTCTTCAGTGGGAGGTGCATCTTAGTTGGCATGGCAAGAGGCCATGCTCTGGGACCAGCTGATACCTATTATACGCTCTTTGCGAATAAAAAATGCAGACACCTAAAATGACACATGGAAGAAAACAATTTGGGACTTTGTTGGTGATTGATTTCCATCAGGAAAAAGCAGTGTTCCTTCTAAGCTGCAGGGCAGCACAGCTTCACAGCCCCGCCCGCTCAGTTAGCTCTGTGCATGGAGCCCTGAACAGAGTCCCCAAAACATGCTTCCCTTTTTCTTTGCCCATGGCATCAACAACATATGAAAGACAAGGAAACTCACACTACACTAGGTGAGGGGCATTGTCTGAAAGGAATCCAGCCAGTAAGATTCTTGAAGCCTGGTGAAAGAGACCTGTGCTTTGAATTAATTTAGCTTCTTAAATTAGATAATTGCGTTTTACCTTTTATTTTCTTGTAACCAGACTTTACAGGACATTGGGCAATGTGTATGGGGAGGAGGGCTCGACTCTGGGCCCCCTGGAAGACGTGGGGCTTTGTGAACAAGGGGTAGAGCTAGGGAGTAGTCTCCCCAAGCCAGCCCTCAGTGCTGCTCAGACCAGACTATGCAGGGTTTTGGCAGTGATTTAAAGATCATGGGGTTCTGGCCACTGCTGCTGTTGGCAAAGAGCTCTGGGCCCTTTTAAATGGCCAGGTCCTTGGACAACTGCCCTTATTGTCCCACCCAGTCAGGACTATAAATTGCTGGTGTTCTCTGTGGTATAATTGAAAAGTGGCTGGCCACATCACTCATATAGCATGGCTTAGAGGAATTTACATGCGGGAGACTGTATGAACAGGAGTGGTTGATCTCACAGCAAAGTTCTGGAGAAGGCCTCCCAAATGGAGAATTTAAGAGACAATTATTCAACAATCCAGCTTTTACCCTAGGTGTGACGGGGCAGAGGCACCCCGCACTGAGAGCCCCCAGCGGACCGCTTGTCTGGCGGCGCTCGGGGGAAAGCCGGAGAGCCCTGAACGGGGCAAGCTGCGGCTCCCGCGCAAGCCGCAAACCGCTGCGCCGGCTGCTTGGCGGCGGCGGCGGCCGCACGCCGGCTGAACGTGCCGGGGAAGCCCGGTGATGTCACTGGGCTGGTGACGTCACCCAGCAGGCATAACGCCGGGCCGGAAGTCCACCCACGTCGCGCCGGGCGGGGCCCCGCCGGCGAGCCACGGCGCAGGGATTTAAACGCCCGCCGGGAGTGGGTGAAGGGGGGAAGAGTGCCGAGAGTGCTTACCACCCCCCCCCCCCCCAGGACCGGATAACGGCTGGGCCCCAAGCCACGGAGGTAGGCTCAGATGTGGTGGGCTGACTCCGGGTGGAGAGAGGAAATAGCCCAGGGCGGGCAAAGGGAGCCTGCAACTGACGCGTTGCGGCTACGGCCCCGTCAGTCGGACTGGACAGGTAACACGTCCGAGTCCTTAGGGCCCGGGGCTGGGGTCCGTGAGAGAGGGCGGGCCTGGACCCCCCTCTCTCCACCAACGAGAGTAACGTGCCTGACAGATCTTGGGCAGAGGGACAATACTGTTGACTGGGACGTTGAGAGGCGATCGAGAGTGGGACGGGACCACGAGACTGGTGGGTGAAGGGGGGCATGTTTACACTAGGTAATGTCACAATACTCCCCTTCAATAATAAGTTTCAAGATTTTGCACTACTGTTCTCAGACATGTTTGTGCTACAATTAGAAAGCTAGTCAGGATATTTCTAAGTAAATATAGGTGTTAAAGGGATTTTGATGAAAAAGCAATAAGCTTAATGCTTTCCTTACTCCTGCTACCTACAATGAAGCTGTGCAAATAACAGATTTGTTTTGTTGATGGTTATAGGATTTTTTTTAAAAGGTTCATTTTTTAAAAGTTGAAACAGTATAAGTCAAATGAGATAGGGAAACAAAGTGTTTCATTGAACCAAACCAAAACTAATTTTTGAGCAGGTTGTTTTTCAAACACTTTTTTGTATTTTTTTTTAAACAAAAACATGAACAATTGTGAGAATAGGATGCTAATTCCCTGAGAAAGAAAATTCAGAGTGGAATTTCTCAGTTAACTTCTCTAACTTTTCTAAATCCAAGAAGATTTTTATCCTCAGACTCTCTTCATAACTACACAATAAAGAAACAGAGGCAAATTATTACAGTTGATTATTTTTATAAATGCAATGCTAAGGTAAATTACAAGCTTCCTTTTTTGAGAACATATTTAAATAGCGATGAACATACCTGCACTATGAGCACATCTTTCGCAAGCTAGCTTTTATAGAATGCATACATTCACAAAAGACCAGCAGTCTCCAACCTTTTCAAGTGCAAGATCACTTTTCCAATTTAAGTCAAGACAGGATCTATCTCCAACTCAAAGACCCTTGTCCCACCTCCTTCCCTACCCCTTCTCCAAGGCCTCACCCTGCTCATTCCCTTGAGATGGGGGTACAGAGGAGGGAACACCCTGAGATCAGTGGCCCTTCTCTTCTGCCTCCCTCACCCTAAACAGCAAACAGAAGCCTGCCCCCGTCCCCCGGGAGGCAGTTCCAACGCATCAAGTTTGCAGGAAATCTCTACCTGCACAGTTGGAATTTGCAGTTCATGATAATATTTGGAAGAAGTCAAGAGCAACTTAATATTATTGATGAATGAATCTCAAAAGGTTCATAATTTGATTTAACAGCTAAATAATGAAATGGCGACTCGAAGTTTTGACTAGGAAGGTCATGTGAAAACTATCACAGGATTCAGCAATGAAGTTAAATTAATACTAACCAGAGTTTTGACCTTACATTTGACCATTGCCAGAACATGATGGTTGAAAGAATCTATGAGGGTATGTCTACACTACAAAGTTAGTTCGAACTAACGGACGTTAGTTCGAACTAACTTTAATAGGCGCTACACTAGCGCTCCGCTACTTCGAATTTGAATCGAACTAGCGGAGCGCTTAGTTCGAACTAGGTAAACCTCATTTTACGAGGATTAAGCCTAGTTCGAACTAGCTAGTTCGAATTAAGGGGTGTGTAGCCCCTTAATTCGAACTAGTGGGAGGCTAGCCCTCCCCAGGTTTCCCTGGTGGCCACTCTGGCCAACACCAGGGAAACTCTATGCCCCCCTCCCGGCCCCGGACCCCTTAAAGGGGCACGGGCTGGCTATGGTGCCCGTGCCAGGTGCAAGCCTGCCAGCACCCAGCCAGCAGACCCTGCACCTGGCACAGCACAGAGCCACCCACCCGATGTCCCCCAGCCCACCCCCTCTTCCCGGGACCAGGCCGGCGGCTCACGGGAGCTTGCCCTGGACCGCAAGAGGCGGGCACCTTCCTGGGCTAGTGCGGACATTGTGGACCTTGTCCAGGATCTCCGCACTAGGCACAGGAAAGTGGCCGTCTAGGGCAGGAGAGCTGCCAGCCTGGCCACCCAGGAGCAGGTGTGCATGAAAATCAAGGGGGTCCATTGAGACCCCCGAGCCTGAGCCCTGAGCTTACAATGGCCGTCCTGGGTCAGACCAAAGGTCCATCTAGCCCAGTAGCCTGTCTGCTGACAGCGGCCAACCCTAGGGACCCTGGAGGGGATGGACCGAAGACAGTGACCAAGCCATTTGTCTCGTGCCATCCCTCTCCAGCCTTCCACAAACTTTGGGCAGGGACACCACTCCTACCCCCTGGCTAAGACCACTCCATGGACCCAACCTCCATGACTTGATCTCACTTCCCTTTAAACTCTGTTCTAGTTGTAGCCTTCACAGCCTCCTGCAGCAAGGAGTTCCGCAGGTTAACTATTTGCTTTGGGAAGAAGAACAACTTTCTCTTACTAGTTTCAAGCCTGCTACCCATTCCTTTCCTTTGGTGTCCTCTAGTCCTTCTTTATGGGAACTCAGGAAGAACTTTTCTGAATGCACCGTCTCCACCCAACCCCTGCTTTTAGAGACCTCTATCCTGTCCCCCCTCCGTTTCCTCTTTTCTAAGCTGAACAGTCCCAGTCTCTGTAGCCTTTCTTCATCTGGGACCTGTTCCCAACCCCTGATCATGTTAGTTGCCCTCCCTTCTCCCAGCCTTTCTCTTCCCCTCTCCCACCTCCTTTTCCCAGACTCCCCCCAGTTTTGTTCAATAAAGACAGAGTCAATGTTGGAAGAAACGTTATCTTTATTTTGTACATCAATAAGAAGGGGGGCTAGGGAAGGGTAAGTGGAAGGAGGTGAGGGAGGAATGGGGTACGAGCCCCCGATGGGGAGGACTGGGCTGGCTCTGCGGGCTTCTGGGGGTGGAAGCTCTCCTGCAGCCCCCCAATTGCCCCCTCTCCCAGATGGCAGCCTGCGGCAAGTGCAGCCGGTCTGATGGCCGAGTGGTGTGATGTGCCCAGTGTGGGTACTCCGGGCACTCCAAGCCAGAACTTCTTTGCAAGCGGGGCACCCCTTAGAACTGTCTGTCCGGGGTGGGGGTCGGGACCCTTTAAGCGCAGCCCTCGGCTAGCCTGAGACAGCATCTCCATGCTCTAAGTCCTCCTCTTATGCCCTGCCGGCACTGCTTCCGGCCATCCTTAAGCCCTGTTCAGAGTCCACTCAATGTGGACTTGCTAGTTCAAATTAGCAAAACGCTAATTCGAACTAGTTTTTAGTTCTAGACGCGTTAGTTCGAATTAGCTTAGTTCGAATTAACTAATTCGAACTAAGTTAGTTCGAACTAGCACTGTAGTGTAGACGTACCCTGAGGTTAAATACCTAGTTTATTTATGCCTCTCTGTCCTCCTCACACTGTTCACATATAAGCTAAACAAAAAAGTGGTCATAATACCAGTGAAGAGGTAAATGAAAAACATTGGGAGAATTTCTCTCATGCATGTTTTTTGTTGGATATAGTGGGTTTATTTATATATTTATTTATTATTATGCCATCAACGCCTTCAGGAGACACAAATCACATACTCAAGGGAACTTTGCTTGTCTTAGCTTCTTGTTCTATGAATTGCAGTAGAGCTTAGCAGAGACAGAATACTAAAAATCCAGCAAGCTCTTAACAGAGAACGTCCACTAATGGAGGTCTCCATTTAGAGGAATGCATTGTCTGGCCAAGGACAGTCTGTAATGAAAATTATGTTGATCAGCCTCTTTCAATCACACTGCTAAATTTCATCTCAGATGCCAAGAGGCATTTGCATCATCTCACCCTATTTTTAATCTCTCCCTATTTTGTCTATGACTGACTAATGCAGAGCAACCCTCACTTCTCTAACTGATGTGTATCCCTTGAGAAGTTATGTGATATCCTTTGGTTAGCTTTAGTGTGTAATTTTACAGACATCTGGTCCAACTACTGCTTCAGCTAAAAGCTCTGGGCCTGATCCTGTAAAGCGCTAAGTACCCTCCTTCTCTCCAAGTTAAATCTATGTCCAGCATTCTGCATGATCAGGCCATATAGATTGATGCACACTAAAGTCAATAGAAGTTGTTTTTTTCCCCCATCGATCTCAGTAGAAGTTGAATACTTCTCCCAAATATTATCGTGAACTGCATATGCCAACTATGCAGGAAGAGATTTCCTACAAATGTGATGCACATCTGACTAGGGTCTCAGTTCAACAAACCATTTAAGGATACTTTTTTTAAAAAAAAAATCATGTTCTTTGCAAAATCAGGGTTTAGGTTAAGGAGGTTCCATTTTGAGTTAACTGGCATGATCAATGCCTGTGGATCAGAGGATGCCCTATGAGAGTTTCAGCAAAGATTGGATGAAATGTCAACACAACTGCATTTATATTAAGAAGAAAGCTATATTTTTCAGACTTTATATTGAATTAATACTCCTCTTTAGTCCACTAGCTGTATTTTAATAGAAGACTCAAATCTATTTGAGTCTGTGTCTTCACTGCATCTGGGAGCATGTGAAACTAGGACACTAAAAATAACAATGCAGCTAGGGGTAGCACAAAGGTAGCTCTGGGAAACCTGGCTGGCTGAGCACAAACCACTTTGGTCCTCCCTGGTGCATGGTCAGGCAACTAGTCAAAGCTGCTGGTATGTTAACTCAGCTCTAACTAGCTAATTAAAAATAGCAGTGCAGCTGTGGGTGTCACACAGGTCTTCCCACTCTGGAAAGCTGCCCCCCAGATGCAGCATTGATGTACCCTTAATGAAGAACTTCTAGGAGTCATTTATGAATGTGTGTAGTTGTGAAGCCTTTTCCAAGTATCAGAGGGGTAGCCGTGTTAGTCTGAATCTGCAAAAGCGACGAGGAGTCCTGTGGCACCTTATAGACAAACTGAAGTGTAGGAGCATAAGCTTTCGTGGGCAAAGACCCACTTCGTCAGATGCATCTGACGAAGTGGGTCTTTGCCCACGAAAGCTTATGCTCCTACACTTCAGTTTGTCTATAAGGTGCCACAGGACTCCTCGTCGCCTTTTCCAAGTGGAGCTCTTAAGTGATGTCACAAGTTAAAAAGCCAACTGTTATCATAGCTACTTCCTAAGAATATGGAGAAACTATGAGCATCAGTATGGAGAAACTGCCATTATAGTCTTTTAAAATAATGACCCTTTGAGTTGTATATGATTTTTGTGCAAGGTGTTATGCTTTGGGGTTCTTCCTTGTAAAACCCTATTATTTCTGCATTTGCCTTTTGGTCAATATATATGTAAAGATAACTAGCCCTTATCCCTCCTCTCCACTATATACATTTGAAATCTTTCCAAATAGCTGTGAGTCAGTCAAAGAACACACACATAAGCAATGCATCTCTCCCAGTGCAGACACTGGGGAACAGAAGAGAAATATCTTTCAAGTTTAGCCTCAGGGGCTGTCATCTGTTTAAGGCTACCTAGTACAGAAAAGTCCTGAGTAAGGTAGGCAAAATACACTGGCTTTAATCTCCAAGACTTTTAAGATATATAAAAAGATTGTCTTTTATAAGCTTTCTAATACTATCTATCTATTATAATAAGATTCCCAAACTTGTTTTCTCTGAGATGACATGAAAGTGTTTTAGAGTTACTTACAAGTTACTTGAACATTCCTTCACTAGGACTGACTATGCCAAATTGAACTGTATGTTCATTTTTTTCACTGCTCACAGCTTTTCAAGTCTTCCAGAAGTAGCCACAAAGGAAATCTAATTTATTTTCCTTGAGTAAAAAGGAAGGGCCAAAATCAATAAAATTGCTTTCCGGTGTCTTTGTCATAAGCACTGAATAAGAATAGGAGAAGATCTGAATGTCTATATTGGCATCACTTCAATAAGCACTGGGGATCAAATTAATTCTCAGAGTGCTTGCACCTGGATAATTCCATATTTTCGCTTTCAGGAATGGATATTGGAGACTGCTACATCTCAATCCTGACCAAAGGAAGAAAGGAGAACAGCAAAATACAGACCCTGGAATTCAGAAAGGCAGACTTTGACTCCCTCAGACTGAACTGATGGGCAGGATCCCCTGGGACACTAACATGAAGGGGAAAAGAATCCAGGAGAGCTGGCTTTATTTTAAAGAAGACTTATTGAAGGCACAGGAACAAACCATCCCTACGAGCAGTAAGAAAAAGCAAATATGGGAGGCAGCCAGCTCGGCTTAACAGTGAAATCCTTGCTGAGCTTAAACACAAAAAGGAAGTTTAACAAGAAGTGGAATCTTGGACAGATAATTAGGAAGGAGTATAAATATATTGCTTGTACATGCAGGAGTGTAATCAGGAAGGCCAAAGTGCAATTGGAATTGCAGCTAGCAAGGGATGTGAAAGGTAATGAGAGAGGTATCTACAGGCACATTAGCAATAAGAGGGTGGTAAGGGAAAGTATGGGACCCTTACTGAATGAGGAAGGTAAACTAGTGGCAGATTAGCAATTAGCCAGTTTTTAAACCTTTCATGTGCCATGTTAATTTCATATTTTTTAGTTCTTTTTAATCAAATATCATGAGGTACGAAATCACGTGTCTTATATGTGTGTAAGTATATTACATAAACATTATTATTTTTATCACCAAACTTATCATCTCAAAGAAATAAATACCGATAGTGTCCTCAGAGGGCTGGAGGCCATTTGCTTCCCTTGGAGAGGTTCCTGGTTCCTGATCTTAGGCCAGAAACCTTCTGGCCTCCACTTACATCTGGACCTCAGCTCTTAACGGAGTTTAAAACTAGGTCCCATATGAAGCCATGCTGGCAAGATCCTCCATTCAGAAAGTTTAAACAAAACTGCTGATCTACTTAAAATAATGTTAGTGTTGATGGAACAAAATAAACAATATGGTATAAATGGAAATTAAACACCTCAAACATTTCTCCTGAGAAGACAGAGGACACTCTCCTGTCTGATTTCCTCCTGCAGATTTAAAAAGCAGCACAGATACCTTCCCATTTTCCCCTAGAGCCAGAAGGCTACCAAAATTCTGAGCTGCTATAGACATATTGATTTCCATATTGATGGCTTTGGCCTCCTGTGCAAAGATGGACTAAGGTTTCATGAGCTATGGACCTGAACAAGTGGGAAGAAACCTACCCATGTCTTTCACCCATGGCCCTGCCAAATTCCACTCCCTCACTGTGGTCCCAAGTCTGGAGAACCTCAGGTCTCCTCCATCATGACCACAGGGCTGCAGCAAGGAGTGAGAGCTCCCACAGCTCTGAGGCTCCAGCAGGGAGCCAGAGCACTTCCAGTCTTGGGACTGAAGCAGGGGCCCAGAGTCTGGGGGATTACCTCACCCCACCGTATCTGTCGGGTGCTGCTGCAGGGGAGAAGAGTGGGTTTGGGATGTGGAACTTGCCCTGCCTACCTGCCCAGCACTGATGCTAAGGCACCTACACACAGGCCCTATGAGCACATTAGCTAATCTGACACTGCGGCTGTGAATCCCCAAAGCAGCTGTATGTTTGGGAGCAAGTCCTAGTGACCATTCCATACAGGCAGATATGCTAGGAGAACATGAGAAGAAGACTGTAAGGGGAGCTTTTCTGAGATTTTTCTTTGAAGAGGAGCAAGAATATTCAGTTTTCTTTCTCCAGGCCCATTCTGCAAGGTGTGTGTGAGAAAGTATACAGGAGTTATATATCGAGAATTACAGTGTTATTTCCATACCTCAATTGTAATAAGATTTTTTATTCTGGATGGTTATATCAAGAACACTTTTATACAGTGGGTCTACCAGTGCCTTTTATGTACAGGAGTTGCCATTTAAAGTGAAATGCTGAAGACTTGAAAATACAAAAGGATGGGTCAAATATTTCCTGCCAAAGAGATTTTTTGATCATAGCAAGGATTACCATGTAATTGATTTTATATAAACAAAACACTTGAAAGATCCTGCTGCTAAATTATTTTCCAGTATGTATAATCATTATAATTTATGAGCACTTGTGAGGACTTTGAGCTTTTTCCTTATAATTCAACACCCACCATTTTCACCTCTTGCCCACCTTCAGTTGACTCTGGCCTTTATTTTCAGTTCAAGTAGCCAAGGGCCATAACCATCCATTATAGCTTCAAAAGCTGGGTATTAATCACAGACAGACTATGTTGTAAGAGAAGGAAGATGCTGAATTTCTCCTTTGAGAACCCCTGTCCCATGAGAAATATGCAAGAATGTGGAAGAATATGTGCCTGGCTTATCTTTAGGACCTCTTTCTATAGACATTCTGGGAATTTGTGCACTGTGACATACATTTCTACTTCCTTAAAAAATATAGTTACCTTTACTTGTTGTTCCATGCTTAATTTATACATCTATTCTAATCTGTCTAGTCTTTAAAAAACCCTATAAACCCATGTTGAGAAACCAACTGTAAAAGGGAGCATATGGAAACAACTCTTGACAACATTAAGGGGGAAAACAGTCATAGGAAAACATACTATGTAATCATACACCCAATGCAAATATTTTCTTTCCCATCCAGTTACTGCAGTGCTGTAAGGTCTTTTGTATTTTTTAGGTTGAATTTGATTCTTATTTGAAGTGCAATTACTTTTATGCATTTAGATTAAATTGTTTTGGTAAAAGTGCATGGTTGATGAAGGGTATTGTTTTAGGGAAATATTGCTTTGCAAACATCCTTGAGGTAAAATACTGCCTATAGTTAGACTAGAACTGCAGAGAAGGAAGCCTAGCCAGCCAACAACATAAATATCCACACATCTACATACTGTATTTTAGACAAGAACTTGAATACAAACGAAGAATATTGTTTGCAAAACAGAATATGCCTGAACTCTTTGGGCTCACTGGGTTGCCAAAGGCATTGGAAACTACAGTTATTTAAATTCATAGACTAAAGCCATGTTATCCAATAACATTAATACAGTCTGCTTGTTACTATCTGTGTACACTCTCTCACTTGCTAATCTCATTTGTAGAGAGGCTCATCGTAGGTAGATGTTCACCTTAGTGGATTTATATTTCTCACAGATATATACAATATAAAAACTAAACATGATTTAAAATATGGATGAGTAATTTGTTGATCATTGATCACTGTTATGGTGGTTATGGGGAAATTCCTTCTTTTTAAAACTCAATAGTGAAGTAGTCTGAGGAAATTAGCATTTCCACTAATGCCAAAAAATTTTTTCCTGATTTTCTACTCTGCACATTTTTCATTTGAGAATCTCCTCTACTGCAATATGCAATAAATGTTCTATTCAATACTCTTACTATTGGATTTCTGTGGAGGAAACATGCTATTTCCAGTACTTTTTAAAGGGTGTAATAGTTAAAGGATATACTGCTGGAAAAAGTATAGTAGCTGACTGTTCCCTGGCAGGGGGAAAATGAGTGGAGTAGTGAAAGAGAGAGAAAATGGAACTCATGTTGATATAGAAAAGGAACACAGAATACATCACTCTCCACACACTTTTAGTTTTATATGCATCTGTGCTTCTCTCATGCAACTTTAGAGGGTATGTTGTAGTTATTCATGAATGCTGTAGGGTCCAGAGTCATGGAGTAGTCTTATCTTTCTTAGGCCTTTTCCTTATTTTTGAAGAATAGAAAAGGTATAATTCACAGGCAAACACTCATGAACTTAGTGACACAAATAGATGAAATTCATCTATTTGTGTCACTAAGTTCATGAGTGTTTGCCTGTGAATTATACCTTTTCTATTCTTCAAAAATACACACACACACACACACACACACACACACACACACACACACACACACACACACACAATTAAAGTAGAAGATAAAATGATGAAAATCAACATGAGAAGCCAGAACTGATCATTAAAGCACATAGGACCTCGTACTGCTTAACTTAAATCAGTTGGAGTTTTGTCACTGGGCTCTGTGATACTTAAATAAAGGGGCTGACAGTACATTATATTACTAGAGATTTCTATAGCTGCAGCTTCATCTGAGCAATTAGCTAGGAACCAGATCTTGCACATCTTGCTCAATGAGCAGTCACATTGTTTTAAGATGTGATTATACCATTTATAAGAGTGTGAAGATTTGAATATATTAGTTATCATGTTAATCTCTTCACATTATCTTGCTGGAGAAAAGTAGTTAACCCTTGCCAGAATTAAAGTTCTCAGTAAAATGTGTCTAGGTGTGATCCCTGTTATCATTATAATCTTTTGATTATCTTTAGTGACCCCCTTGTTCAGGAATTATCCTTCCTGGCTAGCTCTTGGAAATCTGGACTCTTCTTGGACCCAGTAAGATGAGTTTGGAGAATGGGAAGGAGACTTCCTGTGTCAAATGAATTCTGAGCTAAACAGATCTGACTGCTTTCCAGTGCCTTTCCTCCTCTCATGAAGCCTAGATATCAGTATACAAACCAGAATGTGGCCCAATCATTGGCCCACTAATTGTGCCTCCATAAGCTGGTAATTAAATCCTGGAACCTTAGGTCATTAGCTGATCTGGCAAAGCCTTTTCATCAGGATGCCACTGAAGTAGGGTAAGGAAAAACTTCAGAATCCCTTTCCCAAAAGATATGTCCACCCAGTCATGTCCCAATAAAGGAACAGATTTTCCAACCTAAATAGATGTATAGACTAGACCGCCCTGATAGAGCATCCTCGGGACCTGACTGGTCCTGGATGAGAGATTTTGCTGGACTAGGGAAGGTCACATCTGACCCCCCTGCTATCAGCCCCACCCTCTGCCTTGCCACCCCACCAGGCTTCCCAGATCCTCCAGTAGCCCAGCAGGGTCACTTCCTGACCCCCTTCTTCTTCCCACCCCATCCAACTGGGCCACATGTCTCCTGCCTGGCTCCTCTCCCCCACAGACCAGCTGAGTTGTTTTCTGGAATCCCCGATAGCCCCAGACAGCCCATCTGGGCCACATGCCAGGATCTTGGACCCCCCCCCCCCCCCCCCCCACTCCCCGCAGCATGTAAGGACTCTCTCCCTGATCCTGGAATATCTGGACCAGAGAGTCCCAGTAGAAGTGCAACCTATAGCTTCACTGAATTCAATGCCATTTTATATCACTTGAGGCTCAATGTTCATACAAAGCAAACTTGTGCTGTTTGTGACAACCTACTGACTAAAGACATAAGAAAGTTGACAATCTCACAACCTGAGATCAGAGTGCAAAATCAATTTTTTAAACCCATAATTCCGGAATAAAAAGAAAACACCAAGCAAACCCAAAAATCCACACTGATAGGTGTACTGGGAAAAACAGAGAGACCTGTTCTGTGCATTTACTGTTAGAATGTATAAGGACTTCAGAAAACTTCTGCATAAATGCTGGATAAATACCATGCAGACAGACAAGCCAATGCCACCCAGTCCTACTGGTCCATAATCAGCTACTCTACCAAGAGAGCAAAAATGTAATCTCTTCCTGATTTCAAGTCAGATCATACTGATCTACCTATCTATGCTCAGTAATCACCACTTTTATATCATCACATTTTATATCCTAGAACTATGCATTGTTTTGTGTACTGTTTTCAAGCTGTAGAGCTGCAGGGTTACACAAGATTTATTCAATTTGGAAACTTTCCACTTGGAGCTACAGTTCAATTTTATTTTAAAATTATTTGACTTCATTTGCTGATTTTTAAATAAATCCCAATCAAAAATGTGTTATAGTCACAACATTAGAACAGATATAGCATCCAGAGGAGTCAGGTTATAAACAAGGAAACATCACTTGACTACACATGCTCCCTGGATTAATTATCATTCAGAAAATTTACAAAGCAGTTTTGAATGAGGGATTGCTAAGAGCAAAGTGTATTCTCTACTTTTGTTGCACATGTTGTCTCTCTTTACTAAGGTAAATGAAAGATTTATTTAACATTAAGTAATAATAAATGGAAAAGGTGAGTTTATGCTTAGGTGACTAATGCAAACCACAATTGGTTAGGACATTAAATAAAAGTGAGTGCCATATCAGATCCTCAGAGCTATCAGTCACAGAAAAAGCATACTTCTTTCTTCCTCTTCTAATATAAACTGCCTAGAAGTATTTTAAAATAGTTTATTTGTGTTGCATGCTTCAAAACAATTCAAGTGCCCCCATCTGAATTTTAGAGGAAATGAAATGATTCCCTCAATGAACTAATATCTGGCTACTTAACTAGCAGAACTGCTGTGCATGCCCATTCATACAATGGGAAACCATCGAGATTGACTCTTTCTACTTTCTCGTGGAGTGAATACAAATGTATCCAATGCTGTTCACATGACAGCTTTCTTATCCCATGCAGGTTTCCCAGTTGCATTAGGAGTAAATCCACAGTCTGTGGTAGAGGTGGTGCAATGTCAAATATTCAAATCATTGTGATGCTTCAGTTGGGATTTGCATATGTCTTTATACTCACCCTTCGTGCAGCATACTAAAAATATCACACGAATGGAAAATTGTTCAGTCTACCCAAAATAACTACACAACATTTCATACAAAATGGGAAATGGATTCATTCATATTAGTGTGGGTGAGAGGACTACCTAGTTAGGAATGTTCTGAGCACATACTCAATATAATGGGAGAAGTCAGTGGAGCATTTCAAGCTTCTGCTGGCACTTTTCTGCACCTTTGTTTCTTTTCCCATCAAGTGCTGCTAATGTTTCTGAGCTGTCACTTGTTTCATGAATTTCAAATTTCAAACAGACAGTTTTCCCCTTTGGGACCCTGAAAAGATCTTCTCAGTGTTCCCTGTAAGACGTGCGCTTGTGTAGCCATTCAGGAGAGATTGAAATGCCACCCAGCTGATTTGCAGAGTGTCTATAGCATGTTTTTGTGTTTCTACTGGTGGTGTCCATTCACACATACCTTGGTGCACAGAAAGATGTTATTCTGCAAATGGATGGAAATTGTTTTGCAGAGATTAGAGGGAATATTGACCACCATGGTTGTTCTGCACACAAGGGACAAAGTATCCTGTGTTTGGGAGAGGGAAAGGACAAAGATGACACTGATCACTCTGGTGCATGTGCACTTATGCAAACACACAATATTTTGCGAGATCTCTTGTAGTAGCACAGAAAATGTATGTTCCCTGTTAATTTATTCTTCAGTGGGCATATAGACTGGCACAGTGTTTTCCTGTCTTTAGCTGCATGAGAGTCAGATTGCTCAATCAAATTCTTCCCCTTTCTTGAGGGAGATGGCTTTTGGCTACAAGCAGCATCACTTCACAAGCCTTGTGATAATACTTGACCCAATCTAAAGCCCATTCAAGTTAATGGGAATCTTTCTACTGACTTCAGTGGATCAGGGTTTTTATGCACAAAAATTCAGATGTTTAAAATGTACTATTTAAATCCCTTCATAAGAATGTGAAATGGAAAGGAAAATTTGGCTACTTGTTGATTTCCATTCTTTGCCCATCTAGACTCACCAGTCCTCCCTACTCTGTTGGGAAACTTAAAGTTTCAATAACTATATCCTCTATGGAGATATCTTTCCATGAAATTGTGTACAACTTCTCAGGGGTAACTTTATATTGTTTAATTTGGGTATTCTGATCTGTGTTTCAGCTTTGGAAGCTGTCTCAGTTGGGGGCCCTGTCATATACTGTCTGACAAGTCTGAGCCTACTTACCACCAAGCCCTACATAAGAACATAAGTATGGCCATACTGGATCAGACCAAAGGTCCATCTAGCCCAAGTATCCTGTCTGCTAACGGTGGCCAATCCCAGATGCCCCAGAAGAAGGGAACAAAACAAGTAATCCTCATGTGATCCCTCTCCTGTCACCCA
The DNA here is from genome assembly GCF_049634645.1 of Pelodiscus sinensis. Taxonomy (NCBI): domain Eukaryota; kingdom Metazoa; phylum Chordata; order Testudines; family Trionychidae; genus Pelodiscus; species Pelodiscus sinensis. The sequence goes on from NC_134711.1 coordinate 76,081,276, forward strand.
TCTCTTGACAAACAGAGGGTAGGGACACCATTCCTACCCATCCTGGCTAATAGCCATTGGTGGACCCAACCTCCATGAATCTATTTAGCTCTTTTTTTAATCCTGTTAAAGTCCTAGTCTTCACCACATCATCTGGCAAGGAGTTCCATAGGTTGATTGTGCACTGAGTGAAGGAAAGCCCTGGAGGAAGAAGGCCCTCACCATCAAAATGGTATGCCTAAGATCCTTACATACATTCTTACATACATCTAGGAAAGAAGTAAGCCATAATCAATGAAGGTAAGAAACATGGCATTTTGAAAGAGTAGCAGTGTTGGCTCTAGTGTCTTTAGCAAAATCCTATCTTGGATAACAAAATCCTGCTGCCTAAATTCTTTCTGAAATTATCATTGGCAGGCCCAGCTCTTGGGCAAGGCGAGCGAGGCGGTTGCCTTGGGCCCTGCGCTTTCAGGGCTCCGTGCTGCCTAGCTCCCGGTCCTGCTCACTCAGCTCAGCTCCGGTACCTTGGGCCCCACACACTGTTTGGCCAGGCCTGATCATTGGCTACTGCTTTCTTCATTTCCTTCCACAAATCATTGTATTCTTTTACTATACATTATTTAATAGCTGATGCAATCCTCCTTAACAGTGGTTTAATGTTGACTTTAGTGAGATTAATCCTACATGTATGTTCAGTTTATAAAGTACTTAAGAGCAAATGCTGCTCCCACTAAATTCAATGTCATAGTTCCCACTGATTTCAGTAGGACCAGGAGTTGACTCTTTGAAATAAAAAAGCACTAGATAAATGTCATAATTATTCAATGAGAAAAAAAGTTCTTTGATTTCTCAGGTTGAAACAATGAACCTTTCAACAATCTTCTCATTCCCCAGATCTCAAAAGAAAACTGAATTTACAACTTCTTTGCTCATTAGTCAATTTTTCTGAGATTTCAGAAACATATAGATTATATTAAATCTGTTTTTTCAAAATTTTGCCGTGGAGGGGAAAAATTAAAACAGTAAAGAAAGAACATTTTCATCATATCTAATAGTTACCTGATAAGCTTTAACAATAACATGCAAAAACATTATCTAAATTTTCCTTCATAACTCATAGTGTTACAGTGCTCTAAGCAGCTGAAAACAGAGTTAAAATCTCCTAGCCTAATAAAAAAGTATTTATTTTTAATGGGCATTTACTCTCTTGCCATTTTTACTGTGCAATACCAGGCAATTAAAACTGCCCTTATTTTAAATTCTATGAATATATTTTTCTGTACAAGCCATTAGAGAGTTCATTATGAACCTCTTTACAGGCACTAGTGACATTTGTGATGCTGTCTGTACCAGCAAGAGCCTAAAAAACTACTAGCTGGCAATTATGAACTTGTGGCATGATCCTAGGATTAGCACAGCATATGAATTGTTGCTAATGGTGTTAGAACTACTGACATGAGCTGTTGTTTTATTCCCTCTTTTCTTTAAACTAAAAAGAACATTGCTAACACAATAACACTTTAACATTCAAGGCTCTGTACACATGAATGAAGGTACTGTAGTGAAATTTCCCAGCATTTGGCTATGTTACTCAAGATTTCTACCATTACACATCACTTGATGCACATAACACCTAGAAAAACAATTCTGTGAATATTCAGCTGTGCATGTAAAAGCACATTAAAATGGTACATATCCTCTTTTAGGTGTTCAGATAGTCCCCCTTGTATCTGAGCACCTCAAAAAAATTGTGAAAAAATCAACACAAAACCCAGGAAAAGTAAAGAATGAGTACTATCTATCATTTATGGGCAGAAGAGTACGGTACTGCAAGTTGGACCTCTCTGGTTCAGCACCCTCTGGACCTGACTGATCCTAAAGGAGGAAGTTTGCCAGACCAAGGGAGGGAGGTCTACTGTTCTGCTGGCAAACTCCAAGCTCTCCCAGGATCTGTCAGCAAAACTCCAGGCTCCCATGCCCCTGGGCCACTGGGCTCCCAGCTCCTCGGCAAGCCCCAAGACTGCTATAGCTCCACTGCCACAAGACTGCCAGACTCAGCTGCTCTGGGCAGCAGGGACACCACTGCTCTAGATCTCTCCTGCTCTAGGTCTCCGCTGCTGGACTGCTCCAGGGCTCCATGGCTCTGCTGTTCCAGGCCGCAGAGACTCTGTTGTCCTGGGGCCATAAGAGCTCAGCTGTTCTGATGCTGCCAGGGCTCCGCTATCCTGGGGGCTGCCCTGGGGCACCCGGACTCTGCTGCCTTGAGTCAGGGCTCTCAGGTCCAGGGGCTCTCTGGTCCAGCAACATTCATAGACCAACAGAAGGTCTAATTCATGTGGAAGCTGGGAGGACACATCTATGCATGAACGTGATTCTACTGCTATAGAGTCGAGGACCAGAGAGGTTCAGCCTGTAGTGTGGCAATGCACGTCCTTTCCTCCATTTTAGGAAAGATTCTAAGCATGTTTAATTACGTGAACAAATTAACATGATGAACTCTGATCACCTAAAGGGGCCTTTTTGATTATCAAGAGTGGGGGGTTCTTTTTTGATCTTTTAAGAACAAAACATTTACAATTAGCAAAATTATTTTTGCAGCCAGCAAAGCTTAGTTTCTAACAACATTAAGCACTTCACAGCCACATAATCTAGGTTTGCAGTCCCCTATTCCTGTTGTCTGACTTTACTCTCTTCTACCTCTACTTTCACCCTTTTCCTCATCTAAAATTCATTTACAATTTTAAATCTGGCTCTTTAATAATCTGTTTCAGCTTTGGCTGAAAACTTTTGCTTCCTTAAGCTGGTTCCAAGGAAGCTCCTACTGCAGCCAATCACCTGACTGACTGCTTTCTGATTAATTGTGAGCAGGAGTACATTTTTAAAGCTTTGCATGGGATTTAGCAGCAACTCTCTTATGGGCAGTAAACAAGGTAAAATTCCCAAACGCCCTGAAAAATCCAACGGACGGTCTAATCCATGTGGAAAATGGGAGGACACATCTATGCATGAATGTGATTCTACTGCTATAACACATTATCCATTCACATTTATGCATGATTGTTACAGTAAACAAATTATGTTTGCTTAGAGGTCAGTTTCACCAGACACAAGTGTTTTCTTAAACTCCTGATAAGACCCTGCTATAGGAAGTACTTATCACTTATGTATTTCTAAAGAAGTAAATAGTTCAACTGCTGACTTAAGCACATTCTTAAATACTTGCTGAATCAGATCTCAAACTTTGCTTAGTCTCTTAGGGTACATCTAGACTACAGGCTTTTGTCGACAGAGGCTTTGTCGACTAACGACAAAGCTTTTATTGAAAAAGAGCATCTAGACTACATCCAGTTCTGTCCACAAAGCAAGCCATTTTGTCAACATGAGAGTGTAGATGCAAAGGACAGTGTAGATGCAATAACGCCTTCTGTCAACAGAACTCTGTCTACAAAAGGCGTTATTCCTCATAGAATGAGGTTTACCACTGTTGGCAAAACTGCCAAGTTCTGTCAACGTTATGTCTGCAGAACTCGGCGGTAGTGTAGACGCAGGTATAGTTTTGTCAACAAAAGTCCACTTTTGTCGACAAAACCCTATAGTCTAGACACACCCTTAGAGTAAGGATCTAATCTTGTTGCAGAAAAGGCATCACTTTCCACTGATGCATTTTTAAAAACCTGCTACTCAGTCTATCAGAAAATTAGGGGATGGAATTCCCTTACTCGGAGATTGTCAACACTGGCCATGTATAGCCTTCCAATAGAAAATACTCTAAGTCAGATCTCAGCCTATTTTAGAAATCATCAAGTAGCTTCTTGCTGCCATATAAGGCAATTTTGTTGTAATTGTTTTAAAATGGTGTTCTTCAAGAAAGTGATATAAACATTATAGTGTTCTTCCTATTCATTCCTCCAACCAGGTTTGGAAATACTAGCAAATCTCAGGAACAGCAGTCCTACATCCCATCATAGTTTCTTGCTTGAATAGTTTTGGCAGAGTGAGAAAGCACGATGTGTGACCTTTATGCAGCTTTCCTACTGTGGATAATTTCTGCTGAATAGGGCAGAAAGTAATCAGGATACAAAACTGTACAGCATAGGTATCTGATCTCATTTCATCATTATGGTACAAGTAGCGAATCGTATGAAGATTACTCTTTGATTTTAATTTAAATGGATTTTACTGGTAAATTGGATTTTGTTATGCTTCATAAGAATATATTTCATGAAGCAAGCTGAATTGCCTACCTTTACAAATTGATATGGATCAGAGGAGAAACTTCATTTCATGCAACCTTTGAAATATCCATACAGAAATGTAAAATTTACTCTTGCAAGTCATCTGTGGTTCTAATGCATTAAGAATTATTTTTATCAAAGCAGATGCAAAAAGCTTGCTATTTAGGTATTTTTCCTTTTCAAGTCACTCTCCTTTCATCTCCCAAATCAAATATATTAAATGTATAATATGTATTAAACTTTTAGACTCCTTTAAAACTGCCACTTATCTTTTTACATGTGCCTGGACTGCCTGTTTTATCTGTCTTATGCTTTAATCAATTTGATCTTTTTAACAAATTTGTTAAGCAACCCCCCATTCAGTGACATACTAAACATAAGTTTTGAAAGGAAGTAATAGTGCTATTTCTCCGGATACGTAAATAAACCCTAGTATATTTCCCTCAGTGCTTTTAATAGTAGATTCTCCACAAATATTTTTACAGCAACACTTTACCAAGGCTACATCTAGATACCATATCTTTTGTGTTGGTGTGTAGGGCATGTGTAGTTACACACTGCAGTGTGTAGCTAATCATATCAATGAAAGGCACTCGTGAGCTGGGAGAAGAAAGGGGGAAGGCAGCATGGAAAGGCTCAGCATCAGGGACCTGCTGATGACTTTCCTTACTACTTCCTCCCATCTTTCCTTGCAGCAGGAAAGATTCTAGCAGCAGGAAGGCAGTGGGACACTACTACAGTGCTAAAAATAACAATGTATATGGGAATGTACTGATCTGGGCAATTAAAGAGCCCAGTAATATACATATCCAGATATACAACACCAGGGTTCAGGAATGTCTTTCCTTTACTCAGTTAAACAGTGCTTCACTGTCTACATGGCTATTTATACCCATTCTTACTATGTACGTAGCATGGTCTGGGATGGAGGTTGGATGCAGAAGGGAGCTTGGGTTAGGGAACTGAAGTGCATGAGAAGGTGTGGAGTCTGAGTTTGGGTGAAGGAGGGGATTGTGATCTGCGGCAGGGAATTGGAGTGCAGGGTCTGGGAGGGGATATAGGTGCAGGAGAGGATTCTGGCCTGGGGAAGTGGCGTAGGAGTGGGTACAGGCTAGGAGGGAACTGTGGCCTAGGGGATGGGAGGTGCAGAGGGTTGGATAGTTATCTGAGACAGGAGGGGTAAGATGCTAGAGACAGGATCTGGCCAGGAGGCACTTATCCAGGTGGCTCCCAGCCAGTAGCCCAGCAGGACCCTAAAGCAGCCTCCCTGCCTAACAGCAGCTTCAGATCACTCAAAGTGGCTGGTTGCTCATGTGGCTCTCTGTTCCAGGTGCGAGGGGAGGGAGGTTCTACATGCTGCCCATGACTCTAGTATAATCTCTCAGCTCTTATTGACTAGTTTACAGCCAAAAAGAACTGTGAGATTGTACTGGAGGTGGGGGCAGCATACAAAGCCTCCTCCTCCTCCTGTTGCACAGAGCAGAGAGCCATACGGAGCAGCCAGCTGTTTCACAGAATCATAGAACACTAGAACTGGAAGGGACCTCGAGAGTTCATCAAATCCAATCCGCTGCCCTCATGGCAGGACCAAGCACTGTCTAGACCATCCCTGATAGATGTCTATCTAACCTGCTCTTAGATATCTCCCAAGATGGAGATTCCACAACCTGCCTAGGAAATTTATTCCAGTGTTTAATAACCACCCTGACAGGTAGGAATTTTTTCTAATGTCCAACCTAAACCTCCCTTGCTGCAGTTTAATCCCATTAAAGGGGTATGGGGCTGTTCTGTTCCTCAGGATGCCAGCTGGGCAGCTTGATGAGCTGGATACAGCCCATGGGCTGCATCTTGCCTGCCTCAATGTAGTCTATGTACTCTACATGTCAGCAAAATAATCATAATTGTCACAACCAAGTTAGCACAATATTTAAGCATATGCTTAAGGAACAGGGACTTAAACATGTGGGTAAGAGCATGGCTGAAGAGATGAATTTAAGTGCTTGCTTATAGCTAATTTTTTGCAAATATAGAATGTTGTATGTAATGTTAAAAAATAACTTTGAAAGGTCAAAATGTATGGAGAAATGCAGGTGTTTGTTAAGAAAGTACCACACAAAGCTTTAAGTCTGGTTTTCACTAATTTTCCTTGCATGAAGATTTGTGTGTAATTTAAGAAATGAACTTATCTCTTATACTCTGTTTCCATTTAGTCATTGTCAATATATTAATATTATATTAATGGAATCATATGCAAGTCATTCAATGGCAAAAGCATTACCACTCAATTCACATATATGTTAATCTAAGATTATATATTCTAATGGATAAAATGCTCAAAGCCTGGAGTTCTAATATTGGGAAAATGTAATTTCATTTTCTTTATAACTTGTAGCTATCACTCTGATATAAAGTCATTATTATTTCTAACCAAAAAGGGAGTAAATATTTAAGATGGTTAAAACAATTAATGCAAAGAAAAAAGAATATTTCAATATTGAACATCTTAATAATGGTTGGGTTAGAAATGGATTTGCATTTCAAATAGTCAGAAATTAGTAATAAGTGCCATGCAGATAGAAGGGTCATTGATCCGTTATTGAAGAAACAACTCTGTAGCTAGTGCTAACTTGGGGCATGATCCTGATCTTATTGATCTTTGCCTGATTTTTGCCACAGACTTCTGTCATCAGTTTCAGACTAGAGTTTCTTTTTATCTCTGATCTAGGTTTTACGAAGATGGGAGAATTGAATTGTGGAGAGCTAGGGTACGTCTAAACTACCTTCTTCTTCCGAAAGAGGAATGTAAATGAGCCTGATCGAAAATGCAAATTAAGCACAGATTTACAAATCTCTCACTTCATTTGCATAATCGCATGCGAGGGTTTTCAAAAAAGAAACCGCAGTCTAGACAGGGTTCTTTCAAAAAAACACCCTTTTTCGAAAGAACCTATACTCCTGAAAAAACAGGTTCTTTCAAAAAAGGGTTTTTTTTTTCCTGAAAGAATCATGTCTAGACTGCGGTTTCTTTTTCGAAAAACCCTTTTTCAAAAAAGCACTTGCATGCGATTATGCAAATGAAGCGTGAGATTTGTAAATCCGTGCTTCCTTTGCATTTCTGATTGGGCTCATTTACGTTCCTCTTTTGGAAAAGGAATATAGTTTAGACAGTGTTGGGGTAAACATACTGTAATAGTATTTTGTTTCTTTTTACCACTGACTGTTTTCTAACATAGCCATTTTTACTGGGTATTACAGCTTTATAGGGACAAAATGTTCTATTTCTAAGTTTTCCTCTCCCTCAATATCTAAAATATGTTTTAAAAAATTAACAGAGAGTCCGATGAGCTTAAATTGAATTAATGCTCATTCAGACATAGTGTATCTTATTTATTAATGTTGACCCCTTAGAATGTTTACAGAAGAAATGTGATGCAGATGAAAGATATAAATAGAATATTCACCATTTTAAAAAAATTATTACTTCTATTTCCAAGCTGATTGAATTACAGATAATATTTGTCCATTTTGAAGAAACAAAATGGAAAATACATGTTTCTTTCTGAGACCACACAGTGCTATGTTTGTGGTCAACAAAAATATTTTGAGCAATGTTGCTTAGCAACCATCATGAGGGGAAAATTATATTCCTGTAACACAGTTTATAGCATATAAGCTTTATGATAGCTATAAAATAAACTGAGCTACAGTGTTGCTGCTGCAAAAGAAGACTATCACTAAGGAACACTTTCCTACCTATTTAATTAATGCTGTGAGTGTTGATTGAACTTTTTGTAGAAAAGAAGCATGCCAGTATCTGCAAAAAGAGTAAGTAGCTTGGCAGATATACTCATATGTAAACAGTCATTTAATTACACATTAGAAATATAGGCTGAAGTCATTTGTCAAGCCTAGTGGTTAAAGCAGGCATTAGTAGCCAAGATTCAGAGGCCAGAATAAAAACTGGAGTCAGAGACAAGGGTCAGAACATGGTTACTTGGAGTGAGACAAGGCATGGAAAGGTCTGGGGCTGTGGTAGGAGTAAGGCTTGGAGCAAGCAGATGTAGAAGTTATTATAACCAAGACAAATCCTTTGCACAGCCACTGAAGATGACTTCTGTTACAAAGTGAATCACATTCACTGTACTCTCTCATGGAGACTTAATATCTATAACTTCCTAGGGTTTGTCTAGACTACAGGGTTTTGTGGACAAAGGGGACTTTTGTTGACAAAACTATACCTGTGTCTACACTACTGCCGAGTTCTGTCGACAGTAAGTCGACAGAACGCGGCAGTTTTGTCGACGGCAGTAATCCTCATTCTATGAGGAATAACGCCTTTTGTCAACAGAGTTCTGTTGACAAAAGGTGCTATTGCATCTGCACTGTGCTTTTTCAAAAGAAAGCATCTAGACTCTCTGTCGAAAAAGCGGCTTGCTTTGTCGACAGTACTGGCTGTAGTGTGGACGCTCTTTGTCGACAGAGTCTTTGTCAACACTATCTGTTGACAAAGCCTCTTTTGACAAAAGCCTGTAGTCTAGACATACCCTTAAAGTATAAAATATAAAATAATTTGAATTGAAAGTGAATGTAAATTTATTCATGTTTGTACTAATATATAAAAGTCAAGAGTAGATATTTTCTTGTGTGAAAGTTTAATGTTGGTTGCATCTCAAAATATGGTATTTTTCTATTCATTTGTATTACTATCTATATCTATATCTACATCTATATCTATTTATCCAGAAAGATATACAGTAAAGCAAACTATACAGAAACTTCTGATAATATATTGGCAACCGAAGCTTAGCTACGCTTAACAGATTATATGTAAATGGCTAAATAAAAAAAAACATGATGTATATTACACAGTTTACAAAGAAACAACATTTGTTTATAAATATCCCACTGAAAAATCCCAGTGAAAGAAAACTTAAGTTAAATTTAAACTAAATGTAAAGGATGGGAACAGAGATAAGGATGGAAAGAAGTGGTAGCAGGCAAAGAAGCATGAATTTAAAATGAAGCTAATTCAGCTACTTGCAGAAATGCATCCCATCTCTCTGAGAATTTGCATGTGGCTTTCTATTAAGGCCTACACTTGCAGCCTAATTCGAACTAGGGCTGCAAATTTGGAATTAGGCATTTGGAATTGCAAATCAAGACTGGGATTTAAATATCCCACGCTTGATTTGCATCTTCTCGGACGGGCGCCCTTTTTGAAATTTACAAGCCTGAAGTAACTGCCCGCGTCTACACGCGGCAGTGAAACGGGCGTTTGAAATAAAACCCTAGTTCGAACTACCCGTTATTCCTCCTACAATGAGATTTAACAGGTAGTTCAAACTAGGGCTTTATTTCGAATGCCCGTTTCACTGCCGCATGTAAACGCGGGCAGTTACTTCAGGCTTGTAAATTTCAAAAATGGCGCCCGGCCGGGAAGATGCAAATCAAGCACAAGATATTTAAATCCCGGGCTTGATTTGCAATTCTGAATGCCTGCATTTGCAGCCCTAGTTCGAATTAGGCTGCAAGTGTAGACATACCCTTAGAGTGTATAGTTCTTTCCATGATGGACAAGTTAATGGTCTCTGTGTTTGAGACCACACTTGTTTGTCTTGATTTGGAGTTCCACTTTTATAGTGTTAATCCTTTAGCAATCCGTATTGCTCTGCTGAGACCAAGTTTTTCAAATTTATTGAATTTCCAATTAACATTTAATAAGTTTACAATTACACATTTAACTTGTAACACCACCTTAGACAGAAATCTACTGGCTTCTATTCTTACCTACATGCCTCTAACTTTCATCCAGCACACTTCACACAGAGAAGCCCTAAGATACAACCATATCTGCTCCAATTCCTCAGACAGAGACAAATACCTACATGATGTTTATCAGACATTCTTAAAATTAAAATACCCACCTGAGGAAGTGAAGAAACATATTGACAGAGCCAGTTGAGTACCCAGAAGTCATCTACTACAGGACAGGTCCCACAAGGAAAATGTTATCACCTGCAGCCTACAGCTAAAACACCTCCAACTCATTACTGACAGTCTACAACCTATCCTGAAACTGATCCCTCACTCTCACAGACCTTGGGAGTTAGGCCAGTCCTCCCCTGCAAACAGATCCCCAACCTAAAGGAAATACTCACGAGAATCCACACACCATACCACCGAAAGAGTAACTCAAGAATCTATTCCTGCAACAAACCTCATTGCCAAATCGGTTCACATATCTACACAGGACCTAACCACATAAGCCTTACCATCAGGGGCTCATTCATTTGCACATGTATTAATGTGATATATGCCATCAATGCTCCCCTGTCACATATACTGGCCAAACCAGACAGTCTGTGCCAAAGGATAAATGGACACTAATCAGACATCAAGAAAGGAAACATACAAAAACTAGGAGTATACCTTAACCTACCTGGACACTCAGTGATGGATGTAAAAGAAGCCATACTGCCATCCCTGGGGAAGTTCACCATAGAGAAGTTGCTTAGGAATTCTTGACTCCTCCATTCAAATGATGTGCTCTGTCCAATGAAACTGGGCTTTCAGAATCATGGCTTCAATGCTTGTAGTTCCTGCTCTGTCAAGGACTTCCAAGTTCGTGACTCTGTCCTGCCATAGAATGTACAGTAATGACCTCAGGCTGAGTGTGTGGACGTGCTCCAGTAGTTTCACATATTTTCTGTACAAGGTCCAGGCTTCACATCCATACAGGAGGCTGGTCAAGACTACAGTCTTGTACACTTTCAGTTTAGTAGACTGTCGATTATTGTGCTGATTCAACACTCATGCTCTCAGACGTCCTAGTGCCTGATTGGCTTTGCAGATCCTGGCATTGATTTCTTTGTCAAGGGAGCCATCAATGGCTATCACACTGCTGAGGTACTTAAACTCATCCACTGTTTTTAACACTGTTCCTTCAATAGAAATTGAATGGGGGAGAGCAGCAGATCGTGGAGCAGGCTGAAACAGTACCTCGGTCTTTCCTAGGCTGATGGTCAAACCAAAGAGGTGAGTGGCTTCAGCAAACTTGTTGACGATAAGTTGGATAAGTGCACAGTCATCAGCAAAAAGGGCTTCAAGAATGAGCCTCTCAAGCGTCTGGGTTCTAGCATTCCTAAAGTGACCCATCAAGCCTGTATTTTATGTAGACTCCATGGTCCAGGTCCCTGACAACATGGCCGAGGACGCACGTAAAAAAGAGGTTGAATAGCACTGGGGGCACACACCCTTGCTTCACGCCATTGGATATCTCAGATGGATCTGAAAACTCGCCATTTGAAAAAATGAAGCCAATCATGCCATCATGGAACAGGTGTATGAGGTTGACAAATCTTCTTGGCAGCAGAATTTTAACAGGATAATCCATGGGGCTTTTCTGTTGACGGTGTCAAACGCCTTGGTCAGGTCTAGAAAGACAACGTATAGATCCAAGTTCTGCTCTATGCACTTTTCCTGGATCTGACAACCAGCAAAGATCATGTCAATGGTGATGCAGCCTGGACAGAAAGCACACTGGACCTTCACTTGGTAAGTAACTATCTTGTAACTTGGAGCTAGCTAGCTAGCTAGCTAGATAGATAGATCGATCCCTGCCTCTGTAATTTTACTCCAATGCATCTGATGAAGTGGGTTTTACCCATGAAAGTTTATGCCCAAATAACTCTGTTAGTCTTTAAGGTTTCATAGAACTCCTCATTGTTTTTACAATTTTAATTGATAGGGAATAATACTTCAGCAATTAAGTTCTTCCCAAAATATGTCAGGGTGGAAGCATTCTCAGAGCATGTGAGTCAAATTAGCATCTGCTGAATCACAAAGCCTACATTTGTCTGACTTAACAGGACCTATTGGAGTTGTGGTACAATGCATTAGCTATGTGTTTTTCTGCTGGATTAATCTTAAACAGATATTTAAGGAACAGTTCTGAGTACTGGCCAAAATCTGTTTAGCAGAGAATGATTGGCCTAGTTCTTCCTTTCATTTCTCTTTTAGTTCAAATTTGCTGGCCACGTTTGCATATAATGTTGCCATAAATCCTGGCAATCTCGGTAATATTTGGAGAAATGAAAACACTTCAATAGATGGGATACCACAGGCATGGAGGCAAAACAAATGAGTAATGACATGCTTGAACTAGAAATATATCAATTCCTCTTTAGTTTCTACACTGAACCTTTCTTTTAATATTGTAAAAAAGTGAGGAATAAACTGACTCAAGGTCAAACTCTCTTTCCTAATCCAGCTGGGCCAAATGATGGGTTTGCAAGATATACAGACTTTTTGGTTATTGCCAATACAGACCCTGGTAAGTTGAAAGTGACTTTTAAATTCAGTGAGCTTTATATTCAAAGTATTTCTAGCTACAACAGAAGATAGTAATTGTTCTTTAGGAAATCAATAATAATCCAAGTGCATGTCATTGGAAATGGGGGAATTTCTGTTTCGAGGTGGAGCAAATCTGGGGCTCCACAGCATGAAGGAATGAGCCACTGAACTGCATGACTAAGAATTATTACCTGATGGTACAGTTTAAAGTTGGAAAATCTAAAAGCACCTGTTGTGCTAGGGAGCAATAATCTACAAGAAGAATTGATGTTTGTTACCAGCACACCACAAGAAAGACCTGAACATATTGTTCATTTTGGTAAATTAAAATGGAAGCAAATGGATAGGGAGTGAATTCAGAATGAAAAGGATCTGGGGAGGGCATTTATTTTAATTGCTTGATTTCTCTGAAAGGGAGAGAGGCAATGTCTGCCATCTATTTAAATAATTTGCTTACTCTATAATTATTAGAGCTACGTTAAACTTGATTAGGTTTTTAATTTCCTTAGGGAATAGAATGCCAAGATATCTGAGGAGTGACAATTGCCATCGCAATATCCCCATAGCTGAGCCAGTTGCAACCAAATCCAGTGAGCTCTTCTTTGCTTCTGTTTTATCCCAATTTATCTTGTAGCCAGAGAATTTTCCAAAAATCTTCCTTTGTTTCTATTAATAATTTGGAATAGACTGGTCTGAATTGTTAATAGATTGAAGGATGTCATTTGTATATAGATGGATTGTTTCCCCATAGACACTATATTGATTAAATATCTTGGCATTCCCAAATTAGTATTACAAGATGTTCTAATGCTACATAGATTAGGAAGCTCAAGCAAGGGCCTCTCTATCTAGTGCCCTAAAATGGATCAAAGGTTGAGGGGAGATTGTGCTAATGTTAGTATGTGAGAATTGGGGTTTGACTGTAACAGTATTATCCATGAAATAAAGGAATGATTCCACAACCCAACTTTATGCAAGACAAAAATAAATATTTCCAGTTCACTTTGTCAATGGTTTCTCTTCATCAAGTGAAATGCTTACATAGAAATTTCTGGAATGTTGGTGGAATGCCATAAGGTTAATCAACTGACATGTGTTATCAGAACCACGCTTTTTAATAAATCCCATTTGCTTGAAGTGAACCATAGCATTCAATTCCTTTTTTAAAGCCTCTTTGCCAATATTTTTGAAAATCTTTTTGCATCAGTATTTAAACTGACTCTGTTAAAGAACAGAGTCTACAACAGCATTCCCTGTAATCTGGGTACTTGTGCAGCCCCTCAGGAGAAATCAGCCACCCAGCTGATTAACAGAGTACTCACACCTACGTTTTTTGTGTATATTGGTGGGGCACATGCACCGATACACATAACATTTATTCCACACATGGATGGAAAAAATCTGCACACAAGTGGAAAAGTTTGGAGGGAGCATTGGCTTACAGCAGTAGTGGGAAAATTCTGGTGCGTGGACCAGATTTGGTCAGCAGGGTTAGTTCCTGAAAGGCTGCTGCTGCTTTGTTTACCTGCACCTCCACAGGTATTGGAGGATTGCCACTCTTGATGGCCAAGAATCACCATTCTCAGCCAATGTGAGAAGCAGGAAGTGACACCCCAGTTCACGACACTTTCTGATATTCACATTGGCTGAAAATGGTGATTCGCAGCCAACCAGAGCTACAAACTACTGATAGCTGTAGAGGTGAAAATAAACATTAGAGAGGCAGCCTGCCAGGGACCAACCCTGGAGCCTGCTGTTTTGTTTCTGTCCAACCCTGGTCTATAGCTATAATATTTTCCCCCTTCCTTATCCAATGTAAGTAGCACAGTGATTAGGGAATTTATTCATAGTAGGAGCTAATGTACCTTTCTGTAAGGTATCTTCATAAATGTGTAACAGCTTAGGAGGCAGAATTTATTTGAGAGTTTAATAGAATCAGTAGGCCGTCAGGACCATTGGTCTTGACCACACTAATTTTCTCCATGACCCACTGCTCTTCTGAGATTTGTGAAGGTTAAGAATTTTAATAAAATTATTCCATTCTTCTGAGGCAGGTAATGAATAATTACTGAAAGAGCCTACTAGAATGTCAAATATTGATCACTGATCTGTTTTTGAAAGTATTAATCATCCCTTGTTCAGATCTGAGTGATGATACTCAGAACTTTTGATCTGTCACTTTTAAATCTGTATGCAAGAATTTTCTCTGTGCTCCTCGCTACTGACCAGTATGTTTGCTTGAGTCTACATAGAGTATAAACTTGTGGTGAAGTCAATATAAATACTTAACGCTGAAGACTGATTAATTCTTTTAGATTTGTTTGGATGGGCTAGTTTGTGGATTTTAAGTTCATAGCTTGGCTAATCTTTTTTCTATCCACTCAATAACAACTGAGCCTGCTCCTAAGAAAAATTGTTAGTATATTTTGTAAGGTGGATTGGGATCTGTCTAGTGTCATTTGTTCTAAAAGAAAAAACTTATTTTAGTGACATAGGTCTGAAAATCTTTCAAAGGAGAGGAGGTCATTTCCAAAATGTAGTATCATTAGTGCTTGAGCTGTAATCATGATAGATTTGATTTCCCTACAGTATCAAGGACTGAGTCTATCAGATTTGCAGAAATCTATTCATGAATATGTGGAATAGAAAGTATTGTGGCAGGGAAAGTAAAATCCTTCATTGAAGGGTTCTGCAACTCCCATACAGCTGTAATCTTAATTCTTCCACATAATCTTTTATGTTTCTAGCATGTGATTTTTGTATGCTGGGGCCACAGTAATGTGACTAAAAAAGGTCCAACATCTGATTATTGATTTAATAGGATATTAATAAATTTTGAAGGGGTGTCAGGGGGTACACCCCTAACAGGGATTGCAGCCCCCTTCTACGGGCCCAGGTCTCAGTCCGGACCCTTCTCTCAGGGCATTTACCGTACCCAAAGTCCCAAAAGTCTAGGTACCTCTCTCAGGGCAAATATGGTATTCCCCAAATTAACAGCAAGTCCAGGGCCCCACTCTCAGGGCATATATGGTATTCCCAGACTTAACAAGTCCAGGCCCCTCTATCAGGGCATATCGTACCTGCGGCCTAGCTCTGGAAAAAGCCTCTTTTGGCCAGCATGTTTGCCCCGGTTGCGGAAAGAGGTGGTAGGGGGACCCAGACCCTCCCTCTCCACCAGGTCCCAGCCCAGGGCCCTGAAGGCAGGGGTTCTTGCTCCTGCCTGCTCGGTGGGGAATCCAGCCAATACACACCAAGCAGAGTTTGCAAGTCCTTGCCCTGGGCTGCTTCCTACCACTCTGGCTCAGGCTTCAGCTACCACAGGAACACCAGGGCTGCAGCCTGAGCCCTCCTACTCTCAGGCTGCCTCCCCCTTTGCTGTGCTCCCTCAGCCTTTATATACTGGCTCTGCTGGGAGCATGCCCGGCGGGGCCCTCTCAGCCAGCTGGGCCTGTGCTACTCCCAGCCCTGCAGTGCTGGGCCTGCTCGCCCCGTCACAGGGGGGAATTAAAAACATAGGTCATCTTTCCACATTTAATAATTAGAGTAAATAGGGAGTGACAGATATTAGTTTTCACCAACAAAAATCTACCTTCCTACTCTTTACATCTAAAATTTATAATTTGACTGTTTTGTGAAACAATATTGCTACACATTGACCTGCAGAGGAGAAATATTTAAACATCTGTCTCCCTACCTATTCTTCTCCTAAATTTCTCTGCCTTCAAGTCATTAACATATGTTTCCTATAGAAAGGTAAAATCTGTTTTCAATTATTTTAGATGAGTGAGAATTATTTTTGTCTGCTGATTCACCCCACTGATTTTCCAGGACAAAAGTTAATACAACTTGCCATAAGGAATGTTTAGATCAAATAGGTGCCATTCCTTGGGCTATTGTTAGATCGAGACCTACAAGTGGTATATCTGAGTCCCCCATCATTGTCCCTGGGGCTTATGTAGGGAGATGAGGGAGGTTAAGGCAAACTAAGGCTTTGTTTATACTAAGAAGTTTAAAATGCAGCCACAGCAGTGCTTTAAATGGAAAGTGTGGCCACAGCATAAGTTTTGGGAGAGAGCTCTCCCAGTGCTCTACGTATACTACCTCCATGAGGGAAGTAAGATAACGGCTCTGAGAGTCTGGTTCACACTGGTGCTTTACAGCGTTGTAACTTGCTGTACTGGAGGGAGAGGGGTGTTTTTCCCCCACGATGAGCCAGAAAGTTACAATATTGTAAAATGTCAGCGTAGACTTAGCCTTGGAAAGGTGAAAGATAGGTCTTGTGTGGGAGCAAGATGGAAAAGCTGAGAAAAAGAACTGAAGTGGTCAAAATTGACCAAGGATCACTTTAAAATACATAATGATTATCCAAATGTAAATAGGACCTAATTTCCGGAGATTTATAAGGAGATGGCAGCATTACTCACCAACTCCCATACACCAATTTTGGGTATGACTGGATTCATTCTAAGTTTATAAAGAAAAAATAGCCTAATATTGGGGCAGATATGGTTTCCATGCTACAACAAACAGGGGGAAGAAAACTAATGTCTAAATTTAGAGAGTTTGTGTCTGTCTATCTGTACATCCATTCAACTGTGAGTTTGTTTGTGCAGGAACTCCTCTTAAATGGTAAGAGCTAGGACCACCAAATTTGGTATGCAGATTACTCTAATCATAACTTAAAGCAAGGTCAGGGTTTATTTGTGTCAGAGTAATGGGATGTGCACGGAATGTGCCACATAGTCCCTACCACCTCAGGAAAAAGCCGGTGGATGGGCCATGGGCCTCCCCTCATTGGGCCAGCCCCATAAAGAAGCCATTGAGCTGCTTGTGCAAATCTCCCCAACCCTGGGCTGGCCAGGTAAATCTTCTATTGGGATATATAAAAAAGGTAAACATATAGTTTAAATAACCTTATTCTAACATAAATGGGCCATTTGCACATAAAGATTCATTGTCAGAACAATTCTGTACTGAAATGTGCACTCTAGAATCTCATCCACATTTGATGATGGTGTGAATGCCATTCCCTAATAGTTACATCAGCAATGTCAATCAGCATAACAGTTATTCAACAAATTTAATAAAAAGAAAAACTATTTATTATTATTATTGAAAAAATGGATAGTCTTACGCTAACACGTACTCGGTAATTTGATGAACCGTAGCCATCAATAATAATTATCTTAGGATTTTAGGAGATCAGATTTCTTTATAATTGGGGAATTGAAAAGCGTCATCATTTAACTGAATTCTTTATTACATTTTTTAGATCTGGTATTTCTTATTACATTACATTAGGACATTACAATACATTAGGACAAATGGATTGAATATTACCAGTTTTATTATGAACACAGAATCTAGTAAATTAGATGGGATTGAAACAAAGTAAAATCATTAAGAGGAGAATAGGAAGATTAAAAATAATAAAAAAATGCAGAGGAGGAGGAAAAAGGCTGGAAAAGGTTTCGGGGGGATACGGCCTCTGATAGAAAATAAAATCAAACTCCTCCATCAAGCTTTGCTGCCACAGAGGTTTAAAGAGTTCCCAGGGCTGGAAAAGCAATTTGCTTGGTGTCAGCAGCTCAGAAATGGATGTGCTTCCAGTGAACCATCATGGGTAGGGTGAGGTAGATGTTCATGGTGCATTGGAATCATGGAAGCTAGGGGTGAGATGCAGGCAAAGTCAGGGTGTCAATATTGCAGTTCTCCTACCTGCAAACATAAACAGCCAGAGCCCAGAGCTGTTTCCTGAACCCAGATGGAGAATCAGGAGTTTCAAAATTCAAACTGCAGTGACCAAGCTGGTTGCCATTCTTAGGCAAAAAAATCCCAAAACAAAACAAAACAAATAAAAAAACCCCTTCAAAAACAGACTGAAAGGCAAAACTGCTTCATATGCAAATTTGACACCAGAAGAGGTCTAAATAGAGATATGGAATGGCTCTCTCATTACAATAAGTAATTTCCCTTTCAGGTACTCTCACCTTCCCCTCACTGTTTGTAATGAGCCATATCCTCTCTGTTTTAATTAGCATTAATGTTACACTCCCATTTTTGTATCCCTTCCTTTCTTTCTCTTCTAGCAGCTGAAGAA
The DNA here is from genome assembly GCF_049634645.1 of Pelodiscus sinensis. Taxonomy (NCBI): domain Eukaryota; kingdom Metazoa; phylum Chordata; order Testudines; family Trionychidae; genus Pelodiscus; species Pelodiscus sinensis. The sequence continues at coordinate 76,099,942 of NC_134711.1, forward strand.
GTGAGTTGCACCTCATGAAAGCTTATGCCCTAATAAATGTGTTAGTCTTTAAAGTGACACTGGACTCCATGTTGTTTGAGCTGGTAAGTAGTTTTAATTCATCCTGTCTGTATCTTGTGAGGGGCCCTTTCCTGTAGCAAAATCAAATAACTTTCTGCTTTTTCTGCTGCCACAGAACTAAGCTTCTTACTGTCTTTTTTTAACTGAATTTAGCAGAAAAGGAAATCAGGTTATCCCATCCAAATCCATTGGCTGGTGCTCTTGATCACCTGAAGTCAGCTTTCTTCTCTGTCATATCTTTGGTGTAATCTAGAAAAATCACCAGCCTGCATGTTTTCCACATTAGATTTTTAAATTCATAAGTTTTTTAAAGAATGGGTTCCTTAGTATTTTATTTTTAAAATCTTACATTTGTCTGGCTCTTTGGATATGGAGGGAATTGGTGCACAGGAGCAGTGGTACATTCTGATCAATGAAAAGAAACAAAAATGCCTACAGACTTGTGGATAAAAATTCCTCAGGTTTCTCTTTTTCCATCTTCTTTGGAAACCCTACAATTCTCAGATTCTTTCTCCTTGATCTTCCCTCAAGACCACTTGCTTTCTCCCACAGGCTATGTCTAGACTGCAGGCTTCTTTCGAAAGAAGCCTGCAGTCTAGACATAGCCTGTGGGAGAAAGCAAGTGGTCTTGAGGGAAGATCAAGGAGAAAGAATCTGAGAATTGTAGGGTTTCCAAAGAAGATGGAGCCTCTTTCGAAAGAGCCTCTTTCGAAAGATCGCGTCTAGACTGCAGGCGGATCTTTCGAAAGAGAAATCCGCTTTTTCGAAAGAGAGCACCCAGCGAGTTTGGATGCTCTCTTTCGAAGACGGCCTCTTTACATTGAAGAATGCCTTCTTTCGAAAAAGGAACTTTCGAAAAAAGGCGTTCTTCCTCGTAAATTGAGGTTTACCGCCATCGAAAGAAAAGCCGCGTTCTTTCGAAATAATTTTGAAAGAACGCGGCTTGAGTCTGGACGCAGGGGAAGTTCTTTCGAAAAAAGGCTACTTTTTTCGAAAGAACCCCTGAGTCTGGACACGGCCACAGTGTTTTCACAGGTCTTTTCCCCTGCTTTACAGTTGCACTCACAGTACTCATTCTGTCTTCTATCAAGAAGATTCTGTTCTCTGCCTCAACTAGTTTTGATGTTGTCTAGCAAGTTAGCTTGAAGTAATATTTTATCTCAATTATATCTTCAAATAGTCTTCTAAGATACTCTGTTCACTTGAGATTTGTTTTAGCCAGTCCATAATTGCATCTGGTCACAAAGGGAAAGCCTTTTCTTTATCAGCTGTCTTGGCTGCAAGAGAGCTGTCCAATGGTTCTTGCTTCTCAAGATTTTATAGAAAGTCTTCAAAATGACTTTCTACATTTATAATGGTGTTAAATTGAAAGAAAAGAGTGATAGAATAATATTTGGTGAAAATTAGATGGCAAAGCAGTTTAATTGGGATGATGCAGATTTTAGAAGGCAGGGAAGGGACCTGTAAATCTATGCATCCTTCACATCTCCTGGAAGTCAGAGCAGCCAAGTATTTAATGAGTATCTTCAGGGCATCATCTTATCTAATTCACAGGTATAAAGATTTTTTGTTATGCAGCTGGAGAACCCATTAATTGGAGTTTTAAATTAATACAAAAATATTTGACTTCTCTTTTACCTATGACCAGGGGACTGTATGGATTTATTAAAACACCTTACGTCTCAAAACATCATGTGTCTGCCCACTGTGGGATGGAAACAGAAATCCAGATCTAATTTTCAAAGTTCCAGATCTGTGATTAATACTGTTTGTTGGATATTCATTAAACAATTATTAATTCTTCAGGGCTTTCTTAGGTGGTTCTTATGGAGATGTGTCTCAACTTCAATGACACCTTCGAAGTGTAGGATTGCCACAAATCATTAATATTATTCCTATGGCATGGTGGAGTACCTGATAACAGAAGTAATGTTGTCAAGAGTGTAACCCATCTGCCAGCATGAGCTGGCAGCACCAAGGGCTGGGTTTAATATCTAGGGTTTCCTTTTCAACAATATAACATAGATCTGGCTTGAGACCCCACCCAGTAACCTGGGAAAATTATACATCACACCTCAGTGTTTCTGAGAGGTGATATGTCCCCACTTACAAGCACAGAGTCTGAGTGTAGAAAACAAATTTTAATGAAAGGAGGGAACTTGTCTGACATTAATTAGGGGAAATGCCACAAGCAAGATTCATAATTATAAAAATATGTGCAGGACACCTACCCCTGACTGTGTGGGTCAGTGTCTTCTGCCTCATGTTCCTGAGTCTACAAGTTCCTTTTTTATGCTGCCTTCTGCTCCTTCACCATACCCCACTCACAGTGGTTGTTCTTGGTCAGTGAGGATCCAGGGTCCAGTGATGCATCTGTGTGAGTTCATGTCCCACTTGGGGAAGAAGGTACCTTTCTTGCTTCAACATCTGAGCATTTGCCCTGCCAGCCTCTGTTTCTCTCCAATGGCTGCTCTGCCAGTTACTGTTCTGCTTCACTGGCCCCCCCATTAGCCACTGTTCCACTCTGCTGGCTGCCCCACCAGATTCTGACTCCAGCCTTCTGATGCCACCTGCCACTCTGCTGTGATCTCTACAGATCAGTCTCTTGCGCTTCCACCCAGTCCTTAGTGATTATCAGCTCTTAGTGGGGAGAATCTTAAGCAGGCTGGGCAGAAACACTGTCCCACCACAAGCAATTTCTGCCCTAATGAGCTCTAACAGAATAAGAGATTCATTGTGCAATCTTGTTAGAACTCTATCTTTGAACAGTGCGGATTCTTAGGCAGAGTCCATATCACCTGGCAGGGACACCTGTCCTCACCCTCTCTTTCAAGGAGTTTGGCATTTGAGTACCTGGCTTAGTGAGTTCCTTTCAGCTGAAGGTTAGGTCCTCAATCAGGATAAGTTAAACACTGTTCTGCTGCCATTTACTCATGCAATAAAGACATCAACATTGATAACAACATGTCACTACCCTGAATGAAGTACTAAAGTGATTTGTAACCCAATACCAGTCAATACCGATCACTTTGAGAACCGCTATTTCTGCCTGCTGGATAACTAGGATACCTGCATTTCATGTAAATGCAGTTTGCTCCTCAAGCCTTGACCTCCTCAGCTAGCTGCCAGGGGAGAGTTCATTCAGGTCTTGCTTACAAGAGGAAGTTCTTGAAAAGAAATGGCTATTCCAACCTTCGTGGATCTGTGGAAAGTTTCAGCTCCTCAGGTAGTGAATCAAAGTGGATGACAGAGATCTGGGCAACTTAGCAAACTTTGTTTTAGGCTAAGTACTTGTCCAATTGCCAAAGTAAATATGAGAAAGATGACATCTTTCTGTTCTATTCTTGATGTGTCAAAAATATTGCAATTTGTCCTTCCTTTGAAGAATAACTTCCATGTCACAGAAAAGTCTATTACATATAAGTCTAATGGAAAGTAATGCAAGTCACTAAAATTTTAATGTAGTAAAACTAATAATTTATAATTAAATGGGAATTGGTTTCCTGAGAGCTTGATATTGCTGAATGGGGATAAGAAATGATTAACTCATTCCTAAGGAATGAAGGCAATCTTAAATTGTAAAAAAAAAAAAAAAAAATACTACTATTTTCTTGTGTTTTTAATTCAACTAAATTAACTGAAAATTACTTTTAAATTAACATTTAATCTAAATTAATTATTTATTTTAAATAATAATCGATTTTACATTACAACAACTTTGACATTCCCTGCTTTCCCATGCATAGAAATGAGTTCTGCTTTAACACGATCCTACTTAGCATCATTACTCTGAGCTCTACAGTAAAATGGCAGTTTATATTGCAAGGCCATTAAGGTCTTGAGATAACAAAACAATCAGGGTAATTCCAAGAAAACATTTTAATGATCATTTTTTCATATGTAACATACCATTTATGCTGGAGTGAGAACTGAAGTACTCGTGTCTCATTTAGTAAATATTGAAATGTGTAAGTTATTACAACTTGATAGATGATCCTCCCCCCAGAATGATGAATGAAGATGGAGCATCTATCATGCTACTCTTAGCTGTGTTGGCTGCTAGAAATATCTTCCACAATAAGGCATTGTTGTCTCATCTGCGGAATTTTGATGGTTGGGTTGGGCAATAAGCGACCCACAGGTCAGATACAGTTCACCAGGGTTAGCCACTGGTGGGGCACCAGATGCTTTATTTACCTGAACGTCTGAAGGTACAGCTGCACACAGCTCTCATTGGCCGAAGTTCACCGTTCTTCACCAATGGGAGCTGCAGGAAGAGTGTAGGCCAGGCCACCACTTCCTGCAACTCCAATTGGCCTGAAGCAGTGAATTGTGGGCAATGGGAGCTGTGAGCAGCCATACCTGCAGACTCACAGGAAAATAAAACATCTGGCACCTACTAGGGCCTAACTTTGGTGAACCTCATCTGGACCATCTTTGGGCTATAGTCTTCACTTAAGTAGCATTTTAAGTTGCTTTTATTCCTTGAGGGCATTGTTATGTAGATCTGAGTAAATAATTGATTCAGACATAGAATTTAAGGTCAGAAGGGAACTTCATAATCATCAAGTCTGACCTTCTGCACATCATGGACCACAGAATCTCACCCACCCACTTCTGAAATAGACTCCTAACCTCTGGCTGTGTTATTGAAGTCCTCAAGTTGTGATTTAAAGACTTCTGAGAATTTAGAAGTCAAACAATTTAAACTTCAGAAAATGTACAGTTTATAGTAGTTTAAACCTGCAAATGATATATGCCCCATGCTCATACAGCAGAGGAAGATGGACCTTCCATCTCCCCAAACCAGGGTTTTAGACAAGGTGGTCTGGGGGGGGGATTCCTTTCCAGCCCCAGATATGGTGATCAATTAGAATCTGAGCATATGGGCCAGGCTGATACCTGGGAAAGAATTCAGTCCCATCTCCAACAGCTGGGGATTTTTGCTACTGTCAGTCACAAAAATGTTGGTTCAAGCCCCAAACCCAAAAAAAATATTGTGTGCGGGAGAATAATTTAGCTGGAACCAAAACAAATGTTACCTTTGACTGAAATTGAAAAAAAAAGGGGGGGGGGGGGACAACATTGTGGGTTTAAAGAAAAGTTTTGTTTATTAAACTTTTTTTTTCCAATTTGGTTTGTATGAATTTGGATTCTTTTGGATGTGTTTCACCCTTTTTATTTTGGATTTTTAATTAGCTAAATTTCCAAATGAAGTGAGTTGTGCATTTCAATTCTAAAATGGCTGAAATGAACCATGTGAACTTTTTATAGTTTTTTTCCTTTTCTTTTTTGGCAGAAGCTATTAATCAAATTCAATCTACATTCACAAATATTTTTTATGCCCAAACTGATTTTTTTTGCAAATGTATTAGTTGCTGAAAACATGTTTGTCCAATTGTAGTGGAGTTCAATAGAGCCCCATCTTGTCACAACCATTTTTCAGTTTATACATAAGGCTTCTGGGAGGGATAGCAAAGAAAAAAAGGGCTACAGTGCTGTCAGCATGCTGACAAAGCCCTTGTCTAGGTCTTTACTTCATCCATACCCAGGTAGTGTCAAATGTCCCATCTTTTATCTGGGCATTAATTAAAGCCAGCTGAATGATGCCCAGTCTGCTGTCAAAGGAGGGATAGCTCAGTGGTTTGAGCAATGGCCTGCTAAATTGAGAGTTATGAGCTCAATCCTTGAGGGACCATTTAAGGATCTGGGGCAAATATGTCAAAGATGGTACTTGGTCCTCTGGTAAAAGCAGGGGACTGGACTCAATGACCTTTAGGTCCTTTCCAGCTCTGTGAGATTGGTGTATATATCCTTAGTAGTAGTCTGGATAAGATTCAAGGAATGGGCTGGTAGATGGACAAAGCAACCATAAAGGAGGATTACAGATGTCTCTCTTAGTGAGGGGGCTATTTCTACACCGCAGGCTTCTTGCACAAGAACTGTTTTATGCAAGAGTTCTTGTGCAAAAGGTCTTCCACAAGAGTGTGTCCACTCTGCCATGTGCTTTTGTAGAAGAGATGTGCTTTTGCGCAAGAGCGTCCATGGCAGTGTGGATGCTCTCTTGTGCAAGAAAGCTCTGATAGCCATTTTAGCCATAGGGCTTTCTTGTGCAAGAAACCCCTGTCGCCTGTCTACACTGCCTTCTTATGAAAGAACTTTTGAGCAAGAGGGCTTATTCCTCATGGGGAAAGGAATAACTCTTGTGCAAGAAGCCCTGCTTTACTGTAAATTTACTTGCACAATAACGCACGTGCAGTGTAGACGCTCTGCAAGTTGCACAAAAAGACTGCAGTGTAGACATAGTCCCAGAGAACCTCAGTTTTGGAATAGACTCTCATTGCTTCATCTGATACAACTCAAATATGTTGAGCTAAACTGTTCCAATGAGAAGAAAATGTACCCTATATTTCTGGTATGACTGATTGTTTTGATTTTAGCAAAGGCACCAGAACAAAGACTTTTAACACTTGTTCATATTTATAATGTAAATAAGCAATCAATCATTGGAGTATTATATTAAAATTTTTACATTTAAAAATAAATATATTGGTCAAAAATACTGTAGGTGTGTTTGAATTCTGACTCTTCTGCTGTCTATTAGGATCCAGACTTTGCAACCTACACAGTCAAAGATTACAAATGATACATATTTTAAATATTGTAATGAAAACCTCTAACTGTAAACATAATTAGTTTATTTACTAGCGAGAAGCAGTTAGCATTTATTAACTGATCTACCTAATCTGAATTGCTTTCTTGTTCTATTTTTTCCTCCCTGACACAGTTTCTTGAGCAATTTTAAAATACAGAAAGTTTTTTTATTAAAAACAAACAAAAAAGAAAACATAATATAGTCCAGACACACAGAGCCTCCCACACCAACTGTCACAAATGCTACTGAGTGTAAAAAGCATGATGCTTGCTCATTCCTCTGTGGCAGATGTTGCTGTATCAAGTGCACTGTGGGCCTGCCAGCTGGCAAGAACATAATTTAATGAAAGGCTAAAATAGAGGCTTCCGAGCTGAGCTGCCTTAATCAGGGAAAGAGGAATTGAGGGTATATTTTGAGAACTACTGAACATTGAACCATATCAGCTGCAAAGCTTGTGGAGAAGACCTGAACTGATCTCTGTGGCCAAGTATTTCCAAAGTCAGTAGCACTTTTGGGTGCTTGGGGTTTTGGGTGCCCAAACTGTGACTGAAAGAGGCTTAATTTTCAGGGCATGCTAAACTCTTTGAAATTCATGTCATTTTAATGTGTTTGAAGGTGGACACCCAAAAAGCAAAGTGTCACATCAGAAAATCTTAGCTCATCTTATCGGTCTTACTGTTCTCTTCTTTGTTAGAAAAGTCAAATTCCAGGAAGGGGTATATTTTGATCCTATAGAGAGGATGTGGTCTGTGTTCCAGATCAGGTCAGAATGTCATTTGTTTACTAGCTCTGGATGAAAAATGGTTGTAATTTTAGATATTGTATTTAAAATTCAATAACAATCTTTTGAATTTAAAAAAAAACCCACCATCACTAATCCAGATGAGCCCAGAGGTCAGGTCTGATTTAAGAAGAGCAATAAGTGAATGAGCAAGGTTCAGGTCACTCAAATTGGTTTTACTTGACTGAAAATGGAAACAATATCCTTCTGTTTAATGGATAGGATAGTAGTATGTGTAAAAGGTAACTGAATTGAACTATACTATTTATTTATGAAAAGAGGGAAGGATAAAAGAAATGGGCTACCCGAAAGCAGAATTAGAAGAAAAACTGCAACTCCCTTGCTGTTTTTTAGAAATAAGACATACAAAGGGAACCCTCTTCATCCTCCCACATATAAGTTAAATTTCAGAGCTCTCTTGTCGGTAGGGCAGAGTGGTTTACATTGACTGTAAATAACTCTTTCCCCCGGCAGTTCTACTTCTGCAATAAGGCTGCCAGAAGATACAGAGTAGAATCCATGAAATGTTTCATTGTGAATAATGTATTTTGGCAGGTGCTTGATCTTAAGTTTTAAAAGTAAAACTGAATCCAGGCTTCTACAGGGTTCAGGCATTTATCTTCTTAAAGGAGTTCCTTTGACAAAGTAGTACAAGACTGGGATGTCCTCCCTTTCTTTCTCATCTAAAGCATCCAGGGACTGCCTTAAACACTCCTGATGTACATATCATCTATACAAAAATCAAGACCAAGCCTCTACCTTTCACAATATATATTAAAACAGATAAGTTGAAGATACCAACCCCTGATGTTTCACCTCTCAATTAGTTAATTCATCCATGTCTGTACTTTCTTTTGCATAGCTACCACCGAAACTCAGAAGTGAGACTTTATTTCAATTAAGGTTTCAGTCTATGCAAGAGTGAAAGAGCGTATTGCAGTGAAAATACTGTGCTTGAAGAACATTTATTAACTGGAACTTCAAATCAAGGACAGAAGGAAAATAGCAGGAAGATACAAAGGTAGCAGGAGAAATGTGAAAGAGGGGAACTGGAAAGAAAGAAATAAGTGGAGGAAAATTGGTCAGATAAAAAGAACGAAGGAAAGATGCGGTGCAGAGGGAGAAATGGAAGTAAGGAAAAAATGTAGAATAAAGAGTAAAATGCAGAAAGAAGAACTGAAAAACAAGTGTGAAGCATAAAAGCAAGAGTTAAAATAAATTCAGAATATACAAAAGAAATATGATGGAAAATGTATCAATAATAGAATATATATTAGGTATATGCAGCTAACTAATTGTGGAAAATAACGGGTGCTTATATTAAGGTTTCAGGCTTCCATGTATTATCTCTCTTGGGTGGAGACTTGTGTATCCTTCTGGAAAGGGGTTTTAAGGCTGCATAGCTCCTTTTCTTATCCCTGCCTTATCTCCAGCAAACCAATCTGCCTGTACTCTTTCTCTGCAAGATGTAAGCACAGTGTATTGCCATCAGTTGCCAACAAGTTACCACTTAGCTCTCTCTCAGCAAACACATTTATTCTTGAGGAAAAAGCACGACAAAGAAAACACAAAGGTTGGATCTGTGACAGAAGAGCCTGTCCATATACTGGATCAGAAAGTCAGTTGAAATGCAGCCTTGTTAAGCCAAAATCCCTTTCTTTGTATTCCTAGTCTTTAGAAAGCAAGTTTGATCCAGTATATGCAAAACTTCCAGAAGGTGAAGGTGTCTACAAAATTAACCATTGTTTTAAGTCCTGAAGAAGCTGTGGTAATCTTTCCCCTCTGAGTAGATCACAATCATAAATATATTTCCTGATCTGCAATTATACATACATTGAATACAGTATGGTCTCCCAGAGATACTACATACAGCTCAATATCTGTCATTTATGGCATCTTAGATTTTCTGCTTTGTGGCCTACCTTTCAGATTCCTCCAGAACAGAGGTCCTCAACCTTTTTTATTTCTGAGCCCCTCCACCAACATACTATAAAACGTCCATGGCCCAGCTGCCCACAATATAAAAGCCAAGCCTGGCATTAGATGGTAGCAAGCAGCAGCAATTGTTTGGGGCCCCATGCCACAGGGGGTGCCGTGAAGCTAAATTTCTTGGGATATGGCTTTAGCTGCAAGTGATGGGGCTTGACTCTCCGGCCTGCAGTCCTGCTTGGTGGGGCTTTGGCTTTCTGCCCTGGGACCTATCAAATCTAATGCTTGGTGGACCCCCTGAAACTTGCTCATGGCCCCCCAGAAGACCCTACACCCCTAATTGAGAACCGGACTTTTTGATATTTTCTTACCTCTTATTTCTTGTAAGAAATTTTGTAGTGGGGGATTATTAGTAAAGATTCAGGACATATATCTGAAAAACAAATGCAGCAATCCTTGCTATCAGCTTACAAGACCAATTTCACATACTGAAAATTAAACAAGGGCAGTACAGCTTTGGATTTGTTTTTGTTTTTCCTATTTATAACTCCAATTTTGATGAGCACCACATTCTCTGTTTTATTTGTTGGAGTTTTCCTCTGGAAGTTGCATACTTTTACTGAGACATTTTTGTTTGATGAATTTAACTCTGTGTAACAGGGCTGTTTGATTACAGGAAGTGTTGTCTTTTAGAGCAACATAAAACATCTCCTATATGATTCTATATCCCCTACTTGCAGGCACTTCCTGTATGGGGTAACAACTCACATGTCATCTAACACCACATGATTAAAAAAAAAATCTTTAGTGTCAACTTGGAAGGTTATTTAATTTACACAGACACCAGTAAATAATACCCTACAGCAGGAGCCTCCTGGCAATCAAAATAGGCCCAGGAAATGGGTTGAGAACAGCCCTCCCTATGACATCACCTCTGCATGCCCCTCAAGCCCTGCCCCCTGCATCATGGCCAGCACATGGCGCAGGCGGCGGGTCGGGTTCTGCGTGCCGCATACAGTGCAGATACAGAACCGCTCAGAGTGACGGGCAATAGCATGTAGACACGACAGCCCACTGGACGATGGCCCACTGGGAAATTCCCAGTATCCCGCCAGGCCAGTCCGCCCCTGCTCTATAGAAAGCAGAAAATCAGTAATAGCAGGGAATACAGTTGTCATTCTCCAAAAGATGGGCTACATCTGTAGCAGAGATAAATTGGGATAGATTCATTCTGTGTACAGCGTTGTGGTAGCCTGGCTGGTCTCAGGATATTACACAGACAAGATGGGTGAGATAATATATTTTATTGAACCAACTTGTAAAAGGTGTGAAAGACAAGCTTTCAAGCTTAAGTGGAGTTGTGCTCTTTATCCCAGCTGCAGACAGGCTGCATGGCTACAGACTACATTACTAAATCTACCTATGGCAATAGGCATCACTCTTGGGGTGTGTCTAGACTACATGCCTCCTTCGACGGAGGCATGTAGATTAGCCAGATCGGAAGAGGGAAATGAAGCCGCGATTAAAATAATCGCGGCTTCATTTAAATTTAAATGGCTGCCCCGATCTGCCGATCAGCTGTTTGTCGGCAGATCGGGGCAGTCTGGACGCGACGCGCCGACAAAGAAGCCTTTCTTCATCGGCACAGGTAAGCCTCGTGAAACCAAGTTTACCTGTGCCGATGAAGAAAGGCTTCTTTGTCGGCGCATCGCGTCCAGACTGCCCCGATCTGCCGACAAACAGCTGATCGGCAGATCGGGGCAGCCATTTAAATTTAAATGAAGCCACGATTATTTTAATCGCGGCTTCATTTCCCTCTTCCGATCTGGCTAATCTACATGCCTCCGTCGAAGGAGGCATGTAGTCTAGACACACCCTTACTTATGCTTCTGATTCCAAGGTAAAACTATTGCATCTCAAATGCTGTTGTAAGGCAACTTGACTAATTGCAATCAATATGTATGATGAATGGGCTGAGTAGCATCACAAGCTGAAACATTCCAAAGGAATGCTTAATAGATACTTTTATTCCCACCGATAGATGGGTACTTACTCCTATGTAAAGCGAGCAACCTACATGATTAGGGACCGAATCTCAGAAAGTTTTCAGGGTTGTCAAGCAGCTGTCATCGGAAGACCCCATCCTTAAAAGAGAAAAAAAAATATGTGAAGTGAAAATAGTGGCAAGAAATATAAAAGGGTATATCCTGAGCCCCACATGTGTTATAATGCTAGGAGAATATCCAAATCTTGTCAAAATATTTGAAGCATTAAACAATCAATAATACTGAAAATGATTTATTTTTTTAAATTTATCTTATTATTTTAAAAAAATTAACGAGGGAGATAGGATCAACTGTTGGTCTCAAATTCTAGCAGACAATTAGGGCGTATCTAGATTACGCCAAACGGTCGAAAGAGGATATGCAAATTCCTCGGGAATTTGCATGTCTTCTTCCGATTGTACTTTCAAAAGCAGAGCTTAAAAAAGCTCCTTAAAAAGGAGGTTTACGCAGCTTTTCGACAAAGGGGAGGGAGATTCGCCAAAAAAGCCACATCTTAATTACTTTCACTTTTGAACGCTCTGCTTTCGAAAGTGCAATCGGAAGAAGATATGCAAATTCCCATGGAATTTGCATATGCTCATTTGACCTTTGGCATAGTCTAGATACACCCTTACACTAGTCATGCCATAATTTACACAAGACTTCTGCGGGTGCAAATGAGTTCACAGTTAAGCCCATTAACTTTACTCAAAATCTAACAATCTGTTAGGCTAATAATTTACACTAATATTTACCCTAACAAGTCCTTACCCCAATCAGTGCTGTTTCTCATTTTTTAAACTATAATTAAATATGTTTTGCCTTGATCTCAATAAAATTCTTAGCTACCTGATCAAACCCACTCTCTTAAACATCAAACAAAAAATGTTGAAATTTTGAACACAATGCCTTAATTCCTCCCCTATGCTTCCCAGTTATAACTTCTGGATGAGGGCTAGATAGATTTTCTTAAAATGAAAAGAAATTAAAATTCAGTCCATTAAAATACAACAGCAGGACATCAATTGAACATCAAGAGAATTTTTCCATACAAATGAAATAATGTTGAACTTATCAGACATACTGTAGAGCTGATCATTAAGAGTTCTATTCATCTCAAATTCCCAGCTCCATGGGTGTCAGTTCAGGAGTCTTCACAGTCTAGCACATAAAAGAATGGGATTAAATTTGATTTTTTTAAAAATAGCCTCCAGAGTCACAAAGGGTCAGTTTTTGGCCTTACTGTGTAATGCAAGGAGCCAGACAAGGGCAGAATTATTCAAGTATCACCTTTGTTCAGGACTCGAACTTAACAATACATTTAACAAAACTACTTAGGTGATGCAGCTTCTTTGAGTTTACAAAACAAAATATTTCTGGGCATCATGCACTTTATACAGGTGCAAAATAATAGGTTCCAACTTTATAATAGTGGACCCTCAGATTTGATGCTTTCCTGTCCCATTGAGCCCCTCTCATGGGAATGTTCTATGTAATATCTGTAATGTGACTATTGCCAGGCTTTATCTGTGTTGCAAGGAGCCTGCAAGACCCCTGTAGTAATGAGACAGGAACAGTAATTCTGTGCATTACTGCTGGGTAGTAGTAAATAACATTCTGAAGTGTATTACACATGTATTTTTGCTTCACTGGTAATTTCCTGAATTGATTCGAATATGTTCTTACTTCTTATTAACCAGTATAAGGTTCAGAGGAGTAGCTGAGTTAGTCTGAATCTGCAAGAACAACGAGAAGTCCTGTGGCTCTTTATAGACTAACAGGACTGCAGGACTTTCTGGATATGTGGACTCTCTACTCAGACCCTATGCCACCAGCACTCCCAGCTATCACTGAGACATCACTGACTTCCTGAGAAAACTACAATGCATTGGTGATCTCCCAGAAAACACCATCCTAGTCACCATGGATGTAGAGGCTCTCTACACTAACATCCCACACATAGATGGAATACAAGCTGTCAGGAACAGTATCCCTGACGATGCCATGACACAACTGGTGGCCGAGCTCTGTGACTTTATCCTCACACACAACTATTTCAGATTTGGGGACAATTTATACCTCCAAACCAGTAGCACTGCTATGGGCACCCGCATGGCCCCACAGTATGCCAACATTTTTATGGCTGACCTGGAACAACACTTCCTCAGCTCTTGTCTACTAGTGCGCCTCCTCTACTTACACTACATTGATGACATCTTCATCATCTAGACCCACGGGAAGGAGGCTCTGGAACTATTTCACCATGATTTCAACAATTTCCACCCCACCATCAACCTCAGCCTGCACCAGTCTACACGAGAGCTCCACTACAGTGCGCAAATAAGTGATGGTCACCTAAACACCGCCCTATACTGAAAACCTACGGACCACTATGACAACCTACATGTCTCCAGCTTCCATCCTGGACACACCACATGATCCATCATTTACAGCCAAGCACTAAGGTACAACTGAATTTGTTCCAACCCTTCAGACAGAGACAAACACCTACAATATCTTACACCAAGCATTCTTGAAACTACAATACCCACTTGAGGCAGTGAGGAAACAGATCAACAGAACCAGATGTACACCCAGAAGATTCCTGCTACAAGACAGGCCCAACAGAGAATATAACAGAACACCACTGGCCATCACCAAGGGTGTGTCTAGACTACATGCCTCCTTCGACGGAGGCATGTAGATTAGCCAGATCGGAAGAGGGAAATGAAGCCGCGATTAAAATAATCGCGGCTTCATTTAAATTTAAATGGCTGCCCCGATCTGCCGATCAGCTGTTTGTCGGCAGATCGGGGCAGTCTGGACGCGATGCGCCGACAAAGAAGCCTTTCTTCATCGGCACAGGTAAACCTGGTTTCACGAGGCTTACCTGTGCTGATGAAGAAAGGCTTCTTTGTCGGCGCGTCGCGTCCAGACTGCCCCGATCTGCCGACAAACAGCTGATCGGCAGATCGGGGCAGCCATTTAAATTTAAATGAAGCCGCGATTATTTTAATCGCGGCTTCATTTCCCTCTTCCGATCTGGCTAATCTACATGCCTCCGTCGAAGGAGGCATGTAGTCTAGACACACCCCTACAGTCCCCAGCTAAAACCTCTCCAACGCATCATCAGCGATCTTCAACCCATCCTGGACAATGATCCCCCACACTCACAGACCTTGGGAGGTAGGCCAGTCCTTGTCCACAGACAACCCACCAACCTGAAGCAAATTCTCACCAGCCACACCACACCACACCACAGTAACTCCCACATACACCACTATACACCACACCACACCACAGCTATACACCACACCACAGTAACTCCCACTCTGGAACCTATTCCTGCAATAAACCTCAGTGACAACTCTGCCCACATATCTACACCAACTACACCATCGCAGGACCTAACCACATCAACCACACCATTATGGGCTCATTCACCTGCACATCTACCAATGTAATATATGCAATCATGTGCCAGCAATGCCCCTCTGCCATATACATTGGCCAAACTGGACAGTCCCTACGTAAAAGAATAAACGGACACAAATCAGATATCAGGAATAGTGACATACAAAAACCTGCAGGAGAACACTTCAGTCTCCCTGGACACACAGTAGCAGATTTAAAAGTAGCCATCCTGCAATAAAAAAACTTCAAGAACAGACTTCAAAGAAAAACTGCAGAGCTACAATTCATCTGCAAATTTGATACTATCAGTTTAGGATTAAACAAAGACTGTGAATGGCTAGCTAACTGCAAAGACAGTTTCTCCTCTCTTGGTGGTCACACCTTCTCATCAGCTGCTAGAAGTGGGCCTCATCCTCCCTGACTGAATTGACCTTGTTATCTCTAGCCTTACTCTTGATTGGAACTCTTTTCTTATGCTTGTATATTTACACCTGCCTCTGGAATTTCCACTACATGCATCTAATGAAGTGGGTCTTTGCCCATGAAAGCTTATGCTCCAATAAATCTGTTAGTCTCTCAGTATAAGGTTCTTTTCCTTTCACTGAATTCTTGCATGTCCACTTTACCTCAGCACAAAAAGATGTTTTTTCATGCACAAATGAAAATATGGTATCCTTTGCAATATATATAAAATATACACTTTGCAGGAGCAATGTTGCTTTTGTTTTTGAAAGACCTTGGAATTAATGGAACAAAGACAAATAGTAAATGTATGTCCATTGTGACCCAAAATAGCACTCTTATAGGCTTCCTATTTCCATATTCAGTTCAAAATGTTCTTTTTTAAAAACTGGATATACTATGTACTGCTGTCAAAATGAATCACCATCACTACTACCCCATTTTGGCTGCTCTCACAATTAGAGGGTCACACTTTTACCTAAGCTTTGCCAGTCCTTCCTGCAAAATTCCCAATTACATCAGTAAGCCGCAGGACCACGTCCATTCTCCTGAACTTTCTTCTTTCCTTCTCAAGGCCACAAAATAATTTGTTTCTTTCAAACCTTACTACTTGCCTTTAACACAAACCCCAGCACACACAACAACATTTCTCTTCTTTGGCTTGCCACTGACTCCAGAACACTGTGTGATGTTATGTGCTAAGGATATTATGCAAGAAAAGACAAACAGTATTTTGTTTCCCCTTGTTGTTACTTTCATTTCAGATTTTAATTTCAATTGTCTCACTCTCTCCTTCCCCTTTAATTATTTCTTTGACTTTCACTTTCAATATTTCTATTCCACTCACCCTTCCTGTCTGTGGCATTTTCTCTTTGTACCACCATATTATACTGTTCATCAATATTACTCTAATTTCTTCACTGCAGACACTCCCATTTGATATGCTCTATTGGTGAGAGGCCCACTGACAGGGAGGTAACTGCCCTATGCCCCATTAATTCAAAAGGCCCTGGAGCTCTCGATGGCCACCACCACTACTGCAGCAGTGATAGCAAGCGGAGTCCCAAGCTCTTTAAATTGCCACCAGAGTCCTGGGTGGAACAATCTGGGTGGCATTAAGGGCTGGCTTCAGCAGGGCATGGTATGGAACTGGCAGCACAGAGGGCTGGCTGCCTCCAGCCCCACCCTTTCCACCCAAGGCCCCACCCCTTCTGGGAGCACAGAGTCAAGCCCAAGTCAAATCTGACACTATCAACTTGAGCTTGAATAAAGATATTAACTGGTTAATGCACTACCAAAGTAATTTCCCCTATCTTTTATATGCACATTTACACATCAAAAGCTAAGACTAGGACACCCAGCCTGACCACATTCAGCCTGACCCATTTAACATCATTAACACTGATCCTATGATTAACAGGTAACTGCTTTTGCTGTTATATAAACTCTGGATGAGTGGTTTTCAAACTATTGGTAGCGACCCAATACTGGATTATGGAATGTCGGGCACTGGGTCTTATTGATGCAGAAGGATCAGGTGACCAGTGGGGGGGTTAAGGCTGGCTACCTGCCTGTCCTGCCACTGCAGACTGCACTGAACCCCAGAAACAGCCGGCAACAGGCCTGGCTCCTGACGGGGGGAAGCTCACAGGACTTTGTGCACTGCCCTTGCCCTGAGTACTAGCTCGGCACTCCCATTGGCTAGGAACTTGCTGTGGCTGCTTCCAGCGTGCAGCATGGTCTGCAAGGTCAAGAGAGGCAGGAAGCTTGACTTAGCATCCCCACTGCACTGCTGACCAGGAGCCACTCAAGGTAATCCTCTTCCTACCACAGACCTGACCCCATCCCCCAAATCAGAGCCCTCTCCTACTCTCCAAAGCTCCCATCCTCAGCCCCACTCTGGAGCCCATGCTTTAGTCAAATTATGTCTGTCAAAGGTATGGCCCCGGGCAGAGACAGGTGCATCCTGGAGGTGAATGCCTGGCTGCGAAGATGGTTTCGCCAGGAGGGCTTTGGTTTCCTCGACCACAGGATGCTATTCTAGGAAGGACTGTTAGGCAGAGATGGAGTTCACCTTTCAAGGAGGGGGAAGACCCTATCTGGAACCCTATTTGGACACAGTCTGGCTAAACTAGTGAGGAGGGCTTTAAATTAGGTTTGACAGGGACAGGTGAGTAAAGCCCACGGGTAAGTGAAGAACATGGAGACCTGGGAGATGGGTAGGATAAGGGAGGGAGCGTGGGCTATAATGGCAGAGAGAGAGGAGGGTCAGGGCAAAACTGGGAGGCAAGATCAAATCAGTATCTTAGATGCTTATATACAAACTAGCCAATTAGCCCGTCATAAGACAGGATTTTTCGGGTCTCTCCTCCACCTTGCTCTTCTCTCCTGAGCTTCCGGTCTCTCATGCCATCTCTCTCTCTCTCTCTCTCTCGCTCGCTCTCTCCCCTCCTACTGCCTCCCCTCTCTGTCTCAGCTCTCCTCCGCCTCCTGCCTCTCTCGCCTTCTGCCTCTCTCTCCATCTCTTTCTTTCTCTTCTCCCCCTCCTACCTCTCACTCTCCCTTTCTCTTCCCCTCCCCCTCCTGCCTCACCCTCCCTCCCCTCCATTTCTCCCCGTCCCCCTTCCCCTTCTCCTCCCGCTGTGGCGCTCGGCTGAGTGCTGCCTGTTCAGCCAGACCGCCGCGAGGGAGGGGGGCGGAGCAGTGACATATACAGCCAGGAGACAGGGCTGTGTAGGTCACCGCCCCACCCCCCATTCCACTCCCACTCCGGGAGAGCCCAAATGGCCCCTTGCACTGCTGGCTCTCCCGCAGCAGCCCGGTTGAGGGGCACAGCACTCAGCTGAGCGTGACAGCGGGAGAGGAAGGGGGGACGGTGACATGCCCCCTTCCCCTCCCTCCATGGTTGAGTGTTGCACGCTCAACCGGGCTGCCGCGGGGGAGGAGGGGTGGGTAGGGTTGCCAGGTGTTCAGCATTGTACTGGACAGTACAGTATTTTCACGCTCTCTCCGGTAAAAAAAAATCAGAAAATACCGGACATGTGCAATGTCCGGTATTTTCTGATTTTTTTCTGGCTGTACACCGGACGGAGGCCTGGAGTGGATGTGGGGAGAGGCTGGGAGTTCCAGCTGGGAGGTGGGGCCGCGATTGCCACTGGAAGCCCTCAGTCGGTTGAGTGTGAGGAGGAGGGGAAGCCTCCTCCTCGCTTGTGTGTTGCTGGGAACATGCACGGGACAGGCAGCAAGTGCCCAGGTCAGTCCCTCTCCCCACCAGCCAATTTGCTCAACCCCCCCTTCCCGGCCGGCTGGATCTCACCCACTTCCCCTCCTGATCTTCCCCAGCCAGCCCCCCTGCATCCCTCCCCCAGCTCTGCTTCCCGCCGGCCCATTCCTCTTCCTGATCTCCCCAGCCAGCGCTGCTGAACCTCTCCCCGCCCCCGCCAGCTCTGCATCCCCCCCCCTTCCTCCCGGCCAGTTAATTTAACCTCTGTGCCAGGGAACAGAACTAGGGTGGCAGTGTAGACATACCCTAAGGTGCCACAGGACTCCTTGTCACTTTTACAGGTATTGTTTGCTTTGTCTACTATTATGCATTCTTCAATATTTATTATGAGCTAATAAAGATAATTAATTTCCCAAAAAAGAACTTTGAGTGGAAAAACAGTGTAGATATCTCACTCCCGAGGACAACAATGATGCCAGTCAAACTCATTACAATAATGACAAAGAAGGAAGAGGAAGAAATGAGGCAGCCATCCCTAGAGACCTTTGGGAGAGGATTGCAGAGTATCTCAATTAAAGTTTCAGCACAATGTCTCAGGCAATTGTAATCTGAAGGATGATATGGTAGGTGTTTCCATCAAGGTGGGTAAGTAGGAAAAGTCATGTCAAAAACACTCAGAAGCTTTTTAAAACATAGGGTGGCCTCCAGTCTCCGTGGCCCCTGAGCTATGACACGTAAAATAGTGACTGGTTATAAAGAATGGGGCATTCTTTAGTTGTAATTGGGCATTGGCAAACAGCTTCTGGAGGACTGTTAGATTTGACATAGTCCATATAACATCTATACCTGAACTCCATCAACTTTAGTTGGTTGACCATAGCTCTATGCCACTCAGGGAGTCACTCATGACTCTGTGCCACTCAGGTTCTACCATGTTGCTGTAACAGGGAGTTTATGCTGTCTGGAGACTAATTTGAGCATACACACATCAGTTGATGCAAGGCTATTTATATCAACCTAACTTGGTAGTGTAGTACAGCCCTAAATCACTCCCTGAAGTCACAGTATAATTAGAAAGTTAGAATTCAAATTACACTGTTTTCCTATTTAAGGGTACTCAGAGAATGTCTACAAAGACACATTCAGGAAAATTAAACCAAAATTAACTAAAGGTTAATTGAAAGTGTATTAAGAAGTAAACTGGCCTCAGTTCAGGTTATCTTAATGTGCTTTGAAGGGAATCCTTCCACAAAGATTTTAATGTGCTTTAACTAATAGTCTTTAAATTCACACATTGGCTACATCTAGACTACATCCCTTTTTCGTAAAAGGGATGTAAATTAGACCTATCGCAATTGCTAATGAAGCGGGGATTTAAATCTCCCCTGCTTCATTAGCATAAAAATGGCTGCCGCCTTTTTTCCGCATGGAGCTTTGTCGGAAAAAAGCAGCAGTCTAGATGCTGATCTTGCGGAAAATAAAGCCTTTTCCGAAAGATCCCTTATCCCTCTATGGCAGCCATTTTTATGCTAATGAAGCGGGGGAGATTTAAATCCCTGCTTCATTAGCAATTGCGATACATCTAATTTACATCCCTTTTACAAAAGAGGGATGTAGTCTAGACGTAGCCATTTAGTTTAACTTTCCTGAGTACCTCGAGGAGCACATCCACACAGTAACTAGAATCCCCCAGCAGAGCCATGCTTGCATGTTCATGGGGGTCAATCTGCATGTCTGTTTCAGTGCTGGGTTGCCTCCCAGGTACAGGCTGAACCCAGACTCTAAGACCCTGCAAGGTGGGAGTGCCCCAGAGCCCAAGCCTGGAAGTTTGCACAACAATAAAAGAACCTGCAGCCTGAACTCCAGGAGCTCTAGAAGCTGACATGGGCCAGCTGTGGGTGTCTAGTTACTATCAGTTTACTTAATTTGCATGAAAAGGGAGCTAGGGCTGAAGTAATTAGCTGCTGGGGCTCAAGCACATTTTTTAGATTTGTAACTGATGCAGCAAGCTCATCTATGCTGGTACTATGAACTGCTAGGCCTAGTGGTGCCTGGACTCAGCCGGCCTCCCTCCCCCCCCCCCCCCCCCCCCGCGTAAGCCCTGACACAAATTAAGCACTGGTTCTGTGTGGATATATCCTATGCAAGCATCTCCTCAAAGACAGAATGATCATTACTACTTAATGTACTGAGAACAAGTTGTTGCATAAATTGCAAGGTTTCGTCCCCTTGGAGGCTAGTCTGATTTACCCCAAGAAGAGAGTCACACTTTCAGGCTGGGTCCAACTCAAGTTTATTGGTTGCAACCACGGTAGGCTAAGGAACTCAATGTTCAAATCAGAGCCGACCCCCAACATCTCATAGGCAGGGGTTTTTATAGGGTTCACATCTTTCCTGGTTTAGGTGCCTTAACATGATAGGTTACTTCATCTTTGACATTTAGCATTCCTATAGGTCAGGTTAATTTTCCAAATGAGGTTAAATACAGTGCCTACTTGCTGAACAATGGGCAAGCCATACTTCCCTTTTTCCTTTCCTGCTTGAGCCGGTCACAAGTTTAAAGGATGTGGAATCTATCCATATCTCCACTTAACAGAAGACTGGTTTCACTTCCCCTCGTCTCCTTATTATAAGTTATTACCTGTGACAGGCCTTGACCTTTGTCATGTCTTACTCCTATACAAATAGCAAATATATCTAATCATTAGCAATGTATGTATATTGTACGTGCCCCTCATAGGGGAATCAATGGCTCCGGGGGATTTGACTTCCCTTTTACACATCAAAGTACAATAGATTTTAAAAGGTCTGGATCAGCAACAAGCTTAAGGTCACTTCACTAACTAGCTAGGCAAGTATAGTGTCAATACTATTAAAGACTCAGAAGTCACAATGTTTGTCTGGCAATGGTAATTGAGGTAACTCATGTTGCAGGCTCCTTCCCTGAGAGACTGTTGGAATCTTCTCCCCTCCACCACTGAAGCTTCAAGTGTTTTATCTGTTCCTGGCACAGAGCCAGAATCCAGTGCATTCCTGACTGTTTCAGCCTCTCTGAAACTTTCTGGTGTAGATATAAATTCCTGGTGATGTGGGAAAAGTCAAGAAGGACAATTAATTCTGACTACATATTTATTAAGACTTGGGTGTGCTTGGCTTTTCAAGTGGCTGATGTTGGACCATGTTTCATGTCCACATATAAGGATGTAAACACAGATGAAAGCTGTTCTGAAATGGTCAGTGTAATTCACTATTACAAGTGAGAATGAGGGGACAGGCCTATGTACAGATTTGTGAAAAGTTCTGACAGGGAAGGGCTCAGTGCATTTGTGGAAATAGGGCTGGAGAACTTTTCAGCTTGGGACATGGAAAACTCCCCTGACTCCTGTTCACATTGGCATAGATGCAAGGATATTTGTTCCTTGAGAGACACTACACAGATTCATGAATAGATCAAATAATTCTTCTTGCTTTAGATATTGACAGCACAACTGTACTAAATCAAACAAATGGTGCTATACATTTCCAAACACATAACTAACTTAGAAGAGAAAACTGAAACAAAAGAAACACTAAACATTATCATCCATCTTTTCATTGTCATAGAACCAAATTATAGAAATACATCTAGGAATTGCTATAATCAACACGCAGAAATTGTACTCTCTAAGGAGAATAGTTTTTAGATTTGACCACTGTAGCTTTCCAGTGGCACATACAACTGTTCACTTGCACTCATTTTCTCCCAATGAATTAGGGAAAAAAATCCAAAAGAAAATCTGTGCATTGTATTTTTCCCCTGTACAATTGAGTTTTCATATTTTCACCTTTACTAAGAGTGTACTTCAGGGAAAAGAAGAATTACTGTCAGATAATTTCATTTCACAGTGCTTACCAGTTACAATCTTTTGTTATATTGTATTACAGACTTCTTTCAGGTCTTTGCACAAAATGTTACTTGGGAAAAATATAGAGTTGCAGAATTTAAAACAAAATGAATTAATGGCATGGTATCTTATGTATTAAATTACTGTATAATACAAGTGAATCTTTCCTTTCTTCCTCTGTCAGAAAATAAACACTCATGGGAGATAGTCTGTCTGAGTGGAAGAACTTCTATATTCCTAACTTTCTCAAGCTGCTCTCCTATATTAAAAGAACTAATCTTCCATATGAGGAAGCTAGTTGACATTAGGAAGCTAATTGTCATGAAATGTATAAAAATAGGCCTGAACCAATCCCATGGATCATAGAAATGTATGAACTGAATAAGGACTTCCACATTGTGCCTAATATTTCCAATTAATACTTTCCCCTATTTCTGGAAACAACTGGGCTATGTCTAGACTGCATCCTTTTTTCGTAAAAAGGATGTAAATTAGACATATCGCAATTGCTAATGAAGCGGGGATTTAAATCTCCCCCGCTTCATTAGCATAAAAATAGCTGCCACTTTTTTTCCCCACACGGAGCTTTGCCGGAAAAAATAAAGCCTTTTCCGAAAGATCCCTTATCCCTCTATGAAATAAGGGATAAGAGATCTTTCGGAAAAGGCTTTATTTTCCACAAGATCAGCGTCTAGATTGGCGCTTTTTTCCAGCAAAGCTCCATGCGGAAAAAAAGTGGCAGCCATTTTTATGCTAATGAAGCGGGGAAGATTTAAATCCCCACTTCATTAGCAATTGCGATACGTCTAATTTACATCCCTTTTACGAAAAAGGGATGTAGTCTAGACGTAGCCCTGGGGTTTTAATATAGTTCAAAAGCAATACTACAATAAATGATTGATTGTGACATATTTATTTTATTTTTGAAAATATTTAGAAATTTAAAATGTTAATTTGGTCTCTTCGTGCTCTCCCAGAAGTCTTCTCTATCATTAAATTAAAAACCCTAGAGCTAGAAAATAATAGTTCTATGTTATGATAAGCACACAGCACATCACCTCTTCACACATTACTGCAGTATAGCAGACAACAAACTTCATTTTAAATTAAGTATGAGGATTTGCTTCAGTTTTCAGAGAAGTCCAATGTGAAAATGTTTGGCATTAACCTTTAAGTTTATAAATAATTTTTTTCATCCACAATATTGTAAAGTTCTGTGAAAAGTGCTGTCTGATGAAGTGCATGTTTAACTCAATAATTACCTCTGATTTTCTCTAGGTAACCTTTCTCAAAACATTTTGTTCTCTAAGGCCATGTCTACACTAGGAAATTATTTCAAATTTACTAACTTTGACTTTACTAACTGCGGGCACCAAATTTTACAAATTTGAAATTCTATGTCCTCACTATGGGGAAGAATTGAATGTAGTCTGAAGCAGGCTCCATTAATGTGGACATGCTACCTCAGATTCAGAGCCCCAGTAATCACTCTGGGAAATTGTGGAGGGCTTCCTGGAGGCCAATTAGTTAAATTAGTGGCACCGGAATGTCCACACTAACGTTATTTCAGACTTACAAGTTCAGGAATAGTGTTATTCCTCATGAAAAGCAGGACTACAGAGTTCACATTCCATGACCACTTATTCAGAAATAATGGGCTTGGTAGTGTGGATGTATTGCTCACAAATTTGACCTTGGGGATCTAATTTCAGACTAAGGTCCTACTGTAGACCAGGCCAAACTAAATCAACATCATAAATGTGACGAAACTAAAATCAAACAATACAATTTGCAGTCAAGGATAAGAATTATATCTTCCTTTTCAATTTCTTTTCCTGTCCCAAAGGCATTTAGAATAAACTCAGAGGAACTTTATGCATTCTATCACTTTGGGTGAAGGATGTGACCTCGTACAAAAGTAGGTAATTTGCACTTAATTGTAGTGGTGTTAACATAGATCAATATGACAACCTTTCATTGTGCAGTGTTGTGTTGATTTTTTAAAAAAAGAAGCCATCAGAATCAAATTGAATTAACTCCTAATTTGTGCTTTTCAGTGATATCAGTTATGCATAGTAGTAATTAAAAAATACAGGTTCCTTATCATTGTGGCAAACAATCCAACTTTTATACCATTAAATGACATAGAGCTCCCATTTTACATATTAAAATAAGTGGCTTTTTGAGGACTGCATTCTGCATTTATTATACAGAGAAAGTAATTTGAGTTTTGAGTATGGAGAAATAAAAGGTCAAACTCTAAGGTGTTATATTTCTAGTTCAGAAAGTAATAAAATTTCAGGTAAAAGAGAAAAAAAAAAGACAAGATCACAGAAAACCCATTACTGCATTCATACCTTTTAGGTTTAATCCAGCAACAGACACATACTTAACTTTAAATATATGAGCAGGTTCATTGATGTTAACAGGGTTTACTTTAAAGTTGTGGTTAAAGTTAAGAACATGCATAAGTACTTCGCTGAACTGAGGCCTGAATGAAGTAATTGCTGACCTTCTACTCTTTTCCCATTCCCAGAAAGAAACAAGCCAGAGTCAAAACACTTTGCTGATAGTGGACATCAGCTCAGTGTTTTTCAGATCTTTTTACTGTGAACAAATTCTGTGTTCCCAAAGCTATAATGAAGAACAATGATCCTGATCCTGTAAATCTTTATGAACACAATTAAATTTAGACTTGTGACTGGTCTTGTTGCCTTTGGTTGGACTATCCGCACACAGGAAAGTAAGTACACTCCTAAAGGCTTACAGGACCAGAGTCTTAGCAATGAGAAATACAGATTATTTGAATATGAAAGCACATAAGAGTCTACAACATCAGTAATTTGTTATATACTATTTTGGCCTTTTCAGTGTTCTGCAATTTATCTGGCCATTTTGCTCTATTTTCTTACAGATTTCTAAAGCTGTAACCATGAAAAATATTGCCAGCAAATCAAATTTCATAACGCTAAGAAAATCAAGAGAAATTCCATTTATTATCTTTTGGGGACTATGTAGCATGTTTTATTTTTGGACAGAGATTGTAAAGATAATATGAAATGTTATAAAACTGTTATCGTGGCAATGATTTTAATACCAATTGAAAATGGCACCATGTTCAGCACAATCTTTTGTGCCTTTCCAAGCCACATGATCTGGCTTCATGTATCCAGACTGACAATCACAATCAAAAGATGTAAGCCTAGCCTGGAAGATTTGTGCCGCACCCGTTTTCAGATACAGTGGCTGACTTATACAGTTTAGGCCTACATAATGCCTGATACAATACTGTAAAGGTATTTTTGTCAGTGGGGTTATACTTGAAAATATTAAAATGTTCCTCTTCTCTATTATCCCAAGTCATACCATATAAGAGAACTCTACAGTACAGATGTCTTTCTTAACCATAATTTATCCTACACAGCATTTTGTTAGCTTAATATTAAGGCAGTTGAAGTAATTAATATAAACTGATTCAGGGTACATAACTAAAAATACTATGAAGTTTGTATAAGAACGAGTTAAGCTAACATACATAAGGAACTAGCTTTTGAGATAATGGGTGAAATCCTGCCCCATTGAAGTAAATGGCAAAATTCCCATTAACTTCAACGTAGCCAGGATGGCTTCCCTTTCCTTTTTTTTTTCTCTCTCCAAATTGCCTGATACTTTCTTCCTCTCCAAGGCTTTCCTTCCCCAAAAACATTTATTTTGTCCCATCTTTCAGTGTGCTTATAACCCCTCATTCTTTCATTACTTTCCCTAAACTCCCCATCTACTAAACCACTCATTCTTTCCTTCCTCTCTCCAATGCCTGCATTTGCACATCTTCATCCAAGGTGTCCCTTCCTTCTCCCCTGTTTTTACCTACTGGGCTGCTCTAAATTTGTACCAGTTGATAATAGTCCACAAAGAACTATTGTCTCAGATGGGGACTTCTGGAGCAAAGACGTACCTTTTCTCATCTCTTCCTTTAAAATACTCTGTACACTGAGATGTCTGGTGATGTCAAGGTGACAGTGTACTCCATCTGGCAGTGATATATCAGCTCTCTATCTATGGCTGGAATAGTGTAGAGATCCCATAATGAGGCTGAGGATCTGCTCTGTTGTGTGAATATTTTGACCATCTTTGTGTGACTGTTCTCATAATAAACAACATCTGAATTCTTGTCTCCTGCAGTTTCTTATATTCTTTCATTTTCATGATGGATCACATCACACTGTTGCACACAGAGTGCATTCAGG
The DNA here is from genome assembly GCF_049634645.1 of Pelodiscus sinensis. NCBI lineage: Eukaryota > Metazoa > Chordata > Testudines > Trionychidae > Pelodiscus > Pelodiscus sinensis. The sequence continues at coordinate 76,126,642 of NC_134711.1, forward strand.
TGCCACTGTGTCTAGATACCATTTTTAAAAGACTAGCCATTAAAAGTGACAGAAAAAGAATGATTGGCATTGGATATAACTAGTCTTCATATCAAGGCTTTGGCATGTCATAGCTTGTAAAAAATCTGCCTTAATGGATTGCAGAATGAAACTCTTTTTCAGCATCCATCACCAATCACCAAGCTGTTTCTTACATTTGCATATTTTGCATTTGTTGCAAGATTAATGCTCTAAATTCATAAAATGATACTGTATTACTTAGAACAGATGATAAATTAAGGGCCTCAATGTTCAGCTTCGCATAGGTAGTGAACAGGGAAGGAATGAACAGCTTTTTCTCAGAAAGGATTTGGGGAGTTAAACAAAGGAGAATAATAGAATCAATAAGAGAATCATAGAAGAGGCCTCATGAGGTCATCAAGTCCAACCCCCTGTTAAAAACAGGACCACTCCCAACTAAATTATTCCAGACAGGGCTTTGTCAAGCCAGGGCTTAAAACCTCTAGGGATGAAGATTCCATCATTTCCCATTCCAGTGTTTCATCACACAGTTAGTGAAACAACTTTTCCTATATCCAACCTAGACCTTCCCCACTGCAGCCTGAGACAATTGCACCTTGTTCTGCCATTTGTCAAAACTTAAAACAGCATCTCTTCATCCTCTTTGGAACCTCCCTTCAGTTAGGTTGCAGGCTACTATCAAATACCCCTTCATTCTTCTCTTCTAGGAGAAAAGAGGGAGCAGTGTAGGGACAAAGGAGACCATGATGTAGCACAGGTGGGATTGCCAACCCTCCTGGTTTCACTGGGAGTCTCCTGGAATCAGACTCTATCTCCCGGACGTTACTGCGGCCAATCTGGGAAATTTGGGACCACTAAAAGTCAGGCAGTGCAGAGAGGATAAGGCAGGCAGAGAGCTTGCAGAGATCCCCCTATCACCAACACAGAGCAACTTGAGTTAAATGCTGCCCAGCCAGCGATGGCATCCTGAACCCACTCCCACTCTGCAACCCCTTGTCCCAACCCTGAGCTCTCTCCTCCACCCAAATTCCTTTCCAGAGCCTGCACCTCTCCTGCACTCCCTCCCCACGCCCTCTCCTATACTCCAAACTATCATCCCAAACCTGACCATGGACCCCAAGCCTCATCCATACCTCAGCACCCTAGGCCTGCACTGAGCCCCTCCTGGGAGCTCAATCCCAAACCCTCCCTTGCCCCTCAACCCACTGCCCCAGTCCTTAGTCCCATCCCAGAGCTAGCACCCAGCATCCCAATCTCTGGCCTCAGGCAGTACCTGGAGCCCACCCCCCACGTTCCAAACACCTGAACCCCAAGCCGCAGCCTGCACCATCTCCTGCACCCCACCCCTCTGCCTCAGGCCAGTGAAAGTGAGTGGGGGTGATAGAAGAAGGGCAATGGAGTGAACAAGACAGGGCCTCAGGGAACAGGAAGGGGTTTGGGAATGGATGGGCAAGGGTGTTTAGATTTGTGTGATTGTACAGTTGCAACCCTAAATGCAAGTTAGAGTAATTGGCGCAGGATTAGAGTAAAAGAGCAATGTGGAAACCTCAGTTTCATCACTGACAAAAAGGTGGGGAAAATGTGAGAAGGACATCACATTGGTAATTGATAATTTTTTTTATTGGAAAAACTTGACAGACTCCTTACGCTGTGCTCCCCCCCCCCCCCCCCCCCCCCGCCCCCGCCCCGCCATCCAATGTGGAGTCAGAGCAAGGAAGTAAGGAGATAGGGAAAGATGGCGAATGACTGGGTTAGCAGAGTGAGAGTCCTGCTTAAAGATGAATTTCAGTGGCCTCTCTGATTGTTTATTACTAATGTTAATGCAGTAGTTTAATAAAAGCTGCAACCTAGAACATCAAATAGGAGGAATATGACAAATGGTTTTAGCAATAGATGCTTTGAGGCAAAGAAGAGATATCTAATAAAACAGCAAATGATGCAACAAACTACGGTGTTTAGTCCTGATAAAGGCTTCAAAGAGTCAGAGTCCTAAAATAAACAGATGGATGTTAGAAGAGCTTTTCAGAGATGAATTTGTAGCCTGCAGTGCTTACTCTCTGAATTTGCAAGATCTCTAATAGTAAGGAAGAAACTGGCACCTTAATGACAATTCGATGTACAGTGGCAGTCAAAAATCTGGGAATCATTAAGAAAGGGATAGAGAATATATTGCCTCTGTAAAAATCCATGGTATGCCCTCATCTTGAATATTACCTGCAAATATGGTTGCCCGATCTCAAAAATATTAATTAGAATTGAAAAAGTTTCAGAAAAGGGCAACAAAAATTAGTAGGGGTTTGGAATGTCTTGTGTATGAGGAGAGATTAATAAGACTAGGGCTTTTAAGAATGAAACAGAGACTAAGGGGGAATTATATTGAAGTCTATAAATCATGGCTGGTGTGGAGAAAGTAAATAAGGCAGTGCTATTTACTCCTTTTAATAACAAAAGAACTAGGGGTCACTAAATGAAATTAATAGGCAGCAGGTTAAAAACAAACATAAGCAAGTATTTCTTCATGCAAGGCACAGTCATGTGGAACTCTTTCCCAGAGGATGTTGTGAAGGCTGGGACTTTAACAGGGTTCAACAAAGAAATCAAAAATTCATGGAGAAGAGGTCCATCAATGGCTTTAGGCAGGATGGGCAGCTATGGTGTTGCTAGCCTCTGTTTTCCAGAATCCAGGATTAAGCAACAGGGAATGAATCATTTGATGATTACCTGGACTGTTATTTCCTTCTGGGACAGCTGGCATTGTCCACTGTCAAAAAACAGGATGATGGGCTAGATAGAACTTTGGTCTGACCCCTTGTATGACCGTTTTTATATTCTTACGTTAGCAGCTCAAAAAGTAAAATTTTGAGATTGAGACTTTGGGGAAAAAAACTGTTTCTTATAGTGAGACTCCTATGTATAAAACCTCAAACCATATGCATCCAACTTATTCATGCATACAAATTTCAATAAAGCTGAAAGCTGAAAGATACTGTGGATTCTATACTTTAAACATTCATGCTTTTAAGTCAAACCAGGGCACAGTAAGAGCGTTCAAGACCTAGCAAAATTCTGCAAGGGAACAAATACATACATTTATCCTATTTGTAATAATAAATATAATTCCTAGCAAAAACACAGTGGTTTTGTTCGTATTTAGGATATTTCAGTATTCTATAAACCAGTTAGCCATCAACACCACAAATAATTATCATGCCCTTAAAAGTTACAAGTGTTTTCAAGGAAATGCACATCTGATTAATTCATTAACTTTACTGAGAGTCATATATGGTAAACCAATCATAATTTTCCATTATGTTTAAACTACCTAGACTGAAAGAATACACTTTTTCCTTTTATATATTAAAACATTTATGTGCATGACTTTTAGATATGTGCATCATTTTATGGTGAAGGAAAAATTATTCTCAAAATGAAAGATGAGTCAAAACACTCTTGATATTTCCACTACAGAGTCTTCTTCAGATGAGCAACAGTACTTAGAGAATTTTTACTTCTATGTTTAACAATTATATTTCCTTCCTAGCTCTTACCTTGGTGATCAGACATTGGACCTATGTTATTACATTTCATTTGCTTATGTTGCACACTTTTAAATTTAAGTATATGAATAATCTCATTGTTAAGTGCATGCATACATTTTTGTAGGTTTGGGACACTTGTGAATTAGATGCTTGACATCAATCTTGTCTTTCTTAATTTTCCAGTAATTATCATACAAAATATTGTATGAGGTAAAAAACAACAAATAGTCTGATAGCACTTTATAGACTAATAAAACATGCAAATGGTATCATGAGCTTTCATGGGCACAGCCCACTTCTTCAGATTTTTTTAAATTTATCCTATACAGACCAACTTGGCCTCCCCTCTGAAGTCATTACATGTTAACCCATTCTGCTCATAGGCTGTGTCTACACTGGGCCACTTATTCCAGAAAATCAGCCGCTTTTCCGGAATAAGCTGTGAGCTGTCAACACTGGCCCTTGAATTTCCGGAATAGCAACGATGCTCTACTGTACAAAATCAGCCGCTATTCCAGAAAAACTATTCTGCTCCTGCTCGGGCATAAGTCATTATTCCGGAACACTGTTCCAGAAAAGGGCCAGTGTAGACAGCCCAGTAGTCTTTTCCGGAAAAGCGTGTCTACATTGGCCACAGATGCTTTTCAAGAAAAAGGGCTTTTCTGGAAAAGCAGCCTGCCAATGTAGACGCTCCTTTTCCGGAAAAACTGAAAACGGAATAGTATTCCGTTTTAAGCAGTTCCGGAAATTCATGCCAGTGTAGACACAGCCATAGTGTATTGCATAAACATGAACACATTCTGGCTACGTCTACACTGGCCCCTTTTTCGGAAGGGGCATGCTAATTTTGAAAGTGGGAATAAGGAAATCCGCGGGGGATATTTAAATATCCCCCGCGGATTTAAATAAACATGTCCGCCGCTTTTTTTCTGGCTTGGGGAAAAGCCGGGAAAAAAGCATCTAGACTGGCCTGATCCTCTGGAAAAGCCCTATTCCGGAGGATCTATTATTCCTAGGACGCTTTTTTCCTCGGGCCAGTCTAGAAGCTTTTTTTCCGGCTTTTCCCCAAGCCGGAAAAAAAGCAGTGGACATGTTTATTTAAATCCGCAGGGGATATTTAAATCCCCCGCGGATTTCCCTATTCCCACTTTCAAAATTAGCATGCCCCTTCCGAAAAAGGGGCCAGTGTAGACATAGCCACATAGTATTTGCCAAAAAAATCATTTTATGTAAAGAGCGATATGAAACTCTGTGTCAACATTTTTATACAAAAACAAATTCACATAGTGGCCACATCAATGAATAAACATGTTTTCCTTAATTTTGCAAGTTTCTTTGTTTCTCTGCTTTTCCAGTTAAGATTTTACTACCTTATAGATGAAAACCATAGTTCCATCCAGCCGCTTCTGCCCCCTCCCCCAATTAAATAACATTTCACTTCTGTTAAGTATCAGTTTTTAGAAGGAAAAAGAGTGACACAAAGATTGTTCTTTTTTTCACATGCAGATAGGTATGATATTTTCTAAACCATAAATTATAAAAACATCTAAGCTGGAAATTGATATCTTAATAGATAACAAAATATTTCCTCCTGTGTGCCAGTCACAAAGCAGTTGCTTCAAAAAAAAAAGGGGGATTAGAATCTACAGTCTTTTAAAGGCATTCCTGAGACCTCATTTCTTCATGAAACAGAATTCTTATTTTCGAGCTCATCCTGTTCTTTACTGCCTTGTGAAGTAACATACATCAGTGCAAAGTGAGTGTACAGTTGGTGTGAAACACCAGGAGACCACACCCTAGTGCAGGGCTAGGCAAGGTGCAGATCCACCCTGCCTTACATTTTGATCTGGCTCACAGATTGTATCTGTCCACTTTCTATTTATATATCCTGCCGCCCATGCCACAACATTTCCAGGTGGTGGCGCAGGCAGCAGGATCCTATTTAAAGTTCTCATGTCTTCCAGTTGCAGTGCTACGCTGGCAGGGGCCAGTGCCATAAGCCCTTTAAATAGCAGCAGCAATCCCGAGCAGCTGCCGGGAAACGTGGTAGCGACACCATGAGCCCTTCACTGTGTTTTTAATCAGAACCTCTGATCCCAGGCAACTCTAGGGGGAGGCTAGTCCCTGGCCCCATCGCTTGCACAACAAGTCCCGCCCATGACCATGTAGCAAATCATTAAGTGGCCCCACTGCAAAAATTATTGCCCACTAAAAATTATTACTGCCCTTGTGTCACTTACTTACCTATAGGTTCTTCCACCTCCTATCCAGCTAAATTATTTCCTCTTCTCTCCTACCTTATATGATTTAATTGCTGGGCATAGTGAGTTATTAGCCTTTCTGCTAAGAACTAGAATACCTCTGATATGAATTTTTTTTAACGTTCTGTAGCCTAGAGTCCATTGTTCATTGCTTGTAGCAAAGTCAGATGTGTACAGCGTCATAGAATTCAACATTTGAAATGTCTGACATTCAAATTCTGAAAGAGGACTCCAAGCCCCCCTCTAGTGTCTTCATGCTATTCAGTATTCATTATTACAATACTGTAAATCCTACCATATAAATAATGCATCTTGGTACGGTGATGTCTAAGTTGGGCGATCTAAATAATAAAAGATAAATACATAACATAGATAAGGCAAATGGCAGTAACACATGCGAGATGAGCTATCTTCATATACACATTTCAAAGATATAAAAATAAGTTTTCTGTGTATAGCATTGTGGATGGGTACTTAAACTATGGGTATTTTAATTTCAAGTTCTAACTGTATTACTATAGAACTATCCAAGTTTGATTGCAGAGGAAGATGAATAGTGATGTGTTCAATTTACTGGAATATTTTAGATAAATTCGATTAATTTTACTTGTAGAACACTAAAAGCTGGCAGAGTATTGCTTGCCAACACAAAGGCATATTAAACTATGACATACTTCATTGCAAGAAGGATACTGCTTCACTCATAGTGATATTCAAGGGCTAAGAAGTACAAAAAGGTCAAGGATACAACTCAGGTAATTATTGCACTTACAGGTAAACGGTAGCAAGGATTTGATTACATCTACTATGCCTCATATCCTCCCTTCACACTCAGAAAGCAGAACTCTGCTATATTTCTAGAATGAAGTGTTACAGGGTAATTTACATGATAAGGTCTTGTGCTACTGGAGAAGTTATTAAAGAACCTCATAAACTTCTCCTCTAAAAGATAAATGGAGCAGTCCATCTTTGATAAAGAGTAGCAGGGACTGAAATATCTGCATGCATCCTGATCCCTGATCTTTGGACAAACTGTTACTTATAATGTACAGATAATATTTCTTTCCACTCACACTACAGTGCTAGTTGTTAAACAGAAGACATATTATATACTGACAATCCTTGAACAGCATATAAAAATTATACAAATCTTGGTAAAATTACACCACAGAGAAAGCAGCACATTTTACTGTGCCAATCCTACAGATTCACAGGACAGCTAATTTGATCTTTAGACTTTTAATCAAAGCAGTCTGACATCCTTTAACCACACTGTTTTACATTTCAAATTATAGCCTCTTTCTAATTCTCCAAGAGAAAAAAGAGTTCTTGATTCCTGCTTGATCTTAATTGCCTCTTTGGAAATTTCTAAGGGGAGTCAGACTCTTCAAATCATTTATGTAATGGTCTGTAATATAAAGTTTATTTTAGATTGATTAGAAAACGTTAATGGACTTTTGAGAACAGTGGGTGGAAAGGAGGTAAATGCTCAGTTACATATAGAAGTGGTTTAGGATATGTTTAAAATTTAGTCAAATTCTGTTTTAAACTGTTTTAACATACATATAATCACATGTATTTGGCATTCACTAAAATATATATCAATGCAAAATAAGCATGCACACCTACCACATCCGAAATATATTTTATCTCTTTCTTTATAAAATAAATTGCAATAAGAGCTCTTACTGAAATCTGGTTATTTCATGTAATTGTCAAAATTACTTTTAATATATTTGATTGAATACTAATGGATTTAATGGGCTTTTTAAACACAGCTTTTGCTTCAACACTTCTGTTGGTTGCACTAGAGTCCACTGGCAAGGAATACTCTTAAGCATCTATTTGTTAGAGAAAAATGGTAGGGAGGTTTAAAGTTCCTTGTTCAAAAGGACATATGTTCCATGATCACAAGTCCACACATGCATAAATTCATATATGGTGATGAAAGGAATCAATGAGTGTCCATGGCACTGACCAGCTAGCAAACCGCAATATTACCAAGTCACATATATTAAAGTTACTGTAGCATGTTTGGCTACAGTATATCTCCATTAAAGTGCCACATTTTGGAAGTCACTATTTATGCTTAAGGGTGTGCAAGTGAACATACTAATATATACAATTACAGGCAGTCCCCGGGTTACGTACAAGATAGGGACTATAGGTTTGTTCTTAAGTTGAATTTGTATGTAAGTCAGAACTGACTCCAGATTCAGCCGCTGATCAGTTTCAACAGCGGCTGAATCTGGACTCCTGGGACAGAACAGCTGGGGCACTGCCGGGTAGGTCCCCGCAGGACCAACCCGGCAGCATCCCAGCTGCTCTACCCCAGGCATCCCGCAACAAAAGCCTGGTCTGCTGGGGGGGGGGGTGCACTAGCTGCGCCCCCTCCCCCCGCAGCAGACCAGGGAGACCCGAGCAAAGCCGCGGAGGCGCAGAGGTCCTGCCACCTGTGAGGCTTTGCTCCTGTCTCCCTGCTGTGCTCCTTTGCTCCTTTGCCCCGGAGCAAAGCCGCACAGACGGCGGGGTCCCCCGCCTGTGCGGCTTTGCTCGGGTCTCCCTGCTGTGCTGGGGAGTCCCCCCCAGCACACCAGGGAGACCCGGAGCAGCTTTTCTCACCCTGGAGGATGCGGTGGTGAGACCGCTGTGCTCTGGGCGGTCCCGCCACCCGCGAGAAAAGCCGGGGCGAGAAAAGCCCCGTTCGTAAGTGTGGATCCGACATAAGTCGGATCCGCTTAAGTCGGGGACTGCCTGTAATGCCATTTAGGGTGGTGTGGTCACAGGGTGATATTTAGTGTATTTGAAATAGCATTTAGAAGTGAAATACTGCATATTTCTCTAACCCATTGAAGTGAGGAGGAATATCATTCAAATTCTATTTATGGCCAATTATGGTGATCATGTTAATGAAATGGCTAAAATATCTTTACAAAGATTTTCATTCAGGTGCTAACACAAGAAAGCAAAGCAAATCCAACAATCTAATAAGAGCTAAGTATTATTAAATATTATGTCCACTATTCACTTTGTGCTTCTTTTCACCAAGCTAAGTCTGAAAATACCAGGCTACTTCAGAATTAATACTTGACATTTATACAATCATTTTATTCTTTACATTTAAATAGCTATATGAACACTATCGTACTGCAGTTGTTTTATTTTGTCTCTGCAGCTGCCTCATTGTGGACTTCCACTTCCAAATAAGATATATCCATGACTGGTCAGTTCCTATCACTGATGTTCATTACTCTGACATTCTACTGTAACAATTCCAACTTTGATGCATTTGTATCTTTTATCATGAATAATTTAGGTCATGCATTAAGATTTCAAAGCATCATGAAAAAGCTGACTGATACTCAGAATCTGGGTGACTATGTCTCAGGAAGATGCACTGTTTTCCAAAAGTGATGTTGGTGAACATTGGAAACAGTGAATCATTCCTCTGTCAGTACTAAGCCAAAGGTTCAGCACTTTGCTGCTATTTGTTGGGAGGCATTACTATTTTCGGTTCTTTAAAAACAATGAGTGGTCCTGTGGCACCTTAGAAACTAACCAAAATGTATAAAATCACGAGCTTTCATGGGCAAAACCCACTTCATCAGATGAATTGGAGAAATAACAGAAACCAAGATATATAGATCTATCTATCTCAGCAGAAGTAGTACCTGTCAGTTGTAGGACCCCTGTTAATGAGGAGTGTATGTGGTATGTAGATCGTAATGGATTTTTCACTTTCAATCCATTGAGTATGATGTTCACCTGTTTGCAGTTGGAGAGGATGGATTTCCACTTGATACAACTAAATGCAGTACCTTACATGTTTAAAAAAAAATAGTGGTAGATGTTTTAATCTGTAACTTTAAAAATAATGAGTGGTCCTGTGAGATGTAAGACCAAGGTGCTTAGCTCCTACAGTGATTGGTCCTATAAATATTCACCTAAATAAAACAGTCCTACTGTTATGGACAAATTCCAATTTGAATAACTACCTTCTACTTTAATAAGTTCTCACTGTGTTCTCAAGGAACACATAGTACTCTTCTTCCATTTCTTTCCCAGCTGCTAAATACTATTAGTGTGAACTGTTAAACAGACATTTCTTTCTATGGGAAAGGAGAATGCATTTCATTGGCGAATGACGCAATTCTTATGATCCACATTTAGATATTCACATGCATGAATCTTCCATTGACTCAGCTAGTTCATGGAATAGCAGCAAGTTACATTTTGTAGATTATGAGCCAAGATAAAATACAATAGTTTCTCTTTTATAATGTATTTTGTGAATGATTGGGGAAGATAAGCCTAAAAAAATTTTGGATTCCTAAACAAGTTGGTCACTAGTATTAATAGTATATTCTCCTGCCTTGTAGACAGTACTATTTTACTTCTTACTTATGGATAGGCTTGACAGAATTCAATCTTTATATTGTTTTTATAATTATATGTTGAATCTCCCAAATCCAGGACCTTCTGGTCCAGCAGCATCTGTGGGTAGGCCAGGTGGCAACTGAGAGCCCCCAACCTGGCTGGGGAACCCCCAATGTCAATGGGGCCAGGCATGACTGGGGAGCTCCAGCCCTGGCATGATAACCCCCAGTTGCAGCAGCACTACTGGCAGTGGGAGGCCTGGCCAAGGACCCTCCAGCAACAGGATGACTGGTGGCGGCTGGGCAGCCCATGCCAGGAGCCCCGGAAAACTCCCGGCAGCAGTGGCCAGGGAACTCTCCAGCCAAAGTGGAGCTGGCAGAGGCAGGCAACCATGCCAGGGAACCCCAGAAAATTGTCAGCCACAGCAAGGCCGGCCCTAGCAACAGGACAACCTACGAGCAGCAATGTGAGGAGTCCCTGCCGGGCCAGAATTAGTGGGGCCAGTGGCAGGGCAGGGAGCCCCAGGGAGAGGAGCCTGGAAGCAGGGCAGCCAGCAGGGGAGCACTGATCTCCTCTGGTCTGACAAACTCTCTGGTTCGGCACAGTTCAAGGATGGATTTTGCTCCTAGATTAAAAGGTAGCCATCTGGAAGTTGTGTATGTGCCTAAAGGGATTTTCCAAGAATCCTGAATAGTTCAACTCCCACTGAATCTCCCCCCATCAACCCTCTGACACATCCTATTGATTTGGAAATGAAAACATGCTCCCTGAAACATTGAAGCCAGGGGAAGGATGGAGGGTTTGTCTTGGTCTGGCCAATGGGAAGAAGGAGGGAAGCAGTCCTGTCTCCTTTAAGGTTTCCTATACTCTGATTTATTGTCAACTAGTTTCCAGATGAGTTAATACATTTACATCCCAGTTAATCCATTTCCTTCCATCCTGTCTGTATTCCTGTGTGTGACTGGGATGATAGAATTATTTGCTTTAAAGATGATGGATTTGCAAACAGGAGCAGCTAACAGGAAGTATGGTGATGGAGTTAAGACGAGGAGTTGGAAGGGTGCTAGGTATACATGCCATTTTTTAACACTTTTAAACTAAACTAAAAACCAAAACTACCTGGTTTAAATAAAAACCCTATCAATAATCTGATTATATATGGGAGAAAATGCAGGCAGAAGCCCAGCAGCAGAGCAGGGTTCTCCTGTTTATTGCTCCCAGTATAATATGTATGATTACCTCCCCTATTGATGAGTGGCATGTGTGTGCATTCAATGCAAGAAGCACCTGGTCCTCAGACACTACGTAAGGGCTTTGGAGGAGCTAAGGGAGGCAGAGAGGTACATAGATGAGACTTTCCAAAATACTGTAGAACTGTCTCACCTCCCGTCAGAAAGCCCCTGTGCTGTTAAGGAGGGTGAAAGGCTCAGGGAAGGAGAACATTTAACTGGAGCAGAGGGAAAGCATCCCAGATTTTAGTAAGCTCAGAGTGCTGGTTGGTAAGGTCCCATGGGAAGCAAAACTAAGAAGAAAAACAACTGAAGAGAGTTGGCAATTTTTCAAAAGGCCCAAAAGCAAACTATTCTGCAGTATAGGAAAGATAGAAAATATGGTAAAATACCATCTTGGCTTATAACCAGGAAATCTCGCATGATCTAAACATTAAAAAAAAGTCATAAAAAGTAGAAACTAGGTCAAATTACAAAGGATGAATATAAGCAAACAACACAGGTATTTGGGGTCAAGATTAGAAAGGCAAAGGCATAAAACGAGCTCAAACTAGCTACAGACATAAAGGGAAACAAGAGGACTTTCTATAAATATATTAGAAGCAAGAATAAGACCAAAGACAGGGTAGGCCCATTGCTCAGGAAAGATGGAGAAACAATAAAAGGAAACTTGGAAATGGCAGAGGTGCTTAATGACTTCTTTGTTTGGGTCTTCACCAAGAAGGCTGATGATGAAGGAATGTCTAAGGGTGTGTCTAACCTACACCCCTCAAAAAATGAGGTTTACGGGATCTTTCAAAAAAGGGTTTTCTTTTCGAAAGATCCCCGTCTAAACTGCCATTTTTCTATCAAAAAGCCCCATGTAAAAAAAAAGCCGCCATTATGCAAATGAAGCACAGGAAATTTAAATCCTGGCTTCGTTTGCAATTTCAAAGTGTCTAATTTACATCCCTTTTTCGAGAAAAGGAATGTAGTCTAGACACAGCCGAACATAGTGAATACTAGTGGGAATGGGGTAGGTTTAGAAGATAAAATAAAAATTAAAAGTTAAAAGTTACTTAGAAAAGTTAGATGTTTGCAAGTCACCAAGGCCTGATGAAATGCATCCTAGAATAGTCAAGGAGCTGATAGAGGAGATATCCAAGTCTTTAGCTATCATCTTTGAAAAATCATGGAAAACAGAAGAGTTTCCAGAAGATTGTAAAAGGGCAAATATAGTGCCCGTCTATAAAAAGGGAAAAAAGAAAAACCCAGGAAACTACAGACCAATCAGTTTAACTTCTGTACCAGGAAAGATAATGGAGCAAGTAATTAAGGAATTCATCTGCAAACCGCTGGAAGAAAATAAGGTGATAGGGTACGGCCAGCATGGATTTTTAAAGAACAAATCATGTCAAACCAGTATGATAGCTTTCTTTGCTAGGATAACAAGTTTTGTGGATAAGGGAGAAGTGGTGGAAATGGCATACCTAGACTGAGGGATAGCTCAGTGATTTGAGCATTAGCCTGCTATGCTAAATCTAGGGTTGTGAGCTCTATCCTTGAGGGGGCCATTTAGGGTTCTGGGGTAAATCTGTCAGGCATGGTAGTTGGCTCTGCTGTGAAAGCAGGGGACTGGGCTTCATGACCTTTTAAAGTCCCTACCAGCTCTATGAGGTAGGTGTATCTCCATATAATATTATTTAGTAAGGCATTTGATATATCTTGCATTATCTTCTTATCAATAAACTAGGCAAATATAACTTAAATAGGGCTACTGTAAGGTGGGTGCATAACTGCCTGGATAACCATTTGCACATAGTAGTTATTAACAGTTAACAATCATGCTGGAAAGGCATAACAAGTGGGGTTCATCAGGGATCAGCCAGTTTTAGGACTGGCTCTGTTCAATATCTTCATCAACTATTTATATATTGGCATAGAGATTAAGCTTATTAAGTCAGCAGATGATACCAAGCTGGGAGAAGTTTCAAGTGCTTTGGAGTTTCAAGTGCTTTGGAGGATAGGGTCATAATTCAAAATGATCTGAACAAACTAGAGAAATGATCTGAGGTAAATAGGATGAGGACAAATGCAAGGTACTCCACTTAGGAAGGAACAATCAATCAATTTTACACATACAGAATGGGACGTGACTGTCTAGGAAGGAGAATTGCAGAAAGGGACCTAGGGGTCATAGTAGACAACAAACTAAATATGAGTCAACAGTGTGACACTGTTGCAAAAAAAGCAAACATTATTCTGGGAATGCATTAATGTGTTGTGAGCAAGACACGAGAAGTTCTTCTTCTGATCTACTCTGCATTTATTAGACCTCACTTGGAGTATTGTGTCCAGTTCTGGGCACCACATTTCAAGAAAGATGTGGAGAAATTGGAGAGGGTCCAGAGAAGAGCAACAAGGAAGATTAAAGGTTTAGAGAACATGAGCTATGAGGAAAGACTGGATTATACTCCAAAAAAACAGGTCAAGCTCATTAAAGTTGTTCTCTAGCAACATATTTTAATTAGATTTTCTTTATTAAGAGTTAGAGGCAATCCTGTTTTCTAAAAAATAATTAGAATGTTCATAAATATATTTGCCATTTGAAATGATAAAATGGGAGAATTTGCTTTTTTTTTTTTAGCAGCTATTTCATCTCCAACCTTCACTGAAAATAATGTGGAAACTGGTCATTATGTATACACATTTTACAACGTCTCATGGACCCAAACATTTTGATCATATACTCACCTAAACAGTTAACCAAAATCTTTGATGTTCAATTTGATAGATACCTTTCATGGTATGTTCTGGGAAGCACTCTCCCAAAAGGTTGACTGCATATTTATCGGAAAGTAAAAGTGTGTTGTCAACACTGCTACTATCTCCTTCTCCATTTGTTAGGGCCCTGGCCACAGAGGGACCCTGAACATGGAGGCTTCTATTCAAGATTTGGTTTGCTTGTTGGGATTGCAACCTTTATTTCCATTCTATAGCAAACCATGATGGACGAATCATCTAGCATGAAAAGTATCTGTTGCTGAAGCCCCTCAGTAACCAGGTAAAAACTGTGAGAAGAGGTGACTCATGTATATAGCATACAGGAGCACAAAGATTTCATTGACAAAATATCCTAGATATCATCATGTATGCAAGATGCTAGCTGAGTAGAAAAGACTATAGCAACACCAAGTGAGAAAGGAAAAATGACTGTTGGCCATTGCCCATGTCTACATAATGTGATCAGGTCAAATTTATTAACATCAATTTTTGGCACCTGATTTTGTAAAGTCAAAGGTATATGTTCGCACTGTGCACAAGAATTTTACATAACTCAAAGTAGCCTGTTCCCAGTAGGGTGGCTACCATCAACTTTGAAAGTGATGCATTATGGATAGCTATCCCACAGTTCTTGTGCCCCTTTGTATTCTGGGCTGTGCTCCCATTGCACTCTGGGACCAAAACTGTGCAATGGGTGGTTCTGGGCACATGTTGTCAGCATCCCTTCATGCACTCATCTCTGCCCTTCCCCACTGCTTGAAAGCAACAGCAAACAGTCTTTTTGCCCCCTTTTTCTCTGGTTATTCATGCAAATGCCATAGTAGCATAAGCATGGAACCCATTAAGCTTCAAAGTCATCATATCATATAAATCATGGTATGCCTTATGCTGGAGTATATCCAGGGTCCACCAGAGCAAGGAAGGTTCTCAGGAGGGCATGAACATACTCTTCTACATATCACTTAAATTGAGCCACTGGCAAATGCTGATGGCATTTGATCCTCTAGACATGATGGAATGTCAGTTTGGGTGCTGTGAGACAAGCACAGGCCGGTGGTGGGACCACATAAGAGATGGAGCTATGGGATGATCAGCAATGGCTGCAAAACTTTTGCATGCATAAAGGTCACTTTCATGGAAATTTGTGAATTGCTTTTCCCAACCCTGAAGTAGTAGAATACCAGATTGAGACCCGCTCAGAAAGTGGAAAAGTGATTGGCAATCACTCTGTGGAAACTCACAGTGCAAGACAGCTAACGATCACAGTTGGGAAACAATTCAGAGTGGGAAAATCTACAGAAGGAACTGTTGTGATCCAGGTAGCCAAGGCAGTCAATAACCTTTTGCTACAGTGGTAGTGACTCTCAGAAACATGGAGGACTTAGTGGAAGGCTATGCTATGATAGACTTTCCTACCTGTAGTGGGGCGATAGACAAATACACATCCCTATCTTTGCACCCAGTCACCTTCCCAAATAGTACATAAACTGCAGGAACAAGTTACTGATGGTGCTACAGGCACTGGTGAATCACAAGGGCTGTCTCACCAACATCAGCATAGGGTGGTTGGGAAAGGTGCACAATGCACAAATCTTTAGAAACTCCTGCCTCTTCAGAAAGCTGCAAGTTGGAACTTTCTTCCCAGACCAGAAGGAAACTTGAGTGAAAGTGATCACTTTTCTTGATTCTAAGTAGAGGGAAGGAAGTAAGAGCAGAAGAACATGGACAATGGATTTAAAAAATGCTAACTCAGAAACTTTACAGGTAAGTTATTGTGAGAAGAAAATCTAAGGTAAAAAGGAGTTCAAAAGAACTGTCAATTTCTAAAGAGATAATATTAAAGGTACAACAGCAAAGTTGAGAAGGATAGATAGGAAACATAGGAAGGGGGCAAAATGGCTCCAGCAAGACCTTTTTAATTATCAGAAAACTAAGAGTAAGTGTGAAAGTAGTAAAAACACGGACAAGTTGCTAAGAATAAGTTGAAAATAATGGGGCAAAAGTCACAAAAACCAAGGCACAGAATGATTTACACCTTGTAAGGGACATAAAAGGCAATAAGAAGAGGTCCAATACATTCATTAGGAGGAAGAGACATAATATGAAGGAGCGCTACTAATGGATGACTTGAAGAAGGCTGAGGTGTTTAATGACTATACCATTTCTATCTTCTCTAAAAGAGAGAAATATGACCAGTTGGTATTCAAGTTGACAAGGGCTGATGAAGTTTAATGTAGGACACTCAATGAACTAGCTGTGGCAGTCTTGGAATTGTTAGCAATTTTTTTTGAGAACTCATGGAGAACAGGTGAGGTCCCAGAGAACTGAAGGTCAAACATAGTGCAATCTTTACAAATGGTAACAAAGAGGACACAGGAAATAATAAAGACTAGTCTTTTGTACCTGGCAAGTTACAGGAATACATTATAAATCAATTAGTTTTTAAGAAGCTAAACGAGAACAGGGTTATAACATGGATTTGTCAAGAACACGTCACCAAAGCAAACAAATGTCTCCAATTGATAAAGTTACTGGCATGGTGACAAGAGAAGTAGTAGTAAAATGTGAGACATCCTGATTTTTATTAAGGCTTTTGACACGGTCTCACATGATAGTCTCATAAACAAAATGGTCTGCATGAAATTATGTTCTTTCAACCAGTTGTGAATCCACCTTCTATTGCTCAAAAAATGACTACAGTGATTCACAGTCACACTGTGAGGATATATCTAGTGCAGATCTCCAGGGGTCAATCTTGGTTCCAGTCCTGTATTCAATATTTACATTAATGACTTGAATAATGGAGCAGAGATTATGCTTATAAAATCTGTGGATGACACCGAAATGGGAGTCATGAGCACTTTGGAGAGCAGGATTAAAACTCAAAATTACCTTGATACATTGGAGAAATGGTCTGAATTTAGCAATCTGAAAATCAATAATGATAAGTGCAAAGTGCTCAGGAAGGAAAAAATCCAATGCACAGGTATAAAATGGGAAATACATAGATTGATGGTAGTACTGATGAAAAGGATCTGGAATTATAGTGGTTCACAGACTGAGCAAGCTAACAATACTGTGATGCAATTGTAACAAATGCTATGTATTTTGAGGCATACAAATATTTCATTTGTAAGATACTGGAGGTATTTGTTCCACTGTACTCAACTCTCATGAGGTCACAGCAGCAATACTGAATACAGTTATGGGCACCATACCCTAGGAGAGAACTGAATAAACTGGAAAGAGTCAAGAGGAGAGCAAAAAAAAAAAAAAAAAAAAAAAAGAGGATACAAGCTTTAGAAAACAAAGGTTAATAAAACTGAGCATGTTTAGTCTTAAGAAATTAAACTGAGGGGGAACCTGATGAGTCTTCTAATAAGTTAAGGACGGTCATGAAGAAAATAGTCATTGATTGTGCTCCATGTCCAGTGAAGGAGGACAAGAAGTAAAGGGCTTAATCTGCAGCAAGGGAGATTTACGTTATGTATTAAGAAAAACTCTCTTACTGTAAAGATAGCTAGCATAAGAACAGTTCTTAAAATCCGTCTTGGGAGGATTTTAAGAATACATTGGACAAACACCTTCATCTCAGTTCAGAGTTCTGAACTCGACAGTGCTTCTACATCTACCTTCCTAGAATTTTGTGATTCAGAACATTAGCAGCAGTAGCTGTCAGGATATTTCACCAGCACATTAAGGTTTACAATCAAAACTGTTGTAATTGCAATGTGTCTAACCAAATTACAAGAAATACAAAATATGGAAGAAATTATAAGGCAGGCAAACAGCTCTAAGATTAGTTTGTAGATCAGTGGATTTCATCCAATTAGTTATCTGAAACGTACAAACGAGTTAAGACAAGCAATGACCTCCAGCTAAAACTGCACTCTAGCTAAAAACAGATTGTTCTTTCCTTTACAAAATGAACAAATATCCCTTGCACTAGTGTCCCTATAACAAGCTTGCCTCTACACATAGCCATACATAAAGGCTACGTCTACACTGGCCCCTTTTCCGGAAGGGGCATGTAAATTTCACCAGTCGTCGTAGGGAAATCCGCGGGGGATTTAAATATCCCCCGCGGCATTTAAATAAAAATGTCGTAGGAATAAGACCCTCCGGAAAAGGGCACTTTTTCTGGAGGATCGGGGCCAGTGTAGACGCTCTTTTCCGGCTTTTTTAAAAGCCGGAAAAAAGCGGCGGACATTTTTATTTAAATGCCGCGGGGGATATTTAAATCCCCCGCACATTTCCCTACGACGACTGGTGAAATTTACATGCCCCTTCCGGAAAAGGGGCCAGTGTAGACGAGCCCAAAACCTCTGTATATACCTCTATTTGTGCTTACATTTGAAAATCACAATGCTTGCAGATTTGTGCACTCTCTCTCACTCGGTATGTTTGTGTACAATACTGCCCCAGTAATCTGCATTGTTACTTGAACAAAACACATAAGCCAAAAATCTGCCCTTCTATCATGTTGTACGTAAATATGCCTACAAAACAGAACTTTTAAAAAAGATTAATTTGCCAAGTGGACTATATAACATTAGACTATAATGAACCCTTTACACAGGACATTCCCCACTTCTGCCTTTAAGGATTTTCATATTTCCGGGCTGGCAATCCAGATTTCGGCTTTTCGGACTAAAGTTGTTTCTTTACCTAATGACAGGCATATATCGCCAATTAAAAGCTAGCAGTGTCACGTTGCTGAATTGGAGGGAAGCAGCCAGATCGCTGCTGCACCCCTGGGTGGGGGTGTTGGCCCCAGAAATTGGTATGGGGGGATTGAATGGGGATTGAATTGTTTGTTGATCTTATGTACGCTATTTATGTGAATGTATAATGTCTATGTGTGTAGGTAGGAATCTGTAATATGTGTGGAAGCTGAATATTTCTGTGAATGTGGTTGAGCATTGCTATGGACAGGCTGGGTAGCAAAGCCCTGTGGAACAATGGCCCTTGATGGCCCAAAGACACACCTAAAGCAGGAGGGCGGAGACCCAAGGGCTGCCAGCAGAGATTGGCCTCTGACCAGGTGACTTGCTGCATACTGGAAGAGGCCAGGAAGGAGTATAAAAAGGCCATGTGGTCGATGCCATTTTGTTCTCAGCTCAGCACTTCATCCCAGAGGCAGCACTGCAGGGATTGAAGAGCCCGGAAGACCTGTGAACCCATCCTGATCGTAGGATGTGCAATAAGAACTTTTAAACCAGCAGCTGCAACATCTCTGCTAGAGCCTGCATCGAGAACTGGGAGATTCGGTGCATGTAACGTACTGTACTTTAATAACCTTACTCTCATGCTTTTCTTTCTTGTAATAATAAACCTTTAGATATAGATTCTAAAGGATTGGCCCAGCGTGATTTGTGGTAAGGTCCAGAGGGTAAATTGACCAGGGATCTGTGGCTGGTTTCTTGGAACCGGACAGAACTTGTTCGGGGTAGGTGGGATTGGGTGCTAGGACCCCCCACCTGTGTATAGGCCCGGGGCCATCTGGGGCACGGATATTGCTGGGGTGTCGGAGGGGTTTTGCTCGGGAGGCTTCAGGCAGGCAGCTGAAGCGCTCTGTTGGACTGGTTTGTGGCCTGTTTGGAGAGGTCGCCAGTCAGGGGGACTGTAAGGAGCCCCGGATTTGAGCAACTCGCCCTGAGCGGACGCCCTTAGTTGTGCCCAGACACGGCCCGGTCCGTCACAAGCAGTTATATTTGTTTTTAGCTCTTTAAAGATGCCAACATGTTACAAGCAGAGTGCATGCATTATTTTGATTCATATTTTACTTGAAATGGATCAAACCAAAAACATTAAATGCCTCAAGAGCAACAACATACAGGACTATGTAGCACTTTAAAGACTAACAAGATGGTTTATTAGATGATGAGCTTTCATGGGCCAGACCCACTTCCTCAGATCAAATAGGGGAAGAAAATAGTCACAACCATATATATATATACCAAAGGATAAAATTTAAAAAAATGAACACATATGAAAAGGACAAATCACATTTCAGAACAGAAGGGGGAGATGCGGGGGGGGGGGGGGGGGAGGAAGGTAAATGTCTGTGAGTTAATGATATTAGAGGTGGGGAAAGGTAGGTGTCTGTGAGCTAATGGTATTAGAGGTGATAATTGGGGAAGCTATCTTTGTAATGGGTAAGGTAGTTGGGATCTTTGTTCAGCCCCCCGTGGAGAGTGTCGAATTTTAGCATGAATGACAGTTCAGAGGATTCCCTTTCAAGTGCAGATTTGAAAGTCTTCTGGAGTAGGATGCATGTGATTAGGTCGTTGAGACACTGTCCTTTCTGGTTGCAATGGCAAGAAACTGTTTTTTCTTTGTGATCCTCTCTAATATCTGTTTTGTGGGCATTGATCCTTTGGAGAAGTGTCTGAGACGTTTGTCCAATGTACATAGCAGACGGACACTTTCGGCACATGATATCATAAATTATATTTCTCGATGCGCAGGAATACATATTCTTGATCTTATAACTCACTTGGTTAGGCCCAATAATGGTATCAGCAGAGTGAATATGTGGACAAAGCTGGCAACGGGGTTTGTTGAAAGGGAAAGAACCAAGGTTGGTATTAGTGTGGTATGTCCTGTGGCTGTTGGTAAGAATCATCTTGAGGTTAGGTGGTTGTCTATAGGAGACTATGGGTCTGTCTCCCAGAGCTTCTTTGAGTTTAGAATCCTGTTCCAGTATAGGCTGTAATTTATTGATAAAGTGTTGGACAGGTTTAAGTTGGGGGTTGTAGGTGATGACAAGTGGTGTTCTATTGTTGGTTTTCTTGGGTTTGTCTTGTAGTAGATGGGTTCTAGGTATTCGTTTGGCTCTTTCAATTTGCTTTTTTATTTCTCCGGGTGGGTAGTTGAGGTTTATAAATGCTTGGTAGAGATCCTGAAGTTTCTGGTCTCTGTCAGTGGGATTAGAGCAGATGCGGTTGTATCGAAGGGCTTGGCTATAGCTCAGGGGTCTCCAAACTACGGCCCGCGGGCCGCATCCGGCCCGCGAGGCCCTCTCATCCGGCCCGTGGAGACCTTTTTGTCTGGCCCCGCCTTCTTCCGCGTGCCGGTGTGACGAGGCGACCCCCGCCCGTCCCTGGGTCGCCGCCGAACGGGCCCTTCTTGCCGCGGGGGGGGGGGGGCCCTGTCAGGGGTGTGCGGCGTGTACTCACGCTGCGCCGGGGCAGGACAAGCGGGCCGCTCCGCTGACAAGCGGCCGCGCGGCGGCAAACGGCGCGGGGGCGGGGGTTAGCACGGGCGGCGTTCCCCCGCCCAGACTGACAGGGCAGCCGGCCAATCAGGGGGCAGGATGGACGGTGGTGGTAACGCCCGCCCGGCGACGTGCGGGGGAACGTGAACCCCGGCGGGAACTTTAAAAAGGTGACCCCTTCCGCCCGGGGGGGGGGGAAGGAGTGAGCGGTGGCAAGCAAGAGGGGAGGACAGCGTGCAGAGGAAGGGGAGAGCAGGGGGAAAAGCCCCCCCCCTTCCGGGAGAAACGGATTCGCAGGCGAATATTCTGAAGAGGAAACATTAAAAGCAACAATCTCTCTACCATAAGTGGATATATTTGCACACTATATTCAGGTAAGTTTAACTTAAGAAATCATAAGAATTTTTAAAAATTGTTTCGGGTCATTTGCAGCTATTATTGCGACAAAATTAGTTCGCATAATCAGGTTTTTTGAGCGATATTGTGTGCAAGATACTTTCAGTTTCATTATTTATTCATGTTGAATTCACTTTATTTTAGTGCCCAGCGATGGCCGAGAAGAGGAAAAGAAAAATAGACGATGAGTGTCGGCAATTTCAAGAAGAATGGAGTTTGAAATACTTCTTCATCAAATCCGGCGAGAAAGCATTGTGTGTGATTTGCAACGAAACCGTGGCTGTGATGAAAGAATACAACCTGCGCCGTCATCATCAAAGCAAACATCAGGAGAAATATGTACAGTTGAAGGGTAAAGTCCGTGCCGAAAAATTTTCTAAATTACAAAATCAACTCACATCTCAGAGGACATTGTTCAGTAAATCCTCAAATGAAAATGAATCCTTAACTAAGGCCAGTTATAAAGTTGCCTACGTCCTGGCTAAAAGTGGCAAACCCTTTACAGATGGTGAAGTAGTGAAGGAATGTTTGTTGGAAGTGGCTGAGGAACTTTGCCCAGAAAAGTCAAAACAATTTGAAAATGTAGCTTTGGGTGCGAATACCATTGCCCGCCGTGTTGCAGACATGGGTGAAAACATTGTGACTCAAATAGCGAAAAATGCAAGCAAGTTTCGCCATTTTTCAATTGCAATGGATGAATCTCTGGACAGCTGCTCCACCTCTCAACTGCTTGTGTTCATTAGAGGTGTGGATGAAGACATGAACATAACACAAGAGCTGGCTTCCCTACATAGCATGTATGGCACTGTTACCGGAGAGGATATATTCAATGAGTTGAAAAAAACATTTGCTGATTATAACTTGGACTGGACTAACCTCAGTTGCCTGACTGTTGATGGAGGAAAGAACATGAGTGGCATAAAGAAAGGCTTGGTTGGACAAGTGAAGCAGATGTGTAATGAGAAAAACATTATACAACCAATGTTCCTGCACTGTATTATTCACCAGCAAGCTTTGTGTGCTAAATATGTGGACATTAGCAGTGTACTGAATCCTGTGGTGAAGATGGTGAATTTAATAAGGTCACATGGGCTCAACCATAGACAGTTCAGAGACATGTTGAAAGATACAGACACAGAATCGCAAGATTTACCATATTACACAGCAGTAAGATGGCTAAGTTGTGAGAAAGTTCTGAGCAGAGTATTTAAGTTAAGAAAGGAAATAGGTGACTTCTTGGAAAGTAAAGGCAAGCCACAGCCATTACTGTCTGATGAAGAGTGGGTATGGAAATTGGCTTTTGCTGCAGACATAACTAGTCATTTAAATTTTCTGAACCTAAAACTACAAGGAGAGCAAAATCTAGTTTCTGATTTATACACCCTCCTAAAGGCCTTCAGATCCAAACTTGTCTTGTTTTTGGAACAAGTACAGGCCAACAACTTGACGCACTTTCAGCAGTGCAAGGTCTTCATGGCTGAAGCAACAGCTGAGTTCCCCACGTCATTTGCATGCGAGATCATCAAAGACCTCCAGCTGCAGTTTCAGCAGCGGTTTTCTGACTTGGATTCAAAGGCAGAAGAAGTGAGATTGTTTCAAAACCCATTTGAAGCAGATGTGGCCAGTTGCCCAGATGAACTGCAGCTGGAAGTCATTGAGTTGCAAGCAAATGACCTCCTTAGGGACAAGTTCAAAATAGGACTGGTGGGTTTTTACCAGTTTTTGCCCAAGGAAGACTTTCCTAATGTCAAAACTTTTGCATCACGGTACCTTTCAATCTTTGGAACAACATACCTGTGTGAACAAACATTTTCAAGAATGAAATATGTGAAGAACAATTTGAGAACAAACTTGTCCGATGATAATCTCAGGTCACTGTTGATGTTAGGGACAACAAATCTAAAGCCAGAAATGTCTGCTATTTTGGCATCCAGGAAACAATTTCACCATTCACACTAATACAGGTGTTCATGTGTAGTGTATCAATGTGTTATTAAATAATAACTGAATAAAATAATATTAAATAAATAATTAAAAACAACATCCATGTTTTGATTGTTTTTTATTTGGACCTCAAGTGTGTAGTCGGCCCCCGAACTGCTGTTTGATAGTTAATGCGGCCCTCGGGCTGAAAAGTTTGGAGACCCCTGCTATAGATGATGGATCGTATGGTGTGTGCTGGATGGGAGCTGGAAGCATGTAGGTAACTGTATGAGTCAGTGGGTTTTCTGTAGGGGGTGGTGTCTAATTTTCCATTGTTGATTTGTACTGTGGTGTCCAGGAAATGGATCTCTCGTGTGGAATGGTCCAGGGTGAGGTTGATGGTGGGGTGTAGGTTGTTGAAATCTCTGTGGAATGTCTCCAGTGTTTCTTGGCCATGCGTCCAGATCATAAAGATGTCATCGATGTAGCGTAAGTAGAGAAGAGGTAAAAGGGGATGGGAGTTGAGGAAACGTTGTTCTAGGTCAGCCATAAAGATATTAGCATACTGTGGGGCCATGCGTGTACCCATGGCTGTGCCGCTGATCTGGAGGTATAAGTTGGCAGTGGTGCCAACCTGATAGCAGACCTATGTAACTTTTTTCTCACCCACAATTATTTCCAGTTTGAGAACAACTCCCATCCAGCACACACCATACGATCCATCATCTATAGCCAAGCCCTTCGATACAACCGCATCTGCTCTAATCCCACTGACAGAGACCAGAAACTTCAGGATCTCTACCAAGCATTTATAAACCTCAACTACCCACCCAGAGAAATAAAAAAGCAAATTGAAAGAGCCAAACGAATACCTAGAAACCATCTACCTAACCTCAAGATGATTCTTACCAACAGCCACAGGACATACCACACTAATACCAACCCTGGTACTTTCCCTTGCAACAAACCCCGTTGCCAGCTTTGTCCACATATTCACTCTGCTGATACAATTATTGGGCCTAACCAAGTGAGTTATAAGATCAAGAATATGTATTCCTGCGCATCGAGAAATATAATTTATGATATCATGTGCCGAAAGTGTCCGTCTGCTATGTACATTGGACAAACATCTCAGACACTTCGCCAAAGGATCAATGCCCACAAAATAGATATTAGAGAGGATCACAAAGAAAAAACAGTTTCTTGCCATTGCAACCAGAAAGGACAGTGTCTCAACGACCTAATCACATGCATCCTACTCCAGAAGACTTTCAAATCTGCACTTGAAAGGGAATCCTCTGAACTGTCATTCATGCTAAAATTTGACACTCTCCGCGGGGGGCTGAACAAAGGCCCCAACTACCTTACCTATTACAAAGATAGCTTCCCCAATTATCACCTCTAATACCATTAGCTCACAGACATCTACCTTTCCCTACCTCTAATATCATTAACTCACAGACATTTACCTTCCTTCCCCCCCCCCCCCGCATATCCCCCTTCTGTTCTGAAATGTGATTTGTCCTTTTCATATGTGTTCATTTTTTTAAATTGTATCCTTTGGTATATATATATGGTTGTGACTATTTTCTTCCACTATTTGATCTGAGGAAGTGGGTCTGGCCCACGAAAACTCATCATCTAATAAACCATCTTGTTAGTCTTTAAAGTGCTACATAGTCCTGTATTTTGTTTCAGCTACACCAGACTAACATGGCTACATTTCTATCACTATTCTTCAAGAGCAACAGCTATTGTAAGTCTGAAATAGATGAGAGGACAAGCATGCAAGTCACTTCCGCCATACCCAATTCAAGCCGGACTCTGCTAGCCAGCTAGAATTGTTACGGGTCCTGAGCCTACCAGTGTCCTAGGGTGCTATGTTTTGTACACTAGAGCCACTATCAAACACTGTCTATTCCTATACACACAACCAGGCATTACAGACCAATATAACTTGATTAGAAAATACTCAGAATGGTTCATAGATACTCTCCATATATAAAAATACCTTAAGGGACAGGAAAGCCTGAATAATGAACTTAGGAGAATACACTCACTTAGGTACATGCTGAGAAATGGAGAAAGAAGGGCTAAATTCACATCACCTATTTTGAACTATTCACTAAACCAGTGTTTCCCAAATGTATTTGGCCACAGAACCCTTTTCATCTTACAAGAATTTCAAGGAACCCCTAGGGTTGCCAGGGTAAAATTTGTCAAGCAAAAAAAAAAAGACCCACCAGAACTGGTCGAGGAAAAAAAAACCAACAACTGCAAAATAGACTCTGTCTCTTTAAGAAGGGGCGGGGAAGTGCCTCTTTTTTGTGGAACTCCAGGGTTCCACAGAGCACCAATTGGGAAACACTGCACTAAACACTTCCCAATAAGTGGGAATCAGAGGGAGTTTTCAAAAAGTTTCTATGGTGCAGAGTGGTAGCGAAACTTTTGACAATGCTACTTGTCTCAGTAAAGCACATTGCTAGTATTTCAGATGAATTGCAGTTGCACTCAAAGGCATTAGTCAGGAGCAGGACCCCATTGTTCTGCATGTGGTTCAAATACATAGGATGACATAGTATCTGCTTTAAAGAGTTGGAATCTAATGACCAAAACAGATAGCACCTATGATGGTCCCTTCCCCAGCTCACTACCCTTTTTTATTTTTCATTTCTCCAAATCTTCTTTTTCTCTCCACCCAAATATCGGAGTCCTAACCCTCTATGGCGTTGTTGATCCAAAGTGCTCTCTCTCACCCTTCCCACCCTACAGAAACAGCTCTGGCTCATCCAAAAGACACTGAAATAGAATGACATTATAAACTAGCTACAGGCTTGCAGCCCCAGAGGTGGTAAAAGGGTATGGAGATATATATCTGGTCCCAGCTATAACTCTTAGGTGTTTGGTGATGGCTTTTTCCTGCTCTTTCACTGCCCTCCAATGGAAGGGGTTTTCCTAGTATGTTCATTTGAGGGACTCTCCTAGCCCTGTGTGCTTCTGACCTCCATGCAGGGGGACAGCTCAGAATGGAGTCCACAACAGGAGTAAAAACAAGAGATATACAGTCTAATCTCTATTGATGCTACCATCTCTTAATAGTGTGGTAAGACAGTGGTTCCCAATAATGTTCCTTCCTCCAATATTTGAAAGGCATATATTAATTTGCAGGGTCTGAGCATTTGCTCACTGTGTGAACTTTGATAATTAAATAACTTGGTAATTAAATCAGTTTAATATCAACATTAATTATGCAATATGAACATCACTATCTACAGTTTCCAACAATATCTGGGCAGTTTATTAGAAAAACTAATTTAATTACTTTGTAATAGAACGTCTCGCTCAGATTCCCAAGAACTATTTCAATTTAGCAAAAACAAGTTGAAAAATGGACAAAGCCTTTTATCAATTTCAGCAAATCTCATTTTAAAAGAAACATTTCCCCTTAAAATGCAATGTTTCCAGAGGTTAACTGCTTGAATCATATGAATATTTCTATAGAGACTGCTTGAGTCATATGAATTTTACTATAGAAGACGTATCGGCAAAAGTTTTCCCATTCATTGTTCACCCAGGAATCTCAGAGTTGAGGATAAGGGGGAGAGGCAATGGTTCATTCTGCTTTGGGCAGGGGGTTGGACTCAAAGACTTCCTGAGCTCTCTTCCACCCCAGTTATTCTATGATTCTAAGTTTATCTGTGGTCCCCAATCAGGAAAGTATGCTTAGTAGATAGACTCTCATAGGCAAGTTAGGTGGAAGAATGCTTGTCTTCCCATAGTACATGCATCTCTCTGGGGCTTAGATGTCCTGTCACCTAGATGAAGACAGAAGTGCATTTGCACCGAGGTAGAAACTATTGTGCCTGTGAGAACTTTCCAGGCCTCAATTCCCTTTACACTTTGCTCTACTACTTGAAATACTACTTAAAATACTAGTTTACTGTTTCATAGGCTATGTCTACACTGCACGGTTATTTTGGAATAAGCTATTCTAGAATAGTTATTCCGAAATAGCTTATTTCGAAATAGCATATCTACACTGCAGGGAAACCTTGAAATTAATCCAAGGCAGGTTTCCCTGATGTAGATGTGCTATCTTGTCTACATTAGAGCCCCAAGAGGAATAACTTAGAATGACCCTGGTGAGGGACTATTTTGAAATTGCAAAAGTGGAGCAACTACACAGCCCCTATTCTGAAATAACTATTTCGGAATAGGCATTATTCTTCATAGAATAAGGTTTACAAAAGTTGGAATAAGCCATCCATTATTTCAAAATAACATAATTGCTGTGTAGATGCTCGCATAGCTATTCCAAAATAACTTTGCTACGTAAACCAACTCTTATATTCACCTCTCTTTCTTCTCTTTTAGCTTTCAAAATTGTTAACCCACCACCAATGAGAGATAGTTCACTTCTTGGAATCCACATATATTGTCATTATATACGTGTATAAAAACAAATGATTGATCAAGACATATGAACTGAATAAAGAATGGAAGATAATTAGTACAATTCTATAAAAAAGCATAATAATCCATCAAATAAACATATGCATCTACCTCTGCTTTCTTACCTCTTATTTATTCCAGAAGATTGGTGGTTTTCCTAACTTAAGATTCTAGCATTCTTTGTTCTTCTCTTCCCTTCCCCCTCATTCTGGTATTTCTGCTGTCTCCTCCACCTCTTATTTTCTTCCTCTCCCCCTCCCCCCCAGCTCATTTCTTTTTAAAACCATGTTGCTAAAATACACTTAAAGCTAATGCTTTCTTCAAATCATTCATTTGGCAAACAATTTGTGAACAAAGATTAGTAGAAAATATGAATTATCCTCCAGGAGCTCTAAGTGAAATTTGATTAAATAGAAGAACCAAACCAAGTAATTACAGATAGTTTAAAAACTAGTATCATCCCAGAGTCCGAAGCTTGCTTTCATTTAATTGCCTTTAAATTATTTTGGTTACCTTATCACTGTAGGGATTTATGTTTCTAATTCTAAATTAAAAAGTAATTAAAAACACTTATCTAGTATCGGCACGTCACATTTTGTTTTAGAGAATGCAAAATACAATAGCTAAAACAGAGACAAACTGAGAAAAAGCAGAGGTACAACTGCTTGGTAATTCTTTAATCAGCATTTCATGAAATTACAGGGTGTTCATGGTTAGTTCCGAGGATGAAAACTACACAAAGTGGTCAATATCTGAGATTAAGCATTTTACCTTTATTTTACTCCCTAGGAATCCCAAGTATTAGAAAAGCTGTAACTTTCTCCCAGAGCTCCACAGATGCAACATACATTTTGGGGAATTTTGTAGCCTTTGTTTTCCCCAGGAAATATTTTAATTTGAAAAAAATATGCTCAGTATCAACATACAATTCATCTTAACTAATTATACTTGTCCATTCTAGACAAACTTCTGCACAGAACTAAAACATATCAAATTTTTGTTCTGGCCTACAATACTTAGGATGTATTTTTAAGGAGCACATGGCCTACTTAGGTTCTTTCAAAATCATGGAGAGATCTCAGGGTATGTCTACACAGCGGGGCTAAAGTCCAGTGAAACTATGCAACTTCAGCTACACCAATTGTGTAGCTTAAATTGAAATAGCTTAACTCAGCTTTAGATGCTGTCTACACAAGAGCAAGTCAAAAGAACACTCTTAACTTCCCTTACTCCTTGTAAAATAGGGGTTACAGGATTCGGAGTAAGAAGTCCTCAACTCAACATTATTTTGAAATAAAGGCATATGGTGTAGACATTCTCTGTTATTTCGGAATAACGTTAGTTATTCCAAAATAACCGTGCTGTGTAGACATGCCTCTAAAAAGTACCTTTTCTAAGATATTTAAGCTTTTTGGAGAATTTATTTTTTCCTGATTCCTTCTTCCTCTTCCACTTCTAGTCACTCTTATAAGTCTTTCCTGTTCAGATCCCTCACTAACTCAACCCAGTTCAGCCATTGGTATCTCAACAGCCAATCCACTCTCCCATCATATTATAAGGCTACTTCTTCACTAACACTGTGCCCGTAAACGTTTCATTGGTCTGGGTGTAAAAAAACATGAACCCCTCAGAGGGACATAAATTATACTGACAGAAGTGTCAGCGTGGACAGGACTATGTCGGTGGAATATGATGGTCTGCTGACTAGTTACTGCAACTTGTTGAAGGTAGTTTAATTGCCCCTGTATAAAACTATGGTATGCCCACATCTTGAATACTGTGTACAAACGTGGTCTCCTCACCTCAAAAAAGATATTTTGGCCTTGGAAAGGGTTCAGAAAAGGGCAACTAAAATGATTAGGGGTTTGGAACGGGTCCCATATGAAGAGAGGTTAAAGACATTTCTGTTTAGAAAAGAGGATAATGAGGGGGAAATATGATAGAGGTATATAAAATCATGAGTGGTGTGGAGAGGGCAGATAAAGAAAAGTTATTTATTAGTTCTCATAATAGAAGAACTAGAGGACACCAAATGAAATGAATGGGTAGCAGGTTTAAAACTAATAAAAGAAAGTTCTTCTTCACACAGCGTGTAGTCAACCTGTGGAACTCCTTGCCAGAGGAGGCTGTGAAGGCTAGGACTATAGCAGAGTTTAAAGAGAAGCTAGATAATTTCATGGAGGTTAGGACCATAAAAGGCTATTAGCCAGGGGATAGAAATGGTGTCCCTGACATCTGTTTGTCAGAGGCTGGAGAGGGATGGCAGGAGACAAATCGCTTGATCATTGTCTTCTGACCACCCTCTCTGGGGCACCGGGTGCTGGTCACTGTCGGCAGACAGGATACTGGGCTAGATGGACCTTTGGTCTGACCCAGTATGGCCATTCTTATTTTCTTATGTACAAATAGAAGAGCTGTCTCTTGTCAGCATAGAGTAGCTATGGGAGACATTACAGAAGTGCAGCTGCATTGGAACTGCCATGTCACTGTAAGGTCTCTAGTGAAGACAGTCTAAATCAGGGCTACTCAATATTGGAAGACACAATGAAACTCACAGCACATGCCAAGGGCCTCTACTGAAGTGTGGTTGCATATTCATGCAAATATATATGCAAATATATGCAAATCACTTTTCACATCAACGGGTATGAATACAAAGCTTTTTCCACAAGGCCCTGGCACTCCCAGCACCTCCTGTCTGGGGGCTAGAAACTGTTCCAGACATCCCATCTGCATGCATCTTTCACTGCTGGCCCCGCCTGGGAGACACCTCACCATTGTGGAGCATGTTCCCAATGGAGGCCATTTTCAAAGAATCCCACCCTCGGGCCACGTTTTGAACCCTGTGTAAACCCAAACTGCAGTGTGGGATGCAAAAAAACAGGCCGCGGGCCGCATGAGGCCCATAGGCCATGTGTTGAGTAACTCTGGTCTAAATCTTTGCTTGTTTCTTCTGATATAGACAAGGCTGCCTCTAGTCCAGATGCAGGTATGGAGCTTACTTTTTTTTGTTGTTGTTGTTAATTCACAAAGCCCATGCCCAGAGGGCCAACAAAATTGCTTGAGAAAGATGAGAGAGGGAGCCAGCTCCACACTCCTGGAAGGAGCAGGTGCTTGGGTAGAAGGGGTGGAACTAGGAACAGCCAGCTCTGAATACTAACCTGACAATGCCGTGCCTCCCTCTGCCAGCCTTTCAGTGCCTCCCAGCATGTGCCACCCGGGACTCCGCTGGAGATTTAATGAGCCTGGGGCTCCAGCTGCCACCATTGCCATTGTAGCAGTGGCTACAGCTGGGAACTCCAAGCCTTTTTGAATTGCCAACCCTCAGGGTAACTGTTACACCCCCCACTCTCTCAGCCAACCTGCCCATGACAAAGATCAGTAGTGTGAAGAAAAAGCATTGTGCATTTGAAAGTAGCCTTCTGTGACACACAGATAGCTGGGAAACAATATGTATACAGACAGCTAGGAGCATTTGTATTTACTAGAGCTTGGTTCTCCAGTAAACAGCTTGCTGCAGCTCTAATTAGAATGCAGTGAAATGAAAGATATCTAATTAACCTTGACCTAGTCTATAGTGCATCAGCAGAAGAGAATCCCAGCTTTCAAGCTCTTGCATTATATATTCCAGTGATGTGATACAAGAAATCTTTTCAGATGTGACCTTGTCTTTTCTTTAGTTTACTATAAAATAATTATATAAAATATCTGTTTTCTAACTATATTATTAAAGTGAAAGAAGTACACTTAATGGCAATTCTAATACTTAATATTTAGGTTTGTGTCCCCTTTATAACAGGAGCAGCCATTGGTAAATAAAAACTGAAGATACCATAATACATGAAGCACAGTGCAAAACACACCTGTCCATAAGAGAAGTACATTCTTAGAAAAAAGAATAATTTACATACACACACACCTGTGACATCACAGTCATAACAATCAAGACATTGTATCAGATCTATGTATTTTTTCACATAAAATCTTTTTTCACTGAAAAAATGCAGATTTGACCAAAACAAATTGTGAATTTGAGTGAATTTTGGTCAAATACAGAAAACTTTGTAAAGTGACATGCATGTAAAGCAAGGGCATGTGAAGTGAGGTGTGTGCTGATTGCATGCAACATGAACTATGAGAGCTGTGTGATGTCCATGTATCCCATCAAAGTGCTGCTATGGTTCAATTCGCACACCCCGCAAATTCTAGGTATGCAAGCACAGTA
This sequence comes from Pelodiscus sinensis, assembly GCF_049634645.1. Classification (NCBI taxonomy): domain Eukaryota; kingdom Metazoa; phylum Chordata; order Testudines; family Trionychidae; genus Pelodiscus; species Pelodiscus sinensis. The sequence continues at coordinate 76,159,047 of NC_134711.1, forward strand.
AGCAAAACTACCCTATCCTGGCAATTCTCATGCAGCCCACTCACTAGCCTAGGTTGCCCATTGCTGATATAGAAGCTCCATATAAAATAGGAGATAAATGAAAAATGGAAACATATTAAAATGAAATTACTTGGCAAGGATACCATGTGCATCCTTCCCAAGACGGAAGTTCTGTAATTCTTAGAGACCAAGGCTTAGATTTTCTACAGCACATTACTAGTTTAGGAGCCTCACTCCCTTCGATGTTTCAGTGAGATCTACATGCCGATGTAGCTGAGGCTTCACTGCTATTTTGTTAGAGCTAGTTAGGACAAACCTACCTCAGTTTGTTTACATATGCTACAGTCAGAATTCTAACTGACCTATAGACATATGCTAAGTCCTAGTTAAAAAAAAATAGGGCTTAGGCTCCTAGGTTTCTGTATGTGCTTTTGAAAATTTTATCCCTAATCATACAAACACACACCCCTCATACTCCTCTCCTGTAGCAAAAAGGGAGAGCACTCCCAGGGCATGTCTACACAGAAGCATTATTTCAAAATAAGTCACGTTATTTTGAAATAAAGTGAGCATCTACACAGCAAGCCTGTTATTTCAAAATAATGGGCTTCTTATTCCAAACTCTGTAACCCTCATTTCACAAGGAATAATGTCTATTTCGAAATAGTTATTTTGAAATGGGGTGTGTGCAGACAGCCCAGCTGCAACTATTCCGGAATAAGTGGCCTCCAGAGATTCTCACAGGTGCCCAGGTAGCCACTCTGTCCACACTCATCAGAACTCTATAGTTTAAAGGTGCAGCCACAGGGGAGGAGACTTGTGACACAAAGAAAGCCCTGCTATTCCTGTGTCACACACCAACAGCCTTCACTGCCATCCCTGCCACCATGAGCAGCCCCCATTCTACCATCCATCGCTCCAGGCTGCAATGGAGCCAGCTTCCAAGCACCTGCACAGAGGCGAAAGACGAGGGCACCATCCTGACTTGGTGCAGAGATCTCATTGAAATCTGGGAAGAGGCGGCAAACCTCCAGGATCTCTGCACCGGGTGCTGGAATATGGACACATACAGCCAGATGACCAACAGCCTGGGCCAGGAGGGCCAAAGTCACTCCCAGGAGCAGGTGCGGATGAAGGTGACGGAACTGAGGCAGGCCTATATCAAGGCCAGGGAGTGCAGGGGTAGCACCCCACTCTTTCCAGTATTTTGACCAGCTCCACTGCGTCTTGGGAGAGATGTCAACCCTCCCTCTCCCTCTCCCCTCATTGTGGACTCTGGACAGGACACCCATTGTAAACTACCAGAGTACATGCCTGTGGATGAGGAGAAGTTAAAGGAAGACAAGGCCTGCACCAACACCATGCCTGCCAGCCAGGAGTTCAGCCCATCCCTGGAGCCATCCCCCTCTCCTTGGATGTGTCCCAGGTATCAGATCAGGCCAGGGAAGGCCCATCAGATGAATTCCATTACTTTCCCTAGACACACAAGGGGAGCCAGCGGGCGGCAAGGGGCTGTGTGCTCCTCACTCAGCCTTCTTGGCTTGGGAATTGCACAACAGCCTGTACACGTGGGTGCACATGGAGCACCAGGCAAGAGCCGCAATAAGGCTGCCACACAGGTGCACTCCTGCTCAGAGGGTTCCTGCACAGGCCTGCCTTACTCCTGACCCCGTGAAAGGACACCTTCCCATGACAAGCCACCACTAAGGAGGCTGGGGTCATGGACACAGCAGTGCCACATGGGCATGGCTACACTCTCAGGGCAGCATCCTCTCCCAGGCCAGCGGGGTGAGACAGAGGACACCAGTCCCCTGCCAGTGGAGCCTGCCAGGAGGGGAATGAAATGGAATGGGCCCCAGTAGCATCCTCAATGGCAAGCAGCATCTGCTGCTCACATATACTTCACCCAAAATCCTCTCCCCGAAAGAGAAGAAATACACATCTTCTCCCTGTAGGACTCTGCCACTGCCAGTCCCAGCATGTGCACATCACTTAGGGAAGTCAAACCACCCATCACCCCCCTTTCTCTCATAGGATCATGGCCTTCCCATGCTTGCTTGTCCCTGGGGTGAAGAGGTAGCAAGGCTCTCCCCAGGCCATCTGTGCCCCTGAAGGAAACGGCTCATTGTCCAGGCCTCAGATGGCCTTGCTCGAAGCACATCGCCTACATGTGCACCGAGACCTTTCAGTTTCAGCTTAGGTGAGGGCTAGGCTTCATGCACCCTGTTTCCTGGGATGACTTCCCTCTTTATTCTTCACAGCTGGCTCAGCTGAGAACGAGTCACAAACCACTTCTCCCATGCCGGCCTCCCAACCAAATGAGACCTGCAGGTGCTGCTGACCCAATGAGGACCTCCAGCAGGAGCACATAGTCTGTCTCCATTCCATCCAGCAGTCTCTGGACCAGCAGGAGCAGAAGTTGGACGTGGACCTGGAGGAGTGCATGCTGACTGGGAGCTGTGCCCCACCAACTGACAGGAGTTGTTCCAGAAGACCTGGAGCATGTGCATGGCCTACAGCACCACCAACAATTGCATGGTCACTGCGATTGAGTGGTCCATTAGCTATCTCCTGCACCTGCTCCTTCCCAAGACCCTCCCTGCTGCACCCACTCCTGCTCTCAGCCCTCTGGCTTCTTCCCCTTGTTCTCCAGCTGCCAAGAGCCCCACACATGGAGGTGGTGGGACTACCTGAGACAAATGCCAGTCCCAGCCCTATCCCTGAGTTCCTCCTTCCCCTTTCACTTCTCTGCTTTCCCCAGTCCCTCCCCACTTATATTAACCCCCCAAATAAAAAAATAGAGTTTCTTGTTCCAAAACAAAAAGTCTAGTTTATTGCATCTTCAGCAGAGGAATGGAGGGAGGAAGGGCAGGTAAAGGGAGGGATATGGGAGGAAAGGCACAGTGCATAACCTCCTTGTGGGGAGGCTCAAAGGAGAGACATAGGGTGTCCTTGTCTGAAACTCTCCCTCAGAGACTCCTGGATGGATGCAACCCCCTCATGGCCCTGTCAGATGGCAGCAGGGTGCAGCTGCTGAAAGGCTCTGGCCAACCACTCAGCCTCTGTCCCCTACCCTGGCAAGAATGTCTCCCCCTTGCTCTTGCAAAGGTTGCACAGCAGATCAACACCAGTTGGGGGACTTGCTGCTCATCAAGGTTCAGAAGACAGAGGAATCGCCATTTGAAATAGCCACAGGCACCCTCCACAAAAATGCAGGTCCTTGAAATGTTCCTTGCTTTAGTCACAGTGTCCAGTGTAGGGCTATATCCACCAGGGGAGCAGAGGGTAGGCTGCATCCCCAACAATGCACATTGGCATGTCCACTTCCCTGACCCTGATGGGGTGGTTAGGGAAAAAAGTGCTGGCTTGCATTTTCTGGAAGAGGCTGGAGTTGCAGAAGACATGCGTATTGTGCACCTTCCTTAACCACCCCATGTTCATGTCTGTGAAGTGGCCTCAGTGGTGCATGATGTCCTGCAGGAATAGAGAAATACCCCTTCCAGTTATACACTGAGGGCCCAGAGGGGATGTGGGTGCTGTCAATGGCCCCCCTGCAGCTGGGGAAGCCCATGGCAGCAAAACCTGCAACAATGGGGTCCACGTCACCCAGGGTGATGACCCTGAGCAGCAGGATGGTGTTGATGGCCCTCACCACCTCTAGGATAGAGGTTGCCAGGACCTCCCGGGAGTTCCCTGAGCCCAACGCAGCCTTTCCACACACCATATCCAACCCCATCTTGCCCTACCTTCCAGCCAAGCTTTGTGAAGATGGGACTGAAACCTTCCAGGGAGGGAGCTTCCACCCTCCCTCCACTTTCCTAGGGAACCTCAATCCAGCAGTTCACCACCCTCCTGTGACAATAGCATGAGAGAGTCATGCCTGCATGACCATGAGCATGAGTCAGCCTCGCCACTCTGAACTGGTTCCTGATGGAGCAGTAGCTGTCTGGTGTGGCAAGCTTCCACAATGCGATGGTGACCCACTTCTGGAGGGGAATGATGGGTCTCATGTGGGTGTCCTGTTGTGTGAGGGCAGGGGCAAGCCACTCACTCAGCCCCAGAAAGGTGGTGTTCTGCATGCAGAAATTCTGGAGCCATTCCTGGTCATCCCACCACTCCATGATGATGTGGTCCCACCAGTCAGAACTGGTGTCCCGTCTCCAGAAGCGGCAATTCATGGTGTCCAGAAGAAGACAGGAGGGGTTGTGCTGCATAAGCAGTGCCTGGAGAGAAGAAAGGAAGTGCCTCGCAGGGAGCAACAGGTCCTGTTCCTGCAAAGTAGTAACTGCACCAGGTGGCATGGCAGCAGGTCCAAGAGCTGGCAACTGCTTTCCAGCAGGTCTGGCCCCATGGCTGGTAGTGTTGTGGTGTCCACAAGGGCAATCAAAGCATGCAGTTAAAAGAGTTTACTATCCTTGAGAAGGAGCTGTACAGGAGGGGTCCCTTTAAGCATGAGCCTCAGATAGCCTCAGGCAGCAGGTACAGAAAGTGATAGGATCACTGTCCTGATAGGATTGCTGTCCTGATGCCCTGGCTGAAGTGTTTCCGGGGGACTTTAAATGTAATTCAGGCTCCAATCAGCGTGGATGTTCTATTTTTAAATCTCAGTGCCCTTTTGACAGGCAGTTGTATTGTGAATGCACTATTTTGAAATAAGCTATTTGGTAGGGTTCCCCAACACTGCTTATTTTGGAATAATTGTGCAGTGTAGACATAGCCCCAAAGAGCATTTATGTTCCTCAGTCGAAGTGGCTTGAAACACCCTTGCCAGAAACAAAGTGGAATTCTGAGCTGAAAGGTTCCAGCCATGTCTATGCAAAACTTTGTTATTATTATTATTTTCAGAAACTCTACATTGTAACACATTCAAATTACTCATCCTCCTCTATTTTGCTTCTGGCAGCATACTACAATCTCGGTAATTATTTTGTTCCTGAAAATATTCCACAGGCAAAAGTGACATAATAGGCTACATGTTAACTGTTTTGGACTAGCACAGTAAGATGTTCATTTAAGTATTTTTTCTTTGCAGGAGACAAATTTTCCTTGAAGCTGGAATGAGTTTGTGCTTGATATACAGGTACCCCAGGATAGAATTAGCACCATTGATTTGTGAACATGTAACTCGTACAAGTATACTCCTCTGGAATTAACACTGAAAACCCCCCTAAAAATTAGTGGTTTGATGTGAATGTTCTTTAAACGCAATCAAGCCAACCATTTGATTAGGTATTTATGTGCCCTGTGTTCTTAGTTTGTCCAGTCTCAGTAGCCTCCCAGACTTTATATAGCACAATATCCAAAGGAGAAGAGGATATTTTTTGTCTATTAGCAATTTGATATTATTGTACCAGAAAATGTGAAATTAAGTTAGAGCTTTTCCAGTGATACTTTTGCTAGACTGTTAGGAGAACTAGTAAAGGAAGTGGGAGATAGATTAGCATTGGCTTGCTAGAGGGTCTACAAGGGCCTGGCAGAGTACTGGGCTATGGGCAGTCATGCATAAGCCAAATGTAGGCTAAACTAAAGTCATAATATTAATGCATATCCAAAAGCCAGAAGCCAAAGATAAAATGTTCAACCTGAGTCAGAGTCAAGGCATGTAGTTGAGGGGTGGAGTCAAAAGCCTGAGTCAAAACTTGGGGTTGGGACAGGAACAGGCTAGAAGCTGGGACTGGAGCAGAAACAGTCTAGAAGCAGGTTCAGAGTGAACACAGCTCACAGACATGATACATAATGAGTGGCTGCTCTGCTATGGGTGCAAGCTTACAAGTAGGACTACTGATCCAGAAGCCTCAGGTGCTCTGCCTAGTCCATTAGTTCCAAACCAGCAAAGTTACTCAGGGAGCAAACCTGAAGCTCCTCCTAGCTGTCAATTCTCCTTTCAAGGTTGTCTCCCAAGATCCCTTAGGGAAGGTTTCTGGGGTTAGGTTCAGTGGATTGCATGCAAGGGGGCTGGAGTGAGATTGTGTTCCATGGGTCCCATGGTTCTGAAATGAAGCCTGATGGCTTGAGAATGGTGGATGGAGTCTTTTGGCAGGTTCAGAGCACTCCCCATTTTGGAATACTTCACCTACCTTCCCACTCAGCCCCTAGATAGCAGGACACCATGAAGTTAAATGGTGTAAAGACAAGAGCCCAGCTTGTTTGTTGCTGATTTATGTGCCAAACTATCATGAGGAATTCCAGGTGCTTGTGAATGGTGAGGATGTGGATTGGGAACCAAAACTTCTGACCATTGTGGCTGACTATTGCTGGCATTTCTCAAAGGCTGCTTTGATGGCCATCAGCTCCTTACCAAGGATGTTGCAGTTTTTCTTCACTGGGGGTGTGTCTAGACTGGCAAGATTTTGCGCAAAAGCGGCCACTTTTGCACAAAATCTTACCAGCTGTCTACACTGGCCATGAGAATTTGTGCGAGAACACTGACGATCTAATGTAAGATTGTCAGTGTTCTTGCTCAAAAACTCTGACGCTCCTGCTCGGGAAAAAGCCCTCTTGTGCAAGTATTCTTGCGCAAGAGGGACAGTGTAGACAGGGACAGGAATTTTTTGCGTAAGAAAGCCCCGATGGCGAAAATGGCCACCAAAGCTTTCTTGCGCAAAACCGTGTCTATACTGGGCACAGATGCTTTTACGCAAAAGCAAATCTTTTGTGCAAAGGCACTTGCCAATCTAGACGCTCTTTTCCGGAAATACTTTTAACGGAAAAACTTTTCCGTTAAAAGTATTTCTGCAAAATCATGCCAGTCTAAACGCAGCCTGGGTGTAAGCTTGTGCAAGTAAAAGGCCCAAAGGTTAAACTAAACCATTGGAGGCAGTTGTTTAGGAGAGGACTTCTCCCAGAACAAAGTTCGAGACATCCACTTCAACCATGAATGGCCAGCCCAGGTTGGGGTGAAACATGAAGGGCACTCTGATAAATTTCAACTTTAGGCACTCAAAAGCATCTTACAACCTCCGGAGACCAAACACACTAGAATTTCATAAGTGCAGCAGTCAACTTATGATCCACATATACAGAAACAGGGCCTTAATTTTTCATTTTTTGCTTCTCAAAAGAGGAAATGCACAACACTGACTCCCAACCCTTGTGTTCTTTAGAAGCAACTACATTTTGGTAGCACCTTTTTACCCCAGTACTCATAGAAACAAACTGTATCACAGGCTTCTTTTGCAGTAACCTATCAAAACATGAATGATGCAAGCTTGAAATATTTTCATCCAACTTACAATGAATAAGAAAAAGCTAAAATAATGGTTAGATAAAGTATCAGTTACAGTTATATAATCTCTTGTAGGCAGGAGCTTTGCATGCAAAATAAGAGCTTTTTCAGGGGATACTAAGGAAGATACAAGCTTTACTGGGAAGATACACACCTAAAAACAAAAAGCAAAAACATTTTTCCTAGATCCAACTGCCTGTCCATTTAATTAAGCAAAACTAGGAGACATTTCTTATCTAGCATTGTGAGACAATGCTCAATAATATTGCAATGGAAGATGTAAAGAGAAATAGGGCTAAGAATATGAGAAGCAAATGGGTTGGAAGATACAATTTAATGAGGTATATTTAGCTCTGTGGAGACTATTAGAAGATCTCAAACATCCCCAAAATCTTCCAGTGTTGTTCTATACCTTGCAGATGAGTCTTTAATTTAATGCTATCTTTTGTGAATGCTCAATACACGGGTTAATAAATTATCTCATTTTGGAAATAACTAAAAAAAGTGCTTCAGGCTAAAAAGCCTATTGCTAAGAAAGTCAATAGTCAAGTTCATATAAATTAAATTTAAATTACCTGTAGTCCACTCTATAAAAATCCTTGATTTATTGACTGACCAGCATATGTAACTGAGAATGAAAATAAACAAAAAACTGTCCTTTGACTCCATTTCTTGGTAAACATTATTAAAATAGCAAAAGACAGACAATTTGACTTCTTTTCATCTGACTTCAGCTCAGCTTGTTGAAAACCTATATAAACATTATGTTATCTATTTAGCACTCTGACACATGCAGTATAATAAGGAATTATATTTTTGAGGCATTTACAATGAAACTGATGCAGGAAGATAGTTTTGTGGTCAATCAGCTGCTATTCTTCCCCTCCTCCTTTCACAGATATACCCAGCACCCAGCTTAGTTACTTGGACTAATCATTAAGTGAATGTCTCACTGGTTTAAAAGAATGAGCTTCTCAGGAAAAAAAGGCATCAACGGTCATGCAGATGAACACAAGTATCTTTTTGTTACCTTGAGCTGCACTGTTGTATTTATAAATAATGAACTCTATATTAAGTTACATGGATCCTCTGGTGAAGGAGTTTAGAGTATGCAAGATGTCTGAGTAACTGGCATTTATGAAGACTTAATTAAAGTGCTTGCTCAGTTTTTCCTTGCTTTGCTGGGTGTGTAGCTAATTGTCAAATTTAAATAAAGTTTATAATTCATTTTAATGGTGTTAGTTATTTACAGTGGTTCAGCCTGAAAAAAGTCTATAGTAATTATTTAACTCCAAGATTGAAAAAACCCACATAATTTTAAGAGCTTCAAGGTGTAGCAGAGTTAGTCTGTCCAGGATAAACTTAAAAACACAAAAAATAGTCTGGTAGCACTTTAAAGACTAACAAAACATGTAGTCATCATCTGCATTTAAAAACAGTTTAAAGAATTTAATTATACAGCCATTAGATAAGGGTTTATTAAAAGGCCAACAAATACATTATAACTGTGGTATAAAGATTTTGAATTATTTTAGGTTCTTGAAATATCAATTTACACTATAAAAATGATGAACCAGATGACTTGTTTCAGTGATTACACTATTCAAAAACAGATAGGGATTGAAAACCTTGCTTACTTGTAGTGCACTCCTCCTTAGTTGCCTCTTTTCTCTTAACCACAGGATTTAAAAAATGAACAAACAAAAACAAGTCAGTACATTTACAGGTTAGTGTTTGGCTCAATTTACTATGCAGCATTTCTTACATCTAGTTAAGACTACATGAGAGTACAGTACTCTATAAATCTGGGGAAAAAATACAAATCTACTGTTCTATCAGTGTACTAAAACTAATTAGAAAGTGATAAATAACACTACTTATGCTCATAATAAATTGCTAACATTGGTCAATAAGACTTAAATATGAAACTATCATAGATCTCTAAGTAATGTGGCAAGATCCTTATCCAGGCCCCTCACCCTGGGACCTCTTCTTCATCCACAAATCAACCAGAGACCCTTTCTAGTACAATTACCCATGCCTTTTATTGGCCATGACAATTTCCCACCATCTTCTATTTACAGAGCATTGGCTATCGTTTCTGTAGCCAACTCAGCTACTTTCTGGCTGGGGTACCTACTGAACCACTCTCTAACTCCTCCCCTTCCACTTCTCCTCTGGCTGTCTTATCTAGCCCTCTGGCTAATGAGGCCCACAACTGCTTCCATTAGCCCAGGGACGGTCAACCCAAGGCTCATGAGCAGCATGCGTCTCACAAAGAAAAAAATTGTGGCTCCTAACGGAACCGGGATGGAACCTGGAACCACTCAGGTCAGCCGCTCTCATGATTGGGCTGCTATGAGCCGCATGCATGATCATGGCCCATGCTGTTCCGCTCACGGCCCTCAGCGCACTGTGTCATATCCTGCATGTGCAGGCCAGGTTGCACACAGCATCACAGCCTGCATGTGCTAGCAGCCAGCTGCTAAGCACAGGCAGTGGCTCCCGGACCCAGGCATAAGGTTGAGGAGGGGAAGATGCCTGGCTCTGGAGAAGGGGAGTGGAGGGGGATCGGGTGGATGGTGGTGGGGGGCAGTGCGCATGGCATCCCTGATGCGGCACAGTGGCTCTAGCTCCAGAACCCGAGCATAAGGTTGGAGGGGAGGGCGATTGGGTTACAGCAGGGAGGGGATGTGTCTGGCTCTGGGGAAGAGAAGGGGAGAAGGATTGGGTTGTGCACGGTGTCCTGGCCAGCTCATGCTCAAAACCAGCTGCTTAGCTGGACCCAAGAATTAGGTTAAAGCAGGGGGAGGAGAATTGGGTTGGGGTGTGTGTGCCTGGCTTTGGGGAAGGGGAGAAGAGAGGAATTGGGTTGGGAGGGGGTGGGGGTGGCTGGCTTTGGGGAAGGGGAGGAAAAGGGGATTGGATGGGGGGGTGCTTGGCTTTGAGGAAGGGATGGAGAGGAGGATTGGGGTAGAGCGGGGGGAGGGGTGGTACCTGCCTCTGGGGAAGGGGAGGGGGACTGGGTTAGAGCAGGCTACTCTTCCCTTCCCCTAAACAGATGGCACACTTCCTGAAATGCTGGATCTGTCGCACCACTGGGGACTTTTCCCCGTGCTGCCTGCCTGCGTGGGGGGGGAGGGAGTAGGAATCCTGGGACTGCATGCCAGCTCCAACTTCTCAGGAATCACACAGCTGTCATGGGGAGCAGAAGAAGAGTGCGTGCTTCCTGAGAAGTTGGAGCTGGCATGCAGTCCTCGGACGGACGGACGGACGGACGGACGGACTGACTGACTGACTGACTGACTGACTGACTGTCTCTCTCTCTCTCTCTCTCTCTCTCTCTCTCTCTCTCTCTCTCTCTCTCTCTCTCTCTCTCTCTCTCTCTCTCTCTCTCTCTCTCTCTCTCTCTCTCTCTCTCTCTCTCTCTCTCTCTCTCTCTCTCTCTCTCTCTCTCTCTCTCTCTCTCACACACACACACACACACACACACACACACACACACACACACACACACACACACGGCATTTCAGGAAGTGCACACACACACACACACACACACACACACACACACACACACGCACGGCATTTCAGGAAGTGTACCAGCTGTTTAGGGGAGGGGAAGAGCAGCCTGCACACTTCCTGAGGCCTGGGATTCCCGGGTACTGGGTCCAGATGTTTCTGTCCCCTTCTCCTGACCAGACCCCCCCATGAATACCCTGCTCCAGCACCTACTAGCACCCTACCCTGGTACCCTGTCCTCTGCCTCCACCAGCACACATTAGTGAGGCTTGGGGTGTTTTGGAAGGGTTGTTTTTTGCATCTCAATTGTGTGGCCCTGACTGACTTTTCTGTGGGTCAGTGACCCCTGATGCAAAACAGGATCCCAGGATCCCCGCCCTCTCAAAAATAAAGACAATGTTGAAACATTTTGTGTTGGACATAGTATTTTTTTAAAATGAAGCCTGGCCAAGAAGCCCCCATTTGGGGCCAAGCCCCCATTTGACTTCAGCATCATAACACTTCTGCACCCCCCAGATCCCAAATCTGAGCCTATCATACACTGGAACCCCATCTTCTGAGCCACTTACATCCCCAAACTCCTGCATCCCCACATCCTCAGTCTTCTGCCACAACACTCCTGCACTATCCACACACTGCAAATCTGTGTCCTGAGCCCATCATACTCCCAGCCTCCCTGCCCTGAACCCCTCATGTACCTCAGCCCAAACTCCTGCACCCTCACAATCACAAGCCTGCAGCTTGCTCAGCACCCCAACCCTCCACCTCAACCCAACACTCTACAACACACTCTGGAACCCCCTCCCTGAGCCAGCATCCTCTTCTCTACTTCCTCCTGCACCCAAATTCCCTTCCAGAGCTTGCACCTCTCACCCCTTCCCAGTGCTTTTTTTGTGAGATACAATAGCAGTCGAGACAGCGTGAAGAGCTGGGGCAAAGCTGTTGAGCCAACCGAAAAAAAAAGGCAGGGCCACGAAGACCTGGGGAAAAATTAACCCCAAAAAAGATGTGGAATGGTATACCAGCACCTATTTTCCCCAGCATGGGGTGGTTTGTTTGTTTTTTTCCTCAACAACTTTGCCCCAGCTCTTCACACTGTCTCCACTACTATTGTGGCTCTTCATCTGGAATGGTTTGGTCACCCCTGCATTAGCCCTTCAGGCCAGGGATTGTTCAGCTGGCTTTCATTGACCTTTTCAGCCACAGTTAATTTATTAGAGAATAACCAACAAGCTAGAGCTTCACCAGACATACAGTTAAATTGGATTATCTTTTGTTTGGAAGGAGCAAATACAAATTGTAGAGTTGCACATTAGAAAAGCAAGAAGTGTTCTACACTTAAGTACTGCACAGCTACATAATAAAAGCTAGAGCAAACCATTTTAACGGAAAGCATTGTCATCTGAAGTTTTGCAAGACTATAGCTGAAAATCTCAGTGCTAATTTCATCTACAATTGAGAACATGACTGAAAAGGTGAAATTATATAATTTCCTCATACAATTTAAATGCAGGAACAAGGAATACTGGAAAGTTAAGGGGGTCTTTGTTTTGCTTTTGTTTTTTAACCATTTTTTTTCAGACAGTTCAAATAGTAAGTAATGTTTTCCAAGAATTATGTAATGAGTAACAAATTAAATATTTCCTAAGGTACTAACATGGCTCACAAAAAAAAAAAAGTCAACAACACATTTGATAAGACCAACATATAGTAAAAAGTAACATCAAAGAAAGTGTTAAGGAAAATACAACCTTTCAATAGTGAAACACATAAGGGTACGTCTACACTAGCCCCCTACTTCAAACTAGGAAGGCTAATGAGGGTGACCAAAATTGCTAAAGAAGCGTGAGATTTAAATATCCCACACTTGATTAGCATATTCCCAGCTGGTCGCCATTTTGGAAACTGATTAGCCCGAAGTAACTGCCTGCATCTACACGCGGCAGAGAAGTGGGATTCCGAGGTAAACCCCTTAGTTCGAATTAACTGTTAAACCTCATATCACGAGGAGTGACAGTTAATTCAAACTAAGGGGTTTATCTCAGAATCCCACTTCTCTGCCACGTGTAAATGCGGGCAGTTACTTTGGGCTAGTCAGTTTCCAAAATGGCGACTGGCTGGGAATATGCTAATCAAGCATGGGATATTTAAATCCCATGCTTCAATAGCAATTTTGGTCACCCTCATTAGCCTCCCTAGTTCAAACTAGGGGGCTAGTGTAGACGTACCCTAAGTTACAACAATAAAGACAAAACCCTAACAACAAAGGAAAATATAGTAGTCAATTGCATTCCGCCCTGATCGGAAATATCTCAAATATTGTATGTTTAAAAATATAAACACCATTTCCTTCTGAGTAAATAAATGTAAGTATTGTCCCTTTTCCCCACTCCAAAAAAAAGTTTTTTGACGTGAAAAGATACTTTTGCATCATGAGAATATACGTGTGAGTGAGTACTACAGAATATTTGTTATACAATAATACTTATGTTTGCTTCATAAATCTTTTGCAGAGTAATGCAGCTCTATTGCTCTGATAACCACTATTATTAATACTGTCATCTGTGCAACTCATCACCAAATGAGTCTTTTCTATAACTGATATCAACCATCATCCATAACAATGACAATTACTCAATGAAGGATTAATGCTACCACCATTACTGGGTACATCTTCACAGCAATTAAACACCCTGAGCTGGCCTGGGTTATTTTGGGACCCTCTCCCCTCATGAGGTCCCTGAGTTCAAGTTCCAGACTGAGATCAAAACATCTAGTTTTACAGCCCTGCATCTCCAGCCCCTTAAGCCTAATACAGCTGACTCAGGCCAACCATGAGCCAGCCTGCTATGCCTCAAGTAATTTTTTTTTTTAGGTGCAGACATATCTACTCAGACAGAATGCAGAACTGCCTGACAAATCATTTACTACAGACACTGTTTTTGGAGTGTTAAAGAAAGTCCTGCTGAATGAGGGTGAAATTCATTCTGTGCAAAGAGCCAGCAAAAGGTCTACACATAATTTAAGTCCAACTTCACTCTCAGGCCTGAAAATAAGACTTATTTTCACCCTAGTGCCTATAGAAAAATGAAGCATGACACTGTGAATGACCCTAGCTGAGAATGTTTATAGGATCATGCAATCCCAATTTCACCTTTTTCTTCATATGTTTAGAAATTTGGCTCTTTTTGTTTATTTGGAGAAGACATAGCGGTCTTGTTCTGCTCCTTCATCTCCACCTCACCTAATTTCAGTGGAAGTCAGTAGCCTCCAATTTCATTGCTTTCCTTTCTGGTCCCCATTGTAAGTTAACTTTTACAATGCAAGCAGTTAGACTCTAAAAAAGTGTATGATAATTTTCACCATTTATTATAGCTAGGTGTTATGGGTGAAGGAGGCCATATAAACACCAAGACAGAAATATACTCTATTAGTACATATTTGGTGCACATCAGAATGCGTGGTCACAGAAGGATAGTCACTTTGGGCACAACTTTTACTGAGAGTGATAACATTAGTATTAGAGTGTGCTGTGTACAGAAGACTGTCACACAATGTTAAGAACAAGATTAATACCCCTATGTGTCAGGTCTCTGTGAATGAGGATATCAGAAGCACAGTACAGCTGAAAAGAACAGTGAAAACAAATCCTTTAGCATCAAAACCAAGTAAGATTCTTTACTGGTTTCTTCAAGAACATGACTCAATTTATAAGCACTTTTTCACAATTTGCTCCATAAAAGAGAGAGAGAGAAACATATTTCATAGTCAAACTGAAACACAGTAGCCACATATAAAATCTTAGGTGAGTATAATTTGTTCATAACTTTTGCAATTTTCATGCTTTTATTGTGAGTATGACAATATTTGGTGGTCTTAAAGCCCCAGTTCCTGGAATCAAGATTACATGAGGAACTCAGCATTCAAAAACATTTGCCCTATAGAGCTCAAAAAGCAGAATGAAGACAAGACCCAACATTTATTTTACTTTGTTGGTCCCGTGGTAATTGGTAGCCTTATTCATACTTTTCTTTAATGCTTGGGGTTGGCAGTTAAAAGTTTGGAGAGCGGATATTCTGTTTTGTGGTTTCAATATTTGTTTTCATTCTGATACAGAATAAAAATCAATAATTTTATAATTTGATTTGAGAAAAAATTCCCCAAAACCAATTTTGGGTCATTTAAAATGAAAAAAAAAAACATTTGAATTTTGACTTTAGTTTAACTTTAAATTGCAATGTATTACATAACAGCAAAAAGTAAACCATTTTGAAAAAAATCAAAATATGTCATTCAGAATATATAAAAAGGATGCTAAGTCACACAATCATTACCTAAAAATAATTGTCAAAAACAATATGATTTTATGAAATATTTATATGTTGATGAAACTGCTTTCCCTTGTGCAAAATAATTAAGTTAAACAAGTTACCAACCAGTTCTATTAACAATACTGTGATGCATCACTAATACTTAGCAAGCAATCTGCTAAATTCTACAAAAAGAGCAAACAAAGCTCAATTTCTGCAAACCCTATTAAGATGCAATCACAGAATATAAATAAGCATTCTGGTAACGAGGTTACATGTTGCCATGGATAAATGAAGGTGCAAGTTGGACAACTGAAAAAATAATTCTCCACACAGTTTCATGGCACATTTCATATATGTGTTTCTAAGAAACGTCTATGATTTAAAGGTTACCAACAATGTTATCTTTCCCACATTAAGTATGACATGAAAAGAGATACTTTTAAAGATGGCCTCTAGTGCCCAACAGGCTAAGATACTTCCCATACAGTCAATGAGTGATATCATTCAAGAATTTCTCTAGATAAGAGATCAAATTATCTGTTTTTCTAGTAAAAGTGATGTCATTAAACACTGACCCTCTACAAGATGACTCACTCCTTTCTTCTTTCTAAACTAACACTGCAAAAGAAAAAAAAGAAATAACTTGACTGGAAATGTCATGAAAATAGGCTCTCTCGTGAGATTTCCAGAGCTCTTCATTTCATGTGGCATAGACATACCAGAACAACAGCCTGGTAATATTTCTTATTTATAAGATAGGAATGAGAAGGCACAAATTAATTTTCCAAAACATTAAAAAATCCTGAAATTATTATTATATATTTTGGTATGTTTTAATAAATTATTCCTCTGTTTTTTTATACTGTTTCTCATCTTAAGTATAGGAGAGGTAGCCATGTTAGTCTGGATCTGCAAAAGCGACAAGGAGTCCTGTTGCACCTTATAGACTAACAGATGTATTGGAGCATAAGCTTTCATGGGCAAAGACCTGATGAAAGTGGGTCTTTGCCCACGAAAGCTTATGCTCCAATACATCTGTTAGTCTATATGGGTGTGTCTAGACTACATGCCTCCTTCGACGGAGGCATGTAGATTAGCCAGATCGGAAGAGGGAAATGAAGCCACGATTAAAATAATCGCGGCTTCATTTAAATTTAAATGGCTGCCCCGATCTGCCGATCAGCTGTTTGTCGGCAGATCGGGGCAGTCTGGACGCGATGCGCCGACAAAGAAGCCTTTCTTCATCGGCACAGGTAAACCTGGTTTCACGAGGCTTACCTGTGCCGATGAAGAAAGGCTTCTTTGTCGGCGCATCGCGTCCAGACTGCCCCGATCTGCCGACAAACAGCTGATCGGCAGATCGGGGCAGCCATTTAAATTTAAATGAAGCCACGATTATTTTAATCGCGGCTTCATTTCCCTCTTCCGATCTGGCTAATCTACATGCCTCCGTCGACGGAGGCATGTAGTCTAGACACACCCTAAGGTACTACAGGACTCCTTTTCTCATCTTAAACACACACTACTCTCATATGCAATAATTTCTTGTTAGCTCAATAACAATAATGTCTGTTGTTATTATTAGATACATCTTCTAGTAAGAGGCTTCTTTGCATACCTGCAGGGGATAGACCCAGTGATCTATTTTGTGAGATCTAGAATTCAATTCAGCCTATTCAACCACAGCAGGGTAATAAGGAATCCCCCCTATGTTGTGACATGGGCTGTCAAGACCTGGGTGCTGTTGTATTAATTTAGATAAAATAAATGGGCCAAAGGAGTTAACATGATCCTGTACACGGTAGGCAGATTAGCTGAGTTAGGGAAATAAATAAATAATAATGTACTGCTTGGTAAAAGCAGAATTAATACCATGTCTGGGATCAAGGAGGAAGCATTGGAAGAACTGTGACCCTGAAGTTTGCCTCTGAGTCCCAGCCCTTTCTGACACTGCTGTTGGAATAGAACAGTTTAGACTAAGCCTGAAGTTAAAAATCTATCCCATCATTTCAAAAGCATTCAGATCCCAAAGTGATAAACATCATATAAATATCCCCCAGGCAGACCTACCAGATTTATTTTCCTGTTTCTAGCCTGGAATAAGAAACTAAACTCTACCCCCGTGCAAGGGGGAAAAAGATCCAAGATGCTTTGTTGAGATTTTTGTTTTTAATTTCCTAAGGATCTGGCTCTAATGTTGAGTATCCTTATTCCACATCTAAAGGAACTGATTTCAACGGAACTGCTCACAGTGTAAGGTTATCCAAGTCTTGGTGAGTAGTCCCATTGATTTGAGGACTACTTGCGAAGTAGTGTACTAGTCAGAGTGAGTAAGGGCAGCAGAATCGGGCTCTACGGTCTTTCTTTCTCGTTGAATCACCCAGAACACCTTAATCCTTGAGATTAAGAAAAGTTTTTGATCTGGCTCCAGTGTTTGTTAAAATATATTGCTATTTTATTTAATATCAGTATACTGGACAAGCTTTAGAGTAATAATTTTGAAATATGGTATTTCATTTCATCAAGAAATATTATTTAAGTTCTTTGTATCCAAGTCTGGTGGATAGTAGAAGTTTGTTTATTCACAGCTCTGAATGCAGTACCAGATCCATATGTGCTATCCTCAATAATGTTTTGAAGAACTACCAAGTCTTTGTGGCTAGAGAATATAACTGTTTCCATGGAGCCTCTAATTCAGTCCAACTCATATGATCTCATTTTCAGAACAGGCTGATAGAACAAAATGAGATAAGCAGGTATTAAAATACATTGCTGAACTACTACCTCAATGGTACCTTCAGAACAATAGGCATTAGTCAGTTTTTGGATAATTGAGTCAATTTGGACCTACTTACAATTTTCAGGGGGGGGTGAAGTCCAGGGTTTCTTACCATGAACAGGCATGAGTAGTACTGAATAATAAGAGCTATTAGTTTAGAGTAAATCAGACATCAGATTGTATTATGCAGAGTGAAAGGTAAAGATGAGTGATGCTAATGATACAAGAAAATTATGGATGGATCAAGTGAATTGAATATCACAGTTATCATACAATGAAACAAAATAATAACTGCTAAAAATGTAAAATTTTGAAGGGACACATTCACAAAATGCCCAGGGCTCAACATAATAATAAAATATCAGCTTTTGAAGAGCTGGTACACAACTTAAGATAACTCGAACTGCTTGTTTTTTTATTCCTATACTGTAATTAGAGCATTGCTTCTCCAGTGACTCATTTTACAAGATAGCCTTCTCTTCCTATATATCTGCTGCACTGTCTAATAAAGCATGAGTTGCATTTAGTGAGAGTGAGTGAAATCCTGGAGCACTGAAGTCAATGGGAGTTTTGCTATTGTCAGCTGTGCCAAGATTTCTCCGAGAAAGTGCGTATGACTGTGCAGTAAGATTGATACCAGCACTTTCCTTGGAACTCCTCTTTCTTTCTCCAGTAGCACCTTAAAGAAGAAGATTGATCGTCTTTTGCTCTAAATCCCAAAACTCTCGAGTTGGAGCCTGTTCCCAGATCTGCCAAAGATTTCCAGTGTAAACATGAGCAAGTCACGTAGGTCCAGATCTTAAAAGGTATTAAGACCCCTTTCCCCATTGATATCCATGAGACTTAGTTGCCTAAATACCTTGGAGGACCTTGGGCCTTAGCATCTGATCCTGCTCTCACTGATTTTGGTGATGCAACCTTAGGCCATGACTACCAGACTGGCCATTCTCTCAATGACCTTAAAACATGCATATTGCTTCAGAGAGATTTTAACTCCAGACTTCAAAGAGAAGCTTCAGAATTGTCATTCATGCTTAAATTTGTCACTTTATGTATGGGTCTCAACAAAGATGCTAATTATCTCACCCATTATAAAGATAGCTTCCCCAATTATCACCCCTAATGTCATTGCCTCACAGACACTAATCTTCCCCCCTCACCCGCACTCTGTTCTAAAATTTGATTTGTCAATTTTATATGTGTTCACTTTTTTTGATTGTATCACTTTGGTATATATGGTCGTGCCAATTTTCTTCCACAAATTGATCTGAGGAAGTGGGTCTGGCCCACGAAAGCTCATCACCCTAATAAACCATCTTGTTAGTCTTTAAAGTGCTACATAGTTCTGACTTTTGTTTTAGCTAGACCAGACTAACACTGCTGCATCTCTATCATTAGTCTCTTTCTTCTCTGTGCCACCTCCACACGCTCTTCTACTATTCTTTCAGGCAGGGCCTCATTCAGGGGCAGGTGACTTACATGACCACCTAAGATACCAGATTTGGGGGGGCATAAGACACGGGGTGCTGTTATTGTTGTTAATGGCAAAAGGAAAAATAAAAGATGCCCATGAAGAAGACTCAGGAGCTCAGTATAGGAAACAAAACGCTCAACTGAAATGTATTGCACAGCAAGGGGCAAATCTGATGGGAAACTATCTGAAACAGAACAACCTAGATCAGGCTGTAGGCTGCAGTTGTTATCCCAGTACAGAAGAAATTGAGGAATGAAGTAGAAATGATGAAAGTTCTATTACTAAGGGATTGGTAGATTTACCTAACGATAAGGAATGGGAATGTGAGGAAAATGGTGGAGAATCATCCAGTTTTCATGGTGGCATAAAGGAGAGTGATGATAAAGAATGCAGCTTCATAAAAAGAGTAATCACAAAGAAAGATCTGTTTTACATGTAAAAGAGAGAAATGATAAAGAAGAGTCAGCCTCACATGATGACAGACGCTACGTCTAGACTGACGCTTTTTTTTGGAAAAAGGTATGCACATTTGCGCTCCACAATTTGCGTACCTTTTTCCAATTGTTTTTTCGGAAGAAGTTTTTCTATAATTTGGCCCATCTAAACTGGGCCAAATTTCGGAAAATCCTCCTCTTTTGAAAGAGCTCTTCTTCCTCATGAAATGAGAAAGACAGGGCTTCCAAAAGAGCGCAAGAAGGCAGTGTGGAGAGGCAACAAGGCTTTCTTGCGCAAGAAAAACTTATGGCTAAAATGGCCATC
Organism: Pelodiscus sinensis; assembly: GCF_049634645.1. Lineage (NCBI taxonomy): Eukaryota > Metazoa > Chordata > Testudines > Trionychidae > Pelodiscus > Pelodiscus sinensis. Next base: position 76,179,119 of record NC_134711.1, read on the forward strand.
AGAGCTTTCTTCTGAAAGAGAGTGTCCACGCTGCCATGGACACTCATGCACAAAAGCACATCTCTTGTGCAAAAGCACATGGCAGTGTGGATGCGCTCTTGTGCAAGACCTTTTGTGCAAGAACTCTTGTGCAAAACAGTTCTTGTGCAAAAATCCTGCAGTTTAAACGTAGCCCTAATATAAAAACAAGCAGGAAAACTGTTTCAGACCACCTTAATACATCACAAAGAAACAAAAAAGGATAATGCAAGCCTAGGTTTTTCTTTGCTTTTTTCATTCACCTTGAATATGAACAAACAAGCATTTCCCTGGTTTAGAGCCAATAAAGAAATCTTAGGTGGTGCTTTGTCTAACAGTACCGCACTAAATATATAATTTTAACTTGCTTTTTTAAAAAAGTGTTACATTGTCTGTAGCAACATGTTACTTTTGATTGCCTTAGCCAACTGACTCCATATTTATTACTGTAGCATGGAGCAAAGGAAGTTTTTCAGTTCAGAATTGACTTTGCTGTCATCTGAGGAACTATCAGACCACAATGGAGACAATTAAATAAAAATGTCCACGCTGTTTGTGCTGAATTTTCATGGCTTTACTCGGGAAAGAGTGGCATGAAGAAAAAATGCCTTTGTGTGATTCATCACACTTCCGTCTTTCCTTCTGTTTCTTATGCATCCTACTGCAAGTAGCTGCTGTTGTGGTGTTTTGGATCCAATCACTTGTGTAGATGTGTGGGCAGAGTTGGCACTGGGGCTGATTGCAGGAGTAGGTTCCTGGATGATTATGATGGAGGTGTGTTGTGAGGTTACTGGAAATAATTTGCTTGAGGTTAGGGGGTTGTCTGTAAGGGAGAATTGGCCTTTCCCCCAAAGCTCCTGAGAGTGAGGGGTCATTTTCCAGGATAGGTTGTATTTTGTTGAGAATGCATTGGAGGGGTTTAAGTTGTGGACCGTAGGTGATAATCCTAGGGAAATAAGGGAAATGTCTTGATTCCCCGTCAAGGTTAGGATACTTTGGAATAATACAGGAATTTGGATTTGTGACAGGACACTCCAAGGGACCATTTTGGTACCTACATTGATTGGCTTTGATTGGTAACCACACAAAACTGGTCATAAGAGCAAACATGTTCCCTCGATGCAGTGGAGTTTTTCCGTAGTCTAGACACAGTCAGAAATAGCAATGAGAAAAATTGCATACCACAAATTGATAAAACAAATTCTGATCCATAAACCTTGCCAATACAATTTTGAATGGGCCAGGGAAAATTGACGATATATCAATTTCAGTAAATGAGCAGAAAACAAGACTTTTCAAAATCATATTGCAAAAGAGTTCTTAAGAATGGTGAGAAACTGAATTGGCATTGGCTAGTTTACTCAAAATCAACTTCATTCTGTTTTCATTGCAAAATATTTGACGAGAAGGCCAAATCATTGCTTTCACTTTCCCAAGTATAGTTGCTGGCATCTCTTATCTGATGCTTTAAAGCAATATGAAAAGTCTCCTGGACATTTTACAGCCGATTCCAAGTGAATGGTGATTGTGTCCAGGTTCAAACTGAACATATTCATAGATGCAGAAAACCAGCACATTATTAATATAAAAACTCAGCATTATTAATATAGAAATCCAAACATCAGATTTCAATTACCTTCTTCCTTGTCAAGAATAATTTGGCTTTCTGGAGCTCAGCCGATAAGTTGTTCACTGAACTTAACCTTCATTTCCTCAATGTGGTAGAGCTCCATGGGAAATATGACGGTATCATGTGGGAGCACCTATATCCAGTAGTTTGTAAATAAACAATAGACCATTACTGCAGCAAAACAATTCAAAACAAATTGATTGACCTCTGACAGGGAAGGTGCTTGACATATTGATGCAGCTCAGAAAAACAAAGTACTATGCCGTAATAATTGACTGAACTCCCAACATTAGCCACAGTGAAAAGATGTCATTTACAGTAAGATGTGTTGACAATGACAATGGCAGTATCCAAGAAAAAGAACACTATCTGTTTCCAGTGAGTAGATGATTCTACTGTAACAAGCCTAACAGAACTGATTCAGAATTTTTTAATAAGAATAAAATAAAGCTTTGGGATTTCCACAGCCAATGCTACTACAACAGTGCAAAAATGAAAGGAAGAAACAGTTGTATCCAGGCAAGGATCCTTACACTACCTTCAAGAACTTTCTTTGTGGTTTGTGGCTGTCTTTCCCTCAATCCAACTGCATCATATGCAAGAGGGAGTTTTTTGCTTGCTCATTGACAATGTTCAATTGCCCATTGAAAAGTGTTTTGACAAATGAAGCACCACAAAAAGGCTGAGAGGGGAGGGTTGTATGACCTTTGTAAGCTCCTGGGAGACAGGAAAACACTCAAACAATTGTACAGATATTCAGCAGATGCTAACTCACAGGGAGTATTCAGATGTCAGTGATAAAGACCTCTAAGTCAAATTGGACAACCTCCTTTACCATTTGCAACATAGGAAGCATTCTCCACTCCAAATTCTCCATTTCATTCCTTATGCAAAGCTGAAGGACATTTTTCCTAATGTATGAATAGCTTTGAATATTCTGCTGATGCCACCAGTCAGTCACGAGTAATAAGCACAGTTTTCTTAAGTTCAGGCCCATTAAAACATAGCTGCCAATGGAAGACTAACATCACTTGCTATTTTAGAGAGTAAAAGTGTCATTGGCCAGTCTTTGGATCTCTCTTAGCCTGAGCTTCTATTTGCCAGGACAAAGGCAAGAAAAGCAACTAGAATTAGGGTTAATTTTGTATAAAACTGTCACCAGTTGTAACATTTAATACTGGTTCATGCAACGCTGGGACACATTTCAATTTAGAAATGTTAGTACATTTCAGTTACTTTTATATTTAAAAGATTCTATACATTTAAAGCAAATGGGATTTTTATTTGCTTATATATGGCATGAATAAATTCAGTTTTACAGATCCTAATGTGAAAATTTATCGTCTTACACAACAGAGATAAACCATGGATGCAAATTGTGCATCAAAGCTGTGAAATGGGCTACAAATGCAATAAAAATAAGGTATTTAAAAGTTGTAACAAATGGAGGGGGACTGCTGAAAATATTTCTTAGCTGGGGCGCCATGTGGTTGATGGCCGATCCTGTTTTAAGAGGCTATTATAGCTGCAAGTTGACTCATCAGCTCTCCCCCTTTATCTCTGGGCCATAAGATTTAGTTGATTTTGAAAAAGCTCATCTTGTTTATTCTTGAAACAATTGTAATTTCCTTCTGAATTTCAACAAATACTTAATGCGTAGTATGTTGTGATGTAACTATCTGGACTTTGGAACCAACAAAGCTTTATGAAATATTGTGGAAAAAAAGACGGGATGGTCTCAGCATTAAAGAAACTAAGGAAGGATTCAGAGAGTTTGACTGATTTTGCACAAGATATTCAACATGAAATCCTGGTTCCACTGAAGTCCAGCAAATCCCCTTGTTTGGGACCAGTCAGGTTCTGAGGATACTGAACCAGCGAGGTCCAACCTGTATTACCTTAGAAACCTGTTATCCCTCAGTCTTGGGGCAGACTACATCAGCCTGCATTGGAACCCTACCTGTGATTCAGTGAAAGATTGTTGAACTCCACTAACTTTTGCAGGATATTCAGGGTTCTATTACCTGGCATTTGCCAATAACACTTTATCTGAAACATTTCCAACCACCTCTACCAATTATCCTGTATGAAGGACTCTCTCAACTTCTAAAATTTTGGACACTATAAAATGATCCAGTACCTATAAATGTATCAACTTTTATCATTGTTTAATTTAAAAAAAACAAATAACAAGGCCTACAGAACTGCTGCATGTTGTGTGTCATAATATACTCCAGCAATTTGCATTATGGGAATTTAAAGTAGACAGCCAGTGATCACTCAGCCTTTTTTCATAAGTCTCTACCAAGAACATCTTAGAGCCATATACTGATTTGTTAATGCCTTATCAAGAAGTCAGGGGTTTACAATGAATAGTAACTAAACCTACACAATATTGAGCTAATTTGAGGCCTCTTAGCATTATGGAAAGAAAAGGCAGCACACAACAGAGAACAATTGATTAATTCCTGCCTGAAGGTAGGAAAAGTGGAGAGGAATTCATAGCCTCTAATGGAAAAAAAATCACAGACATTATGACTTAGTTCTGAATTGGATGGTATCACTCTCCCTTCTATTATTCTTTCCAAGTCTCTCTCTTTCTTGCTTTATTATGTATACCTGTCTGTGGCAGATTGGGGAAATGACTTTGCCCTATTGAGAAACTTATGTTGTTTTCTGGCTTCCATTTTGTCTTGTGAAAATATTTTTCTCAGGGACTCTACTCTGTATTGTACTGATTTTGCAATATAACACTCATGTTTCACTGTCAGATCTATTGCAGTTTAGAGCATCCATTTTGTATGGGTGGCTTGATGCCTGGTTGCATATCTGAACCTGAAAACCAGTCTCAGAGCCATCAAGGGCCATCCACATGGAATGATCCTCTTACTAGAGAAATTTGTTTTCATTCAGTAAGGCCAGTGACTTTAAATGACTCTCAATGGAGAAGACAATGTAGGAAGGAGAAGGGAGGTCAGAACACAACCTCACTCTTTGACCTTCCCATGGGATTCAAAAGAGGTGGAATGAAGACCCCAGTCTCACAAGACTCCAAAACAGAACATTGCCGTAAGCTGTAAGGGAAAAGACTAGGGGTGTGCACAGCAGGTATATTTGGGTCTGCTAAGAAGAAGGAGGTGGGAATGGGGGCACAGGAAAGTCCCTGCAGCATCAAAGCTGGGAAGAGGTTTACAAGTGAAGACTCTGTGGCATCAGAATGAGGCAGTGTGAAATGGATTTTGCCAGCCTGTAGAGATATGTGTATGCTTGCTTGGAACTAATTACAATAAACATTGCACTGCCTGCACTTCAGACTTCTGGTTTTCTGTTAGCATGACAAGAACCAGGGGAGAGGATAAAGGGGAAGCCCCCTAATAGTGCTGCTGAAGAGGAGAGTGTTAATGGTTTAGAAATTCCTTTGCTAAGTTTGTATTCCTTGCCACAATATCTCTGAAAGGGTATATTGAGAAACAAGAGCTCCTATAGCTAACTAGACTCTGAGGGTACATACCCAAGCAACTAGGGCTTACAAGGACTATGGAATTAGTTTGGGAGTCTGAGGCAGCTGGAAAGCAACATCTCACTGCACAAAAAAAAGTGTGTTGGACTTGGTCCTACACCTCAAGAGAGTGCCTGAGAGACCCCAGAGCTGGGAACAGAAAATGGTTATTAACCAGGCCCAGGTAGCTCAGACGCACATGGGTTTCAAGAGTGGGTGCCACTTACAGCAGATTCTTATGAATATAAACAGTGTTCTGATCAGCTATATTCAATAGCTAATTGTATACCGACTGGATTGATTATTATTAGCGTAGGAAGAAGTAGCAGCTAAGTAAAAAAAATACTACAGTAATACTTTTTCTTAAGGAATCCACTGAAAAAGAAAGTAATGTAATACACGTAAGACCTGATCTGAAGCCACAAACAATCTATTTACTTCAATGTACTTTGGATCAGGCTAATGCAGAATATAATTTGTTCTTGTATCTATGGATTATAAAGATCAGGCTCAGAAATGGAGTTGCACTTTTGTCAAGGCTGTTCCCCAATCTGGCATAATGAATGCAGAAATTGGGAGCCTGCAAGAGCACTCCAAAACCTTGCCTCTACAGGCTCTGGCACAAAAACTTTCCCACACAAAATCCTAATACCCGGATTTGGGGGAATCCGCTGCCACCATCAAGTGCTTTGAACCCACAAACGGGGTGAACACTTGAAACCAACCCCTGGGGTACCCCAAGTTCTTTTTCCCCAAAAGAGCTTGAAAAGAAAAGAGCAAAAACAAGCTGCAGTCTCTGGTAGCTGACCCCTCAGTCAGAGGCATGCAGATACACACAGACAGACCTTCCAGGACACAAAATCAATTAGAAAAAAGGAACAAACTTTTATTATCAAAACAAAATTACAATTGCAAGCATAGTAAATTGACTAGATGGAAAGAGCCACCATTTGATATAGATACTCAGGGAAAGTCCCTGGGCTGGAGACTTAGTTACAAAAGGGAAAAAAAACACTTAAGAAGCTCAGACATTATTTCCACATCCCCAAACAAAGAAAACAATAAATCCTGATGGACTAGCTAAACTTTCCCTACTTACACATTGTAAGAAGTCCATTCTTGGAGAGAGGAGCATCTACTATCTCCCTCACTACTTGGAAGAAACTGCTCTGCCCCCCAAAACAAAGGAGAGAGAGACAAACAAACCTTCTTTTCCAGTTTGAAATTCCTACTTGCCTTGTTATTGGCTGACCACTTGATACCTTGCTAGGTACAGAGTTAACCTCTTAATCACCAGGTGCTGGTCAGCACTCCTGATTATGACAAATTTTTTGAAGTGTCTGTGTACCTAGTTGGACTTTTTAAATCCTTTAATATTGCTGTGGTACACGAGCTCCATGGAGCTTTAATATTGTGGTGTTCCATAGAGAGTCCTCTCTAAGGTGAACACCTGGCAGCTATACATGAGAGAATGTAGGGCTGTTCATCTAATCAGTATCTCTCAGGCTTCGTTTATTAGATGGGCCTTCACAAGTAAGGTGAGGTGGTGGCCTTGGAAGGAGTATGGAGTAGGTGGGAGGGGGAAATATGAGGTAATTGGGGGGAGTCAGTGGGGTAAGAAGACAGGGGGCAGAATTTAGGACATGCACCGTTGTGCTGGCCAGAGAAAGAGGTGACTTTCCACAGCTCCAGAGCTATGGTTGCAAGGGAGAGATGGCCCTCCTTTCCACCCTCAGCTCTGTGGGTGCTGTGGCTGGGAAGAGACCCCTGCTAATATTAAAATATGAAATTGTTTGCTTTTATTTGTAAAACAATAAAGCATTTTATTAAGTTTTTTTTATATAGCACTTTTATCCAAAGTGCTTTACAATAGTTCAAACAGCATTTGGAAAGGATCATTAAGTGCTCTTCTGAGGGCCTCAACCATTTTCAAGTGGCCCATGAAAAAAAATCGTTTGAGAATCACTGCTTTAATAAATGTAAACAATAACCATTGTAAACGTATAGGGAGGAGCACACAACAGTGTTTGTTTCCAAACATTTCAAATGCAACATTAATTCTCAGTAGCTCTCAATTAATCCTATACTCATTACCCAACATTGTAGATTCCACAGCACCACGGCTGTAACATTGTTTCACGTCTGGACTGCTCCAAATACCTCTAGAAGTTCCCATCACAGTGGCCTCCTTTCAGAAAGGATGATCATCTGGCACTCCCAGTGAAGTCAGCCAGGAAAAATGAGGGTCAGCATAACTGAAAATCAAGCCCCTCTCAGTTATTTGGATTTGGAAGCCTACCTTTAAGTATCCAAGTCTAAAAACCTGGTTTATATCCCAACCTTGTGGTAAATTACTTTTTATATACTGGATTAAAATATTGGCCATTCACCTCCTTTTTAAATCAAATGAACACTCTGGACTAAAAAGATGAATGATTGGAATTATACCTAAGCACAAAGTAACATTATAAAAGGAATTGCCTCCTCTTCATGAAGGTGCCTTTCTATTAGCTTTCACCTCTGACCTTTGCCCTCAGAAATTGGCTTCCTTTTGTGCAAGTTATACATAATAAACCTGAAATAACCACAAAATGTGTTCAAGCACACCAGGAAAGAAATATTTTAGTGACTACAGACACAAGCAGCAGTTTTTATATTTAATAAGAAAATAATAAACATGACATTAAATTGCTGAAATTACAAAAAATAGAAACCATCCATGAAATTGTCAATTAACTGACTACTCTCATCGTGCTGATGAGATAAAACAAAAATTCACATCACACTTTATTCATCTCTGATTCAGATATCCCCTCTCACTCAGGGTATGTCTTCACTACAGTACTAATTCGAACTAACTTAATTAAATTAGTTAATTCGAACTAAGCTAATTCGAATTAGTATATCTAGACCTAAAAACTAATTCAAATTAACGTTTTGCTAATTCAAAATATCATGTCCACATTGAGTGGACCCTGAACCAAAGTTAAGGCTGTCCGGAACCGGTGCCGGCAGGGCATCAGGTTAGGACTTAGAGTGTGGAGCTGCTGCCTCAAGCTAGCCGAGGGCTGTGCTTAAAGAGACCTGACCCCCACCCCAGACAGACAGTTCTCAGGGTTCCCCGCTTGCTTGTCTACCTCAATGAGGGACAGCAAAGCAGTCCTGACTTGGAGTGCCCTGCGTGCCCACACTCCGCACATCACAGCACTCACCCATCAGCCCGGCTGCACTTGATACAGGCTGCCATTTGGGGGCGGGGGTCAATCGGGAGGCTGTCAGGATCCAGGAGGCCCTGCAGGAGAGCTTCCACCCCGAGGAGCCCACAGAACCACCCCAGTCCTCCCCAGGGAGACTCATGCCCCATTCCTCCCTCCCCTTCTTACACTTAACCCTCTCTAGCCCCCCTTCCTGATGTAAAAAATAAAGGACACGAGTGTTCAAAAATAGAAACTCTCTTTATTGAACAAAACTGGGGGGGGGGGGGATTAACCTCTGGGGAGACTGGGAAAAGGAGGTGGGAGAGGGGAAGAAAAAGGGTGGGAGAGGAGAGGGAGAAACCTGGGAGGAGGGAGCTGGAACGGGGATGCCAGGGGAAGAAGGAGGAGGGGAAGTATAAAACAATGGTACGCCATATCTTCAGTACTGTGTACAGATGTGATCTCCTCACCTCAAAAAAGATATTTCGGCCTTAGAAAGGATTCAGAAAAGGAAAACTACAATAATTAGGGGGTTTGGAATAGTGCCCATATGAAGAGATGCTAAAGAGACTGGGACTTTTCAGCTTAGAAAAGAGGAGACTGAGAGGGGAGATGATAGAGGTCTATAAAATCATGAGTGGTGTTGTGAGGGTGAATAAAGAAAAGTTCATTAGTTTCTATAATTGAAGGACTAGAGGATGCCAAATGAAATGAATGGACAGCAGGTTTAAAACTAATAAGTGAAAGTTCTTCTTCACACAGCACACAGTCAACCTGTGGAACTCCTTGCCACAGGAGTCTGTGAAGGCTACAACTATAAGGGTATGTCTACACTACAAAGTTAGTTCGAACTAACGGACATTAGTTCGAACTAACTTTCATAGGCGCTACACTAGCGCTCCGTTAGTTCAAATTTAATTCGAACTAACGGAGCGCTTAGTTCGAACTAGGTAATCCTCATTCCACGAGGATTAAGCCTAGTTTGAATTTACTAGTTCGAATTAAGGGCTGTGTAGACCCTTAATTCGAACTAGTGGGAGGCTAGCCCTCCCCAGGTTTCCCTGGTGGTCACTCTGGCCAACACCAGGGAAACTCGTCTGCCCCCCTCCCGGCCCCGGACCCCTTAAACGGGCACGGGCTGGCTACAGTGCCCGTGCCAGGTGCAAGCCTGCCAGCACCCAGCTAGCAGACCCTGCACCTGGCACGGCTCGAGCCACCCACCCGATGCCCCCCAGCCCTCCCCCTTTTCCCGGGACCAGGCTGGCGGCTCCCGGGAGCTTGCCCGGGACCGCAAGAGCCGGGCACCTGCCTGGGCTAGTGCGGACATCGTGGACCTCGTCCACGACGTCCGCACTAGGCACAGGAAGGTGGCCGGCTAGGGCAGGAGAGCTGCCAGCCTGGCCACCCAGGAGCAGGTGTGCATGAAAATCAAGGAGGTCCAGTGAGACCCCCGACCCTGAGCCCTGAGCTTACAATGGCCGTCCTGGGTCAGACCAAAGGTCCATCTAGCCCAGTATCCTGTCTGCCGACAGCGGCCAACCCTAGGTACCCTGGAGGGGATGGACCGAAGACAGTGACCAAGCCATTTGTCTCGTGCCATCCCTCTCCAGCCTTCCACAAACCTTGGTCGGGGACACCACTCCTACCCCCTGGCTAATACCACTCCATGGACCCAACCTCCATGACTTGATCTCACTTCCCTTTAAACTCTGTTCCAGTTCTAGCCTTCACAGACTCCTGCAGCAAGGAGCTCCACAGGTTGACTCTTTGCTTTGTGAAGAACAACTTTCTGTTACTAGTTTGAAGCCTGCTACCCATTCCATTGCTTTGGTGTCCTCTAGTCCTTCTTTATGGGAACTAATGAAGAACTTTTCTGGATGCACCCTCTCCACCCAACTCCTGCTTTTATAGACCTCTATCCTGTCCCCCCTCGGTCTCCTCTTTTCTAAGCTGAGAACTCCCAGTCTCTTTAGCCTCTCTTCATATGGGTCCTGTTCCCAACCCCTGATCATTGTAGTTGCCCTCCCCTCTCCCACCTCCTTTTCCCAGTCTCCCCCAGTTTTGTTCAATAAAGACAGATTCTATTTTTGAACACAATTGTCCTTTATTTTGTACATCAAGAAGAGGGGCTAGGGAAGGGTAAGTGGAAGGAGGTGAGGGAAGAATGGGGTACGAGCCCCCAATGGGGAGGACTGGGCTGGCTCTGCGGGCTTCTGGGGGTGGAAGCTCTCCTGCAGCCCTCCAATTGCCCCCTCTCCCCAGATGGCAGCCTGTGGCAAGTGCAGCCGGGCTGATGGCCGAGTGGTGTGATGTGCCCAGTGTGGGCAGTCCGGGCAATCCAAGCCAGGACTGCTTTGCATGTGGGGCACCCCTGAGAACTGTCTGTCTGGGGTGGGGGTCGGGACCCTTTAAGCACAGCCCTCGGCTAGCCTGAGACAGCATCTCCACGCTCTAAGTCCTCCTCTGATGCCCTGCCGGCACTGCTTCTGGCCATCCTTAACCCCGGTTCAGGGTCCACTTAATGTGGACATGCTAGTTCGAATTAGCAAAACGCTAATTCGAACTAGTTTTTTAGTCTGGATGCGTTAGTTCGAATTAGCTTAGTTCGAATTAACTAATTCGAACTAAGTTAGTTCGAATTAATGTTGTAGTGTAGACGTACCCTAACAGAGTTTAAAGAGAAGTTAGATAAAGTCATAGAGGTTGGATACATGGAGTGCTATTAGCCAGGGGGTAGGAATGGTGTCCCTGGCCTCTGTTTGTGGAAGGCTGGAGATGGATGGCACGAGACAAATCGCTTGGTCATTGTTTTCGGTCCATCCCCTCTGGGGTACCTGGTGCTGGGCGGTGTTGGCAGACAGGCTACTGGGCTAGATGGACCTTTGGCCATTCTTATGTTCTTATGTTCTAAGCTCAGGGTTCAGGGTTGGGGGGTCTCAGTGGACCAATTTGATTTTCATGCGAACCTGCCCCTGGGTTCGCATGTGGCCTTTGGTGGCCAGGATGACAGCTATCCTGCACTAAACGGCCACATTCCTGTGCCTAGTGTGGAGGTCGTGGACATTGGAGGCCTCTCCCCCAACCTCGATGAGGTCCACGATCTCCTCACTAGACCAAGCGGGCGCCCGCCTCTTGCAGCCCCGGGCAGGCTCTTGGGAGCCGCCAGCCTGGTCCTGGGAAGAGGCAGAGGGCTGGGTGGCAGCGGGTAACTGACTCATGGTGTGCCAGGTGCAGGGTCTGCTGGCTGGGTGCTGGCAGGCTTGCAACTGGCACGAGCACTGTAGCCAGACCATGCCCATTTAAGGGCTCCGGGGCCGGGAAGGGTGCAGAAAAGTTTCTCTGGTTTGGCCCACAGTGGCCACCAGGGCAACCTGGAAAGGGCTAGCCTCCAACTAGTTCGAATTAAGTGGCTACACAGCCTTAATTCAAACTACTTAATTCAAGATAGGCGTTAGTCCTCGTAGAATGAGGTTTACCTAGTTCGAATTAAGCGCTCCGCTAGTTTGATTTACATTCGTATGTATAGCCGCTATTAAAGTTAATTCGAACTGCAGCAGGTTAGTTGCTACAGCGGCTGTTAGTTCAAATTAACTTTGTAGTGTAGACATACTCTCAGGGTATGTCTACACTACCCCGCTAGTTCGAACTAGCGGGGTAATGTATGCATACCGCACTTGCTAATGAAGCCCGGGATTTGAATTTCCCGGGCTTCATTAGCATAAGCAGGGAGCCGCCATTTTTAAATCCCCGCTGCTTCGAACCCCGTGTAGCCGCGCTACACGGGGTTCGAACTAGGTAGTTCGGACTAGGGTGCCTATTCCGAACTACCGGTACTCCTCGTTTCACGAGGAGTAACGGTAGTTCGGAATAGGACCCTAGTCCGAACTACCTAGTTCGAGCCCCGTGTAGCCGCGCTACACGGGGTTCGAAGCAGCGGGGATTTAAAAATGGCGGCTCCCCGCTTATGCTAATGAAGCCCGGGAAATTCAAATCCCGGGCTTCATTAGCAAGTGCGGTATGCATACATTACCCTCCTAGTTCGAACTAGGAGGGTAGTGTAGACATACCCTCTGTCTCCATAGCCTCCAAGAACTAGCTCTCATCATCCTCAGTAGCTTCAGATAATAAAGTTTCCAATACACTTTACACAATACTCATAAGACTCATTTGAAACATCATTCTTATCAACCAATAATGTCTTTACTAAAGGCTCAATGGTATAATTTGAGAGTGACAGATTTGCTGATGGGTGGGCAAAGGAGGTAACTGACCCAAGGCCTAGCAATTTAAAGGCCCCAGGATTCTGACCACCACAGTGGCACTGGTGGTGGCCAGGGTCCTTGGTCCTTTAAATTGCTGCTGGAGCACCACAGTGTGCGCTCTGGGCAACTTTAAGGGCTGCCTGGGGGAAGGGGAGGTGCAGCGTGCTCTGGGCAGTGCTGAGGGATGGCTGCTCCTAGCCCTGCCCCTTCTAACCAGTTCTTCCTGGAGCATAGACCAACCCCACACAACTTGCCCAGAGATCCAGCAAGTTTTTTCTGGCCCCACTGAGCAGGGCAGAAATGGAGATTATAGAAGTGATTGATTTGACGGGCTACAGAAAAGTCAAGTTTGTTCAAGAGACATGTGTTTCTATTTACATTTTTTAAGTGCACCAGTAACTATAGTATCTGAGTGCCATTTGTCAATATAAGACAGTTATGAACACCAGAGTCACAAACTGACTCATCAACCGCACACCTCATTTAGACCAGGAAGTACCCAATCAGGAAGGCGGCAGCAGCAGGGGGAAAAAGCAAATACAGTGCAGTATCTTGAAAAAAAAAACAAAAAAAAACAGTCAATAGTCCTGTAGGACCTGAGGGTATTTCTACACTACCACCCTAGTTCGAACTAGGGTGGTTAATGTAGGCAACCGAAGTTGCAAATGAAGCCCGGGATTTGAATTTCCCGGGCTTCATTTGCATCTTTCCGGGCGCCGCCATTTTTAAAGCCCCGCTAGTTCGGACTCTGTGCCCGCGGCTACACGCGGCATGGAGTAGGTAGTTCAGATTAGGCTTCCTATTCCGAACTACCATTACTCCTCATGGAACGAAGTGTACCGGTAGTTCGGTATTCTAGGTACCTGGTGCTTAGCTTTTTATGTCATTAGGATATGGAAAGTAGTGACCCATCCAGGTCAGGTCTTTGTTTAAACCTCTATTCAAGCCATCAAACTTGTAAATGAAACCAAGTTCTGCAGTTTTTCTCACCAGGTGACTTTTGAAATTGCTTTGAAGTAATACAGATACTTTGAGATCCATTAGTGAGTTCCCGAGCAACTTGAAATGTTCCCCAACAGGTTTCTGTGTGTTAACAGTTTGAATATTTGATTTGTGTCCATTAATCCTTTGTCATAGAGACTCTCCAGCATGGCAGTGGGGTATTGCTGGCATTTGATGGCATAGATCACATTGGTGGATGTGCAATTATATCAGCCTCTGATGTGGTGGCTTATGTGGTTAAGTCCTGTGATGATATCGCTGGTATAGATGTGTGGAAAGAGTTGGCATCTGAGTGGATTTCAGGAGTGGGTTCCTGGATGAATATGATAGAGATGTACTGGCATGGTTGCTGGAAAGAATTTGTTTGGGGTTAGCGGGTTGTCTGTAGGTGAGGATCAGCCAGTTCCTTGTTAACTGTAAACTACTAAAAGGGGTGGAGTTTTAAAAAATACTTGACAAGGAAAGGAATCTATGTGCTTGTTTAATTTGAATTTAGATGGTTAATTCAACATTTTTCTTCTACATAATAAAATTTCAAAACTATATTAAGTCAATGTTCAGTTGTAAACTTTTGAAAGAACAACCATAACATTTTGGTCTGTGGTATGAACAACCTCCATTCATAACCGAGAGGTTCTACTGCGAATCCAGGTGAGGTTTGGAATTGCTGTCACCAGAATGCTGTGTGGTTACCCAAACAATTTCCTGAGGTACCTTCCAGGATTAAATAGTGCACTTGACCAATAAAAGGGCTTCAGAGTGCTGTCTCTCTTGTTACACTGAGGATGCTTAAGCCTAGATTTGCAATCTGATTACTACTAATTAATTAATTAAAACCTCAGTGGAAGTTGCAGATACCACCAAACCTCATCTATCATAGGTGTTTGTTGATTAACATGCCGCAGAGAAATAAACACGTTATGCAATTTAAAGGGGCCAAACCATATATTGTAAAAATTTAAAAGGTACAACAAGAAAATAGGTGAACACTCTTAATATCCCAACCCAAGAAGCAATAGGAGGATAGAAAAGTACCCCACAAACACAAGGTATTACACAGACAATAATTACAATTCCTGTCGTCGACGATGGACGGTGATGCACCTGTCTCTCAAGCCTTTGGCTAATTAAAGCCTCTAGCGAGAGACTAGGAGGCGATCCCTCGCAGCGATGTCCTCTGCGGTGCTCTCGACCTCAAGCGTTAGGCTCCTTCCAAGCCCTTGGCGAGGAACAGAGAGGCGGTCCCTCGTAGACCCTGGGGACGGGTGGAATGCAGGCAGGTGGTGAAGTCCTCCTCCGGGGCCTTCCGTTCCTGGACGCAGGATTCACTGCTGGTAAGTTGCCTGGCGCTGGCCTTCGGGTTGATTCCGCTCTTCAGCTGGAACTGGTGATAGACGAGCTACTCCTGTTCCCAGACTGGATACACAAAATCCCTAGCTAAACTAACACGACGCCTCCCGTCACGATATAATACCCCGGCCGCTTGAGCGTAGAACTGACGCACTATACTAATGGACAGACTCGATGACGAACCTCTAACTAACCTAGCTACCTATAGACATGGACAGGGGATAGGGTGGAACGCTGCAGAAGAAGCGAACAGCAAACAACAAACAAGCGGGAAAGGTTAACCAGAACTTAAGTAGTCTATCCTCATGAATATTTATGAGCTGTAGCTTTAAACTCATTGGACCTTGTTTGGGTAACCAAAGGTCTCTGATTCGATGCCTGAATAAACAGCTCCTAACTGTCTGGGATGAGTGTACTGTGTGCAGCAGCACGTGGTGACATGTGCAGCTACCTGCGTGCTGTGTGCAGCAGCACATGGTGACGTGTGCAACAGACACTAGAACCATCTAAGCAGATATTCATGACAGTTATTACATATTCAGTGTCACTGCTCATGCATATTGATGAGAAGGCGGGGACCCCGTTACACTCTGGACTCTTGAGGTGGTACCCCCCAACATGCCTAATCTCTATTATTCTTGTTAGATGTGACTGTGTGTGCTTTCCCAGTAGTAATGTGGAAATGTAAGCTGTCCCAGTCTCAACAAATGGAGGCTTTAGAGCTTTTCCTCTGATGCCAGGCCTGGTTTGTCTTGATGAAACTTTTTTTACCAAAACAGGATCATTGACATGGATAGCAGTTTTGCAGGAATTCTCTTCAAAATTATAGCTCTCCCAATCAATGAGGCAGTATAGTTTCCCCTTTGTAATTTGGAGTTGAGAAAAGCATGGACTGGATATTCTTCATGCCCTTGGACCCAGGCTGACAGGGACAGCTGTTGGGACCTATCAGGAAAGAAGCCAGCTCTGTAAGATTCAGGAGGAATAAATGGAAACAGAATGCACACTAAGGGATTGAGGGAGCTTCAGTCTGAAGGTGATAGAGTTGATGTGCTGATGAGAGTGATGGTCTGGTGCTCTGCCTTGTGGGATGGACCATTTGTATGGAGGTGTTTTGCTGCAAGTTGAATACTTTGGCGCACAGTGATGGATAGACCATCCTGGTGTTGATGGTCCTTAGCCCTTTTCCGCATCTTCAACATGGCCTTTAAGCTCTCTCTCAATTTGATGAATTTATTGGATCTAGTTAGAGACTGCTGGATTTGTAGAGGCTGCTGACAAGGGTATGTGGAGCCAGTAATTTGCAAAAAAAGAGAATCTGCCTAATCACTAAAGCACCATAAGCATTGATAAGGCTACACTGTCCTTTATAATAAAGCTCCTTTACACTACTCTGGAAATGTAACGGAGCCTTAAAACTTTTAAACCTGCTTTATACTCCTGGATTAGAGGACCTTGAATTTGCTGATAACCTTGTGCTGCTCTCCATATGCATCGTCATATGCAAGAGAAGACAAATAGACTCTGCACCTTCAGAAAGCAGGTCAGATTAAGAGTTAGCCAGAAGAAGACAGAAGTCATGACCCTAAATATTGAGGCAACGGCATCAGTTAAGATCTATGGCCATGACCTACATGGCACAGAGAGCTTTACATACTTGGGTAGTATTATCAGGCACGACGGAGGCATTAGAAGTGATATCCAGAGCAGACTTAGTAAAGCCAGAAATGTCTTCATGAGTCTGAATGCTGTATGGAAGTCATCACAGTACAGCATCAATACCAAACTGAAGTTTTATCAGAGCTGAGTTTTATCAAAACTATTATATGGCCAGAATGCTGGAGGATGACAGAATATGACTTCGATAAATTGTTGACTTTTCACACCAGAAGTCTTCAGAGAAGCCTCTGTATTTTTTGGCCAAGAATAATATCAAATCAGGACCTGCTTGCATGGTGCAAACAAGATGACGTGGTTACTTACTATCATTATGAAAAGATGCTGGAGATGATTGGACACGTGCTCAGGAAAGATGGAAGCTCCAACACAAAGATTGCTGTGCACTGGACCCCTGAAGGGAAGCAGAAATGAGGATGACCCAAGACAACATGGCGCTAGATCACTGAAGTAGAAATGAAGAGCATGAATTAC
This sequence comes from Pelodiscus sinensis, assembly GCF_049634645.1. Classification (NCBI taxonomy): domain Eukaryota; kingdom Metazoa; phylum Chordata; order Testudines; family Trionychidae; genus Pelodiscus; species Pelodiscus sinensis. The sequence continues at coordinate 76,196,228 of NC_134711.1, forward strand.
ACTTGGGGCACTATTGAGAGGCTGGCCAGAGACAGACAGAAGTGGAGGACCTTTGTTGCTGCCTATAGGCCAGTGGGCATGAAGGGCAATGATATATTTTTTTTCTTTTTCTCTCTCTCTCCCTCCCTCCCTCTCTCTCTACAATGGGAACAATTCACTAAGGAGACAGGCTGCTACTTTCTGTTCTGCTTAAGGGAATAGAGCCTGCTCCACACATAACTCTTCAGAAACACACCAAATATCCACCCTTCCACACTGAGTGTGCTGCAATAGTGAGAAAGAAAGACAGTGTCCTTCTCTCTGTCTCATATGCATGACTGCCCAGACTCACTCCCCTCCCCCAACTCCAGCGGTGATTTATATCTCCACCAATTGCTTTGGGTGTCCAAACTTGCCTTCCTGTACTATCAGGGAGGGGGAGCATGACTGCTGTTGTGGCTTCCTTTTTCTTCCTCATCAGAAGTCATTTTTCTGTGGGGAAGCAAAGAAATCTGCAGGGGCCATGAATTCTGCACAAACGCAATGACACAAAATTCCCCCAGTATTCAAGATATGTGAGGCCAAGAATCATTTTGAACTGCAGCATATCTGGATGACCATTAAGTATTGCCTTTAAAGAGTTTTGTTTCCTGCATCACTGGCCCTGTCAACAGAAGTGACCCATCTATCATCCCTACGAGAATTGATGTAGGCTTTAAACAGACGGGGGTTTGTAACAAAAAAGCAGCTTTAGCATCTATGAAATTCTTAACTAGTCCCTGAAACAATTAGGGCCAACTAAGGGAGAATCTGCTCTTTTCAGAGAAGCAAAATCTTCTGCTGAGCAGAAAACAGGCAAGTAAAGGACTAAAAAAAAAAAAACCTTGAAAAAGCTTAAGTATTCATTTTAACCCTCAAGCTACATCTACACTGCAGAGTTTTTGTACAAAAACTCATGGCGCATCCACATCTCAAGCATGTTTTTGAGCAAGAAAATTTATGGTAAATTGACTGAATAGAGGGGCTTTTGCGGTATAGGTAGTCCTTTTTCTACAAGGAATAACTCCTTTTTGCACAAGAGCTATTGTGCAAAAGGGTGTATGTGAATGGGCAGCAGGGTTTTTGTGTGTGTAAAAAACAGCCTATCAAAAGAAGCACAGGTGCCCTGGTGGCCATTCTGTTAATGGCAATCAGAGCTTTCTTGTAAGTGAGTGTCCATGCAGTCTGGATGCTCTCTTGCTCAAAAGTGCATCACTTTTCCAGTCCGCTTTTGCAGTGTGGACACACTCTTTGCAAGGCGTTTTTGTGGAAGATCTCTTCCGCAAAAAGCTTCTTGCACAAGAAGCCTGCAGGGTAGATGGCGCCTCAGTTTAAAAAAGTGACAAATGAATTCAGCTATACATTTTTTTAAATCCATTACTATTTTTGGTAGATCCTGAGTACAGAACATGCTCGTTGTCACAGAGCATGGCTAAGAACACAACAATACCTTTGCCTCTGCTATCACAAAGCCAAAACCACAAAGGATTATTCACTACAAAGTATAACTGAATCATTTATACAGGTTAGTATGCATTTGGATGAGCTATTGTGAAGTTTGTACTCACTTCAGTACTTCTTCTGTCATTTCATTATTCAGGAGTGTCAGAGGTATCACAGAGATTGTATCCAGGTCATTAATGTAAGGCCCCTAATTGTGTAATTCACACAATGAGGGAATTTCAGTAGCGGAATACATTTTTAATGTATCTTTTTAAATCTGGTCTATATTCAGTATCTACACTAGCTTACATTTCTCAACAAATATGTATGAATTTTATATAGATTGATGTTTTACTAAGTTTCAGTATTTTTTACATGATTCAGACAGAAGTTTATTTTATAAGAGCTGGATGCAAATCAGATTTTGAGTTGCTGCATATCTTCCTTCTTTACTTCCAACGAGTTCTGCTTTATTCAAGCAGATGGGCTCCATATTTTGTTTCACCTCCCCCCACCTCGTGAGGAACATATCCCTATAGAAGGACTTACCTCTTCCCCAACATATTATGGAGCCTCCAGTGAATCTCTTGAAAACATTTTCACGTTTTATGTGAAGGACCCCTACTAGTTCTCTAACTGCTATGACATGTAAATCAGTCTTTTAAAATGCCATGGTGCATTTAATTACTGTCTTGCTGGTATCATGTGTTTCATTTTACCAGTGTTAAACAATAAAAACATGTTTATAAAGGGATCATTGCAAAAGGATTTTAGTAGGTATCTGCTAGCATTTCAAAATGGCATAGTTATAATCATCTCTCAAAGGCCTGTGTCTATCTAAGGTTAGCAGGAAATTGCAACAGTCTAATTAGCATCATGAATCACTATTGAGCCATCTGTTATCTGGAGGCAATGCCTGAAACTGAATCATTGAGTACTGTGAGAAGAGTCCAGATACCTTTTTGTCACCTCATTTATGGGGATGATAGCAGTAATATTGCAAACAAAGTGCATGCTCAAGGGATGACTATTTTTCTTCTATAAGCACCCATCTATTGTGAAGGGCATACAGTTTAGAAATGCAATGTGTCAGATCACTGAATCATAATACTGATATTTCACATTTGTTTTTTCCATGTGTAGTAAGAAAAAGTGGAAATGACAGTCCATGCAAAACTCAGATGCAGTAAATGGAAGTTTTGACAAATTTGTTTTTTACTTCAGTTCACATGAGTTAGTAGTTCCTGTGTTATAGACAGGAGGAAGGCATATGTATAAGTGCATAATCACATGCACACACACACACTCACAAGCCAAAACTTACGACAATTAACATTGCATCTTGATACTCAATATTGTACAGCCATGGAAATAGAGAGAAACACATATGCATGGCTGTCTCCCTTCATATTGCTTACAATGCTGTTGATAAGAAGGAATTCATAGTTTTGGTGAATAATAATAGTAATTGTGACAGAGTCAGGCTTGAGGGCAATAGGAGAATGTTAGAGGGAAAATATATTAGTTCTAGATTCAATAAATCTCTATTCCCAGTGTAGACTAACAGAGGCTAATTCAGAACAAACAGGAACCTGCTAAAATCAGTCAGAACAATCAGGCCAGTTATAATACCTGAAACCAGTTAGGAGCCTTCCAGACTCAAGGGGGTCAGAACACTTGGAGGTCAGTTAAAAACCAGTTGAGGATGGTTAAAAAAAGCTTCCCTTCTGGATTTTTTTTAAGTTTGTGAGGAAGAAGCTGCTGAGAGAAAGTGTGGTGGAATATCTGGGAGAAGAAAGTACAAGCAGGTACCAGGAGGAAGAGCTGCTGAGGAAGGCTGTGAGGAAGAGGCCCAGGGATTTATAGTTATCATGCAGCTATTACTAGAAATATTACAGACAGCTGCTATTACAAGGTCCTTGGGCTGGAACCTGGAGTTTAGGTTGGACCCTGATCCACCCCTACCCAGCAACCAACTCTCCATTTCAGTACTAGAGAGACTGGTATCGGTACAAGGGTTTCTTCTGCTCTGTTCCATTGGGTTGGGCCACAATGGCCCCATCTACATGGGGCTTTTTATTGGCAAAACCTCTTCTGCAAAAAGAATCAGAAGAAGATATGCAAATGCAAGCATGGTTTGCATATCCTTTTCCACAAAAAAATGGCAGTGTAGCCATAGCCAAATACTATAAAGTTTGGTTTCCCCTCTTTTCCCCATGCTGGCCAATGATTATTGTATCTCCACAAACAGCAAGCTGGTATCTAAATTGAAGGCTGCTGTGAACCTCTGAGGCAAGTCACCTGCCTGAAAGTGCTGAGCCTACCAAGATTAAGTAAGAGTTTTGTCACATAATGCATTGCCTAGAAATATAAACAGCAGATAGAGGAGGTGATACCTGAACTCCTCTCTTTTCTTTCCTAGCTCAAGGAATTGTCCTTTAGACTACCTGACACTCAGTGTCTTTCTCCCATCCTCCCCTTCCCCTATAAGTAAGTGGAAGTGCTTGTGTCATGGCAGATGTGTTGTCATCAAGTTCAGGTTGATGCATATTTTTTCCATATAGCTAAAAAATGCTTTAAAGATATACAGTACCAGAGCATAACTGATATTCTAGATATTGGCCAATGAGTAGCAAAATGGGGTATAGAAATCCTGCAAGCATAACAAACAGTTAAGGAGTTAAAAAATGTTAGATTTCTTTTGTTCCTGGTCAAGCTGTTTGTTTGAACTCTTTGGGTGACCTGTTGCTGTTACAATTATAAAAGCTTTAAGGTATACTCAGCAGTAGTGTTTTAGAAACATCAACATATTTTGTGAAATAAGTTCTGTCCCAGGCATGGAAACACCTAGCTATTGCTTTGAGTTGGTTATCTGGAGTCCCCATGGCAAAACATAACATCTCCTGGGGTATCCCATTCCTTTTTCTCCTCTGAATAACTAACAAAAATTGAAACATTAAAAAGCCCAACTAATATATGTTAACCCCCAGTTATACAAAGACCATAGAAAGTCAGAACCCAGCCACATTTTTTATTAGTTTTATCTTGTGTTAAGCATTTGACAAAGCAATGAGACATCACAGAAACTAGCACTTGGAAGTAACTGGGATGCCACGATAAATATCAATTGCCATTTCTACTAAGCCATTTCCAGCAGTAATTCAAGGAATGATAGTGCAGTGCCACTAATGCAATGTTTTTGGTTTTGTAAACATTCCTGATCGTATTGTTTTATTTTTCTCCTGAGAATGTGTGAGCATAGCAAGATTCTTTGCAGGCAACTTTTGGTCCAAGCTTCATGCATTTACCCTGACTGGGAATCAAGATTAGATTTTGCTAGGGCATTTGTAACCACATAAAAATTGCAAAATGAGCAACAGATACAATGTTTGTTAAAAAAAAAAATCACATCATGCTTCAGTTAATTTTAATTTATGATTGTGCTACAATGTGAGATTATTCATAACGTAGATTTGTGCTTTCCTGCTTTGCAGTAGTACACATATGCTGGTGGTAAAGGGGTCATTTATTAAAACAATTTCTTAAAAGCTGGAAATACTCATAAATAGTAGTTAATTATTGGGGTTATTAGGATGAAAGAGCAAAATAATTCAGAAGAGTTTGAGGACGACAACACAACTATGTTCTTTATATTCTCTTTAACAGGAAGCTTTAGCAGGTAAAATAGCTAAAAAGTTTCCTCTTCTTTTCCTGATCATCCCTTTTGGATGATAATTCAAGACAGTGCTTGATTAACTATATGCTTAACTATAATGCTTAATTATATGTGTTTTCTTAAAATCCCACTGGATTTCAATGCTTAACTGTACTCCTTAATATGGATGCATTCCTGAACTGGAGCTTCTGTGTTTTCACCTGAAGACTGTGGCAGCAGACTACATGATTAGAAGACAAATTTTTGTAGAGGTGGATGAGTGGTGCAAAAATATATTCACTTGCATAAATAATAGAGTGACTATCCATCCCACCTTTATCAGTACTGGCGTGTATTTAAGATGTCTTCCAGGCATTTAAAAAAGGGGCTCAATGTCCCCTATTTGCATACCCTCTGCATGTCCTTGAGTTATCCAGTTGGCGCAGCCACAGCAATCTCCTATTTGTGGCTGGCGGTAAAGCAGGCACCAACACATGGTATGAGGAGTCAGGTAGGGAGCCAAAGGAGAAACCAGATAGTAGCTTCCCTCCTTATGCAACATAAAGAAGGGAGGAAGTCTGCCAGCCTTTCAGGACTATGGGGCTGAAGCCCTGACAGGTGGTGCCCCACCCCCAGACTAAAGCCCTTTTCTCAAGAGCCCCCATCCCTGGCTGCAGTCCCGTTCCCAGGTGGCCCTGGCCACAAGGCTGAAACCTTTTGCTGCCTCGAGGCTCAGGTCTGTTCCCAGGCACCTCTTGCTGCAGGACTGAAGCTTAACCCCCATCCCAATTCCATTTTCCCCCTCTTTGAGCTAGCAGCCCCCTCTTTGAGCTAAAGCCCCCTCCTGGTGTCCTGTATTGAGCATAGGGAAGTACGGTTACCGTAATAAACAAGCCATGGATTTCATCAGTGTTCGTGTTTCTGGCTTGCATGAACATTCAGATAAGCAAATTCTTGGCTACATAGTTGTTCATGGTAAAAGTGTCCTGAATACTCAGACAAATGTAGATTTGCCATGAGTATTCAGTTAGCATTCTTAAAGATTCTTTGCATTTGGAAGTAATCCACTACTAGAATAGAAATATCAAGTGACCAGAATTGGTCCAACACTTTAAATGTGGAAAAACAACTAGCTCTCGGACTAGCACAAATAGTAAATCATGAATTTTGAATATTCAAAGCAATAATCATGGTAAATAGATCATGAGTAAATCACAGCTAACATATTTGATCAGACCATTTGTTTAATAATATTTCAGTGTTCAAAACAAACACATTTGTAGAAATAAAATTGTAGAAGTTGTGTATAATTAGCAAATGGAAAAGGGGTCTAAACTGGTCAAATATCTTGTTTGCTGCAAATAGTTCACCCAGCTCCAACCTTACTCTCATGGAGTAGTTCCATTTCTTTGGTCTCAAAATCATTATTATTTTTCTGGCAAAGTGTCTAATACTTGCCATGAACATCTCAGGGCTATTTAATGAAAAATTCAGCACTGTGTTGCTTGGTTATTTCAAACCCAGCATCACTCCAGCCATAACATGCCAGTTCTGTCTAAAGCTTGTCGGCTTGCCAACTACCCTCCCCTTCATCTTTCAGACTGCTCTCTACTCAGTCCTCTCTCCTTAGTACTTTTTCTATCGTCTCCATTTACAATTGTTTGTTTTATTTTTTTAAAGCCCTTTGGAATTGCTCTTCAAGTTTCTGCTACAAGCAGTACCAGTGATCTTGCAAATCACTTTGTAAAACTCATCTTAACGAGCAGACACTTTCATCTACCTCTGATCATCAGTTTTATTTTATCTTCTCCCACTTGGGTACATGAACAATAAAGAAAACAAGAAAAATAGGAAACAGAAGAGCTTATAAAATCAGTTCTGCATGAACAAGTTAAACTAATGCTTTCCTAAAACAGTTTTTCTGTTCTATTGTCTCACACATGCTTCACTTCCCACTTACCAATGTTTGTCATTTTTCACTTTACTCTCGCTCTTCTATCATTGCAGTAGGGATCCCTATAAATAAATATGCTCTGGTCTGCCCTTCACATCAATGATGCTATATAATATTAAAAATCATCTGCAAAATAGAACATCTCAAAGTTGGGACTCTTTGGTCCAGCAACATCTGTGGTCCAGCCGGATCTTGAATGTTGCTGGACCAGAGAGCCCTGGCAGGTGAGAGTGGAGACCAGCTGGGAGTCCAGTGGCTGGGAGCCCCAACCTGGGGCTGGGCAGCTGAAGCGAGGGTTGGTGGCAGGGGGGCCAGTGGCATCTGAAAACCCCCAGACCAGGCCAGAGGCTAGGAAGCCCTGGGCCGGACTGGGGGCAGAGGGGATGGCAGTGGGTGGGAGCCCTGGGCTGGGCCAGCAGCAACTGGGAAACCCCAGGCCTGGCTGGAAGCTAGGAAGCCCTGGGTCTGGCTGGCAGCAGAGGAGCCAGAAGTGTCTGAGAAACCACAACCCCAGAGGCAAGGGGACCAGGGTGGGGTGCCCTGCCAGACCAGGAGCAGAGCCCAGTGGCCAAGGCTGGTGGCCACGAGCAGGCCAAGAGTCTGGAGGGGACCCCAGGAGCAGGACCAGCCACCATGGCCAACAAGGGAGCCAGCAGGCCAGCGGCCAGCAAGCCAGCACCTTCCCTGGTGCAGCAAACTACCTCAAGTCCTGAGGGTGCCCAATCAGGGACGTCCAATCTGTTTTCTTATCTCTAATGTAGAAATAATAGTGTTAACAAATCAATATGTCCCAAAGCAGTCTAATATTCTGAAGAAGGCTGAGCAATTTCAATGTATTCATTAAGGCAGTGTCCTTGAGAGAGTTTAGCAGAGATACGGGAATTTAGATTTGAGCAGGATCAAGTCTCAGTTTTTTTTATAGAACTTGGCTTAGTAGCTTGCTTTAAAAAGTATCACTTAACACCAAATGGGACCGAAATATATATTTTAGGAATAAACACTTTGGAATAAACAGTTTAGAATAGTGTTTTGTTAAATGGAATTTAAGACCTACTTGTTAAAGTTAGCGCTCTCAGGAAGTGTGATAAGGTACACCAATCCCACACTGGCAAAGCAAGGGTTAAAGAACAGTTCATGGCCAAACAAACCATGCTCCACCTCATTCCTGCTGGGCTCCCAGAGGAGTGAATATTCAAAAGGGAGCAGCTGAGATCAGTCTGGGCTGATCCTGAGAGCAAACCACTGAGACTTCAAGCCACCAAGGTCGAGCCACCTTGCTGTACCATGGGAGAGAATTTTCTTAAAATATTGACAACCACCATTTTTTATGTAATGATACTCTGGCCAGCTGTGCTGCACTGCTCTGACACCTGTACTAAGCAAGTCAGCATCTCTCAGAATTGTACTTCTTTATTCTCCCCAGTTGATTATGTAGCCATTTTACTTTGGTTAATGAATTTCCCCCAAAGGGGACTCCTTGAATGTCGTTGGGTATGGTTCTGGTGTATGATCTGCTTCTAAGTGTTCTGCAAATGAATTATGACCTGGTTCATAGCTTATATCTTCCCGTGTTTTCAGCAGATGCTCTCACAGGTTATGAATAAGGATTAATAAATCACACTTGTACTCTCATTCTCAACCCATTGGGATGTGAGCAGGCCTAAACCTTATCAAGCACCACGTGTCTTTCTTATTCAGGTCTTTCTCTTCATTCCCTCAGATTAATCAGCAGAAGCAGGTCATTCTCTCTCTGAGGAAAAATACAGGACTATGTAGCACTTTAAAGACTAACAAGATGGTTTATTAGATGATGAGCTTTCATGGGCCAGACCCACTTCCTCAGAAAGCTCATCATCTAATAAACCATCTTGTTAGTCTTTAAAGTGCCACATAGTCCTGTATGTTGCTTCAGCTACACCAGACTAACACGGCTACATTTCTATCACTATTCTCTCTGAGGAAGCAGTCTCTGTAGCGGCAAAGGAGTCCAGGAATAGGGAAATCTTCCCTCTCCAATTCATCAGGCAGGGATGGATTAAGAAAGGGGCTTTAGGGGCTGTAACTGAGGGCTCCTGGCTATAGGGAGCTCTGCAAAAAAGATCTCCCAACAGCCAAAAGTGTAAATCTGTTTGCTGGGCTGAGCCGCAGTAGTTAAAGCTCCTGCTTTCTGGCTCTACCTGATGAGTGGGGGAGGGGAAGTGGCTATGCCTGCGTACTTTGCTTGCCTGCAGTATCTGCCTCCACAGCTTCCATTGCCCAGGAGTCGTAGCCAGTGATTGCTGTGGGGAGCAGTGCCTGCAGGTGAGCAGGGGGCAGTGCTCAGAACCATCTGCCCCCTCTCCTCCATGGGGCTTTCACCACCAAAAAGGAGTTGTCCTGAGTACTAGCTCCACACCTCAACCCTCTGCCCCAGCTCTGAGCCCTCCTGTACCTTTACCACTTCCCAGACCACTTAGCCCACTCTCTACGCTAGCCCTGAACCCTCTCCTCCACCCTAAATCCCACTGAGACCTTGCACCCCCACCGCCAACTCCTGAGGCCCTGAGCCTGCTCGCACACCAAATCCCCTGCTTAAACCCACAGCCTTCTCCCACACTCTGATATCCTCATTTTGGCTTCACCCTGGAGCTTTAGAGGGGCCACAAAATTTAATTATCAGCCAAAGGAATCCAAGGGGTTCTTTCCTCTCCCTAGGAGGGAAAGATGAATTTGAAGGTACTTATTTCTTTTACATGTATGATTCGGGAGGAGAAGGGCCCTAGCAACACAGACCATCAGCTCTCAGAGACTGAGGGCACACAGTGACTAGAGCACTGCCTTTATATGCTCTTCTGGAATTACAAACTATCTAGTTGTTGTCCTAAAAGATGGTCAGAATTAAGGGCCTAATCCCACACACTATTGATGCACACTCTTAACTTGAAGCATACTGAGTAGCCTTACTATAGCCCAGGAGCCTACTCATGCTTGAAGTTAAGCAAGGTCACACGCTCGGATGGATCAGGGTTTATGTCGATATGATTAACAAGAGTCAGCTTCCAGTTATGGATGAAGAGATAAACCATTGCTCTGTAGTAAAACTAAAGGGATATAATACAGTCATTTCAAACTGCAATATATCAAACTGCACTACAGAACTTGTAGTGCATGGTAACAGAGACCACACTGTCAGTGAATGGGTAGTAAGCTACTGTTCTATAGATTCATACCCTGACTTGCCCCCACTAACTCATTGTACAGACATGCCTTCTGGCAACAGATTAATTTTCCTAAAGCTCTTCCTCTGGAGCAAGTAGTGCAGTTTGGAAAATGCTGCAGTGATTGAGGTATATTTATTTAGATTTTTACTGCTGCCATATGCTCCAGGCACATTTCATAACCCATACTTAAGCTATATCCAACACACTTGAAAAAGAATGTAGTTCAGAAATGGTTGGAAAGTAGGGTTGGAGAGAAAAAAAATCTTAAAATTTTACAGTAATTAAACATTTTAGTCTCAGCATGAAGACTTTGTGCATATACAATCTTGCTTGCTACCAACACAGGAACATAAACCCATCTTGTTTGGGAGAAGAGAAATGAAGTGAATTCCACAATGCAAATGTGGGCACTAGAGCTACAATGTGGCACTAGAGACAGGTGCACGAGTGCTTTTTCTATTCTAAAATCAGCTCTGTGTTTGGAATGCTTATTTGAATGCCAAGAAGCCCCCATTTCCTGTTACCGGATGACTGCGGAGGGATGGAAAGAAGAGAAGGCACACACATCATCTTTAGACCAACTTCCTCCCCTACTCCTCTGAATCTAGACTCATATGCACAGGCACCCTGCTTTAGAAATTCCCTTGAAGAACTTAAAATGAGAGAGTCATTTAATGTGCAAAAACAATTTGGTTGAGGCTACCAACTTATCAACAAAAATGCTACTTTTTCGTATGTGATCACAAAAGGTGCTCTTTTTTTTATAGCGCTCTTGTAACACTCCACAACTAAGGGCATAACTGTAGGGAATAATTCCGGACACACTGGGTGCAGGTGAAAACAAGCAGAGGATTTATCGGTTCACATAGCTGGTGGAGAACCCATCAGGGGTTAACCTGGTGAGCAGTGACTTAACCAAAACATACATTAGGTTATATAGGCAGCAGATGGGTGGAGGGGAAGTGATTTGATAGGTCTAGTGGCAGAAATGAGATAAGCACATAAGCCAATGAAATATAAAGGTTACATAGGATCCCCGCCCATCGCTAATTAAACATATTATCACTAATACAAATAATTATTCCTAACAAGCTAAATAAGCCAACATAAAAAAAGCCATGTTGATGGTCATTTTGTTGGCTGGAAATATAATGCATCTATTGTGGGGGCGGTATTGCCTTGGCGCGATATTTGTGATCAAAGCTTATTTTCTAGGAATAAAGCAGACAATGAAAAACAAATCCCGCATGGTTGTTTGGTACCAGCCTTACCAAAGTGAGGCCCTTTTGGAATGTGGTTGCCAGGTCGACCAGGGTCAAGTTAACTGCTGTGCTGTATTCCTAGGCTTGTCTAATGATTTAGGATTTGAGTTCTCAATTCTCATCAAGATACCATGGACTGCCTCAGTTTACCTCTACAATGTCTACACTAGGAAATGATTTCAAAATAACTTATTTCAAAATAGTAACTTCCAAAATAACTATTTCAAAATTGTGCATCCACATTATAGGGAAGCCTCAAAATTAGTCCGAGGCAGGCTCCCTCAATGTGGACATGCTACTTTGAGTTAGAGCCCAGGAAGCACTAGGAGTAATTACTTTGAATGACTCCGGGAAGTAGTTATTTCAAAATAGCAGTAATGGAGCATCCATACTACTGCTATTTCGAAATAATTATTTTGAAATAACCATATATTCCAAAAGGTTACTATTTTGAAATAACCAGACCATTATTTCAAAATAATGGGTTTGGTAGTGTGGACACTCTGCTTGTTATTTTGAAATAAGGGGAGTTATTTTGAAAAATCTCCCTAGTATAGACCAGGACAAACTGACCTTCAAAGACGACTAAAGGAGGCTAGGTGGTAAAAATGTTTTGCCAACTAAAAGGTTACATGCACCAAAGGAATGCTTCCTGTACAGTGAGGGTAAACTTATGGATCCTCATGGATCCTCTGCACTGTCAGAATAAAGCAGAACCCAAGTCATAGACCAATATATGTCCCCAAACATCCAGCTAAAACAAAACCTGAAATTATTCCTATGAATACATATTTTTGTTCATTTGTTTGGTACATTGTTCCATTTTAGGTAGACCTTGGAAAGTCCTGTTTGAAAACATAGTCCCCAGAGCTTTTATGACAAATAAAAAATATTGTGGGGGAAAAAGTTGTCAAAGCTAAAGAATGTTCAGTGCTGCTCTCGGAATTCACTTGCTTCAATAGACATCCCAAATGAATGCTGTATAAAACAAAATATTGCATTTGCTAAAATAAATACACATTAAAATGAACATAGCTACAGATGGCTTCAGTGCTTAGAGAAATAAATAGAGCTCAGACTGAAATAAATGTAAGACATTGAAAGAAGCATACAATTGTTTTACAGAACATGATAAAATGAATACAGTGCCATTTAAAACTGATTGACAGGTAATGAACTATAAAATCTATATTGAAATGGAAATGACAGAAAAAGAATAGCACAAGGCATCAACCCTATCGTCATAAACAGGGCTGAAAGATAGAACATTTTCTAAGACAACAGCTCACCAAAATTAAGCAAATTAAAGACTGATGAAAAATTTATGTGCTCTGATTGAATTAACCAGTTGCTGAGAGAGAGAGAGAGAGAGAGAGAAGCATTTCAATTTAACATGATTATTAGATGGATGCTTCTGCTCATATCAAACTTGATGCACATGAAAAAGAAAATGGAACATCAGTAAGACAAAGTACATTCTTGTGCATCTGGGCTTTCCTTAGTTCTAACAACATGTGTTAGCCATCTAGTATACATTGCAAGTTTGATAGTGTTTACTACATTAAGTGCCTATTTTTTTCCAATTTTCAGATTCAAGAGTTGATTTTATTCTGCATCTGCTTTGAACTACCTTGTAATCATGTCCTTTACCCAACATGCTTTGCAAATAGAATCCACAGAGTAAAATTCAAACTCTCCACTTCCACATTTAGTTTTATTAACATTAAAATTAACATCAAACTTCTTCCCAGGTTTGGCCAATTGTACAGTTCTTCTTTTAAGGCAAATCAGCCCACACTCATCATCTTCTCTTACATGAGATCTTCTCATACTGTTTATAACTAGGTGGGATAACTTCACCTCCTTCACTGGGTCAGCATAATTCACTTACCTATGCACAGGGTATTTTCTCTTCCCCAAGAGGCCCTCACTCACCAGGAGCATTTTCTCTCCCCCCTCAACCCTCTTCCCGCTACTGGGGGCCTTTTCCCCCCATTCTGCAAACAAGTGCTGGGGGGAACGGATTTGGGGTAGGGGACTACTTACTGGTGTACGGACAAGCAAGATGTTGGAGCCCTAGCCCTGCTGGCCACTCCCTAGCTGGTAGGGCTGCCCCCAGTGGACACGCTGCAAGATAGCTCTCCCTTGTGGGCTCGCTGACCCCAGTGACCACTCTCAGTTTCACACCTCTCTGAACAGCAGTCCCACCCTTTGCATATTATGGAAAACAGTCCCTTTCCTGGGGCTTCCAGCTGTCATGGCACAATCAATGCATGACCTTACTTTAAGCTAGGAGATGAGGAAGTTGCATACCAAATTTGGTGGCCCTAGCTCTTACTGTTTAGGAAGAATTCTTAAACAAATAGACTCACAGAAAGACAGACACACTCTAAAATATATAAAGTACAGGACTATGTAGCACTTTAAAGACTAACAAGATGGTTTATTAGATGATGAGCTTTCGTGGGCCAGACCCACTTCCTCAGATCAAATAGTGGAAGAAAATAGTCACAACCATATATACCAAAGGATACAATTAAAAAAAAATGAACACATATGAAAAGGACAAATCACATTTCAGAACAGAAGGGGAATGTGGGGGGGGGGGGGGGGGGGGGCGGGAAGGAAGGTAAATGTCTGTGAGTTAATGATATTAGAGGTGGGGAAAGGTGATCTTTCCCCACCTCTAATATCATTAACTCACAGACATTTACCTTCCTTCCCCCCCACCCCCCGCATTCCCCTTCTGTTCTGAAATGTGATTTGTCCTTTTCATATGTGTTCATTTTTTTTTAATTGTATCCTTTGGTATATATGGTTGTGACTATTTTCTTCCACTATTTGATCTGAGGAAGTGGGTCTGGCCCACGAAAGCTCATCATCTAATAAACCATCTTGTTAGTCTTTAAAGTGCTACGTAGTCCTGTATTTTGTTTCAGCTACACCAGACTAACACGGCTACATTTCTATCACTATTCTAAAATATATAGAGATTTAATCTATTGAATGTATAAACGCATGGCCATTTTTCATCTCTAATCCTTTGAACCAGGTCTCAAATTATGTCTATATATATATATATATATATATATATATATATATATATATAGTGGGAAAGTGGTACATTTAGAAGTTAAAATAAAAAGACAAGTTAAAAATTACTTGGAAAAGTTAGATGTCTTGAAGTCACTAGGGCCTGATGAAATTCATCCTAGAATACTCAAGGAGATGATAGAGGAGATATCTTATCCATTAGCCATAATCTTTGAAAGTCATGGAAGTTGGGAGAGATTCCAGAAGACTGGAAAAGGGCAAATATAGTGCCCATTTATAAAAAAACGAAAATAAGAACAACCCAGGAAACTACAGACCACTCAGCTTGATTTCTGTGCCAAAAAAGATAATGGGGAAATAATAAATTAAGGAAATCATCTGCAAACATCTGGAAGATGATAGGTAACAGCCAGCATGGATTTATAAAGTACAAATCATGTCGAACCAATCTGATAGCTTTCTTTGATAGGATAACAAGTCTTGTGAATAATGGGGACATGATGGATGTGGCATACCTAGACTTTATTAAAACATTTCATATGGTCTTGCATATCAATAAACTTCTTATCAATAAACTAGAGAAATACAGATGGGGCTACTATAAGGCATAACTGGATAGATAACCATTCTCAGGGAGTAGTTCTCAATGTTTCACAGTCATTCTGGAAGAGCATAAAAAGTGGGGGTTTTCAGGGATCAGTTTGGGAACAATTCTGATCAATATCTTCAACAACAATTTAGATATTGGCATAGAGAACACACTAAGGGTACGTCTAGACTACATGCCTCTGTCGCCAGAGGCATGTAGATTAGGCTACCAGACATAGGAAAATTAAGCGGCGATTTAAATAATCGTCGCTTCATTTAAATTTACACGGCTGCCGCGCTGAGCCGACAAACAGCTGATCAGGAGGCATACTTTCTGGGTGGTCGACAAATACCTTTGATGTCGACACCCGCGCGTCCAGACTATCGTGCTGAGCCGACAAACAGCTGATCAGGAGGCATACCTCCTGGTGGTCGACAAATACCTTTGATGTCGACACCCGCGTGTCCAGACTATTGCGCTGAGCCGACAAACAGCTGATCAGTTGTTTGTCGGCTCAGCGCGGCAGCCATGTAAATTTAAATGAAGCGGCGATTATTTAAATCGCTGCTTCATTTTCCTATGTCTGGTAGCCTAATCTACATGTCTCTGGCGACAGAGGCATGTAGTCTAGACATACCCTAAGTTTGCAGATGATACCAAGCTGGGAGGGGTTGAAACTGCTTTGGAGTATAGGGTCGTAATTCAAAATGATCTGAACAAACTGGAGAAATGGTCTGAGGTAAATAGGATGAAGTTTAATAAGGACAAATGCAAAGTACTCCATTTAGGAAAAAATAATCAGTTTTACACATACAGAATGGGAAGCAACTATCTAGGAAGGAGTACTGAAGAAAGGGACCGAGGGGTTATAATGGACCACAAGCTAAATATGAGTCAGCAGCAGTGTGATACTGTTGCAAAAAAAGGAAACATGATTCTGAGATGCATTAACAGGAGTGTTGTGAGCAAAACATGAGAAGTGATTCTTCTGCTTTACTCTGTGCTGTTTAAGCCTGAATTGGACTATTGCATCCAGTTCTGTGCACCACATTTCAAGAAAGATTTGGAGAAGGTCCAGAGAAGAGCAACAAGAATGAGTAAAGGTCTAGAAAGCACGACCTATGAGGGAATACAGAAAAAACTGGATTTGTTTAGTTTAGAAAAGAGAAGACTGATAGCAGTTTTCAAGTATATAAAAGGGTGTCACAAGGAGGAGGGAGAAAAATAGTTCTCCTTGGCCTCTGTTGATAGGACAAGAAGCAATGGGTTAAATTGCAGCAAGAGAGGTTTAGGTTGGACATTACAAAAACTTCCTAACTGTCAGGATGGTTAAACACTGGAATAAATTGGCTAGGGAGGTTGTAGAATCTCCATCACTGGAGATATTTAAGAGCAGGTTGGATAGACATCTATCAGGAAAGATGGTTCTTGGTCCTGCCGTGAGGTCCCTCTCTCAAGGTCCCTTCCAGTTCTAGTATTCTATGATTCAATTGATAATTTCTGATATTTTCTTTACAATATAGGTGTTCTACAAATTAAAAACAATGGCATACCTACTTACACTTAACTTACATCTTATATTCAAATACTTTAATTAACATTATACTGCAGAATCTAATTTTACCCAAGAGTTAGAAATTCAGCTCCAAACATCTCCTTTCATTTTAAATTATTATCGAGCAGTAGTTATTTCTGATAGGTAATAAATAGGTCAGATGTGGAAAAGTGAGCTATCCTTTTGTTTTTAATTAACACGGATGTTGCAATGCTAGCAATTCTAATTTTCCTTTCAGGAAATATTAATATCTCATTTTCAGAATGGCTTAGATTGCCATAAACGAGCACATTTTCCCAGAGAATAAAAGGAGATGTCTGCAATAAAGTACAGAATGATTAAAATCCATCTTCTTGTCACTATGCAATGGATTATTTTTAACTATCTGTAGTTTTTTTTTTCTGGGCAGTAATAGCTTATAAACATACATATCAAATAAATCATTGAATAAGAATATAGAAAATGGAACAAACCTATTAAAAGAAGTATAATGAAGTAACAGAGGAGTAGCTGTGTTAGTATGTAACTAAAAAAAAAACAATGAATGGTCCTGTAACACATATTTTTTGTTAGTTTCTAAGGTGCTACAGGATCATTTGTTGTTTTATAATGAAGTATGTTAGCTACTCCAGTGCAACTGGCCAAACATGTATTAGTTTTACTACATATTTGAGTAATAGCAAGCAGGAGACTGGCGGCAATTTAAAAAAAATAACTGCATAAAGTGGTGAGACTTTTCTGAGATTTTGCATAGGTTTCCAACTTCAAAGCCCTGCACAGAATAGCAAATACAGGTTGGACCTCACTGGTCCAGCAACCTCGGGACCTCACTGGTTCTGAATGAAGGGGTTTGCCAGACCAGGAGAGGTCCCTCCCCTCATGGCCTGTGTAGCCACTGGCTAGGGCTTCAGCCTGCTCCCACTGCTGCCCCAGTCTCCTGGGGCTCTCTAGATGCCACTGGCCCTAGTGCTGCTGGGGCCAGAGTGCCACGAATGAAGCTCCACTGGCTCCATGGCCACAGCATAGGCTGGGGCAGAGGGCCAGGGCCAGAGTTCCCTGGCTACTACTGTGGCTGGGGCTGGAGCTCTACAGGCAGAGCCAGAGCTCTCTGGCTGCTGCTTGGGTCAAAGCTCTCTGACCACAGCCAGAGCTCTATGAATACCGCTGGGCTGACGCTCCCCAACCACTAGGGCCAGGAAGCTCCACTGGGGCCAGAACTCCCTGCCATGCTTGCCCGTCTCTTTCTCCCCACCCACACACTGGGCTCCTACCTGAGTTGCCAATGCCTCCTACGACGCTCCTGCTCTTCTGCCAGACCTCCCTGTTCCTGGGCTCTGTGGTCCAGGAACATCCACAGTCTGTGCCGGACCACAAATGTTGCCAGACCCGGGAGCCCCAGTTAAGGGACGTACCACCTGTATCCTCATCTTCAGCCCATAAGGCTCCGTTTTAGAAACATGCTATTAAATCCTAAGTGAATGAGATGGCTTCTAGTAGTTCCCAAAATCTCAGTCCCTAGTGCAGGGCTACTCAACTTTGGAAGCCCCGGGGGCCACAATGATACTCAGCACATGCTGAGGGCCGCAACTTAAATGTGGTTGCATATGCATGCAAATATATAGGCAAATATCTTCTTTCACACTGACAGGCATGAATACAAAGATTAAGGCAAGACTAAACAACACACAAGCCCCATTTAAGTCAGTTCTGCTGATATTAATAAAATGCAATATTTATCTGATTTCCACTGATATGACAGCACTTTTAATGAGCAATGACAGTCCAGGAATTTAACTACTAAAACACATATCAACAGAAAACCATTATACTGAATACTTTTTTGTTTTGGCTCCCACCTACGGATCACATATTGAGCCCTGTGTAAAACCAAACCCCACATGGGCAGCAAACAAAGGGGCTGCAGGCAGCATGTGGCCCACGGGTCATGTGTTGAGTAGCCCTGCCCTAGTGTGTCTGCAGAACAAGAGCTTCACAATGCAGAAATAAGAATACAGCCAAGAAATGGCCAGGCCTAGAATACCCAGAATGCTGTAGTTCAGCTTGTGGTCAGTATTCCAGCAGTGACAGGATAGGTAATATAGCAAGCACTAGTTTTCCCTAACAGCAATGATAGATTTTGCTCGAGTTTCCTTTAGCAAATTCATCCACTTGTAGTGGGTCAACACAAAGCCTGTGTTCTGCTGAAATTCTCAAAAAAAACTTCATTGGAACATAAGGGGTGTGCCACATTTGAGCAGACATTTTGCGAAATGGGCATTTCAAAGTGAATGATGAATGTGAATATCTTCTGTGCCCCATAATTTCACACTATCGTATGCTATGTAAAAACCCACCATTTTCATTTCACCTGTACCTTAAAGAGGAAAATCAATGTTGAACCTTGCCTATTCACCCGTTTGTAACTTCAACAATCACAACAAAAATGCAGCAAATTGGAGCTAGCACTTTAAAAAGGCAACCAGCTCCCCTCCTCCCCCCCCCATCCCCAATCAGGAATTGGCAAAGGTTTGTTAAAAGGATAGTGAGGGAAGGGAAATTGAAGACTAATGGAATGTTGAGAATGAAGCTCTACTTTCCTGTTGTCACTACATCAGTCAATGACTGCAAGAACATTTATCAATACAGCACTGAGAGCATGAGATACAGCATAAAGGAAAACTGGTTCTTTATTTATTCTTAGTTTTGCATGGTTTCTAAAAGCAATAATGGTTTCTGGGATGAACATTTCCTTAAGTTAATGGCCTTACAGCTGAAAAGCCCACTGCTTTGGGGAGTCATTATCAGCCAGGAAATGCCGACTCTAGAAGTCAGTTTTACTTAGATACTATATCATATCAATTAGCTGTATAAGCTCTAAGTATTGCTATGAATTTGAACATGGAACTGCCAGGCTGCCCCATAATCACTGGACTACTGGCATTGGCTCTTTTGGAATTGATTCAACCTCCCCCCGCCCCCCAAAAAAGTGTCCTCCTATAACAACTTCCCTGACATTAGTCAAAACTGATGTTTGACAAAACAACAATATTCCATACAAAAAGGTTTCATTGAAAATATGATCAGCAAGACTATCTCATAGATAATTATCATCACTATTGCATGCAGCGATTTGCTATGATTTGGACTGTATTAAAAGAAATCTTTTCATCATTTGGCTGAATTACTCCTGAGACAAGTATGGTCCTCTGTAATAGTCTTGATCATGCCCACTCCTAAGAACTATATAACTGCACAAATGTGATAAGATGGAGGCAAGCCTGATCAATTACAATAGGGTTAACTATATATTTTACAGAATACTGCAATATATACATTTCTATTTTATTACGGGACCAAATTCTACACTGAGCTATGAAACTACTGCTAGGTCTCTGAAATAACTTGCACAGCTATGCTGAAGAAATGTGAGTGCTTGGGTCAAAAGACAAAACAGCAAATCTTATTATATCACTGAACTTCTGTTGATGTCAAAAAATGGAATGTGACATCTTTTTTCCAGGTATCTTCCTCTGTTAAAAAAGGGTGAAGAGACAGAACTTCATATTCAGACTTTCAAAACACTTCAGGGCCATGAGGGGCAAGAAAATCAGTTACTCCAAAACCAAGAGTTGGAGACTACCCAGGCTTATAAACTCTGAGTGGAAAAAGGCCTTAGCTAGGTGAATGATCCTGTAGCTTTTATATTTTGATGTAAGGGATGTGTTTTCTCCTCAGACAAAATGTTGGGATACTTTTCATTGTAATTTTAAAATAATGCATAACTTATAAAAAGTGCGGCTGTGTCTAGACTGGGCAGTTTTTCCGGAAAATCAGCCACTTTTCCGGAAAAACTTGCCAGCTGTCTACACTGGCCGCTTGAATTTCCGCAAAAGCACTGACTTTCTACTGTAAGAAATCAGTGCTTTTTGCGGAAATACTATGCTGCTCCCGTTCGGGCAAAAGTCCCTTTTGCGCAAAACTTTTGCACAAAAGGGCCAGTGTAGACAGCTCAGATTTGTTTTGCGCAAAAAAGCCCCGATCGCGAAAATGGCGATTGGGTCTTTTTTGCGCAAAAGCATGTCTAGATTGGCCATGGACACTTTTCCGAAAAAAGTGCCTTTGCGGAAAAGCATCTGTGCCAATCTAGACGCTCTTTTCCTGTGGCATCTTATAGACTAACTGAAGTGTTGGAGCATAAGCTTTCGTGGGCAAAGACCCACTTCGTCAGATGTCAAAGAGGGTCCCATGCATCTGCAAAATGGGTCTTTGCCCACGAAAACTTATGCTCCAACACTTCAGTTAGTCTAGAAGGTGCCACAGGACTCCTCGCCGCTTGTGAAGACATATGAAATCCTGACCCTACTGCAACCACTAGCAAAATTCCTGTTTACTTCAGTGGACCCAGGATTTTCCTGTGTGAATCATATTTTCTGTAAAACTCTGCAGGCAATGCATCAGTGTTACATAATGGATGAGAGTCACCCATTGAGACTTTTTGGGGGAACCAAGGGAGACCTTTCTAGTTCAGAAGGTAGTGCTATATTGAGAGTGGATCTAAAGAGTGATAATTTGAGACTTTGTGCAAATTTCATTCGTGAGAGCCAAGAAGGGAAAATCTTTCATATACTTACACTATCTTCAAGTGGAAAGTTTCAGTTGGGGGAACATGACTGCACATATGAAGCTGACATTAGGTCTAAATGATTGCCAATTTTATTAGTCAAGACATTATTGATTATTTTAATTGTGTACATTATTAGGTACCCTGTAATCTGAGTGCTGGAACTACAGCATTGGTGATCATGGTATGTGAGGAAGAACATGTGGTAAAAGACATTCCTAACTCATTAATGTGCACTAAGGAGTTCATTTTTTGCTCTAAAGTTGGTATATTTGTATTGGAATGCTCTCACATTCACCCTATTAATGGAAACCATTAACTGACAGTATTACTGAAAACGCTCTGTGGAATTAAGTCCTTTTACTTCACCAATTGCCTAATTTTTCAAAATGTTTGATTTTATTTATCTCATGACACAGCTGTGTACACCCATGAATTAGGACCATGAATTAAATCGATCATGTTTACCACAGAAGCTACTATTATTCTGAATTGCCTGCTCCTGTGCAAGCTGCCACGATGCTTTACATTTAGGCCCTGATCGAATTAGCACTGTAGTGTAGACGTATCCATGCTTACTTACTGTCTCACATGCATAAGCATATTCAAATGCATATGGGTTTACAATATCAGCATCTTGCTTATATAGGTATCCAGTAGAATGGTATATACATATATGAGTAAATCTGGTTTTAAACTCACCAGAGTTCAAATGCTACACACTCTGGATGTTACAGAAGCATATTTTTGGCTATGTTATTTCCTTTAGGCAGGTATGGGGTGGCCACTCAGCTCCATGACTAGCGCAGGAGAGGTAGGACTATAGTCTCACCTACTAACAGCCTATCCCCAGACACTCCTGGAAGTGGCTGACATGACACTCTCTGCTCCACAGGCCCTGGGGGTCCTGTGTATTGCCCCCCTGCAAATGACAATTTTGCAGTTCCCATTGGCCAGGAACCATAGCCAATGGGAGCAGAAGAGGAAGTGCCTGCAGGCAGGGACATGCTGGCCACTTTGAGAGCAGCATGAGGCCAGGGCAGGCAGGATGCTCACATTTTTCCCTGAACCCAGAACCCCTGCTACCATCTGGGAGAGACTCACTGTCCTCTGTTGCCACTCTAGATGAGAGAGATGTGCCCATCCCTTGGCCAGGCAGGTCCATGCACAGCAGCCTTAAGTGTCTGGGCCTGGCTCATTAAGCAGCTGTGAGGTCATGCTGCTGCATAGCTTAGAGGGAGAAAGCAAGACATAGAGCAAGAAGAGATGAAGCAAATGGGGTTGAGGCTTTGGAGAATGGGCAGTGCTGGGGTGGGATCTCGGGGTAGAGACGGGTCAGGACAGAGCAAAGGTATTTGGGTTTGTGTGACTAGATAGCAACCCTAGTGCCTAATCTTTTATCCTCTTAATGGCCTTAATGTGTTCCCCTTCACATTTAAGTAAAGCTAGCACATATGTTTTAATCTCTCTCATGTATGCTGTGGTCTATTCACGTCCAGCACACTTCTATTTTATTTAAGACACTGACAAATATCGTGAATCAGTTTCAGCTTCACTGTATGGAATAAATTATCCAATTATTAAAAAAATACACACACAAACATGCACACAAACACACATATTGTTTAAAAAAATACACACTGGTGATCTGGACTCATTTTCAGAGAATTTTTTTTCTATTCACCTGCTCTCTTTGGAAATAAAGAATAAAAATCTTAAGAGAAAATGACTGAAAGTTCTCTCTGTACATAAAAGACCACATCAGAATGTTTTACTTGCCAACATACAAATAACAGAATTAATAAAATAATAGCTTATCTTCTACAGAAATAATATATGCCATGCATGTGCTCACTTGTGCCGAGAGCTATAGGATGAGATACTGAGCTAAAACTGACCTATTTAGCTATAGCAAAAGAGCAAAATCATATTTTTTTTTTCAAATTGAAACTCCTGAAGGAAAAGACAATATAGGTGCCTCCACATGAAATCTTAAGTAGCTCTTTAATGTACTGAGTCCCTTGCAGAAGTCAGTATTATATTTTCAATAGTTTAGCTAATCCCACTTCCTTTTTTATTTTCCTGGAAAAACTGAATTTGAATTATGTAAATTACTATCCATCTGCTGATCCACTAATAATCATCCAAAGCCTTTAGAAATAATATAGAGACTTAAATATACAAAAAGCACTACTACAGAGCTGTATAATTAAGCAAAATCTATTTTATCCTCTATTTTTGGTTATAGAATAATATAGTTCAGTTCACAAAGCTAGAAAAACTATTGCATTGTGTTACAGGTCGCTATGCCTCTAAGAATATAATGGGAAAAGACAGCTAAATATTGTGGGCACTGGAAAGGGAGGATATACAGCATTGTTTGTTACTTGTCTTTAAAGTTATGAGAAATATGACTATGATATACTGGGAGTACAAAGACATGATTATTTTCTGAAACAGCAGCAAAATCAGTAAGCACAATAAATGGTGTAAACTGGTTGAATAATCTCAAATCTGATATGTTGCTGAAGCTCTCCACCTTGCAAAGGAAATATTTTGATACATAACCTTCTTGATACAAGATAATGACAGCATTGTTTAACTTTAATAATGGTAATTTTACATACATTTAAGAAATGAAAGGCAATGATTTTCCACAGTAAGAAATTTGTTAGATTACACAGTATAGTAGTATATTTTTTAATACCTGAATCTTTATGAAGAATCCGGATCACAAAAGTTATTTAAGTATGGGTCTACTTTTAAGCATGACTAATAATATTAATTGACTCCAGAATTTTTCTGTATATTCTCATCAGATCAGTTATACTATGCAATTCCTTTTTATACACAAATATGTGGTGATATATGGTCATAAAAGTTATGTTAAGTTAGAGGTAAGCAAATTATTCAATTATTTCATACTTCAAAGACCCCAGACACATCTAAATGCATCTGTTCTACTTTTTGTGGTTGAGGAGTTTAAACCAGATCAAACTGAGATACTCTGTCTTGAAAACACTTGCATACAAACAGCATAATCCATCACTGCACTCTAGCCCAGCATTTATTACAAGCTCTGAAGTCTACTTACAAAGTGTTTGCTTTGAATTGGTATATGTACTGCTCTTGTGATGCACATAGAATTGAATTCATTCAGCCTCTTGTTCATGAGGGTGCAACTGCTGTGCACCACTTTTTGCATGGCTCTAATGACTATCCCACGCTACTTTGCAGATCAGACATTGTGATTTATCCATTCATATGAATAATGCCATTAATTGACTTCCCCTTTCCTGGTGTCAAGTTCTCAGGAAAATCTTATCCCCTTTTAAAACCTGGCACACAAGATGGTGTCATCCATTTGTTCCTGGATTTTTCTGATGTAACTCAATACCACTCCAGACACCCCCACTATGCCTTATACAGCTGTTTTAAGCCATACTAAGAATTGGAACTCACCACCATTTGGGGCAAAGTATTCAAGTAGCTCAGGAAAAGACATTGCATTCTCTGTGAATGCTATGGCTGCAACTTGTGTACCTGAAGCTCATAAAAAACTTAACTACCCAATGTAGACATACCCTTAATTTCTGATTTGTTTCACATGTTTCAAATTAGTCACATGCAGAAGTGTTTGCAGGGCCTAAGATTGCAATTTAAAGAGATGTTCCTCTAACAAAAAGTAAACCTCCATTGTATATCAGAAACAAGTTCTTTATGAAGCTTTCTTTTTAACCAAAAGTGGCTGCTGGCCTCTCCCATATCTTAAACTAGCAGATGTGCTCAACATTGCTCAGGTTCTTAGCTTTTTTGGGTTTGGGGTGAGGGGAGGAATCACCATATAGTGTGGACAGGGGAGGAGTCAGGGCTCAGGGCAGGGAGTGGGGTGCAGGAATCAGGGTAGGGCTTGGGAAGCTTAGGGCTTGGGAAGCTTGGGAAGTTTAGTGGGGGTGTAGAAGGCAGGGTAGGGGGTTTGGAGATGTGGGGGGACTGATGGTAGGGAGTAAGTGTAGGATTTAGGGCAGGGGTGACTTGGGGCAGGGACTGGGAAGTCTTGGGGCTCACTAGGGCTGCCTATGGTGGCAAGGGCAGTGCTGGTCCGGCAGTAGCGGCGGATGCCGGGGTGGCATTGCTATGGCAGCAGCTGCTACAATGCCTGGGGTCCTGCTGCTGTTACAGCGGCTACCAGGGTGCTTGGAGCCACACTGATGCAGTAGCAGTAGTTCACGGGGCTGTACTGGTCCGGCGGTAGTGCCTTCCTGGGGTGCCTGCTGCCACGCTGGGCTACAAGAGGTGGAGGCTCCTGGAGCACCCATGGAGACAAGGGCTATACTGCCCACCTCCTTTTCCACCACTGGAACTGATGGTGGGGCCCTAGCTTAAGGTCTCCCTGTAGTGGGGTGGGGGAGCTCAGTAATGTGGCCACACACACACACACACACACGGTCATTCTGCAGTATGACTGTCCATCCTACTAGTCCCCTCTCATTCTGAATTATAGAAAATAAACCCATTCCAGGTACATCCTGTTTTCCTAGCACAACCAACCCCATACCTTGCTTTAAGTTAGGATAAGAGGAACCTTCACACCAAATTTACCCTTTAGGAGGGGTTCTTGAATAAACAGATTCATAGAGGGATGGACAGACAGACAAACAGATGCACATTTCTGAAATATATAGATAGATTAGAATATGAAAGAGAGATTTTGGAATTAAAAACAATTGCAGAAGTGTGATATTTTAACTTACTATTGTTACAAGTAATGCCTAAGAATACTTATGTAACTACCAGTAGGCAGATTTGAATCTGGTACTTCTGGAGCTTCAAGTGGAAGCCTCTTCCACGTGAGCTAACAGCCATCTGGCTTTCAGTTTAGGCTGTAGGGCTCACTTGTTCTTATCACTTGCTGTAAGTGGTCTAAGTGCCACTACTTGGGACAGTGAACCAGACTGAGGGTGCATCTACACTGCACCATGGGTTGAATAAGATATGCAATTTGAGCTACATGAATTGTGTATCTTATTTCAATCTCATTTCCAAATAGCTTATTTGTAATTTGGTGCTGTCTACACAGCACCAAATTTCAAAATAATTCACTATTCTGAAATGTCCCTTACTCCTCGGGGCATGATGTTTACAGGGACATTGGAATAGTGAGCCCAAAATAACAGACTTGCTGTTAAGATGCAGAATAGCTATTCTGGGACACTCGGGAATCCCAAAATTGTGTTGCAGTGCAGCTGTAGCGTAGATGTGTTGGATACACTTATACTAAAGACATTAGAATATTTTATTACTCACACATACCACACCTTTAGTGGCATTTCACAACACTTTATCTATAGTCAAGTTCTCTGTTTCCACATACACAGATAGTTTCTAATAAAAAACGTGCCACATGCAGAGAGAGAAAGAGAGTGCGCATTTTTACTTCTCATACAATTCTACCCACAGACTATCTGAAACCACCAAATTGCTTAAGTATGTAGTTGATTATTATATCCAAGATGTGGAGTAGGGAATAGCAATTGCTACTACAATTCAAACTTTCTTTGCTCACATTAGTACAGCCTGGTTCTTTTTCAAACTGCAGCATTGTGCTCAGGATGGATTGGACCCTATCCTCTTGTCAGTGAAGTCAACAGTAAAACTTCCTTTTCTTCTTCAGTTGTGCAGTATTAGTCTGAATGCATCTCCTCATTTTCCTTCTTCTACAATCTGATTTGAGCCAGGAGGGCAGTAACCAGTGGTTACTGGTCCAACTCTCCCATTACGCCTGGTAGATACGTATAACACATTATATTATGTGACTGTTTGAAAATGCACTGAACTGAGATATGTGCATGGGCTCCAGTGCAGTAATTTCTGTAATTTATTGGACTTTATCAAGCACATACTGAATCTTGATTAATTAGAATTTTATAAAAACATTTACAAAAATCCAAACAGATCCATTTCTACATTAAAAAAAATCCACTCTGCAAAAATTAATATCCTCTCCTCCACTCACCAATATCATTTTCAACCCCCCACACCAGAAAATAACCTGGAAGAACTGACTGTCTTTGCAGCATGTCTTGAGAGTCAACAAACACCGGCCCCAGAAGACCAAAAGTGTGTAGAGAATGAAGGAAGCCTAGGATCTAAAAGTCCTACATTCAAAAGGCTCTTCTAAATTTAAAACAGGAAGCTTTTAGAAGTACCTCACATAACTGTAGCTGCCATATTATCTAACATATTCACCTTGTCTTACATTATATTAAAGCAAATATTGCCTACCTTTAAATTTTCCTTTGAAAGTACATACCTTACCCTCAGCATTTTTCATGTTGTGGTATCACAGTCGTGATTGGATATTAGGAAAAACTATTTCACTAAGGCTGTGTCTAGACTGGCAAGTTTTCCTGGAAAAACTTGCCAGCTGTCTACACTGGCCGCTTGAATTTCCACAAGAACACTGACTTCTTACTGTCTGAAATCAGTGCTTCTTGCAGAAATGCTATGCTGCTCCCGTTTGGGAAAAAGTCCTTTTGCGCAAAGCTTTTGCGCAAAAGGGCCAGTGTAGACAGCTCAGATATGTTTTGCGCTAAAAAGCCGCAATTGCGAAAATAGCGATTGGGTGTTTTTTTGCGCAAAAGCGCATCTAGATTGGCACGGACGCTTTTCCGCAAAATATGCGTTTGCGGAAAAGCGTCTGTGCCTATCTAGACGCTCTTTTCCGCAAATGCTTTTAACGGAAAACTTTTCCGTTAAAAGCATTTGCGGAAAATCATGCCAGTCTAGACGCAGCCTAGGAGAGTGGTAAAGCACTGGAATGGGTTACCTAGGTAGGTGGTGGAATCTCCATCCATAGAGGTTTTTAAGTCCATGGCTGGGATGATGTAGCTGGGATTGCTCTTGCTTTTAGCAAGTGGTTGGAGTCGATGATGTCCAGAGATCTCTTCCAACTTTATGATTCTGTTATAGTTAATGCTGTATCTGGACTTCTATTAAAATGTTCCAGTTTATAATTGGCTCACTACAAGGTCTATCCTATCAAAGCAATTTGAGAGTGCCCATTTTTGCAAACCATCAACATTTATTCAACTCCTTTGACAGGCTTCCTCTTAATTATTCTCTACATGTGGCATGCAGTTTGTGCTCTGCAAGGATGCCTTCTGGTATTTCAAAGAAAAAGTGAATATGTAACAGAAGAGATAAACATATTATTTAATACATTATATAGCCTTTTTGTCAGAAGAACTCAAATTTACAAAGGAGGTCATTATTATTTTCGACGTTTTACAGGTGGAGAAATGAAGGCACAAAGTGGTCAAGTTACTTGGCCACTGAGGTCTATGGCTGAGCTAGGAAAAGAATCCAGATCTCCTAATTGTGTGCCCTATCCACTATGCTATACTGCTTCCTTGATAAGCAACTGTCAGAAGGACAAGCAATGTGTTAACCTGTAAAATTAGAATCATGATGTCAGTAAGGATCCAAAGGTTTGCCTGTTTACAAAGTTAAACTGAATTTACCAAAACTCATAATGGCTACGTCTACACTACAGGGTTTTCACATAAAAATGGCCGTTTTCAAACAAAAAAACGGGGAGTATCCACACCTCAAGTTCATTTTTTGTGTAAGAAAATTTACAGTAAACCAAAAGAACAGAGGATTTTTTGCAGTGTAGGTATTCTTCTTTCTACAAGGAATAATTCCTTTTTGCACAGGAGTTCTTGTGCAAAAAGGTGTGTGGACAGGCAAGGAGGGGAGGGAGGTTGCACAAAAAGAACCAATCAAAAAAAGCACAGGTGCTCTGGTGGGTATTCTCTGAATAGTAATCAGACCTTTCTTTCAAGAGAGCGTCCATGCAGTCTGGATGCTCTCTTGTGCAAGAAGATTTGCGGAAGAACTCTTCCACAAAAAGCTTCTTGCACAAGAAGCCTGCAGTGTAGACGTAGCCATACAAAATGCATATCTGCTGGGAAATTTCCATGACACATACATTCTTACATTTCCTATAGTCTAGAAACATCATGTAAAAAGATTCTTTATTAAGACCATGAGCTTTCTGGGTCAGGAATTGTCTTTTTGTTAAATGTTTGCATAGCAACTAGCACAATTGGAGCCTGATCAACAGTTTGGAACTTTAGATGCACAATACAAATAAATGCCAATACTTTTTCTGACATTTCAGTATTTCCAAATTTGGTTCTGACCCAAACCTGGAAGTGCAAACATGTGAAGTTCTTTTGAATGCCTTCAACACTATTGGATTCAGATTCAGCGTGGGATGGCTGCTCAGAACTGTTCTTATTTGATTTAGTCCTATTTGCCTAATCATACACAGATTTATAATCACTGTTATTTTAATGGCTCATAAAAGTAAGTCCATTAAGTACGCCATTCTGCTCAGATAATAAGGCATATAACTTCCTCTGATCAATCTCTCCAGTGGAATGAATGGAAGCCTCACTCATTTAGTTCTGTGGGGACTGTCGCAGCTTCTGATCAGCCAGAAAGCTTTGATCTCAAGGAGTGGACTGTTCCTTTTTGCATGAGAAACAGAATGAACAAAGGATTAATACATTACCCCAGTCACTTAATTTATGAAATATGCAGTTCCCAGAATAAATTTAAAAAACTCCGAGGAGATATTAAATACCACATATAGAACTTTTTTGGCCCACTACCACACGCAGCAGCAGCCGTTTTTCTTAGGACTAATTGTCACTTTGGCTAAGAAAGTCTGCAGGACCAGGGCTTCAAGCCACAAAGGTATTTAAAAACCTAACTTCCATTGACTGTAATGGGAGTTAGGTGCTATGAGGATCTGGACCCATGGATATAAGGGGATAATGGTGTATTTGACAGTAAATGCAAATTTCAGTCCACTGCATGTTGAGAAGGATGGTAATACTGTAAAGGTGGTGGCATTTGACACTGGGTTTATTCTTATTACCAAAGAGAAATAAATTATCTATATACATATTCAACAGGACAGAGGTGAAAAGTGGAGATGCCCATTTAGATTTGAATCTGAACATCTTTTTGAAGTTTAGAGGACTGGGCAGAACTCATTTGGTGGTTTAGGCTCACCTTTCCTTAGTTGTAGTTCTGTATCTTACCCAGAGGAGTACAAAATGCATTCATATAAATAATTATTTGATTTCTACAACCCTGAATCATAATACCATTATTAAGTTAATATATGATATAAGTAGCTAGCTCGTCTGTGAGCATTAGATAGATTTAATTTTATGCACTATATACATTCTTTTTTTTAACCCCTCCAAACTGTCAGGTATTTCATTCCAATATCTAAACAGCATGAATTATGTGCCACCAGTCAGTATACCTCAATGGGTGTTCTTCCACCAAAGTAACACAGCATCATTCATTTTGAACGAGAAGGATGTCTACCAAGAATAGCATGCTGATTTATTATTTTGAACTGTAAATGATGCTTTACTGCACGAGAGTCAATCCATGCAAAAAAGCTGAATCTGAGCTCCTCTGCCCCACCCAGAGACCTCTCCATGGTGGCATATTTTTAACAAATCACTAGAGTTGATGTTTTAGTGGCCTATAAAAATCCACACACACACCCAAAAATAATATGTTTAAGGGATAATAGGACTAGCTCCCTGTTTTTCAAGGCAATGATCTAGTTCTGGAGAGCATAAACTTCCAAGCTGAGTAGAATATTTCAACTTGACAGAAGAACTGGGTGATTGCCAAGAAAAAAAGAGCACACAAATGAAAAACAGTTTATTTTATTTTATATTATATTATATCTAGTGATACAGAAATTCCCAGATTGGATCAGACAGCTTGTCCATCTCACATTTGCCAGCCAATATTAGATGCTTTGGAATAGTCCATAACTTAGAGTTTAGAGAACTTTCCTGAGAAGTGGGAGATCGTTGTTATCAAATCCTTTTTCCCCTCTTACAGAGAGAGGGGAACTAAGCCTGGATCTCTCATATGATAGAATCACAGAGGTCATCTAGTCCAGTCCCCTGCACTTATGGCAGAACTTAAATATTATCTAGACCGGGGCAGGAAATAAGTGGCCCATGGGTCGGATACAGTCTGCCATATGATTAGCTGCAGGAAGCACCACAGGCCAGGCCTCCACTTCCCACAGCTCCCATCTTTTGAGAATGGCTAACCACAGTCCTCTAGGGGCTCATGCCGGCAAACTGCATCTAGTCTGCAGGCTGCTTATTGCCCACCCCAATCTAGATCATTCCTGACAAGTGTTTGTTTAACATACTCTTAAAAATCTCTAGATGGAGATTCCACAAACTCCACAGGCAATTTATTCCAGTGCTTAACCACCTCAACAGCTTGGAAGACTTTCATAGAGTCCAATCTAAACTGCTGTTGCTACAATTTAACCCCATTGCTTCTAGCACTTTCCTCAGATGTTAAGAATATTTTTTCTCCCTTCTGCTTGAAACAACCTTTTATGTACATGAAATGTTATCTTTGCTTTACCTCCTTCTCTTCTCCAGACTAAACAAACACAATCTGTCTTTCAATCTTCTTTCATAGGCAACATTTTCTAGACCTTTAATCATTTTTGTTGCTCTTCCCTGACCTTTCTCCAATTTGTCCATATCTATCCTCATATGTGCACCTCAAACTGGACACAGTACTTCAGTTAAGGCTTAATCAGTGTGGAGTAGAGCAGAAGAACTATTTCTCCTGTCCTGCTTACAACCCTCCTGCTAACACATCCCAGAATAATGGGTTGTTTTGCAACAGTGTGACACCATTGACTCATATTTAGCATGTGATCCAGTATGATCCCCAGATCCCTTTCTGAAGTACTCCTTCCTAGGCATTCATTTCACATGTATGTACACTACTGATTGCTCCTTCCTAAGTGGTATTCTTTGCATTTCTCCCTATTGAATTTCATGCTATTTACCTCAGACCATTTCTCCAGGTTGTACAAATCATGTTGATTTTTAAACCTACCCTCCAAAGCACTTGCAACCTCTCCCATCTTGGTATCATTTGTAAACTTTATAAATGTACCTTCTATGTCATTATCTAAATAATTAATGAAGACAGTAAACAGAACCAGACCCAGGACTGATCCCTACAAGCCTCACTCAATATGCTCGCCCCAGCTTGACCATGAATCACTCTCTGTGAATAGTTTTCTCACCAGTTATGCACCCACCTTACGGTAGCTTCATCGAGGTTGTATTTCCCTAGTTTGTTTATGAGAAGGCAATGCAAGACAGCATCAAAACCTTAATGTCAAGATATAGCACCTCTACCATTTCCCCCAACCACAAAATTTGTTGCACCATCAAAAAACTCTTCTAGGTTAATTTTACATTATTTGTTCTAGACAAAACTATGCTGGCACTTACATATTACCTTATTATCTTCCAGGTGTTCGAAAATGTATTGCTTACTTATTTGTTCCATTATTTTTCCAGGTATTGAAATTAACCTGAAGAGTGATCTTCTAACCTCTGGGCCACCGCCACCACCTACTTCTCCCTTCTGAATGTGACCACGTCTGGTAGGTGTGCTCAAAGGTCACCTTCTGGATCAGGACATACAGGTAAATTAAGTGGCTGTGCATAGGTCCTCCCCTAGTTATTGGATCAATATGGTGCTCTGGCAGGACATAGGTATTTGGACACCTATCGGAAGACAGCAGGGTGCATGTTCTAAGGAAAAAAATACAGGTGTCAAGGGAAATTGAGCTCTGAAAAACACGAGTTTAGCTGCCCATGGCAATCTGCAAGAATGTTCTGGATTCAGTGGAACTGGACCTGGGAATTAGGTGCCTAAATATTTTCATGTATGCCAGCGTAAGCATTTACATGAATGTAGTGGGTCAAATTCTCAACTGAAATAGCTCAGTATTTTTAATGTAGGCATGTCTTTTAAATGGTCATTTTCAACAGGCTAGGGAAAGATGAATTTCTCTCTCTGGCCTGCAAACCTTGATTACATCTCATTATTAAACTCTATGGCTACATCTACACTACAAGGCTTTTGCACAAAAACAGCTGTTTTTGTGCAAAAACCCAAGGAGCATCCACACTTCAAGTGCATTTTTGCGCAAGTAAATCGTCAGAACAGAGGGTTTTTGCTGGTAGAGTTATTCCTCTCCCCATGAGGAATAACTCTTTTGTGCTACAGCAAAAAG
The DNA here is from genome assembly GCF_049634645.1 of Pelodiscus sinensis. Classification (NCBI taxonomy): domain Eukaryota; kingdom Metazoa; phylum Chordata; order Testudines; family Trionychidae; genus Pelodiscus; species Pelodiscus sinensis. Next base: position 76,229,751 of record NC_134711.1, read on the forward strand.
GCAGGTGTGGATGCTTCAGAGGGGTTTTTGCACAAGAAACCCCTATCGGCAAAAGCACAGGTGCTCTGATGGTCATTCTGTAAATGGCCACCACAGTTTTCTTCACAAAAGTGTCCATGCAGTGTGGATGCTCTCTTGCACAAAATCACATCCCTTTTGAAATGTGCTTTGAGGTCTGGACACACTTTTGAGCAAGAAGTTTTTGCAGAAGATCTCTTCTGCAAAAGGCTTACTGCGCAAAAACCTTGCAGTGTAGATGAAGCCTGTGAGTCAAATCCTGGCTCCATGGAAACCAATGATGAAACTCCTTATGACTTCAATAGGGCTGGTGTCTCATGCAATGGGTCAAGAGCTTAGCTGATGCAGTTCAATAGAGTTTCATTGAGTTCAACCTTGTGAATTTCAAGAGCTGATGATGTGGCCCATAGAGAGATGGAATGGGCCTTCTGATCTCAATTATACCTTCAAGGAAATACTCCTGATTTACATTGCTGTGAGAACTGAGTCCATCCCATAAATATTAAATTGCCATTAGTTTAGAAATAGTACTAGACCCCAAGATAATGTCTTTTGTTCTGTATAACAAAACCAATAATTCTTAGAAAAATGCTACTGCAATTTGCAAATAAAATCTCTGAGGCTATGTCTAGACTGCAGGCTTCTTTCGAAAGAGGCTCTTTCGAAAACATCTTTCGAAAGAGCCTCTTTCAAAAGATCGCGTCTAGACTGCAGGCGGATCTTTCGAAAGAGAAATCCGCTTTTTCGAAAGAGAGCACCCAGCGAGTCTGGATGCTCTCTTTCGAAGACGGCCTCTTTACATTGAAGAACGCCTTCTTTTGAAAGAGGAACTTTCGAAAGAAGGCGTTCTTCCTCGTGAAACGAGGTTTACCGCCATCGAAAGAAAAGCCGCGTTCTTTCGAAATAATTTCGAAAGAACGCGGCTTGAGTCTGGACGCAGGGGAAGTTTTTTCGGGAAAAGGCTACTTTTCCCGAAAAAACCCCTGAGTCTGGACACGGCCTGAGAGTGTACATACAGACACAAAAGTGAGGATGTCAGGAAGTTTGTTCTATTTACCTTTGCCATGAACTGGCTTTCTATACAAGAATTTTAACTGATAACATATAACAGAATATTTATGAACTACTCTCAGCCTATTAATATGCCTTAAAGAAAAATTGTTTAGGCCAAAAGTATATATTTTAAGCCAGTCATCTTAGGGTCAAAATGAGGAAACTTCTGCCTCCCTAAACTATACAGATTATTCAGAGATGAAGAGTAGATTTCAGCCACAAGATCCAAAGGACATTTGTTCTGCAAAGTGTATACAGCTCATGCTTACTGGAATTCAGCAAGTTTTTCAGGGAGGAGGCTGCAGAACGGCTTTCTAGGCCAATGATTTGCAGTGATATCAGCAAGTAAGGATTATTAAAGTTGCTAAACTAACATAACATCACTTTGACATTGGATCATGCAAAATGCTGAGATTTAACTGGCATTAACTTCAGTAAAAATTGAGATTGCGCTGTACCTCAGAGTAGGTGCTCAGCACATAACATAGTCAGGCCATTGTTTAATATAACTTTAGAATACTGTTTGCATGAAAGAAAGCTTCCCATATTTGTCCACTTTCTCTTGCCAAAAAAAAAAAAAAAATCTCACTAGTATAGACACAGCTTGATTTCAATAGCTCTGCTCCACTATAGGGAATGAGAAAAGGCTTTATCTAGCCATATGCTCCTTATCTGTATAACAGCTGGAAATGGGCTCAATTGCACCAGCAGTTTTTGCTGCTGCTGGCATTGGGGATGTTATTGCTTCACCTACGTGTTGTGCACTCTTAATATTTAATGAAATTTTCATTTTTATGGGCTATACTATACCAAACAGGGGGGAAAGATGCAGAGGATGAAATAGCCTATATCAATTTATTTATGAGACCCTCTTACACACACCATATTCTTTCACATCCTGGCTATGTGTTAGTCTCTGTAGTATTCGTATGCTGTTTTCAGAACTTCTAGAAACATGGGGAAGTTGTTCTAAAAGGCTCCAAAATTTATAGCTGAAATTCTGAACCTGTTGAAGTCATTGGCAAAACTCACATTAATGCAAACTGAGACACAGTTTCATGCTATACTTGCTCTGTTTATAACTCTTTTATCCATTTGCTCCACTTTAGACTAAAGACATTAAGACCAATTTTGCTTCCATTCAAGTCAATAAATGGGAGGAGAATTGGCCCCCAAAGTCAAAACGACTATTGATCTCTAAGGGCACCATCCTGCCTTCATTATTTTATATACATTTCGGTACTCTCAATAAGACACAAGTGATAGTGGCCATCTTTTCAAAGCATTCCTGCAAGCCATGAAATTTACAGTTAATAAGAAAGAGTAACTACTACGAGCAATTATAGGACTGGAAAAATTCTCTGGACTGCATATATGCAATATTGTCATAATATGATAATGGTTGTGTATTTATGATGTTTCATTCAGAGGGAGTTGTGGAAATAAAGTGGCTGTATTTAATACTAGTACTGCATACAGATTATGTAGGTTGTGTATGTTTGATAAGAAAAGGAAGTACATCCTATTGCTGATTCAGTTTGTCTTAAGTGCAAGATTAGATGCTATTGTTGGCTTTCTTTTTTCTTTTTTAAAGCACATCTATTTCTAATTATTTTCAGGCCTATTGTTTTCTGAGTAGCTCTGTCTTCACATAGCAGTGAGACATAACTGAGGAAGGAGGTGTAGTCAATTGGCAGGCAGATGGCACAGGAGGTCAAGCAGCACTATTCATGTTGTATTCCTGAAGGAGGTAATGCTCCAACTCTGCTGAGCATATCTTGTTTATATGCAAGAATGTTCACAGCTTTTATATTTACTATACTTCTGTTCAAGAAGTAATAACCTCACAGTAACAAGGAGCTTTAGGCAATCTGTTTAATATACATTTCTTTTACTTTAGGAAGTTTACATTGAAGATGGCTTTCAATTCTAAGGTTAGAAACTGAAGCCAAATACAAGTTTCCCCACACTTCGGTAAGAAAGGGGGGTTTAAATCTGTTCTTATAGTCCAGGCCCATCACTGGACATAGCATGATATTCATTCTTCTTACTTCCTTCCCCCTCTGATGACCTTGTTTTACTTTCCTTAATCATGTTTGTTTACCCTATGTACGAGTAGTAGTATTAAGCCCAAAGGAACAATTTTTGAAAGTTATGGTAGAATTAGATGTAGCCCTATATCCAAATATTTGAATTAAGGAAAATCATGTTAAAAGGTTTGGGGTTGTCCTGATTTGTGCCAGAAGTTTGATAATCTATGGTAATTTGTGGACACTGGTTCATGTCATGGTCAAATAATTAATAAATAAAAATGCTCACCTGAAGTAGGCTTTTAGGGCCCATATGAATTCTACTCCAGTGGGCATAAGATGTATACGCCATATACATACCACATAGAATACACAAGCACACTTTTTAAAAAAAGGTTACATTTTAACATCATGATTCAGCAGTGATGTGATAAACAATTCCAATCTGTATTGGTGTCATAATTCAAGACCTCAATATATTATTCATTTTCTTGGAGGGAGAGAAAAACAAGTACCCTCTACGATTCGGTGATTCTAGTAAGGGACACGCAAAATCTTAGTGGTATAATACAAGAGCCGTGAACAGAACTTACTTGTCAAGGCATATATCATATGAGGGATACGCCTCTAAATTTTTTCCAGTCTACTGGTCATTGAGATATTTCAACTTTGCCTCTTTATTTATTTTAAACAGTTTTCTTTAAGACAAAAAATGCAGAAAGCAGTAATAAATATTTTAGTGCCTGACTCAGACTGCCTGGAACAGATATTAATAAATTACATTTCATGCTGCAATCCAAGCATTAAACTGCCAGAGTTATGATTAATAGAGCTGCATTCTAATGAAAGGAAAAGCAGCTCTAAGAGAAGAGAGTTTTGTTGCACATCACTACGACAATGGTATGATGATGGTGCTATAAGCAGTACAAATATTATTACAATACAATAACAGAAAGAATAAATGCCTTTCTGAAAATACAATTAACTTACACACCTTTCAGATGATATAATAATGAAAACTATATTAATTATTGCCATTGTAATAAAAATTTAGATGGGAACAAGCTATTAATAATATATTGGTCTTTGAAAGAGCCCTCATATCTTTTGCAGCATAACATTGCATAAAATTGGAAAAAAATTGGGCATAGTTCATGGTCTGACAATGCCTTAGCTGATGTTTATAGCACTGCAGACCTAAAGGATAAATTAGTTAAATATTTACTAATTTACAAACCTTCAACCTGGATAAAAAGAGATACTGCTGTATCTGGCTCTTATGGAGACCCTGTAATGAGGCATTTAAAAAATTAGCTAGTGAAGAAATAAAAATTTGAACTTTCCAAAAAAAGCATCCAATGGGGAAATTAATGAATAAAAACATATGTCTGTCAGTGCTCAAACACAATAGAATACTGTTAAGAAAGAATATAAAAAATTTAAAAACCCAATTCTGAATTTTACAAAAACAGGCAAAAATTAGCAACAAAAAATTAGGTGCTGTAAAAATTGTAAACCTAATTAAAAAAAAGGCCTCAGCAGATCATATCCACTACGAAACACTCAGTAAGCATTTAAAACAAAAAATAACATCCCCAGATGAAAAAGCCTTTGGGACCCAAGTAAAACCTGGAATAAAAATATTTAAAATAAGCCTAATAAGTGTCAGCAAACTAATATTAAATGGCAATAAAAACAATATCCAAATAAACATATTTTGTAAAGTAACTAATTATAACATAATGCAGCAAAATCCATAAAGTTGCATAAAAAAGTATTTCCTATAAAAATGGGGTGTCTTACATGGTGCTTTGGTCTCATTCTGAAAACAGACTCAAAGCATCAAAATCGCAATCAACAAAAATTGACTCTCCCTCATGGGCCCAATCTAAGAGTATGTCTATACTATGGATTTTTTTTTCAGAAAAATAGCCTTTTTTTCTGAAAAAAGCTTCACTTACGTCCACACTGCAATCATATTCTTTCAAAAGAAAATTGAAAGAACAGATGGGTTTTTCTGGCATTGGTAGTCCTCTTTCTACAAGGAAAAAGCCTTTTTCCAAAAGAGCTCTTTCAGAAAAGGGTGGATTGGGAAGAGGGAGTTCTTTCGGAAGAAGAGGAAAGAGGAAAAAGCACAGGTACCCTGGTGGCCACTCCGTCCAAAATAATCACAGTTTAAATGTGAGATAACGCCCATTCCATGTGTATGCTATCTTTTTAAAAACCAGATCGCTTTTTCGATGCGCTTTGGCAGTGTGGACATACTCTTTTGAAAAAAGTTTTTTCAGAAGATCTGTTCCGGAAAAGCTTCTTCCGAAAGAAGCCTGCTGTCTACACATAGCCTAACTGGCCATTACATTTGCTCAAGCCACAAACTTGTAATTATAATAATGTCGGCAAAACAGGCGTGGAGTGTGTAGGTGTATGTGTGAATAAATGCATAAACATAGTGTATTGCCTTTTCCCCTAAAAAAGATCCCATGTACTTTTTATAAGTCTAACAAAAGTAATTGTAGGGCGGTGAAACCTAAAATGACAATCTTCAGAAAATTCTTTGAAATGTTTGTAATGTAATATTCATGACAGAAGCTTTTGTCTTCTTTCACAGTCCTCAAACCATGCCTTCCTTTTACATGACTGTCAAAATAACATGTTTCCATGTTTAATAGGATATGTATCAAAAGAGCATGATATTGCAGGTTGTACCTTTTCCCAAGAGATCGGCAACATAATCTCCAAGACACTGTTCATTAGCAGAAAGTAAAGCTGAATACAAGGTAAGTTAAACAAGTGGAATTTTGCTAAACCCTATATATTGCTCTGTCCATGTGACTGCGTTGCTTCAACCCTAACTCTGCTTGTTCCTGTCATAACAGATCCTCCAGGGAACATGGGCCCGCCAACTCCAGTTCCAATGGATATGATAGTAGATATAATCAGCTGCCTCACACGAGAAGAAATTCAGATTTTCAAATATATTGTCAAATCCAAGTCCTAGCTGAATATTAATCAAGTCGTCATGTCACCTTTAACTTTTTTATTACAAGTATTTGACAGATATAATTAAAAATGAATTAGTTAAGGAAAATAATTATGCATTTCATCATAATTAACATATTTTGGTTGGTTGAAAATTACATTTTTTACTTGAATGATATCTTCTTTCTATGAGCTACTTTTGCAAACATAGGTACATTAAGCTTTGCCAAGGAACAGATTACTCACCATCTTTCCCACACATGCTGACAGAAAAATGAAAATTAAAAGAGCTAAACCATTTGACTTAGAAATATTGGAATTGACAATTAGCATTGAAACATAATGAGTTTTAATTAAAACAATATAAATGATTTCATACATTTTGCATATTACGCTCTATTCTTTATCTAGGCTTAGTGTTTTATACTTTCCTACAGATGAACTTGCAAATTACACAATAAAGCTTAGAAAATGTATTGTTTATCCATAGTACATAGGTTTATTTCTCCTCCATTGTCATTTATTTCATTAAATAAATTAAGAGGCTATTGTCAGAATAACAAGAACTGTATTTTAAAATCAGCTGTATTTATAGACATTATATATGTTTTTAAATTACATATTGTACAATATTCATACTGGAATTAGGAATATCCTTTCTCTCAAACACTGTTTTAAATGACTTTCCTGTACCAAAAATGTTAATTTCCTACCGGCATAGTCAAATATAAAGGAAATTACCAATAAAGCAAATGTTAACATACACATCAATTCATGTCACTTGTTTCCAAATAAACCATAAAACACCAATGCACCCAACTACATCTCGGCACTATTTTACCAATGCAGCTGAAGAGTTCTCATCACAAATCTGAGAGGGTGGGTGTAAATAGTAACTTTCAGTTCCCTTTATGTACCCCAGTTCTGGTGCTACAAAGGAAGGTGGGTCGTGCCCTGCACAGATTACAGTAGTCAGATTGGACAACATTTCAAAAAGATACAAGGGAGCACCAGACATTCCCTTTTCCTCATGCCCAGACCCTATACCAGCAGCCAGAGTGCACAGTGGACTAAGAATGGTGATGCCAGGTCTGCGCCACCTTAGGATTCCATATGCAGAGATAATTGTTCGTTACCTAGATCCACTGTCATTTAGGGATGCTTTGCACTATGAAAATTGCATACCTTATTTCAAGGTAATTTCAAAATAGCTTATTTTAAAATTGTGTGCTGTATACATAAATAAAGCGCTATTTCAACAAGTTCCTTAACCCTTGTGGAACAAAGATTACATGGATATCAGAATAGCATGCCCATGATTTCTAAATATCTTTAAAGATGCAGAATTGCTATTTCAGGGCATTTACGGTATCCTGAAATAGCGTTGCTGTTTAGACATAGCCCTAGCGTGTTGCTAATTCTAGCATAACAGAAAATCAGAGTGAAGAATTCCACCAATAAGCTCAGTTTCAATTCCAATGTAAAACCATCCATACTGTACACATACCTAAGTCATGATTCACCATCATGACCTTTACATTAGTTCACTTTTACACCAGTGTAATTCCTAAAGCAGAACCCCAATTTCTCATAGGCCGTGTCCAGACTCGGGGTTTTTTTCGGGAAAAGTAGCCTTTTCCCGAAAAAACTTCCCCTGCGTCCAGACTCAAGCCGCGTTCTTTCGAAATTATTTCGAAAGAACACGGCTTTTCTTTCGATGGCGGTAAACCTCATTTCACGAGGAAGAACGCCTTCTTTCGAAAGTTCCTCTTTCGAAAGAAGGCGTTCTTCAATGTAAAGAGGCCGTCTTCGAAAGAGAGCATCCAGACTCGCTGGGTGCTCTCTTTCGAAAAAGCGGATTTCTCTTTCGAAAGATCCGCCTGCAGTCTAGACGCGATCTTTCGAAAGAGGCTCTTTCGAAAGATGCTTTCGAAAGAGCCTCTTTCGAAAGAAGCCTGCAGTCTAGACATAGCCATAGTTACACTTAAACTTACAACTTTATCTCTGATTTCAACCAAATTATGGTACATGCCCCATAGCAGTCTGCAAAATACTATTTGTTCAGCACAGCATGAAGTCAGAATTAAGGTTATGTGTTTAGCTATGATTGTGATGAACTGAATCAATTCACTGATGTTGGTAAACCTGCCAGTGGCAAACAACCTCACAAGTGTATGTAGGAGGCTCAAGTTATGAGCACCAGGACCTGGGAGTAATGCTGATCAACAGGACTCCCTTCTACCTCTTTATTTTCTCTAGTCTCTTGGTCTGTCCACCACTCTAGCTATGGGGCTTAATCCAGGTCTTTTGTCTTTCTGTCTAGTTCCATTGTCCCTTTTCAGATTCCCTCCACATTCTCCTCAAACTAATCAACATTACATTCTGTGGATAATGATGTAGAGATCATAGAAGCTATGCAAGCTGATGATCAGAAACTGGTCAGACAATGTAATTGGGGAAGGAATGGTAGTTAGGAGATCCACATCACATCACCACACCTTAGCCTGTGCAGTTTCCCTAATACTGATGTGTAGTCTACTGACTATAACCTTTGGGAGCCCCTACCTCCCACCTACATGATCATATGCATTCCCTTTGGGGCACATGGAAGTCTGACCAATTAAATAGGGTTAATTATGTTGTAAAAGCTACCAAACCACAAAAGGTAAACCAGATGGAGAAGCTGGCCAAGAGTGGTAATGCAAGCTCCACATCTCAGGCAACTTTTGGCTGAAGACTTGCTGCTGCCTCCAGAAAAATTAAGATTGAGAGGGGATGCAATTGGACTCCATAAATATAGCAGCAGGGTAAACAGCAGGGAGAAAAAAGAGACATTTATATCAAGGATAATGTTGGCATAAGAACAAGGGGTATAAACAGGCCATGAATAAGTTTAGGCTAGAAATTAGAAAAAGGTTCCTAATCACCAGAATAATGAGGTTCTGGAAGAACTTTCCAATAGGATAAATAAAGGCAAACAACCTCACAAGTTTTCAAGTGCAGTTTGATAACATATAGATATGATTATATAATGGACTTTTATGTGATATTATGGATTGGATTTGATGACTCGAGAGATTTCTTCCAATCCTGTGTTCTTGTTAATAGATACACATTGTAGTGGGGTCAGGAAACCTGTGTTTCTCGAGAAACAGAGCTTGTTTTGCAGCTATAGACTTTTTCCACTTATGCTAAAGGAATCAGTCCACAGGTAAGTAATTTGTAGGAAAAATACTTCCTGGGGCGGGGGAAGAGGGCGGGAGGACCAAGGGCAAGGGATGATGATTAACACTACTGTACCTATAGTTTTTTCTCTTATTTACAAATTTGAATGTGTATGTCTACATATTTCTTTCCTCTCCTGATTTAGTTAGAATGAGAGTGTGTATGTGTAGTGGTAAATGTTGATAGGATTTGTAACAAACTACCATGGTCATTTTGAAGCAATTTTTTCCCTTTTAAAGTTATTTCTTTTTTATAACTGAGCAATAAAGGCTTGGGGCATTTCCAAGTTTTGTTTGAGCAGTCTATTAAGGAATATGAGCCCCCAGATAAAAACTGCCATCTGTCCTTTATTTTATTTTTGAGTAGCCACTAGTTCCAGAAGGCTTTGACATGGAGGACTATATTTGTGTAGCATAAAACTTTTGTTTAACTGTTCAAAAACATTTTTACATCTTGAATGCTGCATCTGTCCTAAAGGAGAAAGTGGATTTAGCCAAGCTATACCTCTGAAGTAATATGTTTTCTTTACAATTAATTACCACATCACATTAATTAATTTGAATCTCAACCTTTTATTACACCGTATTTTGGCAAGAGAAATAGAATATAAGCTGACAATGAAACTGTGATTTTAAAAATTACTACTCCATTTATTCTACTGGGTCCCTGAAAGAAAAGGGTGAACAAATTTTTATTATTATTATTTTTAAGAGGAAATGAAGTGGAAAATGACATTGGAATCTCTTTCGAATGGCAATTGTAGTTTTATTATTTTCAGTATGTGACACAGATAATCACATATCATGGAGCAGAAAATGAAGTCTTGCAGAATCTTGATAATTAGATCATTAGGACTCATTATGATCCTCCAGTATGACCTCTATTGCAATTGATCACAAGCTTTATTATTTTATAGCGGGGTAAGACTACAACTAGCAGTCACACATTTCTTAAGTATTACTGTGTTCTCTTTCATATGGCCATATTTTAAGGCTATATTAAAATTCTTCAGTGTGAAAGGAGCCTATATACAGAACACCAAAAATCCTTTTAAGGCTTAAGGAGGAGAACCTTTTTGGAGAACAGCTAAATTAATTTTATTTTGGAAATCAACAAAAATCAATATCTCTCACAGAGGCTGTTGGCATCATTGGGCAATTTACTTATATATACAATAAAATCATACCAGTTACAGCAAAATTTATATGGATCATTTATGTCTGTAGCATTTGTTTATTTAGTTCTCAGTTCCTCAGGAAATGGAAAGCAGTTTGTTCTTACAATTAGCCTATTGCCATTAGAGACCATACCTTCTACATTCTCCATTAAAGTAAAACTGTCCACTTTTTGAGCTTTTTAAGCTCTTAGCCTCAACAACTTCCTATGGCAATGAATTCACAATGAAAGTATGTGTTATATGAAAAAGTATTTACTTATACTGTATCAGCTTTGAATTTCTGCCTTTTAATTTAATCAAATGTCCTCATCTTTGTATGTTCAGAGTCATGGAGAACAGAAAGTTCTTGTCTATCTTCTCTACCCTTCTTCCTTACCCTTCTATGCTGGGACTTGTAGTCTATTCTAACACTGCACTATGAAAGACAAATGTGAGGGTTAGCTTTTCTCAATGTACTGGTAATCCACCTGATAGAATTAAAATTTGGAAACATATTTGGCATGGAATTGTAGTAAATTTCAAGTGAAATCAAAGTTGTCCAATTGGTGGGTAACACAGCAAATTGGTTTGCTATAAACAATACTAGCATTACGCACAGGGTGAAAAAAACAGCCTCAGAAGAAACTGCCGACGTAGAGATGCCAATAGGCTGGATCTTGAAGGAGCTGTTTTTCTGAACTTCTCAAAGTGCCTACATAACACATCTGTAAGTTATACTTCAAAATGTAGCTTGTTTCTTCTGTCAAATGGCTCCATTCAGAGTGTATCTATTGTTATTAAATTAGACTAAGAATATATCATCCTTTGCTTATGCCCCATTTATTTATCATCTGTGGGGAAATAACCCACTATGGGGCTGCATCCTCAGATGGCACAAATGAACCATGGTTCCATCAATTTACAACAGATGAGGATCTGTCTGGGATTCTAAAATTTTCTTCATGTTCTTTTCCTGATCAGCGAATGCTCAAGGAACAGGTATTTAAAATGTAATTAAACAACAAAAACAGGGAATCAACATATTGTCAGTGCCTGTAAAGTGAGCTGTTTTACCTGGCTGGAGCCAGGAGCAGGGTCATAATCACTGGCTTTGACAAGGCATAGTAGCTGTCAGGAACAAGGAATAGGAGCAAGGCAAGGAATCAAGGCTTGGCCCTAGAAGTAAGAACAGCAACAAGCCTAGCAACTAGTTTCTCAGAAAAGGGATAGACTAGGATTAGGAATCTTTATACTCTGTGGTGTCCAATCAGCAGTCTGGTGTTATCATTTGACTCTGCTGTGTGAAGGGGTATACCTTCTGATAGCAGGGTGGGGAAGAATTAGTAGCAGTTCCAGCATCAGCATGTACAGCTCAGTGATGAAGAGAATAAAGTTCCTGCCTGACGATCCCATAGGTCTTTGTTTGAAACCTGTGGACCTGAGACCATAGCATGCCCCCAAGACAGTGTTTCTCAACCAGTGGTACGAATACCCTTAGGGGTACACGAGAGAAGTCTGGGGGGTACGTCAACACAACTGAAATTTGGAGAAAACTGAATTTTTGTTTTAAATTTTACAGCGCTTTATTATTTCTGTACTTTTTACACCCAAAAATGTCATCGCCTGCCTGGCTACAATTAAATTGTTTAAACAAATGTGTTGCAATGGTAGAAAAAAATTGCATGTCTGAAAACTGTAAGTACTGGAGGTACTTATAATTTTTAAGGGGTACTTTATAAAAAAAAGGTTGAGAAACACTGCCCTAGGATATAACCAGAAGACATACAGATTATCAGGATATACAAGAATGGAACAAAATAGGCCCTTTTGATAATCTGGTTCACGATAGTCAGTACGGTGTTGTGGCCTTCAAATTTGGATAGTTCCACTATAGAAATCAAGTGTTAAGCATGAATGTGGTTGGGAAGGATTTTTGGATGGCATCAGGAGTCTGTATTGCCTACTCTGGGGTAGATTTCTTTGAGAACTGATATCATAGTACTGGGTTAGTACCAATCACTGGCCTGCACATTTGGCCACCAGAATGAGCGGGCTACAATGTAATGTTTAAGATTGCCCAAAATGACCTGTCTGGGGTGCATCGCGATCTGTGTGCAGGACTTTTAGCTTTGGGGAACTGCTGGGGACACATAGGGTATGTCTACACTACCACCCTAGTTCGAACTAGGGTGGTAATGTAGGCAACCGGAGTTGCAAATGAAGCCCAGGATTTGAATTCCCGGGCTTCATTTGCATATTGCCGGGCACCGCCATTTTTAAATGTCCGCTAGTCCGCTAGTGCCCCGCGGCTACATGCGGCATGGATTAGGTAGTTCGGATTAGGCTTCCTATTAGGCTACGTGGAACATGGAACGAGGAGTAACGGTAGTTCGGAATAGGAAGCCTAATCCGAACTACCTAGTCCGTGCCGCGTGTAGCCGCGGGGCACGGAGTCCGCACTAGCAGACATTTAAAAATGGCGGCGCCCGGCAATATGCAAATGAAGCCCGGGAAATTCAAATCCCGGGCTTCATTTGCAACTCTGGTTGCCTACATTACCACCCTAGTTTGAACTAGGATGGTAGTGTAGACATTCCCATAGGTAGCCAATGACATAAAGGAGTCTGTTGACCCAGGAGTAAGGTATACGGCAGTATTGGTTGAGATTATGAGTTTAAAGAAAGGATAATTAGGTAGAGTTGCTCAAAGCACATAAGAAAGACCCCAGATATAGACCCACAAACACAACTTGTGCTTTTAATGTGCAATGAGGTGGTTCTATATAGCTTTCTCTTTTTTGAATGGCATCAACTTTGCAATTCTTATTGCCTGGCCAATACATGATTCTGAAATTGAAATCTCAAAAAAAAAAAAAAGAAATAAAAAGGTGCAATAAGCATCTTGGCAGATCATAAGTATTTTAGATTCTTATGATCAGTTACACATGAGATGGGAGTTTGCCCCCCCCCCCCCCCCCCTCAAGGAAGTGTTGCCTAGTCTCCAATCCAGACTTGATGGCAAGGATTGTGTGCTATTTTATAATTGGGATAAGTTTCCATAATAAATATGCTCACAAATACATCTCATGCTGGATCCTCATTTCTTGGGACAGTGCAAACCAAATGGCTATATTGGAGGCTTCAGGGTCAGGGACAAAGGAGTGGGAAGAATTGGATTGGATCTGCACCAGGAAAGAAATGAAAGCTATCTTCAGATGTTCAAAGGTCAGTGGGCCTCCAGGGGCCAGTGAAACTTTGCAGGTTTGTGGAGAAGTTATAGGCACTGGGACAGCTTATCTTTTCATTCTTCATGAAAGTTGAGCCAAATCTAATGGAGGAGTGAAGCATCATTCCAGGCAGTGCTTATGACCGAACTTCTGAACTGGGTGTCATGGAAAGGTATGCAGCTTTCATAAGGCAGTCTCTGCCAAGCAGCCTTTGGAAAGGTCTTTGAACGTACTGGCAAATGGTTGTACAAATGAGCAGCAGTTGGTCAATACTCAGTGATTCTGTGCAAGAAAGGGAGAGGCTCCATACCAGAATCTCCCCAATAAGCAAGCTCAGTGCTAGTCCCACCTTAACTTGACATATAACATACTCCTGAGGCTGGAGCATAAAGAAGAGTCTGGATTGGGTAATGAACCCACACACAAGTTACTCAGGTACCCACATAACTCTGGCAAAGGAACACTGGGACTGGACACCCAAATCAGTGATATATCAGTGCAGAGTGGTTACCCGCTGCAGCTTTCTCCTAAAGGGAATGATTTCCTATTAGCAGCTGTTCTACTTGGTCCAATAATTGGTGATCTTTCACTTGGAGCAATCTGCCCTGTGGCAATGGTGGGGCAAGAGTTCTGGCAGTGTCCATGTTGAGTCCAGGCAGCAAACTAAGAGTCCCAGAGAAGACCAAGGTTGATCACAGTTGGAGTTTGTAACATGGGTTGTCTGACCTCATGGTTGAAGCCAGTAAAAGAGATAGGGTTATGGTCACATAAAAGGTCAAGACAGAGGCATAAGTAACACTAGGATCAAAGCCAGAGTCACAAATAGAGGTCAGGTCAAGGAAGCAGGAATAAAACATGGTAACAAGAGTAGGGGCAAGGCATGGTAGATACCAGGAATAGGGATGAGATGTGATAAGTAGTAGGAATAAAAGCAGGGATCAGACAGAGAGGCAGGAACGTGATCACAGTGGTGTTATTGTATCAGTAACAACCCTAGGAACTAGAAGGGATAGGCTAAGAAGAGGACATTTTATATCCAGTGGTGGCCAGTTTCTGTTAGACATTTGATCCTGCTGTGTCAGTGGGGAAACAGCTGCTGGTGATGGACTATTAGCAGCAGATCTGTCATCAACTCTTGCACCATATTGGTATAGAGAATAAAACTCCTGCTTGGCAGCTCCACAGGCCTAGGTTTAAACTACCCATTATAACAGAAGCAAGAGATAAGAGAAGGGAGAAGTAAACTTTCACCTTTCTTTTAGAATGTTGGCAATATTTTGCTGTTTTTTTCATTTAATGGGAACCTTTTACACTAAGCTATATAAAATGTAGTGAAAAATCTAAAGGGCATTTTTTTTTCAGAAAGACTTTTTCAGCTAGTTATCAATAGATCTTCTGTAAAAAGTACATTGATTAATTCTTAGATCATTCTTCCTATTTACCAGAAGAGATGTAAAGGTTACATCTAATAAATTCCTGCTTACAGCCAGGACAGCAATTTAGTGTTGCTAACATTGGAGTAGATTTTTAAAAAGACAAATAATTAGAGTTAGTGATATTGAAAGCTAACTGCATGAGGCCTGTTTACTTGAAAGCAAGTGTGTGTCACCACAGCGTGAGTTGAAAGTGTAAATGGCAGATTGCCAAGGCAGGTTTCTGCATGGTGGCAGTCAGCATCCCAATCTAGAAAAATGCCTCTATTATTTAAGCAAATTTGACAACTGCTAAATCAATCTCTCCCTTAGTAAGAAATACATGTGCCATTACAAAGCCATAAACAGATTCATGTTATTAGAAAAAAGTTGCCTGATTCATAATTTCAAAGAGAAGCATGAAATATTTATATGTTGTGTACAATACACAGTAACAGTCTGGAAAGCTAGTTCTTTTAAAATTGTTGTGAAACATAGTCTACTTCAAATGTTTTCTAGATGGTTTGTAAAATATTCAGGTTTCCATATGTTAGTGATCTTTGAGGAAGGACAGGATCTCTGCTGTCTAGAAAATGCACTGGGAATAATCCGTATAAGTGCGAGAAAAGAGTGCAGAACTAAAGCCTTACACCTGTAGTGAATATTGTTGGGAGAGAAAGGAATAGAACACAAAGATGAATTATAACATTTATCTCCATGGATTTTTTATTCAACTAACATTTAAGTTTTGTTATAATTTCTCCATTTACTCTATCCCTTAGGAGGTGGCCTGGGAAAACAGAAGATCGTTAAAATGTGACCTGAAAATGGTCTAGTGTGTCAATCCACAAGGAGTAACGGTAGTTCAGAATAGGAAGCCTAATCCGAACTACCTAGTTCGTGCCACGTGTAGCCACGGGCACGGAGTCCGAACTAGCGGACATTTAAAAATGGCGGCGCCCAGCAATATGCAAATGAAGCCCAGGAAATTCAAATCCCGGGCTTCATTTGCAACTCCGGTTGCCTATATTAACCACCCTAGTTCGAACTAGGGTGGCTAGTGTAGACATACCCTTAGTCAGTTCCCTAAGCTGAAGCAGAACCACATAAACCTAGACCATCCCAGATCTATTCTTAAAAAGGTCTTCCAAGGAGGTTGTGAAATCCCCATCATTGAAGTCTATTCCAGTTCTTAACTACTCTTATTCTTAGAAAGCTTTTCCTCATATCCAACCTAAATAACCCTCCCTAAAGATTAAGTCCTTTACTGCTTGTCGTCCTTTCAATGGACACAGTCAACAACTGGCCACCATACTCTTTAAAACAACCCTGACCAACCCTGAACTTATCACCCCTGCCTTCTTTTCTCAAGACTAAATATGCCCCAGTTCAGTTTTATGATCCTCTTATTGCTCCTACACCCCTTCTGAAATTTTCCATGTCCTCCCATTCCAATATCTAACATATTTTAAAATCACCTATCTGGTTTAATATTTTCTATACAGGTGTAAGTTGAATCATGACCAAGAGAGCTGGGCCAAAGTTGAGCAAGAAGTGTTCTGACCAGACATGTGGAATTACAATGCCACTCGCATTTGGCTTTTATCATGATGGAGGAGTGGCCCAAGTCAGCTGCCCATACATTTGCCACCCCAGGTAAGCTATCTAATTTCCCTACAATTAAAGTGGCCTCTTCCCAGAAAATGGAACTAGAACAAATGGATTTGTTGCTTCCTGATAGCAAGATTTCTGATGTTCTTAGGGAGCCCAGCAGGTCCAAGTGAGTGTAGGGAACCTGAAAAACTAATGTAACATTTAGTACATTTAATTATTAAGCTGGTTGTAAGTATTTGTAGTTGTGAGCTATAACAACATTTTAAGTTATTGTTAGGTCTTGGCTTAGAAGAAAGACCTGATCTTGAACACTTTGCCTTGAAGGGCTGAGCTTACTAGATAGTGTCTGTGAGGGACTTAGTGAAGTTCTTGTTTTTGTTGTTAAGCACAACCAGCTGGAATTAGATGTACAATAAATTAGATATCTTGCAAGCGCCTTCAGCATTTGGGGTGTGTCCAGATTACAGGGTTTTGTCAACAAAAGTGGACTTTTGTCGACAAAACTATATCTGCGTCTACACTGCTGCTGAGTTCTGTTGACATAATGTCGACAGAACTCTGCAGATTGGTCGACAGCTGTAAACCTCATTCTGTGAGGAATAACGCCTTTTGTTGACAGAGTTCTGTTAACAGAAGGCGTTATTGCATCTACACTGTCCTTTGTGTCTACAGAGTCATGTCGACAAAGAGGCTTGCTTTGTCGACAGAACTGGATATAGTCTAGACGCTCTTTGTCGACAGAAGCTTTGTCAACAGTATCTGTCGACAAAACTTCTGTCAACAAAAGCCTGTAGTCTTGACCTACCCTAAGTAATTATTGACACTGCAATTGTAATACAAATGATTAAAACTAATACAGGCTTAGACAAACATGGGCTTTCTACTTCTTTTATCTATAGTGTAGACTGATTATGCACCTTTGACCCTACTTGAATGGACTTTCTAATAATAGGAAGCAGGGTCTAGGTTCCAACAGTGAAAATAAATCTGGTTCAGTGAATGCCCTTTGGATATCCTGCTCCTTGTTTTTCTGATTGTAAATTTCCAAGTTATACACCTGCAGACCATCAGAACCCTGCAGCTTTTGCTGACTGACGGGTCATTGTAAGCAGGGCACCAATTGCCAGTGCTTAGGCCCTCTAAAATGTAATGTTAGTCAGCAATGTATCACTAATTTACTGTATCACCTTTAAGGACTTGTGACTCTGATGAAAATATAGAGTTTAAGCCATCCAAGACAGATAGCTACCCAGCCTCCATTTGAAAATCTCCAGTGAAGGAGCTTCCACATCTTCCCTTATGCAATTGCAGCAATTTTGGGGAAAATTATGTTCATTATGGCTACTATTTTTCATTTGTTAATATAATAGAAATCCTTTACAGCCCATACATTCCTAGCACCACACTGCAGGACATATCACCTTTATTTTTATTATGGAGAGCTACAAATCTCAAGTTTTTTCAGGTTTGGTACCTTTGTGCTCAGTTTATAAAAGATCAAGTAAAGTTTACAAATGACGTTGCTGGCTTTTCTCTCAATTTTTTTTTTTTACATATTTCAGTCATTGAGTTATTTTATATGATTTACTGAACAGGCTGCATATTTTACTAATCAGCTAGTATAGCTTTCTTGATTGAGGTGCCTCTTTTCATACTGGAGGACTTAAATATTTTACTGATTGAGCTGCACACTTTTCTCAGTTTGCTGATCCAATTGAATATTTTATTGATTCAGCTGCATATTGTAAAGAACTAGGTAGATACTCTTTTGATTGAGTATGGGACATATATTGCTAGCAGACTCCAGCTTCTTGAGTATTGGTTTGCTTTTGATTAAAAATGCTCCAGAAATGATCCCTCCCACCTACTACTTAAGGAATCATCACAGCACCTGCCTTTCAGGTACATGCCTTAGTCATTGAGTTATAGAATATTCAGATGTGGTCTCCCTTGGTCTCTTCTGTTAAAGCCTTTCTACTGTGGACAAATATGGTGTATCTAGACTACATCCCTCTGTTGGCAGAGGGATATAAATGAAGCACTTTGAAAGTGCAAATGAAGCCAGGATTTAAATATCCTGCACTTCATTTGCATAATCACGTAATGGCGCTCTTTCAAAAAGGCACTATTTCGAAATTGAAACTGCAGTCTAGATGCAGTTTTCAAAAATGGGGCGCTTTTTCAAAAGATCCTGTAAACTTCATTTTTGAAAAAAGCACCCCATTTTCGAAAGAACTGCGTCTAGACTGTGGTTTCAATTTCAAAATAGCACCTTTTCAAAAGAGCGCCATTACATGATTATGCAAATGAAGCACGGGATATTTAAATCCCGGCTTCATTTGCACTTTCTAAATGCTTAATTTATATCCCTCTGCCAACAGAGGGATGTAGTCTAGACGTAGCCATAATGAAGAAGGTAAGCGGGAGGTCACTCTCCTTTTGCAAAATAACATAGGCACCTAATACCAAGAGTTTTCAGCTGAGAACCCCAAGCAGAGAGTGGCATCCCCCTGATGCCTGGATTTAGGCACAAAATTCCATGAAAGGAGGCAGGCTTAGACATGCCCCTTGCTGGATTCTCTTCCGCTGCCTATTTTGGATAGGAAGCTACTATTTAGTAGTCTGACTTTTGGGAATTCCCCCTGAGATACTTAGCTCTTCTCATTGTAGAAGGGCCTCAGGTTTTGTGAAGCCCAATGATTTTCTAGGTGCCTAAACATTTAGCATGACAGTTCTGAGCATCATAACACCCAACTGCCTTTGTGAAGTTAGCCCTCAAAGTGTCTATACTAAACAAACCCAAAAGATTTAGAGAGGTCATAATCAAATGTTTCAAAATCATCATAGACTTTAATGCCAGAAAGAACTATCATAATCAACTAGTCTGACTCCCTGTGTATTGCAGGCCACAATGTTCCTTGCTGATCCATCCCATCTTCCATTCCTTGTAGACATTCTGGTTTCTCTTAATCTGTCTGAGATGCTTGTTCAACCAGTTTAGGGTACAACCTGTTCCGATATATTTTTCTACTTGCTTTGGACTTCTGACACTTGAAGTCAAAATTTCAGAAATTAACTCTAAACTTCTTCCACATGCAGATCCTCAAGGTCTTCCATCCAGTCTACTTCCCAAACTAATTCCCTTCGATTTTTTGTAAAGCTTTCCTTTCAGAAATCAAAGATCCTAGTTGCAGTCTTACTTTTGTTTATTCTTCTATTCAATTAGCTGACGATCATTCCAACCAAGATTGTCTTTTACAATCAGTTCTTCTATGAGGTCCTCACTACTTACCAAAACTAAATGTAAAATGACATCACTACTTCTTGGTTCAGGGACCATTTGGTGAAGAAATTCATCAGCTATGGATGGATTTCCAGGAATATTTGCAGTCTACCATTATTAGTAGCTCTTTTCCTCCAATCTATATCTGGGAAATAAAGGTTCCCATATTCATACAAATACTACATGCACTCTCCTCAAACTCCCCCTATAAACTCCCTCTCATACTCCCCTGTTTTCATCTCTGTTTTGTGGCTCTTGTGCCACTACTCAAGTATTTGTTTTGATGCAATCCAAAATATATTTTGCATGTTCTGTTTATGAAATTTGAGACTTTGACTTTTCATCCCAATTCAGAATGAGAACACTTTTAATTCAAAATCTGTGTAGCATGTTTTTATACTTTAAGAACCCATCGTTGAACCTGAGACTTACTCTTGCCAGCAAGAGAGGCCAGTGGTCTGGGGGCCAGAAATGACCTCCCCAGGTCTGGCAAATCCCTCATCCAGGAGTGGTCAGTTCCCGAGGATGCTGAACCAGGGAGGTCCAACCTGTAGATAGACTAAATACAGTGTTTCTAATCATGCCTTCCAATCTGCCTTGATAAGGCTTAGACAACAAGGTGGATGAAATGCCAGCAACTGATCTACATTAACACTCACTCCATAGCTGCTACTGTTTTGGCTGTGTTTGTATTGGCAAGAATGGAAATTTTTAAAAGAAAAGAAAAATGTAGACATAATCATAGAGGACAGGAAAATAAATTACTGCAGAAAACCTTGTCAGCAATAGAAACAATTTTATTTAAAAGGGTGCATTTCAAAAGAAGATTTATTCTCATCCTATAATTTGCACTTCATTTTAGTTTTATAGTTCTTGCATTCTGGTAGCACAGAATGCCTCAGGTATTTATTTATCTTGTTTTAGAAATGATTATCACATTGTTTTTATTACTGCTGGACACACTAGAGCATGACATATGTTATTTCTGGGCACTATATACACATTACAATTATACTTAGATCTTTTGTCATTCTTCTTTGAACCTCAGAATGTTCCTCGGGGATCTACTTTTCTTTTCTAATACAAATTTCACCTCAGATTTGGTGTGTGAACAAGCGTATATATAAAATTTTCACATTGTCTCAGTTATGAGGCCAATAAAATATGACCAGTCTCTGAATAATGAAGATGCCTGCTGTGTTTTCCTTTTTTCACTTTTATATTCTTGTTATGCTGTGTGTCAAGATCTCTTATCTATGTTCTTTATACAGAGCTGGACAAGGGCAAGAATAAAAAAATAAGTTGATTCTGTATTTTTGGAAGAAATGGCCAGTTGATTATAAAAATAGCCTTCAAAATCTTTCAAAAGTTTTTGCTGCTTAATCAGATAGGATTTGGTTTTCAGAGGTGTTTGGTGACCCGAAATGCTATTGAAGTCAATGTGGACAGCTGTCTCTCTCTATAAAAAACAGAGTCATCACCAATCTTAAATGAAGCAATTCCTATTACTCTTACATGGATCAGTTCTTAAAAATAAAATTTTGTTATTTTGTTCTACTCTATGTAGGTTCTTATACTAAGCTTATCATGGTATGGCAGAGTGTTATGTGACTAACAATGTGATGTTATGTAATGTGACTAACATCTGTCCCAAACTGTTTGATCACTTATATACCTCCCATGGGGAAGATAAACAGTAGAGAGTCTTGTTTAGGGAGAAATTGTTTTGCTTTGATTTTTGCTTTTAATATATAAGATGCTCATATTTAAGTTAGAGCATTAAGTTAAGTTATGTTTAAGCTAAAGAAATGTGTCTTATATTTGGAGCAAAGTTTTGTCTTGATTGTTTGTGCCTGTTGGAATTCACACCAGTCTTGGTCTTGTAGAAAGTTTTATCTTGCACACAGATGATCTTGATCCTTTATTGTGGAGAGTTTTTCTACTTCAATGATCATCCTGGAGCTGTAGGTGGTATAATATCCTGGGTCCGTTCCACGAAGCACCTTGAAGATAAGGACCAAGACCTTGATTCAACAGTCTATGGGAGGACAGTGAAGTAAGTTGTAGGACAGATTTGATGTGCTTGCAGTAGCCAATGCTACAGAGGAGACATGCTGCAGCATTATACACTAGTTGGAGTTTCTTATGTGTTAAAGGCTTTGTGCCCAGCTACATCATATTGTATATTCAGTTTATGCTTAAAGAAAGTGCTAAGAAGCAGCTTCATTCCATTTATTTTCCCCCAAACCATCCAAAGATGCTTCAGTTAATAACTTCCGATATAATATGTTGTCATTTTTAAACTAATATGAGTCATTGAATCAAGGTCAATTTATACTAGCTAACAATCTGTCCTCCAGTTCCTAATGAACAGGTCTGACTATTAATGTGTTCTCAAAGTACAGCATGTGCATTTCCATTATAATACAGGCTTCTCCCTGACAACACTTCACAAGAGTACTTATGCTGGACTTGGAGGCACTAAAGGCAAGAGGGTCATTTGATCTGAAAATCAGTTCAATCTTTGGCTTCTCTACTGAAATTGCTATAATCAATGTTAGAATCAGTTATCTGAAAGTGTTTTATTGTGATGTGGACATCTACGCTGAAGAATTGGATGTTTTTGTTTGCCTAAATCTTCAGAAAATATTCAAGGGCCAGATTCTTATAGCCATGCTCATGTTGAGGAGAACCTTACTTCTCACAAAAGAATTTCAAAAACCAGTTACAAAGGGAGACAACTTAACTTTCATTTGCAAATTCAAAACTATCAATTTAGGATTGAGTAAGGATCTCAATTGATAACACATTACAAAGGCAATTTCCCCTCTCTGAATATTCACATCTTCACACCAATGTTGTGAATGACACACTTCCAACCTTACTTCATTAGCTTCTTTAACACAAGCAACTTCTTTGTTATATATACTCCTGCTTCTGTAATTTGCACTCCAATTCATCCGATGAAGTGGGTTTAGGACTTCTCACTTTTTGCAGATACAGACTAATACTGATACCTCTCTGAACCTTACTTCTCACAGTACTGAAACCAAGAGGACTACAGGCTAAGCAAGTTACAACTCCACCTGAGTAAAATATCTGAATCCAGCCTTAAAAGGAAAGCTGAATGAGTTTAACAACTTAAATGGAACCTTGATGTATTTATTTGTGTTTGAATGAATGGATTTAGGGTCAGGGTTAGGGTTAGCGCTGCCTTTCTTGAAAGTAAACAAAAAATTAACAAGCACCTTAGAAGAAGGATCATTTGTTCTGAGCACAAATCCTATCACTGAAATAACTACAAATCTATGCCTACAACAAAAATTGTGAAATAAAAATAAAAGAAAGCTGGGTAAATCTAGCCTTAATTTATATACAAAAATATCATCAATAAACAGAGAATATTTTTACAATTAGGTAATTTCAACATGGCTTAATTTTCAGTCTTACCTTTGACCAAGCCCTCAACAAGGACAAGAGCCTTTGAAACTTGGACATCCAGTTTGTTAAGAAATACAATTAAATGCTTAACATTGTGTGGCTCAGAATGAAGCTTTTCTTCCTTCATGTCAATAACAATATGCCAAATTTTTCAGTAATGACAGAAAGATGGTATCTCATCCTGTCATCTGACAAGAATGAAGAGAGACTCTATCCAACAGGTTCCTCTGTATGTGCATCCCCACTGAGGTTCATGGGGCTCTTCCTGCATGGAGCAGGTCTGCAATAGCTTACCGAAGGGTACACAATCTGACTAAAAACAGGACTTCTTATCCTTAGGGTAGATATCTTGACTCTTTTGAAGTTATTGATAAAACATCCATTGATTTAAGTGGGCCATGTTTTCACTGTAAGATCTCTGGGTCCAAAATATATATAAACCTCCAAAACATGTAGACCTGTATGAACTAAGCTAAATGAGAAAAATATTTTTAATACTAATAGAATTTTATCCTTACTGGAAGGCAACTAAATAGCACTGGGACACCAGCAATCTAGCCAAATTACAGGATAAGAAGAAAAGAATTTACACTAAACCATGAATGCTTAAATTATATATTCACACCACCAAAGCACAGCCAAAAAGTTCCAAGTAACATCAATGAACTAGAAGTGCCATTTTTTTCTCTTGATTGCACTCTAATGTAATTTCAATTAAAGAAAGTAAATTTAGAAATTGGAATATAATAAATGGTGAGTGAAAATTAATTTAATTCATTAGTTATTTCATGCTATTAATTTAGACTTTAGATATTTAAATTAGTTCTTTGTTGTAAGGTCACAAATCCTAAACATAAGAAACAGCATCTCTTTCATCTAGAATATTCAAAAGAACCTTTGTCTTTATTACTTACTAAGGCACCTTCAAGTTACAAGTGTCTTGGCTGCTTTTAAAAAAAAAAAAAAAAAAAAGATGTGTCGTTGCATTTTTATTCTCCTTTCAAACTAGTTAAAAGACAGTTTTCCATGCAAATAAGTATACATTATCTGAAATAATTGGGGCTAAAACCAAAAATTGAAAATACCACATCCAAGATCAATTAGGAGACATTTTAAAATTACCTTTCTATATAGAATACATGTTTCACATTCCCTATTTACTTTTCAATTATTTTCAAAGAAAGGAAAGGAATGGCTGTAACTAAAGATCACACCAAAAAGTAGCATTATGTCTATCCCAGCAAGAGTTGCAAGTTTCTAAGCAAACCACATGTATTTTGATGTGAATAAGCTATTGATAGTTTTATTTTTATTAGTGGACCGTATGTGATTTGTTTCTTAATGACCTTTTCCTTTTAATTTTGTTCTTTCTGACAAAAAACTTTTTGGTTGTTTTATAAGCACCAACATATGAAAATTATTAAAAGGGAGATGGAATTTGATATAAGTTTCCTTCACTTCTTCCCCTGTCTCTACGATTCCTATCTCTCTCTTCATATCTCTGCTTCCAACACTCAAAATGTTGTCATTCCCCATCTGTCTATTCTATGTTCTTTCCTCCCACACAAAATCAGAGTTCAGCACATTTTGAGTTTCCCCTGTCCCCTTTCCCTGTGAGCTTTTGTCCAACATTTCTTAAAACAAAGCCACCAGCCTCTTGCAGCTATAATGACATGGCTTAGGCAATCCCTACATTGCTCTATCCATTGACTTTCTATCCCAGTCTCCATAACCACAACAGGTTCAGTGTTTCCCTATTTTATTTGGCCATGGAACCCTTTTAAACTCGGAAGAATGTCAAGGAACCCCTACAGCTGGGCCTAGGATACCCAGGGGAAAATTTGTCAAGGAAAAAAAAAAGCCGCCAGACCTGGGTGCCACAACCCCTCTCTCCTGCCCAGATGACAGTCTGATATATGGAGATGAAAAAGTAGACCACAAGTAAGTAAGGATAATAATAATGAACAAATGCTAAATAAGGTCATGAGATCAACATTTAGTTTAATTATACATATTTAAAAACAAAAATCACATTTAATGTGTACAAAAAAATAAAGCTAAAAAACTAATATGAATTATACTGGCAGTTTTCAATGAGAAGAGCAGTTTTTCTTCTTTTCTTGGCAAATTCTTTTTACATTTGGTTTAATATTAAAAATTTGGATTTGCATATCTGGTGCTGTATTCAGTCAATTTCTGTACTTCGTTTTTGTTGGTGCATAATTCGAGAACCCAGTTTCACACAAGTATGTGCTGGTGAAGGGTAACAACTGGCAATTGCACATCTTTATAAAACTGAATATTCTTGACATAAGCCACCCCAAAATGTAATCAGGGAAACTTCTTTACATTTTTGTATTAATTTGCCCTGCCACCTTAAGTGATTTCGATTAGGTTTTCATAATCTTGCATAGAAAAACTGATTGGCATTTCTGTTATACTTAATGGATTTCAAATCCATTTACTGTTGTCATTTATGATTGGAAAATACTTCATGATATTTGTGTATAAATCACAAAGATGATCTGCAATGTCCTGGCCAGGAGGAAGAATACAGGAGAAAGCTTGGGGCAGAGTGTCTGGCCAGGAGGAAGGGTAGAGGAGGGGTTTTGGGGAAGGATGTCTGGCCAGGAGAAAGACTTAGGTCAGGGTGTCAGGCCAGGAGGGAGGGTACAGGAGGGTCTTGGGGCAGGATGTCTGGCCAGGAGGGAGGGTAGAGGAGGATCTTGGGGCAGGGTGTCAGAGCAAACTGAGGCTGTAAAGTCTAGGTAGGGGGAGAGGAGTGAGGGGTATATGGGTGCAGGGTCCGAGCATGAGGGAGGACATTTACCTGGCTTGGCACCTTGCTGCAGCAGGGGAAGCCTCCAAGCAGCATGCTCTAGTTCCTTGGGGGGAAGGGAGGAAAGGAGCTCAGTCCCTCCCCCGCCTGCCCATACAGCAGGGAACCCAGTGCAGCTGCAGCACCAGGTCAGGCTTCTCGCTGGCAGGGCAGCGGGGGTGGGGCGGAGAGGGTGTAGAAACCCTGACCTTCCCCGCCAGATCAAACACTTCCATTTCCCCAGCAAGCTGGGGAGGGGCGCAGGGGAGAGACAGCAGCAGTGCATGGGGGGCAGCGAGCCTGATCACGTGCCGAGGGGGGGAAGTGAGCCAGAGCACGCCTCGGGAGGGGGGGGAGGGACGGAAGTAGAGCCTGACCCAGGTTTCACACAGGTGGCAGTTTAAAAATGCCAAGGTCTGGGAGCAGCTCCTCGGTTCCAGTCACCTCTCCCCCAACCAGCAGCAGAGGCCACTGTAAAAGCTGCCACCTACACACATGAAGGAGGAGAAGGAGGCTGCATGGCACCAGAGGTCCTGTGGGACAGAGACCATCCTGTGGGGTGGGGAGGAGGCCATGCTGTGGGTGGTGGAGTGGCCAAAGCTGCATGCCCCCAGAAGCCCACCTCTGCCAGCAAAGCCTCAATGGGAGCTGCCTACGGGTTGTGCAGGGGGCGGGGGAGTAGAATTTTTTTGCGGAACCCCAGGGTTCCGTGGAACACAATTTGGGAAACACTGCTCTAGGCAAAAACTCTATCAGGACTACACAGAATGCTTTTCCTTACTGGGTTACCATTGTAGCTACTTGAGTTCTCCATAGTGGTTGCTCAAAATCAGTAGCTTTCCAGATAAATCAACTGTCTAAACAAGTTGGCCAAGCCCTTTTAAAAATATTACTGCTGACTCAGAAAGTGAAACGCACTCATGAAATGTGCTAATGATGCAAATATCAGCAGCTAATCCAACAATAGTATCACAACATCTCACCATGAGTTAATTCTGGAACAGAGTTATGAAAACTGTCTTGTGATAACAAGGCTCAGTGTGAGATCTTGCTAAAGACATACAGTAATCAATTATCTGTTATTCCCAAGATTTATATACATTTTCTTCATGGCACCAGTTACCCAATTTAGTCTTCCTTTATTAGTTTATTGTAAATTTATTCCCTCCTGCTCAGATTCTTTTTAAAAAGGACAGTACCAAATAAAATGGTTATGTATCATAGAATCATGGAGCTGGAAGAGACCTTGGCAGGTTATCGAGTCCAGCCCCCTGCCCAAGGCAAGACCAATCCCAACTAAATCAACCCAGCCAGGGCTTTGTCAAGCCAAGACTTTAAAACCTCTAGGGATGGAGATTCCACCACCTCCCCAGGTAACCCATTCCAGTGTTTCACCACCCTCCTAGCGAAATACTTTTTCCTAATATCCAATCTAGACTTCCCCCACTGTAACGTGAGACCATTTCTCCTTGTTCTGCCATCCATCACTACTGAGAACAGCCTTTCCCCATCCTCTTTGGAACCTCCCTTCAAGAAGTTGAAGGCTGCTATCAATCCCCTCACTCTTCTCTTCTGCAGACTAAACAAACCCAAATCCCTCAGTCTCTCCTCATAGGTCATGCAGTCAAGCCCCCTAATTATTTTGATCACCCTCTGCTGCACCCTCTCCAATGTGTCCACATCCTTTCTGTAGTGGGGGGCCCAGAACTGAACACAATACTCCAGGTGTGGCTTTACCAAAGCCACATAAAGGGGAATAATCACTTCTCTGGATCTGCTGGCAATGCTCCTCCTAATATACCATTAGCCCTCTTGACTACAAGGGCACACTGTTGACTCATATCCAGTTTCTCATCCACTATAATCCCCAAGTGCTTTTCCGCAGAACTGCTACTTAGCCATTCAGTCCCCAGCCTGTAACAATGCTTGGGATTCTTCCGTCCCAAGTGCAGGACTCTACACTTTGCCTTGTTGAACCGCATCAGATTTCTTTTAGCCCAATCCTCCAATCTGTCCAGGTAACTCTGGACCCTATCCCTGCCCTCCAGCGTATCTACCTCTCCACCTAGTTTAGAGTCATCTGCGAACTTGCTGAGGGTGCAATCTATCCCCTCATCCAGGTCATTAATAAAGATGTTGAACAAAACCGGTCCTAGAACAGATCCTTGGGCCATTCCACTAGAAACCGACCACCAACCTGACATCAAGCTGCTGATCACTACCCCTTTCTGTCCATCTTACAGTCCATGTATCTTACTAGCCAGCTTTCTGTCCATCTTACAGTCCATGTATCCAATCCATATTCCCTTAACTTGCTGGCAAGAATATTGTGGGAGACCGTATCAAAAGCTTTGCTAAAGTCAAGACGTATCACATCCACTGACTTTCCCATATCCACAGAGCCAGTTACCTCATCATAGAAGATAATCAGATTGGTAAGACACAACTTGCCCTTCGTGAATACATGTTGACTATTCCTGATCACTTTCCCCTCTTCCAAGTGCTTCAAAATGGATTCCTTGAGGATCCCCTCCATGATTTTTCTGGGGACTGAGATAAGGCTGACTGGTCTGTAGTTCCCTGGATTGTCCTTCTTCCCTTTTTCTCCACGAGTTTTCAAAAATAATGGTCAAAGGCTCCACAATGACATTTACTAACTCCCTCAGTACCCTCAGATGCATTAAATCCAGGCCTATGGATTCGTGTATGTTTAGCTTTTCTAAATAGTTCCTAAATTGTTCTTTTCCCTCCAAGGACTGTCCACCTCCTTTCCATACTTCGTTGCCTAGTGCATTAGTCTGGGAGCTGACCTTGTCCATGAAGACAGAGGCAAAGAAAGCACTGAGTACTTCAGCTTTTCCCACATCATCCATCACTAGGTTACCTCCCTCATACAATAAGGGCCCCACATGCTCTCTAATCACCCTCTTTCTGCTAACATGCCTCTAGAAACCTTTCTTGTATCCTTCACATCCCTTGCCAGCTGCAATTCCAATTGCGCTTTCGTCTTCCTGATAACCCCTGCATTCTCGATCAATATATTTATACTCCTCCCTAGTCATCCATCCAAGTTTCTATTTCTTTTAAGCTTCCTTTTTGTGTTTAAGCTCACCAAGGATGTCCCCGGTAAGCCAATCCGATCACCTACCATATTTTCTTTTCTTGCTGCGCATTGGGATGGTTTCTTCCTGTGCCTTTAATAAAGCTTCTTTAAAATACTGCTAGCTTTCTTGGACTCCTTTTCCCTTCAGGTAAGCATCCCAGGGAATCCTGCCCATCAGTTCTCTGATGGAGCTTTTCTGAAGTCCAGAGAGTGTATTTTGCTACTTTCCTTTCTTCCTTTCATCAGGATCCTGAAATCTACCATCTCATGATCACTGCTTCCCAGATTGTCAACCACCTCTACTTCCCCTACTAGTTCCTCCCTGTTTGTGAGCAGCAGGTCAAACTGTGCATGGCCCCTGGTCGGTTCCTTCAGTACTTGTACCAAGAAGTTATCCCCAACATTCTCCAAAAACTTCCTGGATTGTCTGTGTACTGCTGTATTGGTCTCCCAACAGATATCAGGGTGATTAAGGCCCCCATGAGAACCAGGGCCTGTAATCTGAAAGCTTCTCTCAGTTGTCCAAAGAAAACCTTGTCTACCTCATCCACCTGATCTGGTAGTCTATAGCAGACACCAACCACATCATCACCCCTGTTGCTTCCACCTCTAAACTTAACCCGTAGACTCAACAGTCTTTTCTCCCTCTAAATACTGGTGCTCTGAGCAGTCATATTGCTCTCCTACATACAATGCAACTGCTCCTCTTTTTCTCTCCCACCCGTTCTTCCTGAACAATTTATACCCTTCCATGACAATGCTCCAGTCATGCGAATCATCCCACCAAGTCTCTGTTATTCCAATCAAATCATAGTTCTTTGAATGGGCCAGGGCTTCTAATTCTTCCTGTTTGTTTCCCAGGCTTCTTGCATTTGTGTACAAACACCTTAGATAGCCAGTTGATTGCCCTACCTTCTCCATTCGAGTCAGGGATCCTTCTTTATTGCTCATTCTTCCTTGTGTTTCTTCCCTGTATCCAACTTCCTCACTTACCTCAGGGATTTGGTCACCATCCCCCAATGAACCTAATATAAAGCCCTCCTCACAAGGTTTTCAAGCCTGTCCACGAAGATGCTCTTTCCTCTCTTGGTTAGATGGATCCTATCTCTTCCTAACAATCCTTGTGCCCGGAACCTAGTCCCATGATTGAAGAAACCAAAGCCCTCTCTGCGACACCACCTGTGCAGCCACGCATTTACTTCCTCAATTCGATGGAACCCTACCCGGACCTTTTTCTTCAACTGGAAGGATGGACGAGAATACCACTTGCGCTTTAAATTCCTTGTTCCTTCTTCCCAGCACTACATAATCTGCTGTGACCCGCTCAAGGTAATGTTTGGCCTTATCGTTGGTTCCTACATGGCGAAACAGGAAGGAATAGCGATTGGAAGGTTTAATCACTTTTGGAAGACTCTCAAACACATCCTGAATGAGAGCTCCCAGTAAGCAGTACACTTCTTAAGATTGCAGGTCTGGATGGCAGATGGATAACTCAGTCCCTCTTAGGAGGGAGTCCCCAACCACCACCACCCATCTTCTTCTTTTGGGGGTGATGGTCATGGGTCAAACATTTCCAAGTTAGGCATTCAAATCCATTTTAGGCATCTAGAGAAAAGCCAGATTTTTAGTAATGCTAAAAGCCCACAATTTTGAATGACAATCAGCTGGATTTGTGGATGTTCTTTATAAATCAGTCCAGGGGCTTTAGTATTTTAATTTCAAGTATATTTTTCTCTTGAACAGAATAAATGCCTTTAAAACTGAATATATATACAGTCCTTAAAATTTTGTTACATATCTATACTATGAATTAGTGAGAATTTCTGCTTTAATCTATCTGAAAGAGGAGATGGAAAAAGCCTGGATTATGTAACTAATGGATAAAGGCAAAGTCACTGCAGAGATCACAGTAAATAAACAACTTGGGGTCGGTGAATCAGGAAGCTTATAATAAGAATTGATCCAAAGCTCAGTTCAAAACTAGAAATGAACTTATAAAGACTGGAAAAGATGAGTAACTCTTCCTTCTTCTTTCTTCCACTTTCCATCTCTGTACTTCCTGGTTAAAATACTTCAAACATCTCTTCCTACATGGCATCTAAGATCTGGATGAAATTAAGCACCATCATATAGAACATCTGATAGAAAATCTGTTCTCTCTCACACACACACACACATACAAAAATAACTCTTGCACATAATTTGTACAAAAGACTATCACTTCACAGAAGATAAGTCAGTAGTTGACCATATGTTCTGTTTCAGTTGGGGCAGTCCCTTTTCTTAGCCCTGTTCTGGCTGTCCCAACTTTTTTGGCAAAAATGGGCATTTATTTTATTTGCTCTTGCCAACTGAACAATTGCCAGGAGCAAATGGGACAAATGCCCACTCTTCTCAAAAAAGTGATGTGAGAAAGTCCATGGAAGAGGCAGGCGGTGATGCCAGTTCTGCACAGAGGAGCAGTGACACCAGTACCAGCCTCCCAAGGGGAGGGGAGCTTGGGCCATGTGATAAGGGAGAGGAGTTGGATGTCTTGACCTAGTCCCACAGGGGGCAAGGTGGAAGATCTAGCCCCATGTGGTGTCCAATTTTCTGTTTGGGCAATATGGTCACCCTATAAATAAGGGACAGGTCTGTATCCTGGGTGTACTGGGTGAGCTTTCAGCATCACACCATTTCAGCAGAGCTATTTTGGTAAACTGAAAAGAGGACAGCTATCCCAACTGTGGGAAAAAGGAAAGTTATACAAGAGTGGTTAGCATTTTGTCTTACTGTGAAAAGTTTTCCAGCAGGTTTGAGTGGGAGGTTGGGGGAAATGGATAAATGGCACATATTCATCCTCCTGTGTCTGGGTCTTTTGGAAGTTTGTAAAGCAAATTTACCATGGGATGCTGCTGATTTTCCATAACTAAAGCTGGGGCTAATGTAAATGTGCTGACATGGTTCCACCACCTCTTATCAGCTTGAACTCAAATGAGCATGATAGTTAATTGTTCTTTACCCCTGGAGCCTTCACTTGCAAACTACCACAGATCTGTTATCACCATTATCTTTTACAACACATATATGCAGCCCCTTAGGTCATTCAGAAGCAATATGGACTCAAATGTCAACAATGCATGCATACTAACTATGTGATTTCCAGGGCTGGAACACCCATCGAAAAAATTAGTGTGTGCTTAGCACCCACTGGCAGCCAAGCTTTCTTCCCCTCCTGCCCACTGCTGCGCACTGATAGACCTACTGATTAATTCCCCCACCCCTCCCAGCAGCCATGGTTCACCTAAGAGGGAGAGAGTAGAGGAGGGAGGAATGTATTCTGGAGAGGAGGTGGAAAGAGGCAAGGAAGAATGAGAGCAGCCAAGAGAGTTGAGGTGGGACATGGGGGAAAAGGGTAAAGTGGGGGCAGGGCTGAGGGTGGGAAGAGGCAGTGTGTAGGGGCAGGGTAGAAGGGGTGGAGTGGGAGGCCTGGGACTGAAAGTGGGGGTGGTTGAGCACTCCCCAGGCACAGAAGAATTTGGTGCCTATGCAACAATGTATGAAGGACATCCAACTCTATAGTCTCTTTACCACAGTTGAACCAACTCCATCTCTGAACTATCCCACTGATGTCACTTGGGGCACATCAGCATCTGAATGAACCAGACACAGAAGATGTTTGAAGTAAGAGGCGGCATTTCAAGGAACTTGCCAATACTAAATTATCATCAGCCACCAAGAACTTCTGCTCCAGTTGACCTAGGATGTTGAGATTCTCTTTTGCTCTGCATTAGCCCTGATTACTCAAATAAGTCACAGCTGTGAAAAATGTCCTCTTCCACTCATTGCTGACCAGAAGACCATAGCCTAGCCTATCAGTTTCTAACTTGGCCTTGCTGAGTCATGAACTTGAGATCATCATACAACTTGTTACATCTTTCTTTGAACAAAAATACTGACATTTTTTAAAAGTTCCAGTCAATTAAAAATGAAGCCACCTACAGAAAGCCTAGAGCAGTATTTCTAAATGACCGGTCTGTGGACCAGTGCTGATCCCGGAGATCTCCCAGGCACAGTTTAGGAATGCTGCAAGCTAGTCTCTGGTGTTAACAAAAGTTGAGAAACACTGGCCTGAAGCGCATCTCCCCATTGCTTCCGTTCCTTTCTGTTACTTATTATTGCACTTTAGTAAAATTCGCATTTTCATTACTAATTTTCAATGAAATAATATCAAGTTACTGCCTCTAATATTTTACACTCCATGGTCATAACTTCCCATGAAAGCTATGTTTCTCCAAAACAATGGAATTCTCAAACATTCATAAAGAGATGAGACAGAGCAGGTTTGACATCTAGCCCACTGTAACAAACCAGATTTGACAAAATGTGTCTCTATTTAGGGCATAAAGGCTTAAAGTTCTAGTTTTGTCCTGGTTCACAAGGGTATTGGGTGGATTGTAGGCCAATTTGTCTAGTAACAGTGTCTTGCTGTCAGCAGTAAATGATTTTATTACTCCAAGTCTATAAAATTTACTCCCAAGAAGGGACCACAAACCTCACTGCCTTCAAAGAAAACATAAACCTCACTTTATGACCTTGAGTTCATGTATAAAAGAGACTATTAAAATAGTAATGAAGCCACAAGTAAAAAGGGAAAGAGAGGGAAAAAAATCCTAGTGATTAAAACTCATGTTATAAAAAGTGTTCATAAAGCATGGTGAAGAAGGAGGTGTAACTACCAAGACAGACAGACATCAAGCTAAGTGCCACCCTAACACACCCTGACCTTCCCCCTAGAAGTAGACACAGAAGTCTTGATTTTCTGCCCTCGTACAGAGATTATTTGAGGGATCAGGAAAGGGATAGGAGTATTTAGACTGAAAGATCTTTGGCACAGGAACCATCTTTTTGTTCTATCTTATACATACTGAGCAAATCTGCAAGCAAGACAATATTAGAGTATTTTGTTTTTATGGCAATTCAGCTTGGAATGGATCAAAGCAGTTATTCAGTTGCCTTGAAACATGGGGCTGTTTCCAGTACAAATAAAAAAGATGAGCATGTTACCCATAATTAATCATGATTAAAGATACATTCTCTAGATACAACAGCTCTCTGTCAAGTACATGTACAATAATCTTTTATAAATCTACTTCTGAAAATACTAATGTGTATCCAGAACCATCCTTGTGAGTTTAAAAGTAAATTGTCTATCAATCTATTTTTTACACTTTCTGGGCAGCTACTGTACCCATAAATCCAACTTAAAATCACAGTCATGGCTTCTTTAATCTTTAGGATCAGTTTTCACAGAAAGATATAAACCAAAATGGGTGAATCCAGCCTATCAGAAGGCATTATCCTCAGCTAGAAACACAATTATTCATCCCTTGAAAGAAAATACAGTCTAAAGGATAGAATATTATTTCAGACTCAATTTCCAGTTATCACCTTCAAAATTTTCAGAGGCATTTAAAAAAAAAGCTTTCATGAACAGTATAGGAAAACCGAGGAATATACTGTAAGGATAAAGACTTGAAATATTATTTTTAAATGAGTCTTCTCAAGCAAGTGTTGTTTGTCCAGATTAATACCAGATCACATATTACATGCTAATGCAATATCAATAACATACTATGCTAAAGTTGTACTTAAAAACCACAAAGAAAGTCAAAATTAAGGTTTCAATACTAAAATGCTAATTCAACCATGCTGCATAACTTGGGGTATGTCTACACTACAAAGTTAATTCGAACTAACAGGCGCTACACATGCAAACCGCTAGTTTGAACTTAATTCGAACTAGCGGAGTGCTTAATTCGAACTAGGTAAACCTCATTCTACGAGGACTAGCGCCTAGTTCGAATTAAGTAGTTCGAATTAAGGGCTGTGTAGCCACTTAATTCGAACTAGTGGGAGGCTAGCCCTTCCCAGCTTGCCCTGGTGGCCACTCTGGGCACAACCAGGGATACTCTTCTGTCCCCCTCCCAGCCCCGGAGCCCTTAAAGGGGCACCATCTGGCTACAGTGCCAGTGCCAGGTGCAAGCCAGCCAGCACCCAGCCAGCAGACCCTGCACCTGGCACGGCACGAGCCAGCCAACCGCTGCCACCCAGCCCTCTGCCTCTTCCCGGGACCAGGCTGGCGACTCCCAGGAGCCTGCCCGGGGCTGCAAGAGGTGGGCGCCTGCCTGGTCTAGTGCGGAGATCATGGTGGACCTCATCCAGGTTTGGGGGGAGGCCTCCAACGTCCACAACCTCCGCACTAGGCACAGGAAAGTGGCCGTCTAGGGCAGGATAGCTACCAGCCTGGCCACCAAAGGCCACATGCAAACCCAGGAGCAGGTTTGCATGAAAATCAAGGTGATCCAGTGAGACCCCTGACTCTGAGCCCTGAGCTTAGAACATAAGAACATAAGAATGGCCGTACTGGGTCAGACCAAAGGTCCATCTAGCCCAGTAGCCTGTCTGCCGACAGCGGCCAACACTAGGTACCCTGGAGGGGATGGACCGAAGAGAATGACCAAGCCATTTGTCTCATGCCATCCATCTCCAGCCTTCCACAAACAGAGGTCAAGAACACCATTTCTACCCCCTGGCTAACACCACTCCATGGCCCCAACCTCCATGACTTTATCTAAATTCTCTTTAAACTCTGTTATAGTTCTAGCCTTCACAGATTCCTGTGGCAAGGAGTTCCACAGGTTGACTATTTGCTTTGTGAAGAAGAACTTTCTTTTATTAGTTTGAAGCCTGCTACCCATTCCTTTTCTTTGGTGTCCTCTAGTCCTTCTTTATGGGAACTAATGAAGAACTTTTCTGTATGCACCGTTTCCACCCATTAATTTCATTTGGTGTCCTCTAGTACTTCTATCATGGGAACTAATGAAGAACTTTTCTTTATGCACCCACTCCACACCACTCATGATTTTATAGACCTCTATCATATCCCCCCTCAGTCTCCTCTTTTCTAAGCTGAAAAGTCCCAGTCTCTTTAGCCTCTCTTCATATGGGACCTCTTCCAAACCCCTGATCATTTTAGTTAGCCTTGTCAGAACCCTTTCCAAGGCCAAAACATCTTTTCTGGGGTGAGGAGATCACATCTGTACACAGTACTGAAGATATGACGTACCATAGTTTGATACTTCCTCTCCGCCTTCTTCCCCTGGCTTCCCCCTTCCAGCTCCCTCCTACCAGGTTTCCCCATCCCCTCTCCCACCTCCTTTTCCCAGTCTCCCCAGAGGTTAATCTCCCCCCCTCCCGTTTTGTTAAATAAAGAGAGTTTCTATTTTTGAACCCACGTGTCCTTTATTTTGTACATCAGGAAGGAGGGTTAGGGAGGGGTAAGTGGAAGGAGGTGAGGGAGGAATGGGGTATGAGCCCCCGATGGGGAGGACGGGGTGGCTCTGTGGGCTCCTCGGGGTGGAAACTCTCCTGCAGCCTCCCTATTGACCTCCCCCCCCCCCCCCCCCGGATGGCAGCCTGCGGCAAGTGCAGCCGGGCTGATGGCCGAGTGCTGTGATGTGCTGAGTGTGGGCACTCAGGGCACTCCAAGTCAGGACTGCTTTGCTGTCCCTCATCGATGTAGACAAACAAGCAGGGAACCCTGAGAATTGTCTGTCCGGGGTGTGGGTCGGGTCCCTTTAAGCACAGCCCTCGGCTAGCCTGAGACAGCAGCTCCACACTCTAAGTCTTAACCTGATGCCCTTCCGGCACTGCTTCCGGCCAGCCTTAACTTCGGTTCAGGGTCCACTCAATGTGGACATGCTAGTTCGAATTAGCAAAACACTAATTCGAACTAGTTTTTAGGTCTAGATGCACTAGTTCGAATTATCTAATTCGAATTAAGTTAGTTCGAATTAAGTTAGTTCGAATTAGTGCTGTAGTGTAGACATACCCTTGATGATTTGTGATACTGTCACAGAGCAGGTCTTTTTGACCACGGCCTCATGCGCATATTGCCCATTCTGCCACACTAAGGCCCCTCACAGAAAATGTAGGCCGCTGACACTCTGAGAGAGCATAACTTGTAAGTGCACAATGCAGCTTTCTGTGAACAAAATTTAACCTTGTAGGCATCAAAGAACAGTGAGGTGAGCAGGAAAAGATAGAGCACAGCTGCAAGAGATAAATAAGACTCTCTTGACTGGTCCTTGAAGGTAGGGAGGTAGGCATCGGGAGAGAAGGTGCAACTGCCATGCACACTGACCATGCCTGCACCCGGCACTGACCACGGGGCCATCAGGCGGGCATCATGAAAAATCCGATAGGGCAATATTTCACATTACCTTATTACCAGTCTATCAGGCCCGGTCAGGGACCCTAATAAGGTACCGGTTATCAGGTTATGTTATAAAAGACCCTTGACCCCTTTGTTCAGCAAGGTTCCAAGTGTTGAGGGCACGTGTCTTTTTTGCCCGGCTGAAGGATTGATCACCCTGAGGCTGCCTACTCATCCTTCGAGTCAAAGATAAGGGTGCGCGAGTCCTGAGCAAGCTCCGAGTTCTAGTGTGTCTTTACACTGTTATCGTTGCTGGATTTGTAAGTATTGCTTAAATATATTCGTTATTGGTTTAGTTAATAATTGAATCGTGTTAATTTCACTGTGTAATTCTGTAAAGTGTAACCGAGTTCTATTAACCACACTGTGTAAATTGTATAATCTTGTGTTGTGTAGTGGAGTTGTCTTTAGGCCAAGTATAAGTGTTAGGAATAGAAACCCAGGAGTTGTTAAGTTATAGAGGTAGATTAATGACTAACTCCACCAGCTGCCTAAAATAACCGTATAGGGGCTGGCTGTGGACAGAGTTTTTAGTATCATTATATTGGCTTTGTTTTTGTATTTTTTGCTTGCATGCTGCGCTGCCTTAAGTGAATTAGAGATAGTGATTTAATATAATCGAATTAAAATCACAAAGTTTGTAATCAGTTAAGTGCAGTTTGGTTCAGTTTTCCCCTCCTGTAAAAGCATTAGGCAATTGCTTGTTTTAAAATTAATGTAAAAGTCACTTGATTCTTGATAAAAGAACCATTCTGTTTAATAAAAAAAATCATTTGTTTCACCATCATCCAGTAGTTTTCACTGGGTAGTCGGTTTTATCCTTTGAGGGCTCCCATCACATCACCAAACTAAGTTGCGACAGATACAAGTTTATAACATGCCTGCCATTTTTCTCCCTGAAGTTAATGGACTAAGTTTCATGTTTGAAGACAAGCATGTGCTAAAATGCTTTATTGTATTAGGGACTTTAATGAAATAATTTTACAAGATATACATTGAGCATACTTTGGCCACTTAAAATGACTGCTTTAAGATCTTCTGACCAAGAATTATTCAATTTGGGGGTCTGTAGGTCCTACCATAATATAATTAATATTAATATACTCACTAGTCTCAAAGCACTCTAAAATGAAAGTTAATATAATTTTCACTATTTTATAGATTGGGAATCTGAGGCACAGAATACACAGCAGATTAGTGACATAAACCTTGCTGTATTGGACCATGTTACAGACTCAAATAATTAACCCGTATTAGAACAAAATGTGTTGAAGAATCATTCCAAAACAGCAGAGATACCAAGTATGAGACTGAAATACCACAGTACAGAGTTTATGCAAGGACAGTGTTAGAAATAATCTTCCTAATAAAGTTATTAAGGTTTAGCACAACTCAGTTTCCAGTTTTCTTTCATAAATCCTACTTAGGCTACGTCTGCGCTACGAGTTTTCTTAGCAAAAAACATGCTAATGAGGGACTCATATGCATGAGTTGCAATCTCATTTGCATATTTTCTGCATATCTGTTTTTGCACTAGGGGGTTTTGCAGAAAAACGAGCAGTGTGGCCTTTTTCTTTTTGCGCAAAACCCCCTTTTTCTGCAAGATAAACCCCCTTTTTCTGTGATACCTCCTTTTTGGGGGCATAAGGACCTTATGGAAAAAGGGGGTTTTGCACAAAAAGTAAACGTCCACACTACTTGTTTTTGTGCAAAAACCCCTCATGCAAAAACGGCTTGAATAAATTATGCAATTGAAGCATGGCAAAATGCTAATCCATGCTTCATTTGCATAGGTACTGCTGGCAAAGCCGGCAGTGTAGACATAGCCTTAGAGTTCACTACATGCAAAATACAAAAACAAGCATTTGTACACTTACTTTCTGCATCCTAGCCACAATATAGTTATAAGCATTGGCCAAATACAACAGAATTGGTTACAGGAGATACCTTCCCATCATGCTCTGACTCCAGAGGGACAAGGAACATGTATGAAAAAAAAAAGAAAAAAATCATACAAACCTTGTCATTTATATGCTATAATAAACAAGTGATATCTTTCTGGTTATTGCAACTTAGCTAAAGCCCTGAAGTTGAAGCTGAACCCTGTCCTCTGGCCCACGTAAGACAAAATTAATGACCAGGTTTCTCTCTTCAACACTTTCTTCTTGTCTTTACATGTTATATTTCTCCCTAACT
The DNA here is from genome assembly GCF_049634645.1 of Pelodiscus sinensis. Classification (NCBI taxonomy): domain Eukaryota; kingdom Metazoa; phylum Chordata; order Testudines; family Trionychidae; genus Pelodiscus; species Pelodiscus sinensis. The sequence goes on from NC_134711.1 coordinate 76,269,562, forward strand.
ATTGGACCAAGCATTTCTTTGTAACAAATTAAACAAGTGCATGCAGCCAATTATTTACTGCATCTGGTACCCTCAGACAAGTCCTCACATAGGATAATGCTGGTATTTCAAGGGTCACTACAAGTTTTACAGAAATTACTCTTTCTTTATTTCATTCCTTTTTAATCAGCTACTTTAGGCCTATCACTCATGCTTACATCAACAATCAATTTAACTCCATTGTTCACCCAGGACCAATAATCTTATGAACAGGTAACAAGCAAGAAGCAGAATGACAACATAGATGAACAAGAATACAATGCATAAAGGCTATTTTAGCTAAGGTAAATGGAAAAAATATATGCTTGAATGTTGTGGGAGATATATGAACAGAATGAAAAAAGAATTGAGACAATATTCCTCAGCCAGGAAGTCTTTTAATTGACATGTATTTCTATGAAGAGACCAGTGCAGACAATAATTAATGGAAAATACAGGGTCATATTGTGCTATGATATTTTTTAAGGAATTACTCATTCATATGGCCCTAAACAAGGAGGCATTCAAAGGGCATTAGCCTAGGATGGCTTCCTTGTGTTCTTTGTTATGCAACTGCTAGCTAGGAAGTTATCTGAGAACAAATAATTAGAAATGGACCAAGTGTAATAAAAAAAAATTAAAAACGAGGCCAAAGATAGAAAAGAAACTAGTATCTAAGTCTCACATATCAGTTTGATAATACTATTGAGGTTTTGGGGGGCGGGGAGGGTTAAGAAAATGAAACACAAATACATTTGACTTCAGAAAAGTGTATCGTAAGGAATGTGAAATACGTAAAATTAATTGGGACTCAATACTGCATGAAGAAACATCACTATTAACCTTAGGAAAGAGACATGAACTTCATGTGGAGACTTGAATATGACAGGTTCAATCACAGAAATTCCCTTGAGGTGTCCCTCGGTGTGTTCATCATGACACTGACACCTGTCTTTCTGCACTCAGAAGCTCTGGTCTCCCCCAGACATGACACAGAGTTGTGGTTACTGATCCTTGCAGAACATCACAGACACTGAACCAACTCAACTCTGGGAGGGCTCAGTTATAAGGACTTAGCACCCAGGAAACCATCCCCCCCAAAGGACCAAAGCCCCAAATAAATATGTCTTATTTTGTGTAAAAGTTTTACACAAAGAAAACCTATAAATTCACTCTCTTTATCAATGAAAGGGTGATATGTAGACTGGTTGGTTCACATCCCTCTCCCCTTGCCCCCACTGGGCTTAATAATAAACAAACATGTTTTATTATGTACAAAAATAGGATTGAAGTGGTTGCAAGTGAAAATAATCAGATCAAAGTAAAATACTAAATTATAATAAACAAAAAATGCCAGCTATTCTTAATCCACTAAGAAACCTGTTACAGTATATACCAAATCTTACTCTAAGCAATTGTTCTAAACATCTCTTTTACAAGCTAAGCAACCTCCTAGCTTGGGCCCAATACTTTACTCCTGTTCAGTCTGAGATTTTTCCAGCAGGCATCTTAAGTGATAAGGAGGGGGAGTGTCTGGTAATTGTCCCTATTCTTAGTCCCTCCCCCCATCTCTTTTGCTGAAAGTAGGAATTCTTTGTGTTCATTTCAAACGTTTCTCACCTTGAATGGAAAAGTACCAAATCCAAAATGGATTTCAGCATCAAACCACCTGACCACATGTCTTTCTAGGATCAACCACAATTTAGATTTTCCAGAAAAATTAAACTATTCACAGGCCGTTGGCTTAATCACCGAGCCAATACATTTCTGAAGCATCAGTAAAGGCCATCAGCACATTTAGAATTATAAACAGATGCTCACTTTATATTTCTATCTTCACATACAAGAATGAGGAGAGGCTGAGGGAACTGGATTTATTTAGTTTGCAAAAGATATGAGTGAGGATGGATTTGATAACAGCCTTCAACTACCTGAAGAGAGGTTCCAGAGAGGTTGGAACTAGGCTAGTCTCACTGGTGGCAGATGACAGAACACAATGGTCTTAAGTTGCAGTGAGGAAGTCTAGGTTGGATATTAGGAAAAACTGTTTCACTAAGAGGGTGGTGAAGCACTGGAAGGGTACGTCTACACTAGCCCACTAGATCAATCTAGGGAGGCTAATGAGGGCAACCGGAATTGCAAATCAAGCCCTGGTTTTAAATATCCTGCACTTGATTTGCATGTTCCCGGCCGGTCACCATTTTAGAAATTGACTAGCCCAAAGTAACTGCTCGCGTCTACACACGGCAGTGAAATGGGCTTATGGAATAAAGCCCTAAATCGAATTAGGTGGTATTCCTCGTGGAATGAGGTTTACTACCTAATTCGATTTAGGGGCTTTATTCCAGAATCCTGTTTCACTGCTGCATGTAGACGCGGGCAGTTACTTCAGGCTAGTCAATTTCTAAAATGGCGACCGGCCAAGAACATGCAAATAAATTGCGGGATATTTAAATCTCGGGTTTGATTTGCAATTCCGGTTGCCCTCATTAGCCTCACAAAATTTTATCTAGGGGGCTAGTGTAGATGTACCCGAATGGATTACCTAGGGAGGTGGTGGAATCTCCATCCTTAGAAGTTATTAAAGCCAAGCTTGACAAAGCCCTGCCTGGGATGATGTATTTGGGTTTGGTTATGCTTTGAGCGGGGGTTTGGAATAGATGACCTCCTGAGGTTTCTTCCAGACTTCTAAGTGGAACAGTCTTTCAACACTTTGAGAAGAAAAGAATTCTAGCATATACTATGGAAAAAATAATTGAAACTAGAAGCAGTGAACAACTATAGTTAAGGGAAATCAAACGAAATACTAGATGAGTAGAACAATAAAATGCAGAACAAGAGGAATGACTTATTTGTCACACTATAAAACCCTTGCTGAACCCCCATCTAGTAGTATCTCATGATAACAGTGGGCTTAATCCAGCAAGGTAAATCATTGAGTATTAAGGACACAAAAGAACCTTCCAGGATTTGCAAGATTGGATAGGATTTCAGAGTGGACAATTAAAAGCATATTATCATTCCAATTTGCTGAAATCATGAAAAAGACAAATAACAATTCAGGAGTCTTGTGACTAAAGTCAGTAAATGTATTTTATCCCTTATGACTGCAAAAACAAATACCAGCAATAGAAACTGGTTGACCGGAATATAGAGAAATGGAACAACTGGTTGTCTGAATTAGATGAGCTGATGAATTTTGAGAAAAGATGGACCATATCAAAACTTTTATGTTTAAAAAAATAACTAAAAACTTACTTTGACATTAGAACAGTAATTTATCAGCATCAATTAGCTAAAAAAATACACATTTTCATAAACCCCAGTTGAAATGTTTATAAACCTAGCTACATATGAGTCAAGATCAGATTTTGATGATACATTAAATAGCTGACCCCTTCCTTTTGAAAGGCCTCTGTGATTAAATGGAATATCTGCCACTTCCTTTCTTTGCATTTGGAAGGCAGTTTGTACACCTCTGAAATTCTCCAAACCATTACAAACTTATTTTGATAAGAATCCATAATTCCCCTATCCCAAACACATGCATTCTTACTAAGTGATAATAATTATAACTCTATACAGAAAGCTGTATACAACTAACTACATAAAATACCCAATAAGTTTGTCCCAGAGGTTATTTAGCTATGCTACTGTGCAACCATTTTAGTGTAATCTACTGGGGAATGTATTACAATTCACAGAAGGGAGGGTTGAGAGTTAAAGTAGAGTTCTTTGGAATTTTCAGACTCTGGAGGACAATTCCCTGCCCTACAAGATGAATTCTATTGAGCACCTAGGCAAAAGACAGGGTTTCTTAAGCACACGTATTTAAAACAGGAACTAAATATTATTATATGGTATTCTCTTGTGAGATCATCATTTCATCAGAGATCAAAGAATCTTCCAGGTTCAATTTCTAATCTACATATTAAGAAAAAAACACTCAACAACGTCTAAAAACATAATAAAAAAGTAGAAGGGCAGTTTAAAATTCTAATAATTGAGAGAGGAGTAATAAAATTATTTATAATCTAACTGTACTATAAAAGAACTGTATTATAATCTAACTGATTTTTTCAGTTATGAAAAGGAATTATCTTTGATCATGATAAATTGTTCACTGATGGGAGGTATTCAAAAGTTGAAGACATTCCTGAGAAAAGATCATTGGAAGACGAGGATTAGTGGATCTAGATTAGGGATAGGAAAATCCATTTCTGAAAGAATCACCTCTTATTAATTATACAAGTTACCAATATACCAGCAATTAGTGTTAAATAGAGCACATAATCAGTTATTAACAGACTAACAGTACAGTTATTTAACATATTCGCTTTTCACTTGACTAATGATACAGTGATTTGTCATTTCAGCCATAATGAGAAGTGATTTAGTGACAAAAATTCACTATATAGACATTAGAACTAGAATTCATGCAGCAATCAAAAAAACATGGCAAAGAACACTCCTGCCCTTGGAGTAGAAGATCTGTTATGTCCATTCTATTCCTAAATTCTATGTAATTAGTGTTCTATAACTGTTTATAATATTCATGTCAGGAGACCCTGAAAAGTTATGTCAGTCAACCAGCTAGGGCAAGTGGAAATTAGCCGCCACATCAGCTACAGTTTGGACCTCCCTGGTCTGGCACCCTCAGGATCTGTGCAGTCTCACACCAGGGAGTTTACTGGGTCAGGGGAGAACAATACTCCTGTCCTTAGGGCTCCCCACACTGCTGTTGCCCCATTAACACTGTCCAGCCAGGACTCCACTCTGCTGCCTGCCCACTGCTGCTGAGCATTCCCAGGGGGTCCCCTGCCAGGCTGCCCTGCTGCCGCCATCCCCACACAGCCACTGCCCACCCCACTGCTGCCAGGGCATTTCCCAGGGCTCCTCATCTGGGGCTGCTAGTCCACCCTCCTGCCACCAGGGATTCCCCTGTCAGGGCCGAACTCCCCATCCACCACCTGGCCCCACTACAGCTTGGGATCCCCATCCGTCTGCCCCTACTGATGTCAAGGTTCCTTAGCACAGTGACTGCTGGCCCAGTCCCTCGCCCCCCACCCCACTTTCTTTTGGCTGGCTCCCAATCTCGGCCTCCAGGCTCTTTGGTCCAGTAAAATCCATGGCCCTTACAGACCTTAGCTGTTGCCAGACCAGAGAGTCCTGGATTTGGGAGGTTCAACCTGTAGTATAAATATTGTCCAGAGAAATTCAGAGATTCAGCCTCTAGGTAGTATTTTTTTTAATTCTCAAAAATAAAACAATATAATAGTACTATGTTTTCATAAATTAATAGCATAAAGGAGCTCTGGAGGAGGGGCCGAAACAACAAAAGATCCTTCTATTTGTACTGTGCCATACTTGTACCTTGGTGTAAGAGTGGCAAGCCCAGAAGAGACACAAGAAATAAAGGAAATAGTGGTCTTTTATATCCAAACCTTTATGCCCCAGATCACAGGAGAGATGTAGGTGGAACAAAGTCTAACTTTTTGGCACCCAGAAATCATTGTGACAACACTGCAGTCTACAAATCAAGATTCCCTATATAATGAATGGAGAGAGAACAATACTGAGATACAAAAGCTGCCTAAACAAAATACAGGACTATGTAGCACTTTAAAGACTAACAAGATGGTTTATTAGATGATGACCTTTCGTGGGCCAGACCCACTTCCTCAGATCAAATAGTGGAAGAAAATAGTCACAACCATATATACCAAAGGATACAATTAAAAAAATGAACACATATGAAAAGGACAAATCACATTTCAGAACAGAAGGGGGATACGGGGGGGGAAGGAAGGTAAATGTCTGTGAGCTAATGATATTAGAGGTGATAATTGGAGAAGCTATCTTTGTAATGGGTAAGATAACTAGAGTCTTTGTTAAGACCCCGGTGTAAAGTGTCGAATTTTAGCATGAATAACAGTTCAGAGGATTCCCTTTCAAGTGCAGTTTTAAAAGGCTTTTGAAGCAGGATGCAGGTAATTAAGTCGTTGAGACAATGTTCTTTCTGGTTGAAATGTAGACTAACATGGCTACATTTCTATCAAAAGCTGCCTAAGATTGTCAATGGGAGAAGCTGATGAGAGGGGTCTCCTGAGCTCCTTCCTTCTCACAGAGTCTGGCCTGTCGGGAAGCACCTTTTGCAATCCACACCAGGAATCCCACTTCTGGAGACAGGTAGCTTAGGGTATGTAGGAGTAGGGTTCCACGAGGAGTACCGGTAGTTCGGATTAGAGAGCCTACTCCGAACTACCTACTCCGTGCCACGTGTAGCCGCGGGCACGGAGGCCAAACTACCGGGGCTTTAAAAATGGCGGCTCCCAGCAAGATGCAAATGAAGCCTGGGATATTTAAATCCCGGGCTTCATTTGCAATTTTGATTGCCTACAGTAACCACCCTAGTTCGAACTAGGGTGGTAGTGTAGACATACCCTTAGGTACTTAGGTGGTTTCTTGTGGGAGAGAGTTAGTTGCATGCCTCTCTCCACACAAAATAGCTGAAAAGGGAGACATTGGTGCTGCACATCACTTTATAGTTTCTAACTCAGTGATCAGGGTTCCCAGATGGGATGTGTTTGGTCCAGATTCAATTTGAACAGGGATAATCTAATGTGGAGGGTCTTTCACTTTTTTCTGTTTATATTGTCCCACCGTGTATCAATAATTATGGAGTCACTGGACCAGGAAGACTGAATCCTGTCTCCCTCTTCCAGATGGATGACCTAAATAATGGGTTACAGAGGCATTCTTACTGTGGCCCAATCACTCTTTAATCATTTATAAACAGCAGAACAACATCCACAGGAGAGAACCACATCAGCATATCCCATTGCCCAGTGCTTAAAGCACTCTCTTGAGAGGTAGAAGATCCTTGTCCATATGGAGAGGGGAGAATTGAACCTGTCTATCCCACATTCCAAGTTAGTCTTCATACAACTGGCTTACAGTTATGAGGTGGGTGGCACCATAGAGATTTTGAATGGGATCTAATGAAGTTAGCAACCTCGGAGCATGTCTACCAGACCTCTGGGTCAGATAGGTAAGTTCTCTGCATATTTTCTCTTGATCCTTGGCTCACACTGAGGCTTAGGCATGAGAGATATTTCCAGGCACCCATGTGTGCATGCCCAGAGGTGGAAACTTAGTCTCCCAAAAAATGTTTACCCTGAAAATGTAGCCGCCAAGGGTATGTCTACACTACAGCGCTAATTCGAACTAACTTAGTTCGAATTGGTTAATTCGAACTAAGCTAATTCGAACTAACGCATCTAGAACTAAAAACTAGTTCAAAATAGCGTTTTGCTAATTCGAACTAGCGCGTCCACACTGATTGGACGCAGGGGTGCATTTAAGGGCAGCTGAAACCGGTTCCGGCAGGGCATCACGTCAGTAGTTGCGTTGTGTGGCTGCTGTCTGAGGCTATCAGAGGCTCGTGCTTAAAGGGACTCCCCCTGGACAGCCAGTACTCCGCTTTTCCTGCTTGCTTGCCCACCTCGCTGAGGGACAGCAAAGCGTTGGTCTCTGTGCCCGTCTGTGTCGGTGCTTCCCTTCGGGGATGCCGCCGCAGGTGGCAACATGGAGCCAGAGCTCGCCCTGCACCTTCTGGTGCACTTTCTGGACTTGCTGCTGCAAACCTGCCAGCAATGGCTCGAGGCTTCCTGACACCATCTGGTGCACATCAGCCCCCTGCCTCTCCACCTGGCCGCCCTGGGGGCCGTGGAGGAGCCGCGGCGGCACCCCGTCACCAGCGTACCCCGCCGCATCTGGCGTCTGGACACCAGCAGCGACTGGTGGGACCGCATCGTCCTGGAGCGCTGGGAATACTGACAGTGGACCCAGAACTTCAGGATGAGGAGGGACACCTTCCTGGAGATCTGCGAGTGGCTCGCCCCTGCTCTGCGCAGAAGGGACACTCACATGAGGCCCGCCATCCCCCTCCAGAAGCGGGTGGCCATCGCCCTCTGGAAGCTCTCCACGCCTGACAGCTACCAATACGTCGGGAACCAGTTCGGCATGGGGAGATCCACCGTCGGAGTGGTGCTCATGCAGGTATGGCACTCGTTGGCCACTGCGCCAGGGGGGAGGAGGTCTGCAAGGAGGGGATGGGCCACCCCAGAGACAAAGGGGGGGGCGGGAGGAAGCGAAAGCACCCCGCACCAGAGGGGTCGGTCTGTCCCGGCCATACTACATGCCACCAGGGGGGTTGCTTCTGGGAGTGGGGCGTGGGGCACTGACAGGGCACGAATGCTCCCAGCCACCCGGGTGCCCCACTGATTGGTGCTTTGCTGTGTCTCTCTCCGCACGTGGTCAAGGCCATCAACCGGGTGCTGCTCCGCAGGGTGGTCCGCCTCGCCGACCCGGAGGCCGCCATCCGGGGATTCGGTGCCCTCGGCTTCCCCAACTGCGGGGGGGCCATCGACGGGATGCACATCCCCATCCATGCCCCGGAACACCAGGCGTCCCGTTACGTGAACTGCAAGGGGTACTTCTCCATCCTCCTGCAGGCCGTGTGTGACCACCGGGGACTGTTCACGGACATTAATGTGGGCTGGTCCGGCAAAGCACACGACGCCCGGGTGTACCGCAACTCCTCCGTGTGCCAGCAGCTGCAGGACGGGACCTTCTTCGCCGACCGCCACATCAGGGTCGGGGACGTGGACATGCCCGTGTGCCTGGTGGGGGATGCCGCCTACCCACTGCAGCCGTGGCTTATGAAGCCCTACACGGGGCACCTCAATCCCTCCCGCATCGTGGTGGAGGGGGCCTTCGGGCGACTGAAAGCCCATTTTCGATGCCTCTTCACCCATCTGGACCTGGCCGAGCACAACATCCCTCCCGTGGTGGCAGCATGTTGTGTGCTCCACAATTTATGTGAGAGAAAGGGGGAGGCTTTCCTGCCAGCCTGGATGGCTGAGGCTGACCGCATGGCTGGCCACTACGGTCAGCCCCGCACCGCCGCTGTCGGGAAGACCAGCGGGGGGCCGTCCGGATCCGGGAAGCCCTGCGGGAGAGCTTCCAGGTGGAGGAGGAGGACTGACTTCTCCCTTGCATGCCCCACTGGGGCCTTCTTCCACCCTACCCCACTTCCCCTTTCCCCTCCCTACCTACTGTCAAATAAAGACACCTGTTTTTCAAACAAAAACGTCTTTTTATTTAACATAACTGGGGTGGGGGGAGAGAGGAATGAGGGTGGTAGAGGGGAGGGGGAAACCTGGGATGAGGGAGCTGGAAGGGGAGGGAAGGGAGGAAGGGAAAGGAAAGCTCAGGGGTGGGGGTCCGGCTGCCTCTCCTGTCTCGCAACACTGCGGGTCTGGGGGCGTTGGTGGGGAATGGTTGTGGAGGGTGGGGCAGGAGGGACGGGGGGGTGTGGAGGAAGCAGGAGCAGGAGCAGGGGGAGCAGAAGGGGGAGCAGGGGAAGCAGGAGCTGGAGCAGGAGGAATTGGGAAGCAGTCGAGCAGGCTCTGGAGGTGGCCTCACAGGGCACGGCCCTGCTCCTCCAGTGCCTCCAAGCTCCTCCGGCGCAGCCTCACGTCCTCCTGGACCCAGTGGTCCTGGATGCGGAGCTGGTGCTCCAGGAACCGGAGGTGCCGCCTCTGGTAGTCCTCTTGGTTCCTGGCTCTCCTGCTGGTCCGGGCATGGGTGGCTGCTGCAGGCGGGGTGGTGCACCTTGCAGTCCCAGGTGCTGCGGCTGTGGTGAAACAAGAACAGCGATCAATTACCCCAGGGGTCCAGGTGTGTGAAACCCAGCCCCCCTCTGCAAGGCCAGGGCCCCTGCAGGATCCCCAGCTGCTGCTCCGTGGTGGGCAAGGCCCAGGTGCATGGTCCCTGGGCTCCCTCTCGCCCCAGCCCCCCATACACATAAGGGGAGCATGATGGTACTCACAGGTGGATGCCTCCCCGGCCTCGGACGACACAGGCGAGCGGCTCTGTGGGGTGCCTCGGGTGTCCTGCGTCCTGGGCAGGCTGCTGGCAGGCTCCTGGCTCTTGGAGCCCTGCTCCTCCTCCTCTGTGTCTGGGAGCGGTCCCTCTGCCCCAGGGTCTATCACCTCCCGGGGGGCTGGGATGGCATGAGCCCCCAGTATGCGGTCCAGAGCCTGGAAGTGGGGGCACACCTCCGGGTCAGCCCCTGGCAGGCAGGCCCGGGAGTAGGACTGCCGCAAGTCCTTAATTTTCCAGCGCACCTGCTCCCGGCTATGCTGGTGGCCCCTGGCGGCCAGGCTGGCAGCCATGCGGCCGTACACTGCCGCGTTCCTGTGGCTAGTGCAGAGATCATGGACATTGGAGGCTTCCCCCCAAACCTCGATGAGGTCCACGATCTCTGCACTAGACCACGCGGGCGCCCGCCTCTTGTGGCCCCGGGCAGGCTGCTGGGAGCCGCCAGGCTGGTCCCGGGAAGAGGGGGAGGGCTGGGTGGCATCGGGTGGCTGGCTCATGGGGTGTCAGCTGCTGGGTGTGCTGGCACGGGTGCTGGCAGCCTTGCAACTGGCACAAACCCCGTAGCCAGCCCGTGCCCCTTTAAGGGGGCAGTAGAGTTTCCCTGGTGTTGCCCAGAGTGGCCACCAGGGAAAGCTGGGAAGGGCTAGCCTCCCATTAGTTTGAATTAAGGGGCTACACACACCTTAATTCGAACTAGTAAGTTCGAACTAGGCTTAATCCTCGTGGAATGAGGTTTACCTAGTTCGAACTAAGCGCTCCGTTAGTTCGAATTAAATTCAAACTAACGGAGCACTAGTGTAGCGCCTATGAAAGTTAGTTCGAACTAACGTCTGTTAGTTCGAACTAACTTTGTAGTGTAGACATACCCCATGTGAGTTTAGGTGCCAGTAGGCTTACCCAAAAGAGTTCTGTGGATCACACTGGCACCTAAAATTGGGATTTAAGTCATTAGCTCCAGAGCTTAGTTGCTTAAGTGCCTTTGTGGATGTGAGCTTCCTGATCTGGTTGTGGATGTGGGCTTCCCTGTCGCTGTCATTGAACCAACATCTAATCTGAGTGGGAACCTGCCATAATTTTTTAGCAGGGAAGGTTTTCAAATCACTTTGTCGTCAAGTCCTAAATAGGATTCTCTGAAGAGCTTCAAAGGGGCCTTTGACATTGGCAGGCCAGATGCCAGTTTGCCAGTTCTTGCTGAGGCTGCAGGCATTAGCTAAGAACTGACAATCTTCTAGCTGAAGACCAGACTGATACACCTACATGCTTATTTTGCTAAAAATAGGTATTAGTCATATAAGATGTATTTAGTGTTTGGACTCTATGAAATGTTTGTAAATTGCAGTGTGCATTAAACTTACCTGTAATATCTGCTTTGTTTGGTAGCTTTGAACATGTTTGCTCTGAATTTGTGAACACAAACATGGGAATTGCCCTTCCCCTTTCCCAGGGCTAACCTCACTCACATGCAGAATGCACAGATGTGTAGAGCACCAGAAAATTTGGGGCACCCTTGGCTCTTAATGTCCATGCACCTGCCTCTTTCAATCCCTGTTCTGTGGCTCTGCTTCCTCCAGAGAGAATCTAGTTAACTTAAAACTGAAAAAGCCTGCCAGAGCTATTAGCAGAACATAGAAACTTGTGAAAGAGCCACTCTAGTGGTAATCAAGTCATTTAATAAAGATTTGCCAACTCTAGGCACATACTGACTGTTTCTGAATTTACTGTGTTAGTCTAGAGGACCTTAATTTAAAATTTGCTTTAAACTATTTCATTAGTGTGTTACTGAAGATCATAAAATCACATCTAAAAATTGTCATTTCCCCCTCACACACTGAGGCTGTTGCTGAGCATAGGGGCACCAGTTTAAAAGTACTGCGTACTACCCCATAAACGGGGCTCGACAGACAATACAATCTACTCTCCCGTGGAGAGTAGATTTCAGCCACGTGCCCCGTTCATCCACGGCGCGCACACGTGTGATGCAGCTCTTGCACATGCGCAGTACGGGGCTGGCAAATGGTTTTCACCACCATTCGTCAAGCCCTGCCCATAAATCTTATGGTTGTCGCTGCCCCTTCCTCCCCACTCATTGATAAATAGTATCACAATCAAATGGGCCATCGCGGTTCCTACCAGTTTCACAATCATCGGGTTTAAAAATCATACATTTCATTATTTCAGCTATTTAAATCTGAAATATCACATTGTTGTAATTATAGAGGTCCTAACCCAAATGGTAGCTAGGGGGAGAGGTTGCAAAGCTATAGTAGGATTGTGGTGTGACTACCTTTACTTCTGCATTACTGTTGGTGGTGACACAGCCTTCAGAACTGCCTGGAGAGCAGCAGCTGCTGGCTGGGCCCCAGCTTTGAAGGCAGAGCTACAGCCAGAAACTGCGCAAAAGGAAGGATGGCATGGTATAGTGTTGCCTTTCTTCAGAGATGCTTTTTGCAGAGTTAGGCCCTAGTCATCTCCTACAGCTCTGTGGGCACCCAGCTCTGAAGGCAACACAGAAGTAAGGATGGCAATTCCATGGCTCCCCGTAAAATAAACTGGTGACCTTCCCCCTCCCAATTCCTTTTGGAACAGGACTGCCAATTTGAGAAGTACTGGTCTACTCCTACGAAATGTATATAGTATAGAATAAAATCACACATGAGACCAGATTTCACAGGGGCAGACCATATTTCACACTACATGATGCACTTTTCATGACTGTGAATTTGGTGGGGCCCTAACCATAGTAATAAAAATGATTGGTTAATGGCCTTATTGCGCCCATGGAGGAGTGTGCACACAAGGCCTTGTTCCATTTCTTTGAATGCTGGAAGAGGGATATGAAAATAATTGTGAGCTTTTTCATCTTTTTAGATGTTTGAACTCTGATAGGGCTAGACACCCCAAACTGAACAGAGCTATCCCTGGCATTACCCCCTAAGTCTGCCCTGAACGATACTTTGAATTGACAGATCACCCCTGTGACTCCTAGGATTTAGATCAGGGGTGGCCAACCTGTGGCTCCAGAGAACTAAAAGTGAAATCTTATATTGTACGGAATCTACATATAACATGTAGACTACACAAATACATTAGCACGGGTAGATATTGACCATTGGATGGGTATTTGACATCACTGTTCTAAAGGGGTGATAGAAATGTAACCGTGTTAGTCTGGGGTAGTTGAAGCAAAATGCAGGACAATGTAGCACTTTAAAGACTAACAAGATGGTTTATTAGATGATGAGCTTTCGTGGGCCAGACCCACTTCCTCAGATCAAATAGTGGAAGAAAGTAGTCACAACCATATATACCAATATATGGTATATATGGTTGTGACTACTTTCTTCCACTATTTGATCTGAGGAAGTGGGTCTGGCCCACGAAAGCTCATCATCTAATAAACCATCTTGTTAGTCTTTAAAGTGCTACATTGTCCTGCATTTTGCTGTTTTAAAGGGGTTAGAGCAAAACTGTCAAATTAAAATAAATGTGGGGAAACATTATGAAAAATCATAGCCAAACATTTCTCTCTCTTCTAAACATTCAACATTGTCCACGTGTACAGTTCTTCTCAACACTACCCTTTCTACAGCATGAGTTACTGTTCCATGTGGATGACAGGAAGAATTTTCTATAGATCACAGCTTAAGAGGAGGAGAAATTTCCCCCCCAAAAAATAGACATGCAAATATTAGACTGTTGAGTTCTATAAAAATTCCTAAAACAAAAACAGTAACCATGTCCAAAGAGGAAAAATGTAAGCAAGGGAATAACTAACAGTATTCAGAATGCAAATTATACTTGTGAAACAGTACTTTTGCAATTAACCCTTATAGCTATAGAGAAATTATTCTAACATCCTACAGAAGGATAGGAGGATTTCTATAGATACAGTGCTTTTGTATTATTTTTGATTGATTCTTTTTTCCCATTCTGTAAGATTCTATTGCCAGGATAAAATATCTGTTAAATTTAAGGATGGTTTTAAGAACCCACAGAAAAATAAACATTTCTGGTTAAATTCTATAAAGTTTCTCTAAAGATGCTCTAGCAGAACAATTGTTGGGCTGCTAGAGTGTGTCTACACTGCACCCTTAGCTCAAAATAAGCTACGCAATTTGAGCTATGCAAATTGCATAGCTTATTTCCAGTTAATTTCAAAATAAATCACTATTCCGAAATGTCCCTTAATCCTCATGGAATGAGGTTTACAAGGACATCAGAATAGCGAGCCTGTTATTTTTTGAACTAATGGACTTGTTTCAAAGACATGGAATAGCTATTTTGATACCGGAAGTATCCCAAAATAGCACTGCAGTGTAGACATATCCCTACTGACCTTGACGCTAAATAGCAAAAGATGAAAAGAAAAGCAGGCTTCTATGTTCTGAATCAAACCTACTTTTTTTGTATTTGTGGTTTCACTAAAATCCAGTTCCTGTAATGAGATTCAGACAGGCCAACCGTTATGTTAATGTGGAGTCCATTGCAAGATGAGTATCTAAAACTACTACTGGCTTAAATAACTTTCTCTTTCCCCCATTCGGATCATACTTTCAGGAATGTTTGAAATATAAAGTCATATCCAATATAAAGTCATATCCAAACTTGAGAAATGTTTTTCTAGATCAAATACATGAGGGTGAAAGAATTAAATAACTTGATCTCAGCTCAGAAACACTGCCTGATATATTTTAGTGCTCATTTTTTCCTTTCCACTCATACTGTAGAAATTAGAAACAATTTCATGGCTGTTACTTTCTTTTCTTTAGTGTGGGGAAAAATGTCAATCACATGGATTCTTTCAGGGTAAATGTCAAGATGTCATTGCTCAGCTGTATTGATTTTGCAGTTTTACTTATTGCTAATGACTTCACTCCCAGTCCGATTCAAAACCTATTGAAGTCAATGGAAGGATTCACAAGGATCCTTTCTTGAGCTCTGTTGTGGGCCCCTCTTCACCATCATCATTATGTTTGTGTCAGTGCATAGAAACAGAATGATCTAGGGGCTAGAAAAAACAAGTTGTTTACATCCTTATTTTTACTCAGTGGTTGATTGCATAGTGACAATGACATTTGAAAAACATGAAATAAAAATGTTATATATCTGTATCTTTTGGACTGTGAATGTTTTACATTTCAAGCTGTCAAGCCAGCGAGAAAAGAAACAGAAATAAGTGTAAGGGATAGACAAAAATCATTATTTTCCTGTATTGTAACTGTTGTTCTTGGAGTTTTTGTCTGTGTTCCACAGAGAAGTATGTGCACCAAGAACACTGGAATTGGAGCATTTTGCCTAGCAAAATTTGTGGCCTTCGATACTCCTTTGAATAGGTGAAGCTGCCTCACCTCAAACCCTCTTCATTTCCTTTGCACCAAACATAAAGAATATAGACTCTGAGGCATGGGCAGCAGAGGAAGCTTCCACAGGGGAGGTTGTCTCTCTGTCCCTCCTCTTCTGCCCACAGCCCTGCTCACACTCTACCCCAACTCTGCCCTAGGCCCTGACTCCTCCCCAGATGGCCCCCACCACTGCTCACTGCATCTCCCATTTTCCTTCTGCCCACCCACCACTCACATCCTCACTCATCCACCAGACTTTCCCCCCGCTGCTGCTTGTCTCCTCACACTGGGACACTCCCCCTGCCCCGGATCATCACTCTCCCCACCTGCTCACCACTTGTCTCCTTACCCTGCCACCCACCACAAAACTGAAACTCCCCTGTCTGTCCCCTCACTCTGCCACTCACCTGCTGCTAAACTGAGACCCCCTTGCCTATCTGCCTGCTGCTTACCTCCTCACCCTGCTGCAAAACTGAACCCCCGCCCCCCAACCCTACCCATGTACCTCCTCAGCTGGCTGCCCACCTACTGCGAGTCCAAAACCTATCCACCTACCTCCTCACTTCCCCACCAGACCCAATTGCCGCAAGACTCCCACACACCTGCCAACGGCTCGCAACATCCCTACTCAGCCCCTCACCATCATGAGGAGTAACGGTAGTTCACGAGGAGTAACAGTAGTTCGGAATAGGAACCTAATCCGAACTACCTAGTTCGAGCCCCGTGTAGCACGGGGTTCGAAGCAGCGGGGATTTAAAAATGGCGGCTCCCCGCTTATGCTAATGAAGCACGGGAAATTCAAATCCCGGGCTTCATTAGCAAGTGCGGTATGCCTACATTACCCCGCTAGTTCAAACTAGCGGGGTAGTGTAGACATACCCGGAGTGAGGAGAAGGGACATGGTGAATGTCAAAGACCACTAGAGGGGTTATAGAGACAGGAAATCAGGGCATGACTAGTACCTATAAGAAGTGCTCCTGGAGAAGAGGAGCTCACACACTCTTGCTCCAACTGTGGAGCAGGAAGGATCTGCCTGTTTGGGTCGGCTATAGAGGGTACCTGAGACAAAGCAGTGCTGGAGAAAGGCAGGAAGATCTGAGGAGGTCTGGCCTGACCCAACTCCCAGGATTCAGGCCTGATGCAGGGTCCTAAGAGATACTAGGGCTGCAAGGAGGCAGCTAGGGCAGAAGGCAGAAGGTTCACAATTGCTTGCCAATGATGAGTGGCCATTTCAGACTGAAGTTTGCCCTAAGGCAGAGGCTAGATGAAGACTGGCAATGGGTCACTGAGGCAAGATGGGTATAGAGCATTCGGGTTCTCTGGGAGGACCTCAGAGTGTGGGGGCACTGCTGTACATCACTACCTCATGGGAAGGGGCACCATGGGCCAGGAGGGACACAGGGCCTAAGGTGGAGAAGAAGACATGTAACTAAGGGTGAGACACTAGCCAAAGGGTATGGTGTTGGTCCTTATTCTTTTTAGAGGAGAAGGAAGAGTTCCCCCTCCAAGGCTGGAAGAGCTAATTCCCAGACAGACCAGCAGAACACTGTGCTGGTAAGTGCCTGAACTCGTACAGTCCCAAACAGCAGCCACCAATGGATCCAGTGATTTCACTCTGGAATGGGATGAAGAAGGAGCATCCCAAGAATTACAGGGAGGTCGCTGGGGATCCACTTAAATAGACAGTGTTGATCTCAGTACCAACACTTCTCTGAGAATGGTGATGGGGACCTACCCGGCAATGAAAACTTAGAAGGGGATTCAGACCTGGATCCCAAGGAGCCTTGTGTTTTTGATGACAATGATAGAGCTAGACTCAGTGGGCTTAGCAGATTGTTACACTCATATATAGCCCAATAGGAAAGTGAAAATGAGAATCAGCTGGTACTGAATACATGACGTTTGTCCCAGTGCCAGAGAAAGCATCAGTACCAAGGTCAAAGCAGAATGCAGGATCTATCACAAGAAAATATCAGTGCTAAGTGTTCCAGGGCTGAGGAAGGTCTTCAAAGCAGAAATAGCACTGACCCAACTCTATAGTCTGCAGTGTGAGATGAGCAGACTGATGTGCGGACAGATTCTGTGTCTCTATGACATGAGACAGTGGAGATTGTGGCTCCAACAAAGTCCTGAACAAGTGCAGAGACTGGAACAGATAAGCAGTGTAAATCTACTGCTACCTAGTATGCCACTGGTGGGGAAACAGTCAGTGTGGGTGTTGATGTTATTGGTACCAGACCCAGACATCCCACACTTGGAACTGAAGACAGAGGTACAGGCTCCTGGTTGTCTCAGTGTGGTATCAGTATAAGATTTGACAGACCTGATCCATTTTGAATGTCAGAAGTAGTCTGGTACATATTTTTTTCAGAGAAGAAAAAAGAGTCCTCATCAACCCTGGCGTGATCCTCGTCATTTTTATTGGACACCCCAAAAGAAGATGAACAATTCCTGTTTCTTGGAGAAGATGGCAGCACTGGAAAATGAAGTGGCCTCATTGACCATGTGTAAAAGTAACCATGGATCAGAAAAAGGCTTTATCACCAAAACAGGCCTCATGTCATGGTCTACTCAAGAAGTTGCTCCTTAAAATCTGGCATCTTGTTTCCTTTGGTGAATGACTTACAGACAGAGCACTGCTCCTCTGCAATGCCTTTTCCTAGACAGAGCCAGCACATCATGTAATGATCACTATTAAGAATCATACCACACATACAATAGGCAGTCATTAAAATCTGATGAAAATACCACACAGAGCAGTAAGTATCCTAACCATTCCTAACATTATCTAGGATACTACTATGTAAAAAACTATACACAAGAAAGAAAATTCACAGAAAACCAAGTGGAAGAACTATGGAGTTCCAACTCCATCCAAAAGTTTTTAGAGGGAACTGAGGGAGCAAGGTGGAGTGGTACTGCCTCATATAAACAGGAAAGTGCCACGCCAACAAATCTAGCAAAGCAAATTTCTCCGGATCTGGTGCACTGGGCATGAACACAACTAGGTGGAATGCATGTCTCTTTAATGAACAAATATATACAGGGTTATTATGGATCTGACATACAGAAAGAGTAAGAATGGGGAGGGAGGGGAAAAAGATATCAGACAAACAAACTGGGAAGATATATATTTAGAGAGTTTCTGCATCTGTCTGTCTGTCTTTGAGTTCATCCATCTATCTGGGAGTCCATTTGTTCAAGAATTCCTTCTAAATGGTAAAGCTAGGACCACCAAATTTGCTATACAGCTTCCTCTTACCTTAACTTAAGCAAAGTCAGGGTTTGGTGGTGCCAAGAAAACAGGATGTGCCTGGAATAGGATTTTTTTTCATAACATGGAAAAAGGAGGGGACTGGTAGGAAGGATATTTATACTGCAGAGTGACCACTGGGGGCAGTGTTCTGTATGATAGTTGACTCTGTGCATTCCCTCTATAGCGCCCCACCACCCACTCATTCCACTAGTAGCTAAAGTCCAATGTGTCTCTAAACTAGTTAGGATTGCAGATTTTGTATGCTTAATTTATTTGTATAGTGAAACTATGTAATCCTGAGTAGATCAAGTAATTGCTATGATATATTATTAATAATACTTACCTATCATATAGCACTGTCCCATGGTATACACACCCCACCCTCCTTTGGGGTGTGGTGGGATTGTGATGACACTACTGTTACACTCTTCCGAATAGTCGTTAAGCTAAATTGGCACAGCCCAGTTACGTCAGCTTTTGTGGGCAGAGAAGTGCAGCCCAAAGGTCCGAGTTAATTTTCACAGTTCTTGCTTTCTAAGTGGTGCAGCCCAACAGCTAGAGTCAATTACAGTGGTCCTTGTATACAAGGCAGTGTGGCCTAGTTTCTAGAATAAATTACAGCAATTCCTGTATTTGGGGCAGCACAGCCTAACAGACAGAGTCAATATGACAGCCCACCAACACTGGGCAGTGCAGCCTAGTGGCCACTGTAAATACAACAGTCCTCAGGCACAGGGCAGTGCAGCTGGGCAGACCACCAGTGGGGCTGGGGGTTGGCTGCCAAGGTAGGGGTCCTGGACCCACTGAGCCTTGATCAGGGCCTGGAAACAGTGGCGGAGTGGTTCACCACCCTATCATCAGGAAATCCCATTGAAACATACTAACCCCACAGGTGGGAAATAGCACTTGCTCACCCGCCCTGGGTTACTTTCTACCACATTTCCAGAACCTGCAGTGTATCAGAGACAAGTATGGAGACAAGTATCAGAGGGGTAGTCATGTTAGTCTGAATCTACAAGAACAACGGCAAGTCCGGTGGCAACTTATAGACTAACAGTTTTATAAATCTGTTAGTATATTTATAAATCTGTTCGTCTATAAGGTGCCACCGGACTTCTCGTTGTTCTTGCAGTGTATGGGGTATCAGGGTCTCAGGACTTCTCAGCATATGTGATTAACTGGGGCTCCATAGGCCACAGATAACTGGTCCAACTTTCAGGGTCTCTGGCTCCTGCAGGCAAGGGCTGACAGCTCTTCAGCTGGACCCTCCACCCCTCCTGCAGACGAAATAAAATGAGCTGGCCTTTTATACTGAGGCAGAAGATGGAGCATGCTCAGCACAGGATGAGGGGAGAGATTTCCACCACCCATACATTGGGGTTAAACTTCCCTTGTCCAGTGCATAACATACACTCCCCGTCATAAGCACTTTACATTTGTAGCATTCTTTACAGATGGGGGAACTGAGGAGCAGAAGGGTGACTTAACTTACTGCAGTCTCAAAAGACCAGTAGAGGATCAGTCCAGTGTCCTATCTGTTAGATTGCTGTTACCTCTATAGTAAGATGATTCACTTTTATGCCTCCTTTCCTATGCCATCACTTTGAAATCAATGAAAGATCAAAAAACAGCAGGTACACTCAGCAGCACAGCAGGTGCATGTTTATCAAGCGTAACTGATATATTCAGCAGCAGTCAACTGATTAATGTCACTCTCAGAATGCCTGTCACCAAGGATGGCTGAACAGTTTTTAATCAAATCTATCTACGGTAGACCCACTCTTCAGCTTTTCCCCTGAATTTTTTAAATATTTTGCTTTAGAGAAGGTGTGCCAATTTTCTCCCCAACAGGAACTCTCTCATTCTTTCCAACAACTTCTGCAACATCCCCAAAGTCCCCCTCTCTGCCATCAGACCATGTAGCCTTTCCCTTTCTGATGTCCCTCCAGCACAGCCTCTCCTTTCCCATCCTCTGGTGATCTGTGACACATTTCATTGGATTTCCAGTATTTGAAAGGCTTAAGCCACTGGTCAAGTACCGAATGCTCTGATTTGTCTGTCAGAGGCAAATAGTGGGAAAGTTCTAAAGCTGACAAAATCAGAACAGAGAAACTGATTGTAGCAAAGAGTCTGTATTGCTTCTGAACTTCATAAAGACTGGTCCTAGCTATGGAAAAGTTGAGGTTCTCAGCTGAGCAGTGTTTGTGAGCAGAAATGGAAGACCAGAGGAGCCTTTTGAGATACAGGAAAAGCAGTGAGGGCTTTTTGGGGTGTATTGGTTGCAAGAACTTGCAGGCTGCCAAAAACAAGTCAGGGAGAGGCACTGTTGGAAATCACTTTTTGAGTGTTTATCCAGTCCAAATCTGCTGACAGTTCACTGCTCAGTGCCTGCACCCACGCCACTTTAGGATTGGAAGGTAAGAGTCCTTGTTATGCCTAAATCCAAAATGTATTTCCCCCCAAACTCCACAAAACCCTGTAGGCCTCTGATGTCCTACATGTACCTGCCTTTCTGGCAGTGAGCATATACAAAGATACCTAAATCACAACACTTGAGCTGCTCAGTGCCTATCTCCCTTGCTGAATTCTCAGACTAGTTATTCCCTTGCCTATCACATGCAGAGCTTGATCAGAAGGAATGCTCAGGTACCATTTTCCAGATTGAGCCATGCCCAAAATATGATGGAGGTGCCCGCACCTTATAACCAACAGGCTAGCACTTAACAACACTATCCCTAGACTGCCTGGGAGTGATTTGAAGAAGGGAGCTGAATACAGGTCTCCCACTTACCTGTGAGTGCTAAGACTACAGGATAATCTGAAGCATGGTGCCCTCAACATTCCTGTAGAAGCTGTTCTCTTTTGTATGAATCACTTAAATATTCATTATACCAGAAAGTGACCATAGTACCTGCCGTGAGTTAGGCAGAGTGGGGATTTGAACTTCATTGCCCTACCTCTAGAGTGAGGTATGCCAACTACTGGGCACAACAGAAGTAGCAGCACCTCCACCGAGACAGTGAGAAAGGTGCCAAACCCTGATCAGCCCTAATTCCAGGGCCTGAGAACTCCCAGATTTAAGTGCCTCACTATAAGCCCACAATTAGGCAGCTAAATCTCTTTGAGACACAATGTTTAGGCCACACCCCTCTTTTTAGCATTTCCCATTACCTAGCTTGTATGGCTCACTATTTAGCTTGCTGGCTTCTGTGAATTCCAGGCTTTGGCACTTAATTTTCCCTGCCCAGTGGATAGGGAGTGCAGGGCTGTAGATTCCACCAAGCAACAGGATATGGAAACTTCAGGTGCTGTACTATTGAGTTCCCTTTGTGACTCTAGCCCTTGAGGCATTTTACTGAAGAGTAGGCCCCATTTTGGAAGTGAGCAATGTGATTGCTGTGTAAAACCTCTTTGCAAATGCTTTGGGGTTTTTCTTGATGAAAGAAGCTCCTACAACAGTGTAGGTTAAGGATCGTGTCAGCATTAACTTTCCTGAGTGTTCTTGTTTGTGCCAACAGTATTGCTTTTAGCTTCTGTTATTTAATGGAGAGAAATCTCTGGTCAGTCACTAATCTGCTGGGGATCAAAAGGTTGGTGAAGAAAATTGAATTCAACATCAAAACAGATCTTCTGTGAAATTTAATTTTCCCCTCTAGGGGTTCCTTTGAAGCTCCACAAATCTCCCTCCTCCCCTTTCTTTCTCTTATTCTAAGTCCCATACTGTGATGTGTGACCTTCTGGATGTGCAAGACTGGATGTCCAGAGCTCAACATTGAAAGACAAATGAGTCCTTTCTGTTCAACTACAAAAATACTTCCCAAGGCTGCAAAATCTGAAATGTTTTTTGCTGAACTTGATGCTTTAGTGTTTTTACTGCTGAAATAGGTGAAGGACTGGTGTCACTAAGCCAGAACCAGACAAAGGTGCGGCACTCAGGGATATAGTTTCAGCACTGCAGAATGCTATCCTTAGAGCATCATTAATCATGAAAATTATTGAAAAGGTGAATCCAAAAAGAAAACAATTGAGCACTTGATCCTGCAGCTGTTTCTCACAGTCTCTGGGAGAATTCACTACCCTTGTTGACTTAAGATGCAGCCTTTAAATTATCTGTATCAGCAAGGCAAGTGATCTAGTTAATCTTTATTGACACCCCTTTCTGTAAACCAGGGCTTTGTTTCCTTTGAAAAAAAATGTGATCCACATTAAAATACTGAACAGGAGCCATACAAGAACCAGTGTGACCGGATAAACATAGTAAAAATGACTCAAACTATATGTATAGCTCACCTAAGAGACTACATAACCTTATTGTCTTCATCACTTGCTTTCCTGTATAACTCCTCCTCTCCCAATACACTATATATCTGCCATTTTTTTCTGTTGTTGATTTCTGTGGGACTAGCGTTGGTAGTAAGTATGTGGAAGACCCACCTGTCAGCTATTTTGAGAATAGAAGAAAATGACAATTATGGGGAGGAGGGAGGGACACTGAAGGAGGAAAGGGAAGACAATAAGAGCATGCACACTCATACGAAAATAGTGCACTGGTGACAAGTAAGACATACCAATGCTTATGGAAGACCTCTTAAGTATAGCTTTGCCACACTATTTTAATTATATGTCATTTTTTCCCCAAAGGAAATAGAGCTCTCCAGACTTAGATCTCTCAGCTTCTTACATCGTGTAGCAATTCTGGATCTAATGCTTCAGTCTGTGTAGTCAAGCCAGTTTGACTATTCAAGATAGTAAATGTCAATCCTGGAGCATTCACAGGATCAATTTGTTAGGCTATAGAGATTGAAATCAATGGAACCAATCACTTACTTAAAGTTAAGCCTATGCATAAAAGTTTGCGGGAGAAAAGGGTGGAATGGTAAACTCTTAGCCTAGGTCTACATTAGACCAGACAGGTCAATTTTAGGTATGCAAAAGGAATAACTGGAGTTGGCTTACCTTAATCGAGCTGTAGCAGTGTCCACACAGCAGGAGGCCAACAGGAGCACATGCTCCCATTGGCTTTTCTTACTTCTCACAGAATACGGGGTAGAAGACGCTAGTGGGGGCTGCTCTCAGCATTCGATTTACAGGTCTACAGTAGGCCCACTAAAGTGAACGCGAGAAGATCAGCCTCTGGAGGGTCAACCTTCTCCCTAAGGTACACATGCCCTTAGGGCTTTATAGTCGAATTTATAGCTCTCTGAAGGGACAAAGACGCACCTGGAATTTTTTTTTTTTTTAAAGCAACTATTTTTTCCGTTTCTCTTACTTTCTTTTTTCCCCAGTTTTTCCCTTTTCCTACTAATGTTCACTCAAATTTAGCTGCTGAAAATGTTCCCTTAATGTAACTTAGAAATGTCATTTTTTCTAAAAATGAATGCTGACACAAACATACTATTTGTACCTGTTTCCATTCCATCTACGTCCATAAGACTTCCTAAATATCTTTGTGAGATTCTCAATGCTAGGTTTTTTTTTCCTGAAGTGAACTTGCCAACTATTCTGAACTCCATCAAAGACAAGACTTCCGAAATAATAATAATCTGATACAGACCCCATCTGCCTTACTATTTATCAGTAGAATTCTTCTTTTGCTTATGTTCACATTAATATTTAACACTTTGAAAACATTAAGGACAGTCCTTTATAAGAGAGAGAACACATGTTCACTCATGCACAGTCTCTTGTTCTTTCCACTTACACTGTTTTTTCTCTCCCTTCTTCACTATTCAATAAGGGATAAATCACCTCTTACACAAATTTCTTTCTGATTATAGAATTTATTTTATGTGCTAAAAATATATTAGATGTAAAGACTTGAACTGAGAAAAGACTTGAACTGGGAACTGTTTCTCTGAATTTTGCATTTCTATTTTGGAAGGTGGTGGGACCTCTTTGATAGTCCTATATGCTTTCTAGAAACTCACTTTAATTAGGTTTTGGCACTTCATGGGTTCAATAACCTAAATACAGTGAGTGACAAAGAAAAATGATGAATTCCAGTTCACTTTGGCTGACTTTCTATGCAAGATTCAGAAGGACTTGTTATAAATCCTGTAAGATACTGTATTCTTAGGTTTACAATTCCATTTTTTCTAAATATTTATAAACATCCCAATTTTACCCAAATAATCTCTTACCATTCAATTTCATTCTAATTGTTTCTTTTCCCCTTCCTATCCCACTAATACATCCCATTACTTCTTTTTTTTCCAGTTGGAAAGAGCTTGAAGTCATCTGCAGCACACAAACACCTGCACAGAAGCATATATTCCATTAAAATGATAGTATTTCAAGAGAATTAAAACATGCCAAAGTGAAGTTTGCATATGAAAACTTTATTATGTTATGTCTATGTGGGTGTATATTACTATATGGTTTGTAATTACCTCATCACATTCTATTTCTGAAATGCTAAATATAATTATAATTTCTTATAAAATCTTTAGATAATGTGGGTAAAATCTTGCACTACTGTGTGTGCACACAACCTACCTACATACAGATGATGTCTATGTTTGTATTTTGATAGCTACTTGGCTGAACTAGTCATGGTTTTTACCTTTAAACTATAAACTCTTCTGGAAAAGAATTCTCTTTTCTGTGTTCATATGGCACCTGCCACAATGGAGCCTTAATCCACATATATTCACCCTTTCAGATCAATTCATATGACACTCTGTCAACCAATCTTATCCAGCCACCTGCCATAAACTGAGTGGATTCAGCCACTTTCCTCTATTCATCTGACATTCAGTGCCTTAATCTGATTTTTTCCTTATTATCTGCCTATTGCTTATGCCATTTCTCCAGCTATGTCTAGACTACACTTTTCTATCAGAAAAAGGTACGCAAATTGCACTCCGCAATTCGCATACCTTTTTCCGATAGTTTTTTCGGAAGAGGCTTTTCTGAAATTTGGCCTGTTTCCACTGGGCCATATTTTGGAAAAGCCTCCTCTTTCAGTAGAGCCCTTCTTCCTCATGGAAGGAGGAAGACAGGGCTTCCAAAAGAACGCGTCTGCTCTTCTGCAAAAAAAAGCAGAAGAGCAGACGTGTTCCCTGGACATGGCAGAGTTTTTCCAGATTACCTCTGGTATCCCGGAAAAAACCTGTAGTGTAGACATAGCCCAAGGCCCTGGGTGGATGTATCTGTATCTCACTTTCACATGGTTTCTCTGTTGCACTCACAAAGACTAGAGCTGAATCAGCCTTAGTTGTGCTGATTCATATGCACAATGCAAAGCAGAGTCCACAAAAGAAGATCCTGAAGGGTGAGATCCTGTTATGTGCTGAACTAATTGAGAAGATGAAAAGTGAATTCAAAGAAGAATAAAATGCAGAGGATTAATTCAAGCCTGAAGTAGCACCAGGAGCCTTTGGACAACATGAATGGAACAAAGCACTGAAGCTGCTAGTAATGAAATGAGGTTCAGAGGTTAAGGGGCTGAAGTTTAGAGGACAAAAGGCTTTCTGCCTGATAAAAAATCAAATGGAATGTCTTTTTTTTTTACAGTGCATCCTACAAGCTAAACTGGACCAGGCATATAACAAGACAGAATTCTAAATTCCATTTCCTCATGTCCAATGTATTATGAAGGACTATTATGCTCAAAGAATTATGATGATCAGTGAAAAAGCCTTACTCATCATTTTGGACACAGAAGGTATGCTCTGCATGATAAAAATGATCAAAAACACACCTTGTCAAAAACACATAAAAGAAATCCACCTCATGAATATACTGGGTTCATAAAATGAACAAAAAATATATGCAGTTAAGCCAATATTTTCAAACTAGCAGCCTAAAGCTAGCATTCTAATTAGATCACTGAGGTTTCAGAAATGTTCCTATTCTCTATCGAGACACAAAAGAGCCATTTCAAACTTTTCACAAATTCCAGAGAGAGGGGGCACACACACACACACACACACACAGTAACCTTAAGGCTGTTTTTTCTTAACTTCTGAGTGCTTGATTTTGCAACCTTAATAATATTCTCTTAACATAATTTTAAAATAAAGCAAAAATTCCATCCTATTGACACCCAGATGGGTCATCAGGATTGGAAGCTTTAGATCCAGGGGCAGATGATGATTTTGCGGGGCCCAGGGCAGCACAATTTCGCTGGGCCCCCCAACAGGGTTCTGCAGCAGGAGACAGAGTGTCAGTGTGGACAGGTTTCTGCAGCTGGGGACAGGATGCCACTGGGGACAGAGTTATGTGGCACAGGACACGGGAGTGGGGACGGAGTTCTGTGGCTGGGGACGGGAGTGGGGACTGAGTTCTGTGACTGGGGAGTGGGAAGAGGGAGCAGGGGGCAGGGAAGAGGGAAGAGGGAACAGGGGGCAGGGAACAGGGGGCGCAGGGAGGGAAGGGGGAGTAGAGTGCCAGGGAGGGTAGGGAGTCTCCTGCACCCACCTCCTCTCAGGATTCTCGCCCCCAGAGAGAAGCCGGAGCACACCACCTCTGGGCCCGACTCCCCCCTCCCGCGGCACGGGAGTTCAACCCTTGCTCCCAGTCTCCTTTCCCTAACAGTTCCATACTGTCTCCCTGCCTGGCTTTTTGACCTCTCTCCAACCCAATGGCATCAAGTCAGCTCCCCCATCCTGTTCCCCATTTGTTCTATATCTCATCTAATCTCAATGTGCCACCTAAACCTCTCCCTGGCTTCTTGTCACTGGTTGGCCAAAAAGACTATGCCAGTTTTCCCCCTACACTTTAGTTCTTTGTCAAATCTGTCTCCCCAACCACTCTTTGAACCCCACTTGCCCACCATTTTCAAGACCCAATTACCTCACCGAATTTCAACCTTTCCCCAACCCACTAATTCCAGTCCTCCCCCATTTTCCTCTCAGATTCTGAATCATCTTGCCCAGTCAGTCCCGCTTTCCCCACACTCTTTCCTCTACTACCAACCTAGAGAGATGTAGATTAGGCACGTCGAAATTGCTAATGAAGCAGGGATTTAAATTTCCCATGCGTCATTAGCATAAACATGGCCGCTGCTTTTTTTTTTTAAATGGAGCTTTTGAAAAAATGGCAGTCTAGACACGAATCTGTCGAAAATAACCCCTTTTTCGACAGATCTTATAAACCTCATTTTTTTAGGAATACAGGATCTGTCAAAAAAGGGTTTATTTTTTACAGAGCCGCGTCTAGACTACCAGGTTTTTTTCAAAAAAGCTCCATTTCAAATAAAAACAGCGGCCATGTTTATGCTAATGAAGTGTGGGATATTTAAATCCCTGCTTCATTAGCAATTTTGACTTGCTTGATTTGCATCCCTCTGTCAACAGAGAGGTGTAGTCTAGACACAACCCAAGGTTGGTAGTAGAGGAAAGAGTGTGGGGAAAGCGGGATGCAGTCTACACATAGCCTTGGGTTCCAGTCTCCTCAATTCCCAAGCTTCTGTTCCAACCTAATCTCCACTCCCACGCCAGTGCTTGTTCAGTGCATTCAAATTATTAAGCTTCCCTGTCCACATTGCCTGGGTCCAGACGAGTAGGCATAGATAGCACAGGAGAGGCTGTCTGCTGGCTTACAGTTCTTCCCTCCTTCATACCAGAGCTTCCACTTGAATGGCAAAAGGCACATCCCTTACATGAAGATTGTCTCCTTGGCATATTTCATGTCCCTGCTCCAAATACCCAGGGACAATAGAATTTCTCGGGGGGAAAAAAGCAGAAATGTTTAACTTAACAAAAACAAGGTGTGTTTCTCTCTTACCTTGTTCTTGGAAATTGTTGAACAGTGTTGGCTGGCATTTTCAACTAATTAGCCCGAGGCATGTAAAATTGCAGACCAGACGGTTACCATTTGGCAAAGTTATAAGCAACTAAAAACAGGTTCTTAATGGGGAAATGTCTGGCAACCAAAATAATATACAATACTGCCTGCCCCACGTATTACAACAAGCAAGAATGTCTGACTCATAAAATGTAAAGGTATGCTTATACCTATATTATCTCTTTTTTTGTGATTTAGTCCTGCTTGATTTATATTGAAGGCTATAGCATATGTCAAGTACCTTCTTTTATTATGGGAGACAAGTTAATTCTAACTTTTGTGATTACTATGAAGGTTTAAATGCCACATTTTACTTTCCTATGTCTAAGGAATGCAAAAGAATTGTAAAGTTGGAAAGAAGGATTCCATTTGATTAGGGACCTACAAAGAACCTATATACCACTTCCTCAAGGCCCAGTGTATTATGCACCATATTAGATCCAGCGTCTGGGTTCAGCCCTCCAGATGTATACAGTAAAACTGCACAGAATTCTACAGCAAAATGGGAATTATGGGAACAATATCAAATGATACAAAATAATTTGATAATCTTAAATGTAAAAATGTTAAAATATTCAACAAATAAAAACTTCTGAGACACATTATTTATCTGCATTGTTGCGTAAAAACACCATTGGAGGGGCTCGATGTTGCCATGGAAACTCCTGTCTCATACCAGTTGAAATGAGTACTTTGTAATGCAGTTAAACCAACCTCTAAGCCTCTTCCAGCTCCCTCAAATATTTAATGTCCCTTTATTACAGTTAGCTGGGTAGTCTTTCAGTGGTTTGAATGCTGTATGGGAGCTAACCCATATGGCATATCTTATGCACTCGAACATGCTACACTTCAGCAGAGACACCAACTCCACGTTAGTTGAGTAAGCTGATATCGAGGAATGCATGTACTCCTGGGGCAGATCTTCAGTTCTGCTGTCCATAGCCCAGATTGTATTTCAGAAGAACCTTCCTCTCACTCCAGTCCTTGCAAAAGGTAGCAGCATGGGAGCGAGTACAGAACACTCAGGCTATGTCTACGCTGATTATTTTCAGGAATAATGGCATTGCGCAAGAGGGTTTTTCTTGCACAAGAAGGGACAGTGTAGACAGCTCCTTCTTGCGCAAGAGCCTCTTCTGCAAAAATGGCGGCTCATTATATATGCAAATAAGGCTTGGCCATATTCCACGCTTAGCCTCATATGCATAGCTCTGGAGCAAGATCGCGCTTCACTGCAGGGAAGATTCAGGACAACGTCCAAAAAGCAAAGCTGTAATGTATATAAAATAGACAATTATGCAGTAGCTTGTACAAAAAGCTAAATCATATGGCAATTTTTCTATTGTCACCTAACTGCATAATGACATTTATAGCATCCTACAACCAACTTCTTAAGTTACCATGAATGACAAGAGACCTCATCAATGATATATGATTTCAGAAAAGAGATAGTAAAGCACGATTATGCAAAAAGTGCAGTTCCTTAAAATTTCACCTCGGCAAATACCATGTAAAATAATACCAGCATTTTAATATTTAGCAGCAATAAAGAAGAAAAGTTGAAATATAAGGCTGAACATTCACCCCATAAATTGAAGCTACATGGGGCTATTTAATTTTTTTATTTGTTTGTGCACATGCTACACAATTCAATGAGACATATAAAACCAATGATAGAATAATTTATATAATTGAGGGTGTCCTATCTCATAACAGTAACAAGCCACGCAATTGTTAATTCTCAGTAAAGTTGAAGGACATTTTTAAAGAAAAGGAAAACTGTTATGTAGCTTTTAAAAATTCACACATGCAAAAATGGAACAGTTATATTAATAAACTTTGTTTAATACTTATACAGTATTTGATATATACCTGTACTTGTATACAATCACTTCTATATTAGATTCTAGAAACATAAATATATTATCTGAAATGTAACTTTATGGCTCCTGCTACCATATATCAATCAGTAGCTTTGAGTCAAATGTCTTATCCATCTGAGAAAATTACAAAAGAAAACAAATCAAGTCATTGTAGCAATTTTAGACATACAAATACATGTCTAGGTTTTCCCCCATTAAACAAAACTTTCAACATTTAGGTATACAGAAAATTATTATTTTCTTCCCTTTGTTGAATTAGTATGAAAGATTGAGTGTGTGTTTACGCAGCAGGGCTTACCTCAAAATAAGCTATGCAAATTGAGGTACATCAATTGCATAGCTTATTTCAAAACTGGAAGCATCTACACAGAACTTATTTAAAAATGGAGCACTCTTCCTCAAACTTCCCTTATTCCTCGTACAATGAGGGTTACAGTAGTCTGAGTAAGAAGTCCTCCAGCTTGACAGTGTTTCAACATTATTTTGAAATAACTGCCTGCTGTGTAGACGTGGACTATGTTATTTTGAAATAACACTAGTTATTTCAAAATAATGTTAATGTGTAGACATACCCTTAGATACAATTTGAACACTGGAAAGTGAATTTTGTTACCAAATTCTGTTGTCATTTATTTGTGAGACCAGAATTTGGCTCTATAACTTCAAAGCATCATTGAGTTGGATTTGCACCATGTATCATCTTCTCAAGGTCATCAAGAAAAGCACTGTGAGAAATACTAAGCAGATGCATATGTAGAATGAACTACAAAGCGAATTTCTCTGGCTAATGACAGAGTAAAATGTGAATGATATCCTAAATAAGATGCACAGATAAT
This sequence comes from Pelodiscus sinensis, assembly GCF_049634645.1. Classification (NCBI taxonomy): domain Eukaryota; kingdom Metazoa; phylum Chordata; order Testudines; family Trionychidae; genus Pelodiscus; species Pelodiscus sinensis. The sequence continues at coordinate 76,300,631 of NC_134711.1, forward strand.
GCAAATCTCTTATTTGTAGTTAAACAATGGTTGCCGTACATGCATTCCTGAAAATATTTTATCATCATGTACGTAGTTTTGAATTACATTACTTTATCTTGCATCCTTGGAATCTAATGTGAAACATAGTTCTGTGTGTGTCTAACTACACATACATTGCTCTTTTCACATGAGGCACTCCCTTTGATCACTTATTCAGAACAAAGACCAGCCCTCTATCACACAATCCACCTTTATTCAGTAGATTCATTACAATCATCTCCAAAGTGCCTATCATTGGTCAATCAGAGAAAAAGTCACCACAGCATTTTCATACCACCAACACATGGGGAGGGGATGCATTCTTCCACTTTTTCATGCTATAGATTTTGGTGTATTAGCAATTCCTCTAATGATTTATACTATGTTCATAATAAATGTCTTCTGAGAGTAAACGCCTCTATTGCACGTTGATATTTGATGACTCTGAACAGCCACTTATTGCAAGTACACTAGAGAACAACAGTGTCTCTCTTAAATTAGGAGTGATCACATTTTGAAGCATAACATAACAAGTTGTGAAGAGTCAGTAAGACACACCTCACTTATTTAAATGTTTGCGCTAAAAATACACACTGTCAGAGCAAACAGGACGGCCAGAGTGACCAGACAGAACATGATGGGCTGAACTAGTAGTCGAAAAGGAAAAAGGAGGACCGAACTCAGTGCAACTTGAATACATACTAGTCCCCTCAAAACATCCACTTCACAGAGCAAGTAATGAGCCACATTCTTGAATGTCACTCTCTTCACAAATAATCACAGAAGATAAAAAGTACATATTTCATCCCACAAAAGCCCTTGAACGTACCCCAGATTGACTATTCAGTGTGTACTGCTCATGAAAGAAAACAGAGTAAATACTCAATCCCTGTGTGGCGAAGTCGGGCCCCCCCGGCCAGCGCCGCCGCCGCCGGTCCCCTCTCTCGCCTGTATCCCTCACCCACAGTCTCGGCCCCCGAGTCCTGGTCCCTCTGTCCTGGCCCCCGGGCTTGTGGCCGCCGCGCCCGGGCTTTCGCTCAGCCCGCGGGCTCTGGCGGGCCCCCGCTCTCCGCCCCGCTCACGAACCAGCCGCGGGGGCCGGAGGTGGCGCCGCCCGTCTTCGGGCTCGATCCTCCGCGCCCCCGGCTGGGAAGTCTCGTTGCCCCAGGCAAGGGCTGCGCGGGTCCGGACCCCCTCTTCCGGCCCTCCAGCTCCTCCGGCTCTTCCGGCTCCGCTTCCCTGGTTGCCTGCCGAGTCAAAAGAAATGCTGGCAGCCCCTTTCCCTTCCGGCCCCTCCCCATCATGAGCCGGCACGCCAGGGGTGTGCCCCTCCCCCTTGCGTCTCCCGTCCGCCTCCTCCTGGGTCCCTCCGCCTGCCGTGCCTGCCGTGCCTGACGTGCCTGCGGCCGCGTGCCCCCGCTCCCCTGCCTGGGCGCTTTCTCCCGGGCTCAGCTCCGCCACGCCGCTCGGCGCCTCCCCGGGGGTGGGGCTGGCAGTGCGGGGAGCGTCTTCCCTGTCACACCCTGGATGACCGCATCTACTGCAGGGCCTACCGTACTTTGCCCCTATTGGGCTCAGAAAGTCAGAGACCTTTTCCTACAGTTTTCACTTAATGCCTATATTTATAGATTGTACTCCCATCACCTTTCCCCCATAGAGTTAGTCCCATTTACAGTCCACAGGAAGGAGAGCTACCTCTCTCTGCTTCTATTTGCTGCCTTTCCCCTACTCCAGCTCTCCCCAGTCTCACTGCACCCAGAGTTTTAACCCTGGCTAATAAGACTGACAGGTATGGGCAGCTTTCAGGCCAGTCTCCACTAATTGCCCAGCCATTTCTCTTGACTGGAGCTGGAGTGGTAGGAGCTGAACAGAGCTTCTTCTAGAGCACCCTGACACACCCAGCCTAACATGAATTTCTCACTCTTTAAAGTTGATCTACAAAACCAACAAGATGTTCTCTTTAAAATTATCATGAAATCACTGCCTCATTTCTATATTAAAAAAATAATAAAATGAAAAGATAACATTTCATAGAGAGAAGTGTCAAATACCACTTCTTTACCCTACTCCCAAATATTTCCAAATGTAAGAGACCAGATTTTTTAAATAAAAACTTGCATTGGAGTTGTAGATTCCAGCATTCTATAACCTTCTTGAACAGAGACTGGCTTTCTTGGATGTTTTAAAAACGGCCTCGCACAGGGGTAAGGAACCTTTGGCCCATGGGTCACATGCAATTCATTAGGGCTAGCCACTGGCAAGCTACCAGGCAGTTTACTTACTTGAGCGTTTGCAGGCACAGAGCCCCACAGCTTCCAGTGACTTCACTTTGTTGTTCCCAGCTAATGGGAGCTGCAGGAAGTGGTGGCCCAATCTGTGCCAGGAACGGTGAACCATAGTCACTGGGGGTATGTCTACACTACAGAGTGTTGTTAGAAAATGGCCATTTTTCCGACAAAACCTGAGTTACGTCCACACTGCAATTGCATTCTTCTGAAAATAAATTGAAAGAACAGAGGGGTTTTCCCCGTGTTGGTAATCCTCTTTCTACGAGGAAGAAGCCTTTTTCTGAAAGAGCTCTTTCAGAAAAATATGTGTGTGGACGGGGAAGAAGGAGTTCTTCTGAAGGAAGAGGAAAGAGGAAAAAGAACAGGTGCCCTGGTGGCCACTCCGTCCACAGTAATGATAGCTTAAATGCAAGATCGCATGCATTCAGTGTGGATGCTATCTGTCGAAAAAGCAAATTGCTTTTTCAATGTCCTTTTGTGTGTGGACGCTCTCTTTTGGAAGAAGTTTTTTCAGAAGTTCTTTTCCAAAAAAAAGTTCTTCTGAAAGAAGCCTGCAGTCTAGACATAGCCTGGGAGATACAAGCACCCATGCCTACTGACACTCAGAAAAGCAAACCATCAAGGCAGCCTGACAACAGCCAATCGGAGCCAGGTGTAGCCAGCCTGCCAGAGGCTCCCTACCCCTGCCCTAGCATGAGCATTACAGCAAATAAACAGGACTAACTATTCTTGCCTTGACACCCTGAGACATAATGTTACAATAGTGGAATTGGCATTCCAGTGAACGTACACCCTGTCTGGCACAAAGGATTACTTAGCCTACCGGAAACACTACTTTGAGATGACTATGCTAGGACCAGACTTAGATTCCTATTCATCCCCAGAATTCCCAACCTAAAAGGACTGAGAACCCTATTCCTTCAGCAGTCCCATGGAATGAGCAGGGGGCTGGACTTGATGGCCTTCTAAGGTCTCTTCCAACTTTATGGTTCTATGATTCTATAATTCTATAAATATTTCAAGGATTAAGAAGGAATAATTTGGCCAGAAGATCCAGTTTGTGTGGCTTGACTGGGTGAGGAGGGGAGAAGGTTGCTTTGATGTGGGGGAGGGGGCAAAGTTTCACGAGGCATAAGGGAGCGGTCAACAAAGGCTTCCCCTGTCGACCGATCCGCGCCTTGACTCACTCGCTGTGCCGACGATCAGCTGAGCCAGCACAGCGGCGGCCATTTTTATTTTAATAAAGCTGGGGATATTTAAATCCCTGCTTCATTGACTATGTCGGATAGCCTATTTTACATGCCTCTGCCGACAGATGCATGTAGTCTAGACATACCCTATGGGCCTGGACCCATGAGATGAGAGGAGATCAAAATTCAAACCTCCTCACACAAGGCACTTTTGCATAACTCACGATTAGATCCAGAATCGGGACAGAGGTAAATTTTCAGGGATTTTTTAATCCATGTAGTACTTAGTTAAACAACACACACACACACACACACACACACACACACACACACACACACACACACAAAATATGAACTTTGGATTTGTTTAGGCTCCAATTCAGCAAAGTACTTACATTTATGATTAATCCCATGGCCTATGGACTGCACGTGTTTAAAATATGTACTTAAGTGCTTTGTGGGAGCAAAGCCTTAATTCGCAAACAGATTTTTAAGTGTACTTTTATTCAAGTATTTTCCAGTCACTATGACAACCGTCTAACTACCATAAAACCCCAGTTACAAACACCTCCAGAATGGAGGTTGTTCATTATTCCGAAACGTTTGTAATGCTGAACAAAACTTTATTATTGTTCTTTCAAAAGTTTAAAACTGAACATTAACTTAATACAGCTTTGAAACTTTACTGTGAAGAGGAAAAAATGTTGCTTTTTTCCATCTTAGTTCAAATAAAATAAGCACAGAAGCACAGAAACAGCTTCCTTACCTAGTCAAATCTCTTTTTTTTAACTTTCCATTTATTTTAGCTGTTAACATTTAACTACATGAGCAGTTGTATTTGCTTTGGTGTGTTTTTTGTTTGTTTGGGTCACTGCTGCTGCCTTATTGTGTACTTAGGACTCTATATGAGGTGTGTGGTTGACGGATCTGTTTATAATTCTGTATACAAGTAGAAAAAGAGTACAGGCAGTCCCTGAGTTACATGGATCCGACTTATGTCGGATCCGCAGTTACGAACGGGGCGGTTCCTCTCCCTGGTCTCCAGCAGACCAGGGAGAGGAAGCAAAGCGGCGGAACACGTGGGCAGCGGACAGGGCTGTCCGCTGCCCACGCGCTCCGCGGCTTGGCTCTGCTTTGCTCTGCTTTGCCCCTCCCCCCATCCCCCTGGTCTGCAGACCAGGGGGACGGGGGGGACGGGGGGGGCAAAGCAGAGCCAAGCCGCGGAGCGCGCGGTCATCTGACAGCTGTCAGCTGGCCGCGTCCTCTGCAGCTTGGCTCTGCTTTGCCCCCCCCCCCCCCCCGGTCTGCAGACCAGAGGGGGGGGCAAAGCAGAGCAAAGCCGCGGAGCACGCGGGCAGCGGACAGCCCAGACGCGTCTGGGCTGTCCCGCTGCCCCCGTGCTCCATGGCTTTGCTCCGGACACCTGTGGTACAGCAGCTGGAGCGCTGCCAGTTGGTCCCGTAGCGCCGCTCTGGGCGCTACTGGACCAACCGGGCAGCACCCCAGCTGTTCTGCCCCAGGCGTCCTGATTCAGCCACTGCTGGTCAGATTCAGCAGCGGCTGAATCAGGACGCCTGGGGCAAAGCAGCTTGGGTGCTGCTGGGTTGATCCAGTAGCGCCAAGGAGCGGCGGCGCTACTGGACCAACCCAGCAGCACCCCAGCTGCTCTGCCCCAGGCGTCCCCAAGTCAGCCGCTGCTGAAACTGACCAGCGGCTGACTACAGGAAGCCCCTGCCCCAGGCTTCCTGGAATCAGCCGCTGGTCAGTTTCAGCAGCAGCTGACTTGGGGATGCCTGGGGTTCTTAAGTTGAATCTGTATGTAAGTCAGAACTGGTGTCCAGATTCAGCCGCTGTTGAAACTGATCAGTTTCAGCAGCGGCTGAATCTGGACGCCAGTTCCGACTTACATACAGATTCAACTTAAGAACAAACCTACAGTCCCTATCTTGTACGTAACCCGGGGACTGCCTGTATTCCAAATTTTCCAAAATCTTTTCCGAGTACCCCAAAATAAAAATATTTTTAGCTGTTGTTGGCACGTACATTTGCTTTGGTAAGACATATGGCATTTTTGAGGAAATAATACAAATTAGGATTTTTTTCTTAATGCTTTTGGAGATTCCACAATTCTGATAGTCTTTCCATTTTTGTTGTATAAATATATCACATCCATTATACACATTTTATAGAGAGAAATGCAATAAAAAACTGTCAACCTGCCTATGCAAGATGAAAGTACAAACACAATAGCTGGCAATATCTCAGTAAATATTCAGATCCTGCAGTTTAATAATTTATCTATAAATGTGTCAGCTCAAAGTAAAAGTGCACTGGAGAATGGTATAATATAAGGACAATGAAACAGAATCCATCTTAATTTTCATCATACCAAATGTGCAATTAAACCCTGCTTATGTAGTAAGTATAACAGCTGCTTTGTTGCTTCAACGTGAGGTTGATTATTACATGGCAATAGCTTAGAGTTTAAATGAGAAATCAAATTGATTAGCATATAATTAGAGATAAACAAGCAGGCTCATATAAAATCTAACCTCATGCTAGCATTGTCTGTTCAGATAAGTAGAGCTCAAACTGAGCTCTCCATTTATAAACATAAATTGGACTTAGAAAGCTGAAAATTACTCTATCTCCTGGCTTTCAGTGATATGATTCAACATATTTGATACTCTGTCATTGTGTAGTGACATTTAGAGTTCTGAATACCAATATGTACTATGACAAAGCTATTTTTGCCCTGTTCTTTCAATTTGAGATATGATCTGTCTCCTGAACTTTACATTTGTGACTCAAGCTAAAGCCTTTCACCTTCTATTATAATAAGAAAAAGCTTGATGGCTAAATGGATAAAGTGCTGACCTTTCTTAGTCCACATTCTAAACATTACCCCTCCCCCTGTGAATGGTAGTATGCAGCAAAAGCAGGACACCGAGATCCACACTATCCACAGTTACTATTCTATATAGACCGAAGGCTAACCTACTATCGAATATGCATATTATATTTTTGTAAGGCTTCTTTATTGCAATAAGACTACTGATTTTTGCCACATGGTTTTATGTAATTCATCACTGTTCCTCATTGTAATCTTTACTTTAATAATGTAGCTCATTATTTTGAATGTTATCTTCTTTTAATGTAGAATTTTCGTTTTGATTTGAAGGGAAACTTGCAGTTAGTCTGCACAGCTAGATGTCGGCTCCGTTTTGAAAGATGTTAAGCTTTCTGGCCTTGATGCAGTAAAGCAATTAAGTATATTATTTGACTTTAAGCATATTAATAGACCAATTGTTTCCAATGAGACTACTCATACATTTAAAGTTAAATGTGAGGTTAAATGCATTACTTGATCAAGACCAAACTGCTCAGCAAGTTGCAGGATCAAATCCTATACATGAGCTATTTTGATTTATTGTGTGTGCAGTGCATAAAGCAGAGAAGTGAAAATTGCAGCTTCTCCAAAACAGCAACAAAAAAAAGTCAGAACTTTGCTAATGGATCCCTTCTGGCTATGGAATGTTTATATTGGAGTTCTTCTCCAATTTGTGTCTGCTGAAAAAATGGCAGGGTAGTCAATGAATGTGCAAATAAAAGAAAAGTGAAAGATTATTTCTTCAGGGTCAAACTGGCATGCAATGAAAATATGTACAGTAATTTGTGCCACTATTGACCAGGAGGATGTTTAATACATTGAGTGGAACAGGTTCAGCTCAAAACCTATGTACCAAATAAGTCCTGTGTAAGTCTATTTTAATGGGAAGTAAGCGGTATAGATTTCGGCTGGCCTACTACACAAGAGCAAAATTCAACTTTTATCTATACCGTTTTAATATATTTTCTGAGACAGATGCTTTCAAAATGAACTGCATAGCTATTTTTTGGTGGAGGGAGGGAGAGAAGAAGACTACTTCTTTTTAGGAGAGGTATCACCTCAGACTTCTATAAAGACTGGCTTCATTATAAATTACTACAAAATAAAATGTCTATCAAGTGGCAAGCAGAATTGGCACTGCCTGAGCAATGTTAAATTATAGATCTCAAGTGTGTTATTTCATTCCACAAAGCAAGTTAGTGAAGCAAAAAGAACCTGGCAGACTTAGGAGTCTAAATGGAACCTATTTTGTATTGGCAGAAACTGGACTTGGACAAGGAAGTATAAATCAATTTAAGAGATGTTTGGTCAGACAAAATTAGAAATACAATTGAAGGTATTCCCACAGACAGTGTCTTTAGTTTTGTCCTTGTAACTCAGTGAGGAAAAGAAAACACTTGTTGAAGATATCTTAAGTTTTGTTTAAAGTCTCAAAACACATAATCAGTGTTCATATTCAAAATGCATCATATATTTTAATATCCTAGCTTTATTCATTTACCTGCTCCCTCCTAAACTTTGCAAATCCATCCCTGGTGGGTTCTTAACCAAGATGGAAAGATTGGGCCCAAATTTCAGTTTGTTTAACAGAAAAAATTAAATAGTTAAAAATAACCTAACTTGTTTGATAAATGTTAGAGATAACCGTTGGGAAATTTTGGGATTCACTGTTATTAAGATAACTGTTTTATTTGTGAGGGCAGCTCAAAATGCCATCTTTTGTTATTAATAATCACACCAACTATCACCCCATCTTTAACCTATCATCTTTGGAGGAATGTAATTGGGAAAGAATTACTGGAAAAATTCTGCTTGTTTTTGACCGTAGAAGCAGTTTGGGCCAGTGATCAGGCAAAGGACCGGGACTCAAAGTACATTGGTTCTTTCTATAACCTGCTGTGTCATCTTAGATGAGTCATTGCTTATCTCTTTGTCCATTTCTTCTTCCTCTTTTCTGTTTATCTATTCCATTTGTAAACTCCAAAGATCATGGGCCATCTTTTGCTATGAGTAAGTCTTACACTCAAGCTGGAGGTGTAATTTTGAGTTTGGATTGATGTGGCTGGCTTGTGCTACCTTTTTTATTAAACTAGTGCACTAAAAACAGATGTATTACTGGTGGCATGAACACTGGGACAGGCTAGCTGCCTAGTAATTAGGGTTCCAGGCAGCATTGTCAGAGTGGCTAGACCACTACTTATACCACTGAGGCTACACATCTCTTTTTAATGCATAAGTTCAATGAAAGGTAGCATGTATACATCTATCCCAGCTGTAAATGATATCTCCAGTTTGAGTATGCAGATGTACCCAGATAAGTGAGGTTGAGGCCTCCAGATGGGACAGTAATACAAATAATGACTTTGATCACTTTATTAATCTAATTGCAGAGATAGATATATTTGGTAGATATTGATATGATATTGGAGTGTTGGAGATGGTATCTGTGACTGACAATCTTCTTACACTGACCATTGGTAAAGCTTTCACATAATTTTGTCACTCTATTAGTATGCTTCAGTATCTCTCACCATGAGTGTGTGTGGATTCACCTTTGTAGTTTGGTAACAGTGGACTGAGATTGTATTTCAATCCAAGAAATCCAAATATGAATTATCTAGAGCTTTCTCTACCTGCTTACTTCAAGGTACAGATCATAGCTTTGGTAATGATCCCTTAACAAAGCATGAACTTAACTTTCAATTAGGCATTCTCAGAGATTGGTCATGTCTTTGAAATCATGATGGAGATATGGTTTGGTGGGACATGCTTATTGTCAGTTCTTGGAGTTAATCTCCCCCCCCCCCCCCCCCCCCCCCCCACACACACACACACACAGTCAATGACCAAGCAGTTTCTATAAAGGTTTAGAACTTTGACTCCCGGTTCCTTTATGAGTCTTCCAGATCTTAAGTTACAGAGCTAATAACTTCTGAGATTTCTGGGCCAAGTCATACAATCCACACACAATTTCTCCTTTACTCCTTATTCAAGCAACACTTTCAGTAAAGCAAGGGAAACGTAGATTCACAAAGACTTGAGGACTTACACTTCTGAATGCCCAACCAAAAGTGGAATATTTTTATTAGGTATATAGAAGAATAGTTTTAGCTACACAGAACTGGGTATGGGAAAATAATATTGATGCCTTTTATTCTAAGGGAAGAAAATAGTATCCAAAGACTTAATATGTTGTTTTTAATTTTCACTTGGAAATTAATAGCTTTGGGGAATGGATTATGTGTATTAACCCTTTTCATAGGGTTAATTTTGGATACGATTATCTAGTCGCTTGTATGCTCATATCCATTAAGGTCAGTATAAACTGGTCTCTCAATGGTGTAGATTAAAACTAAAATCTCAGAAATGACATTCATAATCATAGTTGACCCTCTGGAAACCCACAGCATTTACTTTTGAAAAAGTGATAAAGCAAAATACTGTATGTGTACAGTCAGCAGTGATTGATCCATTTAGATTGTTTGAGTTATGAGTCACAGAGCACAGATACAAGTCACACCAAGTTGTGCAATTCTTTTAATTCAGAGCATTGACCTGCCAATTTTGATCTGTCTTTCTGCCATTACACTTCAGGGAGAGGTTAAAAGAACTCACCAGTTGAGCTGATATTTTAAATTATATCTAAAGATAAAGATGTATTCACTATCTGTAAGACATATTAGAGTTGTAAAGCCATATTTAGGGGCACTTTCTTCATCCTTAGCATTTAAGGGGAAGATTTTCAAAAGCATAAGTGGCAGGTAAGCATCCAACACTCATTTCAGTGTAAATTAAGCACGTAATCTCCCCTTTTATATGCAACACTTTCAGAGAATTCCACTGCACAAGGAAGTGTGCATTTGTCTAATCTCATTTGTCTAATCTTGTCCTGTTTCAACCATTCATAACTGGAGCAGGGGAAAGCAATTTGCGTATCTTTTTCCGCTTTTCTTCCAAAAGAGGCTTTTCCGACAATTGGCCTATCTATGCTGGGCCAAATGTCAGGGAAAAAAGCCTCTTTCCAAATATCCCTTCTTTCTCATAGAATGAGGTTTACAGAGATGCAAAAAAAAACCACGTCTGCTTTTCTATTTTTTTATTTTTTTTCAAAAAAGCAGACGCATCTGGTATCCCAGAAAAACTCTGCAGGCTAGATGTAACCTGACTGAACTATAGAACACAGTCTTTCATGTGACACTCCTCCCCCCAAACAATTTCTATGGAACTGATATCTCCACTCAGTAAATCAAGGGAAAAGTAGCAAATATGCAGGCCAATACACAGTGGGACACAATATAATTTTGGAGGCGATTTGAGGGTTGTATTCATGTGTTATTCATTAAAGTTAACAAAATTCACTTATGATGATTGTATTTAATTTTCCAAATATATTATAGCATGATATTGTCAATGCATTGCCTTTCCTACATCTGCAATTCTCAACATGCAGTCTTCATAGTGGTAGCCACATGGGGAAGAAATAGGCATAAGGTGTAAGGGGATCTGGAAGAACTCCAGCCTCTTGTTCCATTTACAGATCATCAGAAGCACTGTAAAGTACAGAAGGATAGGGCTCCCTTGGCTTAGCCAACCAGATCAGATTATAGGCCTGAGTAGAACATGCAACCTGCCTGATCCCTCATGGCGGGAGAAGGACTATTCTGGTAGGAAGGCAAATGCCCAGCAACCAAAGAAAATTAGATCAGATTTTTTGGGTTACTCTTCCAGAGCTCAGTGGAGCTTTGGAAACCCTGTGTCCCGGGAGAGATGCTGGAGGAGGAATGGATGCCAGGAAAGGCACATTTGGCTCATTCAGTTTTAATGGAAGTTTTGTTTAGGTAATAGGCTTTGCACCATCATGGGGTAGAGCAGAGAGAGTTAACTTAAAGGGCTGACTGAGTATGGCTGGTTCTGAGCTACAGCCTGCTAGAATCAGGTATGGGGCCACTTATTGCTTTACGATGACATATTTAAATAAATGATTATATTTAGGATGTCGGAGAGGAAAGATGAATTTCACAGAGTGCCATGAAGTTATGTAACTTTATGCATGCTAGATGTAAAAAATCAGTCTGCAGAAATTATGACCGTATATCTACCTTTCCTCAATATCACCCCTCTAAGCATTTGGATACTGGCTGCAGGTGCCAATAGCAGGAGATTACTGTGCTACAGTTATTATATGTGCCATGGTCTCATCCATGGAGAATCAATCTAAATTAACACTTGTTCTGATCCCATCCTTCTCCCATAATTCATGCCCAGAATGCAGGGCATATTAATCAAAAAGCAGACTAACAGAGCTATGCGGTTTTGTTTTGAAACCACACAAAGGCATGGTAGGGTGCAGAGACACTCTTCAATTACTGCTAATGACAACTTTGAAAAAAAATCATAATTAAAGGAGTTATTTTAGGATAAACATTTTGTGTACAAATTGGCCGCCACGACTCCTGGTGACAGAAAGTTTCTTTTTCCGATAAAGTGTAATAAACTTTTTTGCTTGTGTGTTGTGTTCAAACTTTCAATCAAAAGTTAACTGTAGACTTGTACCTTTAGGCATCGAGAAAGGAGTTCAGTCCACAGTACAAATATTAACTGAAGCAACTTATGCGGCAGCCTCACACTGCTGATGGTATTTATGGACAGAGCTGTATTCAGCACTTCTTCTCACCCTGTCTATACATGAGCTTACTGTCCTCAAGCTTAAATTGCAATTCACTGTCATATCACAGTAGAGGCCCAACTAAATCAGGGATCCATGCTAGCAACATCCATTGCATGATTTTAGTATAATTGAGTTAGCTCTAATAGTGCTGCATAAAATTAAGGCTTACCAATATTTTATTAAACTAACTGGTTAACATGAACTGAGAATAAGTCATAAAAAGTATATATTTTGTTAACTCTACATATTCTTCAATGTAAGAATAAATTCGGAGAAAAAAACCTCTCACTTAAAAACAAGTAGTCCTGTTAACATATATTCATATTTTCATATATATGATCTTTCGTGGGTAAAACCCACTTCTGTAGATGAGATGATCTTAACAAGTGGGTTTTGCTCATAAAAATCTCATGATTATAGATAGATGGGGCGGGGGAGAGACAGAGAGAGAGAGAGTATATCTAGACTGCAGACTTCAAAAAAACTCCCTATTCCACGCCCACACATGCCTTTTTCCAAAAGAGCTCTTTCGGAAAAGGCATTCGTCTTCATAGAATGAGGTTCACGAATGTCAGAAAAACCCCTGCATTCTTTCAATTTTCGTTTGAAAGAACACAATAACAGTGTGGATGTAAGTGAAGTTTTTTCGAAAAAATGGCTGTTTTTCCAAAATAAACCCTGCAGTCTAGATGCACCAAGAAAGAGAGGGAGGGAGAGAGAGAGAGAGAGAGTTTCTCTCTCACTTAGTTATTATGATGGCAAATGATATAGATACTTTTGTAAAGATGCCAAGACATCAAGTAAAAGTAGCTTAGGCCTCAGAATTTAGATTGAGTGGAATGTTAAGAGATTCTTTCAGATTCCTGTTCTAAGTAAAATAGTGCTACAATATAAGTACCATTATAATAACTACATCACTAAAGACATCTCTTTAGAATAAAATTTTTGTCTTGATTGGAGACATACAACACAGTTTACCAGTGAAAAATATGGTAAAGGTATAGATTTTCAAAACTGTCATGTGGTACATTTTATATTCATTTGCATTTAGTTAATTTAAGTATGGTTATCCAAAATTATTTAACTTCTAACAATAGAGTAGTCTACATATTGAAAAGTAACAGGTTATTTTGGACGTCCAATTTGAGACACTTTAAAAGGAGCTGGTTTTCAGAGAGTTTGTGCTCAACACTTTCTGAAAAATCAGTTATCACTTATGAAAATTTACATCAGCAACTATGAAGTTGTGTGCATGTCCTATACTTTCAAATAGAGAAACGTGTCTCTTCACCTAAGAATCATTTCGTAGGTATGGATTCCAAGAGTAGATTCAGTAAGAGTTTCAAGGCTCTTTTTCTATACTTTTCCATTATCAAATGGCTGAACTTACACACACCTGTACATTTACTCTAGGAAAGGCTAAGCTAAGATTACTGTTTTGCATCTCAAAATAATTTTCAATTCAAATCATATTTGCCTACACACACACACACACACCAAAAAATTAATCACAGTCAAGATTATGAATTCTAATCCCTTCCTTTTGGAGAGAGCAGAAAAGGGAACAGGTTGTAGTAGATACAAAAAAGAATTAGAATTTTTAGAGATGTACATCTCTAAAACATGATCATATGGTGTGGTGTGGGCTAATATAAAATTGTATTAATATACATTTGTAATATCTGGATAACATTTTCATATCACACTATGCTATCTAGTATTCTCTATATGCTAGATATTTAACACTTTCAAAGACCCTAATTATAAAATATTTAAGAAAGATGCCACATAACTATTTATGATTTTACTGCACTCAAGCATATTGTCTGGAATTAAAATAATAAATTAAATAAATCGGTATTTTATCAAAAATTGGGATTCTAAAAATTAGGGCAGATTCTAATCCAATGGAATTCTGCATAGCCCTATTTAAATCACAGGAGTTTCGCTAATTTACATAATTTGAGGCCATAGACTAGTGATTCTCTCCTTTTAGTACAGAAACATGGTCATTAAGATTTTTTAAATTGAAAATAATTCTTTGATGTGCTCATTAGTTTAAATAGGGAACTCAGTTACATGAAATAGGAGCAGTGTAAGGTAAATATACTTTAGTGAGTTGTAAAAACTTCTTAGCACAGTTCTACCAATTCACTTAAGTCCTAAATCATAATACCCTGAGTCCAATAAATGCCAAATCTTACTACACAATGTTTAATATTGCTGCAGGGGGTAGAAGAGATACGAAATTCTTGAGGCAGTGTTGTACACTGTACTGAGACTCAAGAGTTATGTCATTTCACCTCTGTCATTCAGTTGTCTTAAGTTTAAAATGGGGGTGATCCTGACCCACTTTGTAAACTATACCCATCTCACTGTGATATCTTCTAATGAAAAGTCTAGTTGTTATTAGCATTTGTATTGTCATTCAAAGTTAATATATAGTCCTGTTTGTTAGCCTGGTACAGAAAGTTCAGTTGGACTTTTGATATTTTTTCTATTATCCTTAGTCATAGAATCATAGAATCACAGAATACTAGAACTGGAAGGGACCTCAAGAGGTCATCAAGTCCAGTCTCTTGCCCTCACAGCAGGACTAAGCACTATCTAGATCATTGCTTATAAATATCTGTCTAATCTGCTCTTAAATATCTCCAGTGATGGAGATTCCACAACCTCCTTAGGCAATTTATTCCAGTGTTTAACCACTTGGACAGTTAGGAAGTTATTCCTAATATCCAACCTAAACCTCCTTTGCTACAGTTTAAGCCCACTGTTTCTTGTACTATCATCAGAGGTCAAGGAGAACAATTTCCCTCCCTCCCCCCATGACACCCTTTTAGATACCTGAAAACTACTATCATGTCCCCTTCTCAGTCTTTTCTTTTCCAAACTAAACAAGCCCAGTTCCTTCAGCCTTCCCTCATAGCTCATGTTTTCTAGACCTCTAATCGTTTATGTTGCTTTTCTCTGGACCTTCTCCAGTTTCTCCACATCTTTTTTGAAATGTGGTGTCCAGAACTGGACACAATACTCCAACTGAGGCCTAATCAGTGTAGAGTAGAGTGGAAGAATGACTTCTTGTGTCTTGCTCACAACACTCCTGTTAATGCATCCCAGAACCATGTTTGCTTTTTTTGCAACAATGTCAGGTTGTTGACTCATATTTAGCTTGTAGTCTACTGTGACCCCTAGATTCCTTTCTGAAGTACTCCTTCTTAGACAATCACTTCCCATTCTGTATGTGTGAAACGGATAGTTTCTCCCTAAGCTGTGTCCAGACTCAAGGTTTTTTTTGAAAAAAGTAGTCTTTTTTCGAAAAAACTTCACCTGCGTCTAGACTACAGCGGCTTTTCTTTCGACGGCGGTAAACCTCATTTCACGAGGAAGAACGCCTTTTTTCGAAAGTGCTCTTTCGAAAAAAGGCATTCTTGAATGCCAACAGGGCTTTTTAGAAAGAAAGCATCCAGACTCACTCGCTGCTTTTTTCCGAAAAAGCGGCTTGCTTTTTCAAAAGTACTGCTTACAGTCTAGACGCTCTTTTTCGAAAGAGGCTTTTTCGAAAGATACTTTTGAAAAAGCCTCTTTCGAAAGAGGCTTGCAGTCTAGACATAGCCTTAGTGTGGTACTTTGCATTTGTCCTTATTGAACTTCATCCTATTTACCTCAGACCATTTCTCCAGTTTGTCCAGATCATTTTGAATTATGACTCTATCCTCCAAAGCAGTTGCAACCCCTCCCAGCTTGTAATCATCTGTAAACTTAATAAGCATATTCTCTGTGCCAATATCTAAATCATTGATGAAGATATTGAACTGAACTGGTCCCAAAACAGACCCCTGTGCAGCTCCATTTTTTATGCCCTTCCAGTATGACTGTGAACTGTCAATAATTACTCGGACATATGTGTGAATGAAGAGCAAAGACAATGTGTTGCATGTCCCACAACTAGATGGGGCTTATAGCATAATGAATAAAGATAAGGGATAGAGTTAAAAGCATTTCCGGGCAGAGTGGGGGTTTAATATATGTGCATACACTGGAAAGCTGTCTGGCTCTTTTCAAGCCAAGGTCAAGCAACCAGTTAGGAGGAGCAGAAGGGTTTGGGAAAGAAGGTATAAGAAACACAAACAACAAAAGAAATGCCTGGACTTGGCTAGAACACCACCTCACTTCTTACCCATCCCAAAGGTGACAAAATAGATGTTACCAAGACCTCAGAATCATGACCTTCCAAAATAACCATCAATTATAAGGGTGAGACCAAAGTGTGTTTTGCAGGTAGATGGAGGACGTGACAACAGAGGAGGTGGAGGACGTGACAACAGAGGAGGTGGAGGACCTGACAACAGAGAAGGGAAACACTGGGAAAAGGCTCTGTAATGTCTATGCTCTAGATATACCTGCTTGAAACTAACCCCAATGAATACCAGGTAGGGAATGAAGGGGAAACACATGATATTCAACCAGGCCACTGTGTGACAACAAGTCTGTTTCACATCTGCTAATCTAAAATTGATAGGAGACACCGGTTTAACATTCCATAATTTTTAGCAGTGCTGCAAGTACTTCCATCATTATTTCATAAATTGCAAGCATGATATATTTCCCTTACTGCATACTTAAAAGTTACAGAAAATCCAAACAATGGCTAGAAACTAACTATGTTTTGTATTCAATCAGCCATTGCAGTGTCTGACATCTGTGAAAGCTGATTGACTTTAATGGAGTTGCTCCTGATTTGCACAGGTGCAAGAAAAATTAGAATATGGCCTTTAATTCTTGAAGGGGAAGACATGCTATGACCTAACCACCTCCTCTGTAGGCTAGAATTCAACAGCATAAACTGATATCTTTGCCAAAGGCACTTCTATAATGTTGCCTCTCTTTTGCAATGTAATTGAATACATCTGGTTTAGTGCTTGTGCAGTAGACAAAATGACACCGTGGAAGTGTGTCTTTCCTTGAACACAATGTTTACATATTTTCAAGCATTATTGAAATGTCATACCTAACCCCCAATGTACTTCATAAAAATGAAATATGAACATTGTTTTATTTAAAATCGGAATATGACTGTATATTATTATTTTTGGAGTTGGATTCAATGACTTCCTGAGGTCTCTTCCAATCTTATGATTCTATAATTCTACGATTACTGTTAAAAAAGATGATACGATGCTAATGAATATGATGTGGAATCACTGGTACGTTTAAAGTTAAAAAAATTAGTTAAACCTAGAACATTATAGAATGCAGAACAAAAGGAGATACACAAAAGTAACCATTTTATAGGAATTACCAGAAAAGGCCAAGAAAATTAAATAAGAAGCATTGCCGATACAGCTGAGAATTTTTCCAGTATTTTCAACATCATGGCATTCAAGAAAGATATTTCGTTGTTCAATAACAGTATATTAAAGAAACAGCAGCTATGCAAAAATGAGAATATTATATTGTGATTACCAACCCGAAAGACTTTTTGACTGAAGTGAAAAATAACTGATCAGTTTATTATGGTAATTTAGAATGATAAGCTTAGCATTGTGAATAGAATGGAATCTGTAATAGCTGGATCAGTTTGAAATGTATAAAGAGCCAACCCAATCAACTGGTTTTACTTGAAAAAGAAATCAGGATGCAATCAGGATAGTCAAGGAAGAAATGTCAAAGATTTAAATTTAGCCATGTTTCTTCTAAACGACAATAGAGAAAGCTTTTAACTACAATGCTAAAATAGGGAAGCATAGTTAATGTATACAAGAGAGGTTCTTTGCTTTAGAAGGACATTCTAATTGTAATCAACATGCTTGCATTTTAAATAAAAGATTTTTTTTATAGAAATCAATGTATGAGACCCAACACATCCTCCACATTTTTAACCTGGAGTAATGACTTCATCAACTATTTTACAGTGATAAAATAGAAATGAAAAAAGCCTAATAAACTCTGAGTTTTCATAATATTAGTACAAGTTTACAAAACTTATTAATGTTTAAGGTAAGCTTTTCTAAAATTATTGAATCAGGTTTTTTCTACGTAGAGGGAAATCGGAGTTATATATTAGGGATAAGAGAAATCATCTGTGGTCTTATAATGAAAGAGACTGCCATCAGGTACACAGGAAGGGCAAATTAGGCATTTCTTAAATATAGTATTTGATTTCGCAATCTTAACATTCTTTTAACACATTTTGGGGCTTTTTGTATGTATGTTTTTATGCAATACGCTGTAATTACTGGACCACATCCTCAATTGCTGTAAATAGACTACTCCATTTCAATCCATGAAGTTATGTCAATTAATGTGATCAGGGAAGAGGACCCACTTTACAGAGTACACTACATAAGAAAAGCTGGTACAAATGTGTGACTACTGCCTTTGGAATTTTTCTTACCCCCTTTCTGCTGCTTCCTTTTCTCTATACTCCCAAACACCATGGTCTCTTGAACATAGAATGCAAACCAAAGTCAGAATTTCAGTGAAGCTCTCACAATTCACAATGCCAAATTTCAAACCTTCTTGAACAAACTAATTTATTTCACTCCTACCAAGAATAGTACTTCCAGACAGGATAAGTCTGCCACTTGTATTCCACTGGTGCAATAAAAAAGATAAACTAGAGCAGAGATAGACTCAGAATCCAAGTATCTGGGCCCGCATGTACTATACTGCTAATGAATTAGAGCTTATATCTTCTTGTCCCAGCTTGGGAAGTGGAAACTTTTAAATAATCATCACTCTATACGTACTATTTCTGCCTGCATCACTAACTTATTATTCACATTGTAGCAGTGTTTACACACCACAATTAAGATTGGGATCCCACGGTACAACATGACATACAAATAAATACTGAGAGTCCAATGACATTGCACGCCGTATTTTTTATTAAAATGTCTGTTTGGATATGAAAATGCCTAACTAAACCATCTTGTTAGTCTTTAAAGTGCTACATAGTCCTGTATTTTGTTTTAACTCAAATAGGCTTTGTGCAAAATGGGACATGTAAACTATCATTGATGAGCTTGTAATCTCCTGAATATATATATTCTATTTGGGTGCACGTATCATTCCTATATTTGAAGTTAGAAATATGAAGTATAAACCTGTTTATTGATTTAGATGTGCTAGTGAAAACCATTAATGGTACTTAAGGAACTTAATGGACCAGCACTCAAGACAATGATCTATTAATAGTTTTGGTCTTCCTGTAAGTCAGACTAAGGTTGGCCCTCCTAAGACATGTGGCCAGATCACCTGATACTGGAACCCATTTTGAATGTAGTATTTCCAGGAGATTGTGAAAGGTGTGAAGCTGAACACAAAGTATTCCTGCCTTGGACAAAATGTATAGGCAGGGAACCAAATAATAGGGGGAGTTGCCAGTTGTGAGACACTAAGGGTGTGTCTAGACTAAATGACTCTGTCGACAAGGCCATGTAGGTGAGGCAGGACAAAAAAGGGAAATGAAGTGGTGATTTAAATAATTGCAGCTTCATTTAAATCAAAATGATTGAAACAGTACATATTATGCTTCAATTTTAAAAATGTTGATCCTCATTCTGGCTTGTGGCCACAAAAATAACCACGAAAATGAACAACTCTATACAATAAAATCTGGCTAACCTACATTTAATTTCAAAGCTAGTAATTTACATGTGCTGCAGCAGGGTAAAGAAGTGTAAGGGTGTGAAGTGCTTAATGCTGGTGGTGTGTCACTTTTTCTGTGCAACTTTCACAGCAATGCTTAAATTAGAAATATAGCCATGATTTAACTCTCATGCACTTTAATATAAACATAATAGCAAAAGGAGTCTGTGGTAAGATTAATATATTTGAATTAAAATGTAACATTTATTTACATGCTCAGCACATAGTGCAAAGTCATAAATGTAACGGGCCATTTTCTTATGCAGCTGGTGCACATGCCTAATGAGACTTTTTGTAATGCATTTGTTTTATTCTTCTTGTAGGTCTTTCAATAGTTGGGGAATTTTGATTAGTTATGTCTAAATCAGGGGCACTAACAGCCACACAAGGTCACTTAGCAAGGTGAGGGGGCAGTTTCATGCTTCCAGGAGGGACGGGGCCTTGAGCAGAAAGGGTGGGGATGGGGCCAGCCAGCCCCCTGCACCACCCAGAGCATGGTGCCCCTCCCCCCTACTCCCAAAGCTGCTCAGATCATGTGGCACAGCACTCTAGTGGTGATTTAAAGGGCCCAATGTTACAGCCACTGCCTCTACCACAGTAGTCCCTCTCCTCCTCCTCCCCCCTTCAGCATGCCTGGTTTAAATTAAGACCCACTTTTTGGCTTCCTTGTCAGCTTGTTGTTCTTTACAGACTTCAAATCATGCAGAGGTATATACTAAGAAGGGCAGTCACATATGGGCTCCCAGGATTAGAGAAGAAAACCCTGGAGAGCATATTATGAGAGGAATGAAAGAAATACAATTGGAAGAAGGCGAAACCTTCTGTATTTGAATAAAATACAGAGTAATATATTGCTGACAAACTAAAAGAGAGTTTAACAAAAATGCATAGACTGCAAAGTTATTTTCTGGGCATAATTGCTTTTCCCCTTTGAAGCTCTCTTTTATCAACTCTCTTTTGTCCATGAATAAAATCCTTTTGTGCATAA
Source organism: Pelodiscus sinensis (assembly GCF_049634645.1). Lineage (NCBI taxonomy): Eukaryota > Metazoa > Chordata > Testudines > Trionychidae > Pelodiscus > Pelodiscus sinensis. Next base: position 76,321,329 of record NC_134711.1, read on the forward strand.
ATTTTGAACAACACTGAAAGGATGACAAAAACCAGTTAACTATTCACTTCACCTTTATGCTGTTTGGAAATTCAACCCCACTGGTAGCATTGAGAGCAGTGCAATAGAAACCATGTAGTCAAGATTCCCTCTCATCCCAAAGAACAGTGCTCTAGAATTAAAAGATCCCACAAGGGGACTTGAGCTAAGAATGGCTAAAGCCTTTAGCATAATCAGCTGTGTTTGACAGAACGATTTTTAAAGAGGGAATTTGATAGATGGGGTAGTGTTAGATTACTCTCTATGGAAATCTACTGGAGTTTGGCACATTATTTTATTGGAACAGGTAGTGGGAAAACATTTTCCCATAATTGCAATATAGTTGTTATATACACTCTACAAATAGGACAATAGCATGGATTAATGCATACCAATGATCAGATATTAAGACTTACATTGTGATTATAGGTATGACTCATTGGATAATGATATAATTCATTAAATTCTTGATGATTTATGTTTTATATATAAACATAAAACCATCAAGAATTTAACAAATTAAAATTGATAAATAAAAAAGAGTAAAAATATATTAGCTGTTTAATTGGTCGATGTTACTAACCTGTACAATTATACAAAAATAAAATTCTGCACCTAATGCATTGTTTTACATTCTGAAAAGATACATACTGAAAGTGGTGCATAAATTCAGTCCAGTTTAGTAAGTCTTATCAACTTTTCTCTTATTCAGAAATTTGCTGTAGTCACTGAATTTTAGATATCAGGCAGGGATTGTGTACTCTACAGCAGAAAAATTAACACCCAGGATTGCAGTGATCATGATGGGAAGTTGTCATATTCCTAACCAACACCATCTGAAAGAAATGAAGGTTTCTGGACCTATTCGGTTTTTAGTCTGTATGCTATATATACTAAATAATTATTTACAATAAATCAACTCAGAAGGACAATGACTAACCTATACAAATCTTACTAGGCAAATTTACCGTACTAGTGACTAGAAATGGGCAAATCTCACAAGGCCTAGTGACTAAATTTAGTTGTCTTCAAGTTCATTATTTTTCATCATTGGAAATCACACAATCATAGAATCAAAGGGTTGGAAGACATCTCAGGAGGTCATTCAGTCCAACCCCCTCTCCAAAGCAGGACCAACCCCAACTGAATCATCCTAGCTAGGGCTTTGTCAAGTTAGGACTTAAAACTTCTAGGGATGGAGATTCCACCACCTTCCTAGGTAACCCATCTCAGTGCTTCACCATCCTCTTAGTAAAGTAGTTTTTCCTAATATCCAACCTAAATCACTGAGGGCATGTCTACATTGCAGCGTTTTTCTGGAAAAACTATACTTACATCCACACTGTTATTGCATTCTTTCAACAGAAAGTCAGAAGAATGGAGGGGTATTTCCGACGGCTGTAAACCTCTTTCAATGATTTCAATGATTCAACAGAAGCAGCCCTTTTCCAAAAAAGCTTTCTCGGAAAAAGGCATGTGTGGATGCAGAAGAGGGTTTTCTTTCAAAAGAAGAGGCCTCCGGGAAATAACATAGGTGCCCTGGTGGCCACTCTGTCCATACTAATCACAATTTAAATGAGAGAGAATTTCCAGTCAGTGTGGACGCTATCTTTTGAAAAAGCAGATCACTTTTTCCTTGAGCGTTTGCTGTGTGGACACTCTCTTTCGAAATAAGCCTTTCTGGAAGATCTCTTCTGGAAAAGCTTCTTCCGAAACAAGCTTGCAGTCTAGGCATAGCCTGAGAAAGAGAGAAAGGACCAAATTCTGGCAAGTCAAATATAAAAGTATAATTAGGCATGCCGAAACAGATGAACTGGTGATGGAGCCAAAGGAACACTCCAAGAAAACAAGGTCATTGCAGGGAAGCTAAACAATTCTTTTCATCAGTCTTCATTGCACCGATCGTGAGGGAGATTTCCAAACCTGAGCCCTGGAATTCTTTTAGATGATAAAGGTAAGGAATTTGTCACTGAGTGACAAGTTGATGATGTTCAGACAAGGAGTTTTTTGAACAAATTAATAAACTGAATAAGTAATACATCGCAAGGATCTGATATTATTTACCCAAGTGTTCTGAAGAGCTCAAATGAAATCACAGAACTACTAACTAGGGGTAAATAGTGGGATTTCCCAGAGGATCTGTACAGACACCATAGCAGATCAACACACTCTTAAATGATCAAGAAATGGTAAATACTATGGCGGCAAAGTTTGTAGATGATACAAAATTACTGAAGATTATTAAATCCACAGCCAAAGAGTTACAAAGGGATCTCATTAAACTGGGAGGCAGAGCAATAAATAAATAAATAAACAAACAGATGAAATTCAATGTTGATAAATGCAAAGTAATATACATTGTAAATCAGTCCCGATTTCACATATAATCAATGGGGGTCTACATTAGCTGTTACCTCTCTAGAAAGATCTTGGAAGTCATTGTAAACAGTTCTCTGCAAACATTTGCTCAATATGCAGCAGCACTCAGAAAAGCTAACAATGTTATGAACCACTAGGAAAGGGAAAGATCAGAAAAATATAATGCCACTATATAAACCTATGGTACACCCATACCTTGAGTAGTGAATGCAGTTCTTGTTGCTCCCCTCCAAAGAGATATATTAGAATTGGGAAAGTACAGAGAAGGACAATGAAAATTATTAGAGATGTGGAATAGCATCTAAATGAGGAGAGATTATGCACACTGGGACTTTTCACCTTAGAAAAGAGACAGCTATTGCAGAATATGATAGACGAGCATGAATCAAGAATGATATGGATCAAGTCAATCCCTTCCTTATACATTCCTTTATACAAATGTCTCTAAAATCACATAATGGTGTTGCTGAACCAGAGAGCCCCAGGTCAGACAGGTTCAACCTGTAGTATGTCACCACTTCCGTTTCAATTGGTATTTTTATTCTAGGCACCTACTTAGTACTTTATATTAAGCTACCTTAATAAAATCACTTTTATTCTTTCACTGGCTATTCCATAAGATTTAATCTGTCTTTACCCAAATATTTTATCTTAAATTAATTATGTTTCTATTGGGGAAAAATCCATACAAGTCTTTTACTATGTGTAACAGTCAATGCAACCCACTTCAACTATATTATTATTTATTATTATTAATATTTGGCTATGCATAGTGCTTTAAAATGGTACAATCCTTTCAAGACAAATGATTCAACAGAAGCAATGTTTCAGTTATATGTATGTTCTTATTATCTATTCACTGTATACAAACACCTGTGAGAGATGATCTAGGTTTGCTTATTCCTGCCTCGAAATAGGGGGCTTGACTCAATTACTTCTTGAGGTCCCTTCCAACCTTACATTTCTATTATTTTTATGACCCCCAGAAATACCCCACATATCAACTCAAGTAATAGTTTCTAAAGAATACAGACAATGGGCTAGCAATTCCTAACAACCAAAACTGAATTACACACAAACTCTAAAAACAGATAACTGATATTCAGCCAGTGGGAATGCCTTATGTTGGATATGACACCATTTGCTAGAAAGGAATTGTAAATTGGGCTACAAATAAGTCTGTGTGAACTCCTAACTGTAGACAGATGAATACAGATTAAGGTGATGGAGTTTACTGAGTTTTTAAGACTGAACTACTATTTCCGTTCACAAAATTAGTCAAATATTATTCCAAGAAGCTTCATAGAATATTTAAATCCAAATTCTAGTGCAATGAAGGCAGAATTTAGCCAATGTTTTTAACCTAATTCACAATTAATTTTGAATAGCTCAAGGACACAGAATAAATTCCTGAATAGAGTAATTCTTCTTACGTGTCTTTTGACCTGAGTTAAAAAGGAGTGTTTTAAATCTTGATATTGGCCAGTAAGGAATAATGGACTTTTGTATGTTCTCTGGTCAAGTGCAAAACTTATGACAGGTATTCTATTGCTGTGGTTCAGTTTTCCTTTTATTTTGCCAGCATGCATTTTAATACTCTTCAAATCATTGGTTTCTCAGCCAGCCACTGCAATACAACCTGTGCCATTGGCAGTCAGTAATTCCAACGGGTTTTCAAATATTCATTTTTCACACATTGTTTTTCAAAAGGTAACATCTAGTTAAAGAATGCCTGTGGTGAAAGTGCATCAGTGCTGGCACAAATAAAGGAACCGCTAAGAAGAGATGTCACTTTCATTATTTTGTTCACTGCCCAATTACAGCAAACCTATTATCTGGCTCCTATACATTGGAGCAAAGGTCTGACCAGCCCATTAACTGGCACTGTGTTATCTTAACAGATGGCATGAATGTAGGCAGTCTATTGACAATGTGACTCAACCTGGCTTAGTGAGGGCAAGATTCCCAGTTCAGAATTTAAAAATGGCTGTACATTCCAAACATTCATCAAAGCTGTAGCTCGGATATATTATTATGAATTGCATTGCATATTAAAGTAAAAATACCTTTGGAAATTGTGAGGGGAACTATCAGGATATGTGAGATTCAGAAAATTCAGAGTTGAAGATTTTTTTTGCTACATGAAATTCATGAAGTGAAAATAAATGCTTGCCTTTTACCCTAAAATTTTGAATAAAAATAAAATTCCATCGACCAAATGTAAACTATTGGTATGAAAGTAACACATGCTAACAAGAAGACTGCTGGTAGAATTGAACAGAGTTGGCTAAGAGAGAACTACAGATTTTAATTTTACAGCAGTTGAGACTTAACTCCTTTTCTTTAAATATCACTGTTGCCAAAAGTAAAAGATTATTTGAACTCAGAATGTTAAAAATAAGGAAGATCTAAAAAAATATAGTATTTCAAAAATTATTGTTGAAAAAAGTCCCTGATTCAATAACTGTATGAGGGCAAATATTTAAATAAATATACAATGATTTGATTTTTATGCTAATTCTATTGTTGAATTCCATTTTAAATTATATGTGGAGAGAAAGGAAGAAGACAGTAATAATCATAAAATAGGAATATTAGCAGAGAAGACATTTTGGTAGATTATTTTAATATGTCCACACTTAACAAACACTGACAGTTTTTGTACTCTAGATATTGTCAAGGATCTGTTTTGATTAGTCATTTTACTAAAGAATGTACCCTCTTATTTAATCAAAGTATTTTAGGAGAGGTATAAATTTCTAATGCATCACCACTGTTGATATGTTATGTATGCAGGAAGTTGCTCTTTTTTTAAATCATTATAATAAATCATTACAATGGCTCCAATCCATGGCTATTTAAAATACCCCTCTGCTGAGATCAGTGTAACAATATACAGCCAAATGCATATACATCATGGCTATTTCCCAATCTCATACAAGTGACAGAAGGATTAGAACTCTCTATTACAAATATACAGGTCTGATCCACTGTCTAAAACAGTATCTCCAACTGATTGATTTTTAGAAGGAATAGGAAAACTTTGATCATCTTCCAATAGAGCAGTGCAAAATGTAGCAGTTTCTTTTAGCGGAAGTTATTTGTATGCACTAGTGCCCAAAATGTGCAAGGCATTATGCAGATGTGTAGGAAGATGCAATCCCTGCCTTAAAGAGCTTATTATAGGGGGAGTTGACTGAATCACCTAGTAAGGTTTCCCAACACTTCCCATTATAACAATGCTTATAACTTTGTCGAACCAAAGTTTTCCATACCGGCAGTCACCTCAGGTAGGATTTCGAAAAATTTCAGCCAAAAGGATACAGGTTGTAATGCCTTGGCTCAGCAGAAAAGGAAATACAGACACAGAGAAGCACATGACAGGTCAGCTATCTGGCCACAGGAACTTGTTATCTGTTTGGCTGCAAACTGAATCTAACACAGAACTGATGCTTTTCAGTTGGGAGAAGAAAAGGACTCAATAATTTTAAGAGACATCCCATCAAGCCCTTTTGTTTTCAATAAAATAGATTGTTTTCCCTGGTTAAAAAATGCTTGTGTCCTTCTCTCTGAAGTGATCTAGTGCCAATCCCCTGCTTTTTGAACTAGGGACATGAAATATGGCAGAAAATTAGCCTTTTTGCAACTCCTGTGAAAATGTTCCCAAAGTTGGCTAAATTATAAACCTGTGAAAAACATTGCTGTTCACACATGCTTAATAGATACCTCATTTTTAATTAAGAAATTGCCAGAATCCATCTTCTCTACACATGCCCCAGCCTCTCTCAGCTCCTCACAGCTGACCGACCAGAAGATACATGAACCATCACCGTGGAGCTACTGAATGTACTGTGTTCCCTCACAATTCCTGCATGTCACCTAACCATCTTCTAGCTTGCACTACAAGGGCTCAGAAGGACTTTTCTCTAATGCAGGGCTAGGTAAAATACATCCCATGGGACCCTAGATCTAGCCCAGAACCTTCCCCCAACCTAGTGGAAGGTTCAGGTAGGCTTCCCCTGCATGCTATTCAAAGCAGCTGGCAGAAGCGGCCTTGTGCTCTCTGTGTGCCATGTGTCCAGGGGCAGGGGCTTCACACACTGCCTCCACCCCAGCACAGTCTTGCAGTCAGAAGCCACCCAATGGGAGTTGCCTGGACCATGCTTGTGGCACAGGCAGTGCAGACAGTGCCCACCTTCCAAAGCCACACAGTAAGCAGAAAGCACATGGCCCCCACAGCCGGTCGATTTGAGAGGGATACGGGAGCACAGCAGGCAGGAAGCCTGCCCAGTGGTCCCAGTGGGCTGCTGGCCAGGTGCTGCCTCCTAAGGTAAGTGCCTTCCAATCACAGCATGTACCTAGTACCACACCCTCCTTCACCCCCGAGTCCCTGTCCAAAGTCACATTTCCCTTCTGGAGCCCTCACGCTCTCCTACATCCCTCCTCCAGATCAGAACCCTCTCCTGCACCCATACACCTTCATATAATCTGCACCCCTCTAGCACCGAAATCCACTGCCCCAACTCGCAACCCCCTGCCTCACCTGAACTCCCTCCCAGACCCCACACCTGCTCCTGCACTCCAATCCCTGACTCTGAGCTTCCTTCTGCACCCAACCCCCATCCCAGACTACGCCCCTTCTCCATTAATATCATGGAAGAGTGCAGCCCTTGACCACTTACCAAATTCTTGGAGTGGCCCCCCTCTCAAAAATTATTGCCAACCCACACTCTAATGCCTGCTCCAGACTGAGGTAGCAGAGCAACTTAGTTTCACAGGGCCCCCTGTGGCCTGGGGCCTGGGCAATTACTTGCTATCCTCTAATACCGGCCCTGGCTGCTCAATAAGGAAAAATGTTGCTGAGGCACAGGTGGGCCATGGAGTTTTTAAAGCATGTTGGAGGGTCTCAGAAAGAAAAAGGCCTCTGTGATAGCATACTCACAGTTTAAAAAAATCAATAATTAAAGAAGCCCTTTTTTGCCAACAGAAATTTTTCATCTTATACACCTTCAAGAGAATTAGAAACAATGATTTTGTATTAACATTATTCTTCAATTCCTGTTTGCTAGTGACCACAAGTCATTTCTTTCTTGCTAACCAACAGCACACAATGAACTAACCTTTGTTTAACTTCTAGTGAACACACTGGAGTTACATCGTTAACAAATCCAGCTGAAATGACCACCATCCTGTGAAGTTGCTAATGAGTATTATAAGTCAATGTTAATGAAGGAAATTTCTCTTCCATACTCCACATAATGCTATTTCCAGTGAGAACCATCTACTACCCAAGAGATTGCAGGATTTTGTATAACACAATCACAGAAACTAGAGATGAAGTTTTAGGTGATATAGTTCACCATAGCTGAAGTTGTGTACCTTAAGCCAACCTTCCTGGTTTGGTATAGACCACGCCTAAGTGTCTCCTAATTCACCCTTCAGTGTGCCCTATCTTTCCTCCATGTATCTCCCAAATTATTCTTTTCTTTAAAATAAGAATATTTATATTTCAGATTATTTTACAGCTGGTTAGACTTTGTTATGGAAAAGTTAGTACAGCTTGATGCACATAAAAAACATTTGATAAAATGTTGAAGATTTCACACTTATGCCTTTATAACACACTGACATGATTCAGAGGCAAGACAGTTTGTTGCATACCCTGCAAAAGTATTTTCAGTTTGTTGGCTCATTCAAGTAGATCTCTGTTTTGACTGGCAGCATTCCACCCTTGCAAACTGCTCACATCCTCCCCATAGTATACTATATAAAAAGTCTACACCCACCATTTCTCCCCACACTATTTCTACTTGTCTATAGCTTTGGGCTCTTTTTGAAGTCAAGACAGACTATGCAATTTATCTCAACACTGCCCTTCCAATCTGAAGAAGCTGCAGGACAGAGTAAATGCTGTTAACCTCCCTGAACTTTGAGCAGCAGCACTTGTGACTGACTCTACACTTCTAGGAAAAATACCAGATTGCATAGTTTGCTGATGTAGTGTTGCAGTAATCATTTTACTAGTATGTAAATCACTATCATCTCTGTCAAATATCTGTGACTAGTTCTCCATGTCTGAAACGTTAATCCTGACACATCTATAATCCACAGGATTAAAAATAATTCACTTTGACTTCCTGGACAAGTTAACTCACTGATTTATCCCTAGCAAGTATTTTTTTTTCTTTTCTTTTTTTACTGTCTGCACACAAATCTGGGATTAATTTCTTTCAGTGACACTAAGCCAAACCAAGACCTTGGTTGCTGTAGCTTTTTTTTCACACCAATTAATGCACAGGATAATGTTCGTATCGCCTCTCTCCAAACAGAAATTGCATCTGCCAAATCCATCTTTGGGACTTGCACTGACTTTATGACAAGTCAGTGCTGTCAGAGCAGCGTATTGTATAACCATATACTCTACTAATCGATATACCGTATATACTCGAGTATAAGCCGAGTTTTTCAGCACAGTTTTTGTGCTGAAAAATGCCCCCTCGGCTTATACTCGAGTCAGCCTCCTGCTCGCGGGCGGCCTCAGCGCGTCTCTGCCGCCAGCCGGGTCTAGACGCGTGAGCCCGGAGCTCCGGCCCCCCAGCCCCTGCCCTCCTGGCCCTTCCGGCCCCTGCCCTCCTGACCCTCTCAGCCCCCCTGTCCCCTTGTCCCCCCCAGCCCCTGTCTCCTCGTCCCCCCCAGCCCCTGCCCTCCTGGCCCTCCCGGCCCCCCTGTTCCCTTGTCCCCCCGAGCCCCTGCCCTCCTGGCCCACCCAGTCCCTGCTCCCTCGGCTCCCCAGCCCCTGCCCTCCTGGCTCTCCTGGCCCCCCAGCCCCTGCCTGCCCGGCACCATGGGCCCTTGCCGCGTGGGAGGAAGGGCGTTTGGGGCCGTTCGCCATGACGCTCGGGTGCAGCGCTGAGCTCGGGAACAGCTGGGCCAGGAGCCGACTCGGCACCGTGAGCATCTGTTCTGGAAGCGCCTGGGAGCCCTGATCATGAGCTTGGGCCCGATTCTGGGGCAGGTGCACAAGGACCAGCCGCTGCTCCCTGCTCCCCCTCCTCTCCCCTCCCCTCCCCTCCCGTGGTAAAATCCAGCCAGCACCGGCACCCGCTCCCCCCGCTGGCTCACTGGCCCATAGATGCCCGGCCTGGGTCTCGCACAGCCTCCCCCCCCCCGCTGGCTCATTGGCCCATCGACGCCCGGCCCGGGTCTCGCACAGCCTCCCCCCCCCGCTGGCTCATTGGCCCATCGACGCCTGGCCCAGGTCTCGCACAGCCCCCCCCGCTGGCTCGTTTAGAGGGGGCTCGTTGGCAGGCGAGGGGGCCGGAACGTGGGGGCTGCGGGGCGGGGGCGGGGGCAGCGGGGGCTGAGCTGTGGCCGTGCCTGCAGAACCATATTGTTTTTGTTGACCCTCTTTTCCCCTTACAGAGCTAGGTTATTGTTTTTCTTTGAAATAAATATTCATGTAATTTTATTGGTATCTATCTTCATTTTTTACATTTACCAGCAGCTGCCTCATTTCCTACCCTAGGCTTATACTCGAGTCAATATTTTTTCCCAGCTCTTTGGGGTAAAATTAGGTGCCTCGGCTTATATTCGGGTCGGCTTATACTCGAGTATATACGGTATTCTTTGTGATTTGTAGAGGAACAGCCTACTTGGTACTGGCTGCTTTTGAGTGAGCAGTGGCTATAAAGTTGCATTAAAGGAAGAAATATTTTGTAATTTTGTAAATTTCTCTTTCTCTGCCCCCCCATCACAGATTATGTCAATAGCTCCCAATTTACCCATAAGTGACTAATTCTGGAACTTCTGAGTCAGGGAACTAGCAGCAGCAAAAAATGGCCAAAGCGTCCTTCACAGATTAACTCACATGTAGAAGAGATGCACCTTTCTTTTTAGTACATTTATGACTCCACTGTATGTTACCTGCTATACATGGCTTCAGGGATAAAAGGGGGATTTATATACAAGAGTCCAAAACCAAACAATTTCATGCACAAAGTTTCTAAGCGTACATGTAGCTACCTATCACATACTGTTTACAAAACTCAAACACTTGAAAACAGAACAATATGATCAGTCTTTTTAAATCAAAGTTACCAAGAATAGAACAGATAGAAAAAAAGGTTATATACCAAGGAATCTCAATTTTCTGATGTATGGACTATGTATAATACAAGCTGGGTTGAGAAGAGTCTATCTATGCTGTTATCCACTTCATTCACATTTTTCTTGGTAAATATCACTGCCCTTCCCAGAAGGAATATCAACAGCTATGATCATTTAATCTCAGGAGGGAATGCATAACATTTTCTTCAAGATAACAATATCATTCCATACCCAGCTGCCTGGATATTTTACCAATCTGGTACCTATAACACTCTCCACACTCACTTCCCCAAACACAATACGTCAAACAGCCTAAACAACAGAGATCCATGAACACTCCTGAACCTTTATATCTTTCACTGCAGCACAAATCCAGGCTGACCCAGAACCTTAAAAAAACATTTTTCCGAAGACTAAGCCACAAAGAGAAAAGATATCTGCTATTATTTTTTTCTCCATTCACTAGTTTCATGTTGCTGACTGATAAGGGGAAAAATTATTATATTTTATTTTTCTTCTATCTTTTCAAGACTGTCCTTTATTTTATACTATAATCCTCCCTGGTCGATCAAGTGTTAGCATAGGGTGGGGGAAGTCCTGTTATTTTGGGTTGTTATATGTTTAATGTCTGGATGACATTAAGAAAGATTTAGGGGAGAAAGAATAAATGAAATTTTAACTGGTTAACAGATGTGAGCGTATTAAATTATCTAGCCTGTACATAGGATTCTACATAACAATACACCAAGTTCAGCTTTATAATTTTAGGAAAATATGTGGCCTCAAAGGCAAAACTCCATTACATTCAATGAACTCACTAATCCTGTGTCTTGCTCGGTCAATCAGTTGTAAGGACTGGCTTTTTTGTTTCTACTTATTTTGATATACATCATCTAAATCTACAGCGTACTGTAGTAGATAATTTTAAAAAGTTGTTTCTGTCTTTCTTCTTTCCCTCCCCACCAAGAAGATTAACTAAGGGAAGGGAATCAGTGTGAAACAGAGGTCATATTTCAGAGTCCTTGGAAGTTTAATTAGGTCAATTAGAAAAGTACAATTAATCTCATTCAGTGCACACATTTAATATTTGGATTAAAGCTAGTTTGATGATTCCACTTGGATATTCACAATTTTGATCAAAATTATCCAAAACTATGCTAGCATTTTGGCTATCCCTTAGAACACAGATATCTAACAGTAACATTAAACTGACAGGAAAATTATACAAAAAAGATACAGCCCCTGACATTTAAGTTTTACTTTCAGTAAGTTTGACTAAGGCCATATGTACACTACAGCCTATGTTGGCAAAACTTATGTCACTCAGGGCTGTGAATATTCCACCCGACCTTAGTGACATAAGCAACCACAGCTGGAGAGATGACATAGCTATAGTGGCATTCCCAGAGATGTTTTTTTTTAATGTAGACAAGAGAGTCATCATAAGACTCTTGGCCAGACCTACTATAATGGTGCAGATGTATCAGTATGGCTATGACACTGTAGTGTTGTCTGTTTAGACAAAGCCAATACTGCTTTTGTGATTTAATCTCTATAGAACAGAGCCTTGACCAGAAAATGACTCACTTGCTTACCTTGCCTACTTCAAATATGGGTGTAAAATAACTGTGAGATGTTCATGTGGATGTAAATTATGAGGGAGGAGAGGGGGAAAACTAGAAATAAGAAAAGAATTCTAGATATCCATACACAGCCAGTCAATAAAGGGACAAAATGATACACTAAAAACATATGGTAATTAGGTAATTTTCTTGCATTAGGAATTTGGGATCTCTTATTTCTGTATCACACTATGTAAAGCAGAAGTTCCGCAACTTACCCAAAGAGCACTGGTGGTTTATGGAACACTTAGGGTGTGTCTAAACTACAGAGTTTTGTCGACAAAAGTGGACTTTTGTCGACAAAACTATACCTGCGTCTACACTACCACTGAGTTCTGTCGACATAACATCGACAGAACTCAGCAGTTTTGTCGACGCTGGTAAACCTCATTTTACGAGGCATAACGCCTTCTGTCGACAGAGTTCTGTCGACAGAAGGTGTTATTGCATGTAGGGTTGTGTCTAGACTACAGGGTTTTGTCGACAAAGCAAGCTGCTTTGTCGACAGAACTGAATGTAGTCTAGACGCTCTTTGTCGACAGAAGCTTTGGCCTCCTGGGATGAGGTTTACCTGGGTGGTCGACAAATACCTTTGACGTCTACACCCGCACATCCAGACTATCACGCTGAGCCGACAAACAGCTGATCAGCTGTTTGTTGGCTCAGCACGGCAGCCATGTAAATTTAAATGAAGCGGTGATTATTTAAATCACCGCTTCATTTTCCTATGTCTGGTAGCCTAATCTACATGCCTCTGACGACAGAGGCATGTAGTCTAGACGTACCCTTAGTCTGTGGAGAAGTGGAAGATCAAATAGTGATTAAGCTCATTGCTTCTAGCTGCTTGTAGGCATGACAGATTTTTCATTCCAGAGATAGTGGCTTGTGAAAGCCAACAAACAGGAAGTGGGAGTCAGCTGCGGTCTCCCCAAAAAGGAGCAAAGCTATATTAGGGAAGGAAAAGGAGAAGTCACACTACTGAACCTGAGCAGCCAAACACTGTTGGGAGAGGAACTCCTCAAAGACAAGAAGAAAGAAAAAACGGTTTCTGAGGCCATATATATTCAGAGACTACTCGTGACTCAGGAAAAAATGCAGAGATGGTTCGAGAGATGACTCTGTGCTCTAGGCAAATGGACAGTTATCAGACTAAAGATCTCCTCAATACAAAAGTGCCACAGATCAATCTTCTCTAAGGAGAGCACCGTAGAGTATATCCCCTTGTTTGTTCTTGTACACATCAGGGATGTAAGTGACTACTCAAATTGACTACTTGACTATTCGCTTTCCCCCTACCTTGCTGCCTCTGATATAGCAAGAGAGGGAGCAGAAGCCAGTGCTAGGGAGGGGAGGGGGAGCCATCTTAAAAACCACTTCTCCCCAGCACCATCTCTGCAGTGTGTGGAGAGGATGTGGGGCCAGGGAGGCTTGAGGCGGGCCCCAGACCACTGCACCTCTGCATTTTAAATATAGAAAGAGCCAGGTAGTCCCCTCTACATTTTAAATGTAGTAAGAGCCAGGTAAGAGCCTGGCTTTTACTACACTTAAAATGCAGAGGTGCAGCAGTCCCAGCCCCGATTCATGCTGGGTCTGGGTCCTACCCCTGCTGCAGCTCTGGAGTTTAAATGTAGAAGAAGCCAGGCTATCTGCATGCCCAGCTCCTACTACATTTAAACTGCAGTGCCACAGTGAGGGTAGCTTCTGGACCTGACACGAGCTGGGACTGACCATCTCCTCTTATTGACTAATGTAGTCGATACAAAATTGTATCGTCTACACAGTTAGCCAGTTACCCGCTTCTTAACATCTTTCGTTCACATAGCGCATCATGGTGGTATTGTTGATAAGTGTGCAAACCACTGAGTATCTTATACTGTCCAAAGAAGTAAAACATGCATTTTAGATGGCCCAAAGCTCCAGTACATCAATGTGGAGCGAAGCTTCCTGTGCTTATCATACTCACTGTTCCTTCAGCGACCTCAGGTGGACCACACAGTCCCAAAAATGAGACATCAGTAACAACTGACTTGGTTTGTGAGGACTGGGCAAATGGAATGCACTAGCAAATGTTATGAGGACACATGCACCACTGCAGTAAGTCTATGACCAATGGAGGGAGACAAACCAGAGGATTATGGAGAGGATGATAAACCATCCTGAGCCACATGTGAAGTTGGCAAAGATGCAACCTTGCAAAATGGATCGTCTGAGTGGTCAAACACATACAAGTGTCATGGAAGGCTAAAATTGCAGATTGAGGTAAAGTTGTCAAATTGTGTGAAAATGGTTAGGCAGCAGGAACACTGTCAATGTCATGGAATCAAACAGGACCTCAATAAAATTGATTTGCTGAGTGGGAGCCAAGATTGAATGAGACTCAGTTGAGCATGTGCAACGTAGTGTTTACATGACTGAGAACTTCCTCCTTCAATCTTCCCCCCGTATCCAATCATTAGTGTATGAGAAGATGCAGAGGCCTTTTTTTGCTTGTTTGTTTTTGTTTTTATTTGTTTGGGTTTGGTTTTTTTTGAGATATGTTGTAATCACAACCATACAGCGGTAGAAGTAGGACAAAATTAGGGGCAGAAGTAGGACAAAGAGGCTGAGCATGAGAACTATGTACATAAAGTGTCATTCTCCAATGGCAAATCAAAGGAACTTTCTGTGAGTTAGTACAACCATCACATGAAAGTAGGTGTCCTGAAGGCCCAGAGCAACAAATAATTCATTCTGACACAAGGCAGGGAGGATAGTCAATAGAATTATCATATGGAAAATAATATATCCCCCACCAAAACTCCTACTTACAAACTCCTACCGGAGTTCCAATGTTAAGTTGAAAGATGCTATAAAAATACAGTTTTTTTCTTTAGTTTTTCTTTTCAGAAATTTTGCTCTTGGAAACATTTAACACTTTTCAGACAGTTTAAAAGACCATCAGCCAGAACAAAGAATTCCCACCTCAAGCATAACAAACCAATTTATAAATATTTTACTAGAATTTTGTTGTGATAAACTTGAATTAAGTAGAAACTATTTCTACCTGTGCTTAAAGAAAACTGAAGAAAGTCTGTTGATCCTGCTTTTGCCTCAAACTTTAATTGCTTTCCTTAATTATATTTTGATTATTTTGCACAATTTGTCTCCATAAGTCTCTTTTCCTTATCTAAATGTGCTAGAGTGATCCATTAGAATGGTATAATATACTATAATTTGAGCAGTGGGAAAGAATTCTTACTCTTGGCAACAAGCATGAAAATCATGTTTATGAAGCTTTATTAAAAAGCACTTCCTCATTTATATTGATTTAGGGATTTTTGCATCAACTTCCAAAGAAAGAAAAAGACTTCTCATGTGTTCAGATGCTTTTCAACTTCCCAAAATATACAATTCCTCTGCTATAATTTCATGTGCCTGGCCTCACAGTAACCACTGGATGCTGGGAAGAACAATTACAGAAAGAATCCTGCTGAGTCTTTACAGCATTTGGATGGAGCATGCTTAGTATAGATTGACTTCTCAGACAATTTAGCTGCCAAACTTGTACAAGTCTCTACTGAACTCATGTGAACTGCAATTTTCAGAGGCTAATAACTTTGCCAATGTAAGATGTTTTTCCCTGACAAGCTGAGCAGAAGGCAACCCAAGTGTTAAGTGTCAAGTCCATGCTCCATAGCCTAGAGGAACTAGAATTCACAACATGGTTGCAAGATTGTTGTTTTTGTTTTAAATATGGGCAAAAAGTATTTTCCCCCAACCTTGTTCTAAGAAAATGTTGAACCATTTGTGCTGGGGGAAAAAATGTAAGAAGACAGAGGAAGATACTAGCAAGGAAAATGGTTAGAGTTCAGCAAAGTTATGAGCAACTGAAAAACAGATTTTATAATGGAAAGTGTGTGAGTATTATAGATGTCACTATCTGAACTGTCTAAAATAAGCTTTCTTTCATACAGCTCAAAAGTCAACACTATTTTATTATTGCCAATGATGATGATGGATCCTTTGAATGAAAATGCAAGACTTGAAAAGCAAGCAAAACTGTTTTGAGATACTGCTGCACTCTATAGGCCTGTCATTTAAAATTAATTTGTCAGGATTTAAGTTTTTGCTGGTGAGATGATAGAGAAACAGAATCCAGACATTATTACTTTGCTTTCCTTTGTGATGCTTTCTAAGTGTAACATTCCATTTATCTTTATGGGTAAAACGCTGATGTAACAAATAGTTACTATGTGCCTATAATGAGCTCAAGAAAGATCTGAAATGGATTTCCAAGTTATACATCAAAAGCTATGCTTCAAAAGGACACTTGCTATTGATTTTTCAAGGTAATTGTGCTCAAACATACACTTAAGATATAGTATCAGGCTATGTAGCAGTGCATGTTGCAAAACTACAAAATTTAATATCTCTAAAATTGAATTTATCACAAATCTTATCACAAATTCATCAGAACTGTTTGCATGTAAAAAGTATTGATTTGAAATTAAAATAATATTTGAATTACCAAAATCATTCTTATATTTGACTTCTTCAGAGCTTTATGCAGCCATCTGCATAGCTAGAATCCACCTGGGTTTGTATGATTCAAAAATAGAATCTAAAGCACTTGCTTGTTGTCTTCATAATTATAAAGTAGGAGAAAATGCTCAAATGATAAGTGCAGATTTAATAAAAAAACACGACACCAACTATGGAGAAATCCCAGACACCATTTTTTAAAATCTCTCTCCTCCATTTATCATTTACCCCCCAATAGATTTTAATGAAAATATACTGTATGGGGAAATACTATGCAATGGAGTAAAAATAAGGATGAGTAAAGAGAACAATCCACCCCTCATTGAAAAACCAGACAGAGTTCCTTCACATCTAACTAGTTTGGGGTATTTGAGCTCCAGGGCTATGCTTCTTCCCTGGCTCCTGTCATCAGAGCTCCCCTTCCTGTTCTAATATAATTTAACTACTGACTGTACCAGCCATACTAGGAGTCATATCCTTGACACTGTCTCAGCTCTATTTAGTGCAGGACTTGGCATAGTGGGTGGGTGCTAGTTCCTCTCCTCTGATTTATGGAAGCTTAAAGTCATTGTGACATCAGACAGGATTTATGACCACCTTCAGTCCATTTACTGTGAAGCTTGATACTGCTTGCAGATGAGGATAAGGGTCTAATTCTGATATTCACAGAATCACAGGGATGGAAAGGACCTCAAGAGACCTTCTAATCTAGTCTCCTGTACTCAAGTTAGGACTGAGTTTTATTTAGCCCATCTCAGATAGGTCTTTGTCTACCCTGCTCTTAAAATTTTCCAATGGTGGAGATTCCACAACCTCCCTTGGTAATTTATTCCAGTGCTTAATCACCCTGACAGGAAGTTTTTCCAATGTGTAACTTAAATCACTCTTTCTGAAGTTCAAGCCCATTGTTTCTTGTTCTATCCTCACAGCTTAAGGAAAATATTTCTCTCCCTTCTTGTAATCACCTTTTATGTGCTTGAAAATTCTTATCATGTCCCTTCTTGGTCTTCGACTCTCCTGACTAACCATCCATCATTGGCCATGTTGTCCAGACCTTTAATCATTTGCGTTGCTCTTCACTGGACTTATTTTTTGTTTGCTTTTGTGCCCTTCATAATGTCTCTTTGAGAAACTATCCAGTGTCCTGAACTGTTTTTCCCCTTGGACTTGCTTCCCATGGGATCTTACCTAACAACTTCCTGAGTTTGCTATAGTCTGCCTTCTTGAAATCCATTTCCTTTATTATACTATTTGCTCTCTTACTGTTCCTTAAAATCATGAGCTCTAAGGGTGTGTCGAGACTACAGAGTTTTGTCAACAAAAGTGGACTTTTGTCGACAAAACTATACCTGCATCTACACTACTGCTGAGAACTCAGCAGTTTTGTCGATGCTGGTAAACCTCATTTTACGAGGCATAACGCCTTCTGTCGACAGAATTTCTGTCGATAGAAGGTGTTATTGCATGTAAACTGTCCTTTGCCTCTACACTACCATGTCGACAAAGCAGCTTGCTTTGTCGACAGAACTGAATGTAATGTAGACGCTCTTTGTCGACAGAAGTTTTGTCAACAGTATCTGTCGACAAAACTTCTGTCGACAAAAGCCTGTAGTCTAGACGTACCCTAACATTTCATCATCACTTTCACCCAAGCTGTCTTCCACTTTCAAATTCTCAACCAGTTGTTCCTTTACTTGTTCTAGATTTGATTTTAACAGCTTGTCCCCTAGTAGCTTTCTCTACCTTCTGAAAAAAAATGATCTTATATTTCAAGAACCTGTTGGATAATCTGTTCATGCTGTATTGTTTTCCCAATGGATATCTTGGTTGTGAAAGTCCCCCATTACCACCAACTCCTTTGCTTTGGATTATTTTGTTAGTTGTTCATAAAGTCTTATTCATTTCTTATTGGTCTAGAGTAGACCTCTACCATGACATCACTCTTGTTTTCTACCCCTCTCATCCTTCCAACAAGTCTGTCACCTATTTTCATCACAACTTCAATCCAGGTATAACCCTCCCCCGCCTCTCTGGGTTACTCTGGAGCAGGCAACACTCACCTGGGTGTCTGGGGGCCTGAAGTTAACATTAAAGGAGATCCCAAGTATCCCAGGGGTGATGTTTGATAGGTGGGACTCCTTTATCTATTCTTACTACTTTATCTATTGCTGCAGACACTTACTCATAAAGGAGTTTAAAATTGATGGTGCCGCTACCTGTTTTTCCACTGTGCACACTCAGAAATACCAATTATAAATTATATATATTCAATATACTTAAATTACACTTAACACACATTTACTTAATTTAAAAAAATGGGTATAACAGATGAAGATTAAATATCACTGCAGATTGTACCTCCCAAAACCAGAACTCTCTGGTCCAGCAACATCCTTGTTAGCAGGATGACAGATGTTCTTAGATCGAGAGCCCTGGGCTGGGGACTAGTCACAGGATAGCTGGCAACAGTGGGGCAGGGCCAGAGCCATCTGGCAGCAGTGAGGCCGAAACCAGAGCTGAACAGCAGCAACAGGGCCGGAATTGTCTGGCGGCAGCTGGGCTGGGACTGGCGGTATACTGCAACAGGGGGGTCAGAGCTGGAGCAGCAGGGGAGCTGGGGCTGGAACCACTCAGCAGCAGCAGGGCCAAGGCCAGAGACACCCAGCAGCAGCAGAGCTGTGGCTGGAACTGTCTGGTATTAGTGGGGCCGGGACTAGAGCCATCTCTGGAAATAGGGGGGCTGAAGCCAAAGCATGGACAGCAGTGGGGAGGAGTTAATATAAAGACTGAGTCTAACCCAGTAAGTAGGGTGTTGGGAAAACCCAGGTTCAAATTCTTCTTCCAATGAGTGTTTATTTATACATAACTCCAACAGCAGAGATTGGAAGATACCTGACCCCAAGAAAATCAATAACGAAATTGTCAGAGCACACAGCTGAATTGTCAGAGCACACAGAAGACCCTGGTCTGAATCTGGCTGAGTAGGGACTTAAACCTGCAACTCTTACATCCCAGGCAAGTGCCCAAAACAGCAGAATACTAGGAGCACACTTGTGCTTTTTCTTTCTACTATTTCTCCCTGCCCCCACAGCAAAAAGCATTAAAATGCCTTGAATTCTCTCTACCCCAAGTGAAATAAGGGTTTTCAAAAATCTCAAAACATTTAGTGGGAAATCATTTTCCTGTTAGAATACATCAAAGTCAGAGGCTAGCAGGAGAGTGGTGGATAGGAGATACATAAAGCTCAGAATTATCACCGCCTTGTTTCCTGTAGTCTGAGGAGAGGTTACTGCGGGTTGATTAAAGCACCTAGAACCAATTAAGGCCCTGCCAGAAACCTAATAGAAGCCTCTTCCTTCAGGAAGACAAGGCGAGGGAAGGAGAGCTGGCTGGAGTTTGGAGGAGTTCTGTTGTTAACCAGAGGATCAGAGAACAAGGGGAAAGGAAACCCTGCTCAAGCAGAGCAGAAGAACTTTCCAGACTCTGACATTTTACCCAAGGGGGTAGAGGGCAGAAAGTCTGTGAAGATGAAGGGATGCACAGTAGAGGATGAGCCCAGATCTCTTCCCTGCTCCCCTTCTCTATCCCACCAGGTTACAAGCACAGCCTTTGACGTCCAAGAACAGGTACCCTGACCCACCATACAAAGGGAAAGCACAGGACCCACCATAACAGTGCCAGTCATTTTCCAACACACCCAGATCTACTAACAACCTGTGCAGTTCTGACCCTTTCAATCATCTCTGGGGTACAGAAATTCAGAGAGAAAAAGTGTTTCTAGCAGTAATATCCAAAGGAATGCCACTGTGTGTGTACAACTTCCATAAGCACATTTTACATGGTCCGTTGTAAAATCTAAGGGAGATGAAGCAAGAAATGAGTGACTGCTCAGCTTTGGATCATTGTTGTACAGTAGAATATTTGGTTCTAAAGCACTGATTTAGGAAATCACTACTACAAAGTTTAACACAATATTGTGTTTTTGAAAGGGCAGAATGCTAAACTTCAGCAGACAAGCAATCAGATTCATAAGCCAACCTCTAATACTGCATTGTGCCTAGAAGGGTTTTTTAAATTAGTCTGAATGCTCATGCCATAAAATGCAACATAGTTTGAGACAGGATTACAGAATGGATTTGATTTATCGGCTGGTTTGACTGCAATCATAACTCTAATCCCATTACTGAGGGGATTTTCAGGGACAGAAAAAGGAGCCTTTGCTTTCTGTGCTGCTAGTTAATGAAATGCATTTACGTCGCCAGTGTTAGTTACTGCCTATTATCATCTCAGAGATGGCAGATCATTTTGACTCTCTTTAATTTAATAGCATGCTGTTTGTCAGTTTGATGGGACCCTCAGTTAACATTCTAGCAGGTCCACTCAGTTCCATTCTTCTTATGCAAAATGATGGTATCATTTATTAGTGTCAAAACAATGTAAAGCTTTGGTACATTTTGGTTCTCCAGGTGCAAAGAAAACACCACATCAATGTATTTTCAAGCCATGTTTTCCTCAAAAGTGGCTTCAGGGTCTTCACATCCTTCATGGGGTGGGTTAGGCCACTAAAGTATTGTTTTAGGGCCATTTTGCATCAGTCAAGAGTTGCCAAGCAACCCTAATGCAGCCCTTAGAATTGGGACCAAAATCTTTTTCATTGCATTGATATTAATATGATTTACTTTCATAACATCCCCTTGAAATAGATCAGCTATCAAAGCACAGTACAGTATATACAGTGAAAATGAAATGATCTCTATTGCAATGTTAAACACTTCACATGGTTGGTGCTATGTAAGTATGAATGAAATTGAAATGATAAGCATCTAAATGTCTTGTACATGTCTTTAGATAGGCTATAGCACTTGACAGTAATGGTATGTTATGTGAGAATTAATAAGACATGCAATAGTGCACTCTGTATATATATGATAGGCAGGCAGAGATATAGTTGTTTTAGGAACCTTAATGCCAAATTTCCTGACATTAAGTAAAAGCAAGATTTTGGGTCAATATTCCTTTATGGCCCAGCCTTACTCTGGAGCACAGTGCAGTGCTATGCAATCCTAAGAAAAAGTGAAGAAGAATTCTGACCATGAGTTCCCTAACACACATAAATCTCCCTCTGCATATTTTCTGTAGAAATAATGGGGATAGGATTATAGTCCTTCCTCTTCTTGGTTCTCCTCTCCCACTCTGGGACCTTATGGTCCTGTTTGCACATGGAAAAAGTAGGGTATATATCCCATGACCTACAAGAGCCTCAGGTAAGCCCCACCATTGCCCAAGGATGGTATGAAAAGTGAAGTTTTTTACTCCTTTAGCTGCTCCATTTTCACCAGTCTCTAGTCTGTGCACCTGCAGAGGAGCAGAACACAATTTGACTAAGTGTGAAAAATGAATTCCAGCAAACATTTAAGTGTAGCAAAGCATATCAAAAAAATCACTAGTCACCTAAAGTAGTAGTTATCTTACATTTGCATAAGGCAAACATATGTACAGTAGCTGAGATATAGGTGTGGACTGACTGCTTTGTCATTTTTAGGAGCAAATTGGAAGGTTTGAAAATGTTCTTTGATAAAACATTGTAAGTTCCAGAAAATAAGGGCACAGATATTATAATGAGGTAGGAAAGCAAATGCATTTAACTTGGCGGCTGTAGGCTAGATGCACAAGATCTTAACTTCAAATATTTATCTCTTATGGGCACTATGTTTTACTGACAAATTAAGAAAACATGTAACTTGGTCAAGAGCGGCCCTAGACGAGCTGCCGGAAACTGGTGCCTTAGGTGGAAATGCGCGATCAGCACCCCCTCCTCCAAAGCCCTCAACGGCCATTTATCTTGGCGCCCTAGGCGATCGCCTAGTTTGTATTGACGGGCTGCCACTGAACTTGGTCATGAGTACAGAATCAAAGAAATATACAGGCAGTCCCCGGGTTACGTACAAGATAGGGACTGTAGGTTTGTTCTTACGTTGAATCTGTATGTAAGTCGGAACTGGCGTCCAGATTCAGCCACTGCTGAAAGTGACCGCCAGTTCTGACTTAAATACAGATTCAACTTAAGAACCCCAAGTCAGCTGCTGCTGAAACTGATCAGCGGCTGATTCCAGGAAGCCCGGGGCAGAGCAACTGTGCCTCGGGCTTCCTGTAGTCAGCGCTGGTCAGTTTCAGCAGCGGCTGACTTGGGGATGCCTGAGGCAGAGCAGCTGGGGTGCTGCCGGGTTGGTCCAGTAGTGCCCAGAGCGGCGCTGCGGAACCAACCGGCAGCGCCCCAGCTGCTCTGCCCCAGGGTCCACAACAAAAGCCTGGTCTGCTGGGGGGGACCCACTAGCTGCGCCCCCCCCCAGCAGACCAGGGACACGGGGAGCAAAGCCGCAGCGGCGGGGTGCTGCGCCTCTGAGGCTTTGCTCTGGCGCGGGACCCGCCGCGGCTGCGGCTTTGCTCCCGGTGTCCCTGGTCTGCTTTGCTCCCGGTGCCCCTGGTCTGCTGGAGACGGTCCCCAGCAGACCAGGGGCACCGGGAGCAGCTTTTCTTGCCCCGGAGGTCGAGGTGGCGGACCGCTGCCTGCGAGCTCCGGAGCGAGAAAGCCCCATTCGTAAGTGCGGATCTGACATAAGTCAGATCCGCATAAGTTGGGGACTGCCTGTACAGCTGAAAGGGACCTAGAGAGGTCATCTAGATGGTCTCCTCATATTGAGGCAGGATCAAATATGCTTAGACTTGTCTTAAAAAAGACTAGTCTTAAAAAAGTGACAGGGATTCCACAACCTCCCTTGGAAACTATTTCCAAACTTAACTACCATTATAGTTAGAAAGTCTTCCTTAATAGCTAACCTAAATCTCCTATGCTGCACATTAAGCCCCTTGCTTCTTGCTCTGCCTTCAGTGCACATGGGGAAAATTGATCATCATCCTCTTTATAACAGCCCTTAACATATTTGAAGACTTTTATCAGGTCCTCCCTCAATTTTCTTTTTTCAAGACTAAACATGCCCATTTTTTAACCTTTCCTCACAGGTCAGCTTCACTAAAACTTGTATCATTTTTGTTGCTCTCCTCTGCACTCTTTCAAATTTGTTCCCATCTTTCCTAATGAGCAGAGCAAATTGGGCATCATACTCCAGCTAAGATCTCACCAGTGTTGAGTGGAGTGGGACAAAGACCTCCATGTCTTACATATGACACTCCTGATTGCCTCCCACAATTATATTAGCCCTTTTCACAAATGCGTCACACTATTGTCTCAGAATCAATTTGTGATCCACCATAAACTTACCTCCTTTTCAGCAGTACTACTGCTTAGCCAATTATTCCTCATTTTCTACTTGGGTAATTTATTTTCCTTTCCAAAGTATAATATTAATTTGCTCCAATTTACACCTACGTTATACCCAGCCACACACAGCCAGCTACAAGTTCATTGTCCATATTATGTGTAGGAGCCATTTGTAAAAAAATAAAACACACACGCACACAACCCTCACTGTCCTATTGCAAGGAAAAATTTGGTCTTCATTTGCAGCAATAAACTACCCTCACTTACACTATGGTTGCCACTCTTTTCAAAATGCTCAGTGGACATACACTTTTTTGTACCTTTCTTATTTGTGCATAAAATCCCAATTGCATTCCAACTGTTTGACAATGCACTCCTTTGTCTGAACACTGTAAGATATACTAGAGGACACAACGCACACACATGCTTTACAGAGCCTTGGAAGTTCTCTCCCATCCAAATCCAGTTTAGCTTTTCTTTATAGTCAAGAAAGATTAGGCATCTCTGGGACAGTGCACCTTCACTTTTTCACACATGCAGCTTCTGCCTCTTAAAATGCAAGATGTGTGACTCCGATAGATTCCAGGTACATTTATGCATTTCCTATATCATTATTTGAGTTTGCTATCGCATTAACTTTAACATTTTATAAGCCACTGCACAGGAGACAATTTAAAAATTCAAATGAGGATTATTGTAGCATGTAAAAGATATTGAGCTGTAGTCATAATTTAAAAGAGGTACATATAGCTGCTTAGTGATACAGAGAAAGAATGTCAGGTCTAAAGTACCCCTAACTGCTCTGCCAATTGCACTCGCTGCATCTGTTGTGATCACAGCCATCCACTATCAGAAAACCACAAAAAATAAACCCACAACCCATCCTACACACTGTAAAGATATGCTGAAATTGCTTTTTGAAAGGCTAATTTTTCAAGACAGATCTCTCTATATGCATGCAATTCTTTATGTATATACACACAAAGAAGTAGAATTCAGAGAAACATGAACAGAATGTATATTTTATGCATATACATATTGGCATTTGCGCACACAAGTAATAACATGCTAAATGTTGTCCACACAAACAGAAACCAGGTTGAGGCTAGGAGCCATAGGCTTTGTCTACACTGCAGGGTTTTTGCACAAGAAGCTTTTTTGCAGAAGAGATCTTTTGCAAAAACTTCTTGTGCAAAAGTGCATCCACACCTCAAAAGCACATCACAAAAGCAATATGTTTTTGCTCAAGAGAGCATCCACACTGTATGGACACTCTTGCGCAAGAAGGCTCTGATTGCCATTAACAGAATGGCCATCAGAGCACCTGTGCTTTTTCTGATAGGCTCTTTTTGCACAAGAAACCCCTGCAGAGCATCCACGCATGCCTTTTTGTGCAAGAGTTATAGTACAAAAATGAGTTATTCCTAGTGGATAGAGGAATAACTCTACTGGCAAAAGTCCTCTGTCCTGTCGATTTATTGGGGGGGAGGGGAGAGTTCTTGTGGAAAAAAACGCGCTTGAGGTTTTTGCACAAAAACGGCCATTTTTACGCAAAAACCTTGTAATGTAGACATAGCCATATTGTCTGTGAAAATCATTATCATGGATTTATAGTGCCTGCTGAAGAATCAGTCATGACATGATAAAGTTTTTACAGTAGTATGCCAAGCAAAGCAAGCATGCAATGTCATTTCCGTTTTGTGTGCACTGTGTTAGGGTTTCTCTTAGTTACAACCCTTGTGCTTCAAAAGTGCTGGGACTTCTGTGTGCCGCAATACACAAAAAGGGCTTGCAAAGAAAGAAAACAGGCTGAATCATTATAAAGAAAAATGCAACGTGTTCAGCTCCTCTGAGATCCAGGAGGGATTGCACCTCCACTATGCATAACTTTTCCTAAACTACACATGAGTTGATGCAACTTTGCTTTGCACTTTACTTAGTCAAATCTCTAACTGACACAATCTGGCCCCAGAATCAATAAAGCCCCTGAAAATGATGCTATATGCATAACAAGATATATGTATAATGCAGGCAATTATAAAGATCTGAAACCAAGGAATCAGAGAGGTAGCCATGTTATTGGACTCCTTGTTGTTAAAACCAAGGAAGCATATTTCATATGGCTTTGCACAAAATCCCTCTCTTTTTTCTTGTCATTTCTCTTTAGTCCTTAGTGATATACTGCAAGCAGCAAAATCACAACAAAACCCCATAATGTATTCTCGGCTTGTTTCAAAGTGTTCAAAATCTTCGTCAACCAGCAGTGAATTCTAAGCATTAGGTATATTCATTTACTTATTTAATGCTTTTCAGCACAGTATAGAGACTATTCCACTCTGCAGGGGAGTGAAACTAACTAATATAAGTCCCAATTGCAGAGTTACCATGAAGCCCAGCTATTCCTTTAAAAAAAAATCCACAACACCCTCAGAGATACTCCGATTCCCTTGATCTCACCCATAAATTTCCCACCACTGCTGTGCTGCAATTTCCCATACATCTGTCAAAAAACTGGCAATATACATGCAGTAGGGAAATATGCTTTGAAAAGATTCTCAGTGGAGCCATCAGTCTAGCTCAGTGGCACTCCAGCCTCACAAAGGACATGACAAAGTAATGCAGAATGGCTATACCTTCATTTTATAGCCTGTGGGTTTGTGCAATAATTCTAACAGCAGGTTCTGGGAGCTGTTTGCTTACTTGCAGAGGGATAGACAGCTAATAGCCACTTGTTCTTCCCAAATTCTTTTCAGTTATCTCAGTTGATTTCCTGCAGATAGCCATTGAAAATCTACATTATCTGGCCAAAAACCTCCAGCCCTTACTCAGGAAGAACTCACATTAACTTCAAAAACAAGCATTTGCTTTCAATTATACAATAAAATTTGCCTTATAATTGGTTTCAATGGGAATTCCTGTGGAGAAAGGCACAGCTCTTCCAGCTTTTTGGTGGCAGAATCAGATGACATACTTAGGACTTCATATTCCATTCTTAGCTGGATTGTCAACATGCCATATCTTACATTTGCTAAACAGACAATGGGATTACCGGAAAACGCTCTGTACAAGTTCTGTAATGGTATTATGAGTAATACTGGTGATGTATACTTCCCGCTAATTTGCGACCCTTCCTAGCTCACCTCTGCATTTAAAAATACAAAAATCCCTTTGTTCATGCAATGTTCTTAGTTATTTAAAAAAAACTATCAATATAAGGCTTATGCCAGATCATGTTCAGAATTCTAAAGCAAAGAAGCCCTCGTGATTTTTTTTTTTTTTTTTGGAAAAATCCAGGAATACATCTGTCAAACACATCCCATGCTCACATAAAAAACATTTGAAGTGATTTATAACCCAACCCCAGCCAAAGCTGATCACTTGGAGCTACATAGCTCTGTCTGTTGGATGCCTATGCAGAGTAGGTGTGAAGATGTAAATAAAGTTTGCATCTAAAGTCTCTACGACGCCACAACTAGATGTCAGGGGAGAGTTCATTTAGACTCTGCTTCTGTAAGTAATTGACAGTGGGTGGAGAGGAGAAGCAAAGCCAAGTGAGGGATTTAGATATTTTCCAGTGTGACCAAGAAGTTTATTCACATGACACAAAGCAAAAATGTAATTCATTGCATACTAAATGCTTAATGTAGCAGCAAGCACACGCTTCCTATCACAGTAGTTACAAAAGAGTATACATTTGTATCTGTCTGTCCTTATTTTTGAGTGCCTATGTCTCCATGCATTGCCCTGATAAAACTATACCACTGTCTCCTTTCATCATTTGTGACAGACTATTGCTTTGGAGGTGCTCAGATTGTCTTGTTTCTCACTTCTCTTAATAAAAAGTAGGAGACCAAATTGTTGCCTGATCATTAGATTATGAATTCATTATATAGATTACTTAAGAATCCTGAGTTATCACTTTGAGGGCTGACAGGTCCTTCTTCCCAGATCAGGCCCAGTATTATTTAAATTATACAGTTGGGAACCCTGATGTGCATAGTTACAACACTTAACACTAAAATAACTCTTTTATATTTACAAATATAGTTTATTCATACATTTAGCACAGTTACAAACATCACAACTTCATAAAATAGATATTAGAGACTGTACATATGCTCTTCCATACACTTACACCATTCCTTCTACAACAGCCTGAACTGTTAGACATCATCTTTTTCATTACCATCACTTTCCCTTTCATCTCCCATAGTCATCCTTCTGG
The DNA here is from genome assembly GCF_049634645.1 of Pelodiscus sinensis. Classification (NCBI taxonomy): domain Eukaryota; kingdom Metazoa; phylum Chordata; order Testudines; family Trionychidae; genus Pelodiscus; species Pelodiscus sinensis. The sequence goes on from NC_134711.1 coordinate 76,349,479, forward strand.
CACCACCAAAGGATTATGGATCCTTTTCTTAATGCCCTTAGCCTGGGATGCCACTCCTATAATATGTTATACTGCCACTATTATGTTTGATACATATTCAGTAGGGAATTTCCACCCCTTTTCTTTATTTGTATTTTCTTACCTTACTAATGTTGGAATGTCTTTTTCCTATAGGTCAGTATATCAATGATATCAACTTAGTATTATGTATGTCAGTTTGCTATCTTTTGTGATTAGGTATCACATTTGCCATTCCTATCCTAACAGATTATTTTGGGTTTTTTTTTCCAAGTTGTGGTTTACCTACTAAGTTTTAAAGGTATGAACTAAGGAAAGCCCCTATGCCAATCTGCTTTAACACATCATAGACGGACCTTATGCTTTGGCTTATCACCATCTATGTTGGTGAAAAGCCTTGAAACACATGAGCCCACTTTGCTAGCTAAGTGAAAGGTCCCAGAAAATACTTATGCTAACTTTGCCTTAGCTCAACATACAGGATGTGGCCTCTAAGTCCCTTGCATTACAGACAAACTAGTTTAATATCAATCTATTATTGCCTATTATTATCAAACAAATAATCAAATCCATAAGAAAAGATATACATATAAAACCATAAGAAACTATATATATATATAATTAGAGATTTCTGAGTCTGTTTGTTCAAGAACTCCTCTTAAATGGTAAGAGTCAGGACCACCACATTTGGTATTTTTCCTCTTATCCTAACTTAAAACCAGGTCACAATTTGGTTGTGTCAGGAAAATGGAATATGTCTAGAATTTGACAGTTTACAATAACATGAAAAGGACAGAGGGGGGCAGCAAGGTACGTAGAGTGGCCAGCTGAGGATGGGGATCTGCCATCTTGCCTGCCACTGGTAAATGGCCTCCCTAGCTAACTCCCTCACTCTCATCCTCAACCCAGGGCTGCCCCCTCCCACCTGGACCAGGTTCCCTGTCAGTGATGAGCTACTTTGCTTGGCTACGTCTACACTGGCCCCTTCTTCGGAAGAGGCATGCTAATTTCTAACTTTGGAATAGGGAAATGCGCGGGGGATTTAAATATCCCCCGCGGGATTTAAATAAACATGGCCGCCGCTTTTTTTCTGGCTTGGGAAAAAGCCGGAAAAGAGCGTCCAGACTGGCGTGATCCTCCGGAATAAAGCCCTATTCCGGAGGATCTCTTATTCCTACTTCAGGTAGGTACTTCAGGTAGGAAGAAGGTAGGTACTTCAGGTAGGAATAAGAGATCCTCTGGAAAAGGGCTTTATTCCGGAGGATCGCACCAGTCTGGACGCTCTTTTCCGGCTTTTCCCCAAGCCGGAAAAAAAGCGGCGGCCATGTTTATTTAAATCCCACGGGGGATATTTAAATCCCCCGCGCATTTCCCTATTCCAAAGTTCGAAATTAGCATGGCTATTCCAAAGAAGGGGCCAGTGTAGACGTAGCCCTTGTGTGTGTGTGTGTGCGCGTGAGTGAGTGTGTATAGGCAAGTAAGCAAGCAGATTACCCTCTTGGATATAAAATAGACTTCAGTTATAACTGACTTTTTTCTAATATATTTTGATTTGGAAGTGATATTTTCTTTTTCCGATCCAAAAATCCACCTTATGTTGCAAGCCAGAGCGTGAACTATAAAGTGTGCTGACGCTACTCATCTCAGCTGCTGCAAGAAGCTATAATGGGCTTGTTCTTTTCCTATTTCCCTGTATTTGTTACACTTTCCATTAGAACTACTTTCTTGAGACATCTACATGTTCTGTTAGTCTATAAAGTGCTACCAGACCATTTGTAGTTTTTTATAATATAAACGTTAACCATGATTGAACCAGTCAATGATAATCTCCATAGGCTGTTGTTATGGGACTGAATAGCAACTAAATGAAATAGTATTGTGGTTGATCTGGCTTTAGTTGATTTAGGAACATAACCACAGTGATCAGAGCATTCATCCATCTAGTCTGGCAACATGTCGGCAGCTGCAGTCATTACCTCTTGTTTTAAAAGAAAGGCCTCTATGCTACACCTAGCTAATTGTGAAATACAGTACATAAATGGGAGGAAAAAACTTCAATTTCCTTGGCAGTGATTACCCTCCATACTGAAGCATGAGATTTTAATAGTTGTGGACTCTGTTCTGTGGTTCTTCATCAAGCAAAATTCGATTGAAATCAAGTGTTTGCCTCAATGACCTGTCAATAAATTTCATGGGTATGTAAGTAAAAGCTATGTTAATAGGAGAATTAAAAAGAAAATTCTCAAGTCATACAGAAAGCTATCCCAGTTTTACAGTTCCCATCATTTCTGCTGTCCATGTGATAGCATCATCCAATATTTTAGTGTTCTATTCAAACAAATGATTCCCCAGCCTCCACACAAAAGTAATTGTTTGTGAAATTGTAAAACCAGGAGCTTAAAAAAGAAATAGAAAAAGATCAATACCTCACACAGAAACTCTTTTGCTAAGTCTTCAACTTCTCCATGTCCATTTATGAAGGAATCAGAGAAACCAGCACATCTGAACTAACAGATTTCAGGTTGGACAGGAACTGGAGAACACAAAAAGATCCTTTTTTTCATGTTTTTTTCTACATTTCTGTAGCAGTATAACAATTCCAGGAAAAGAAGGGAGTGGAGAGATGGAGAGGAAAGCTCCTGGGAATTGATATTACTAGTCTGTCCCAAATTATGAGTAACTCCGAACACCACATTGAGGCCTTTTCTACACCAGAAGAAAAAGGGATTATTTAACACATATTAGCAAAGGTAAAAATCTAAGATACATAAAGCTCTTGTCATTTTATGTACAGCCATAATTTTGGATCAATCCCCCAAAAGATTTTTTTGTGATTTTCAACAACCAATTAATACCACATTTTGCCTAGATTGATTTCATTTGACCTGAAACAATATTTCATTTTGATTTTGAGCATTCAATTGTATTTTAAAAAACATTTATGCAGTTAAAGAATTTTCAGAACAAAATCATGTCAAATGAAACACTCAAAATGTTTCATTTAAAAAAAAGTCAACACAAAAATGATTTTTCCTATTTTTAAAAACTAATCTCCCCCCACAACAAACACACACAAGTAGGTAAAACTGACACAAATTTGTGAAATGTTTGTCAACTTAAAATCTTGCATTTTTCTCCAAAATGTTATAGCCAAAAACTCATCCAATTCTAATTTTAGTATGTTAGCTAGTCAAAATAAGCTATCAGAATCCTTGGGATGACTTTACAGCTAATAGTCCTAGAAGCCACAAGGGAGAGAAAATTTTTTATTTCGTTCTAAGAGGAGCACGGAATGTGATCCAAGAGGTGAATGCAGCTGAACCACTCAATATCAGCGACCATACATTTAATTACATTAACACCCTTGTATGGAGAGGAGGAAATACCAAAGAAGCATAACACAACAGCATTTTACTTCAAGAATGGGAACAACAGTAATTCCTCATTCATCATTTAACACTATAGATGCGTTTCTGAAAATGTTTGTGTTAAGCAAAAACGTGCTATACGAGGTCAATTTTCCCATTAAAAATAACGGAAAAGGTGGGGTTTGCATTTCAGGTGGTGGTGGCAAAGTCAATTTTTTGTTGGTGCTGGGTCATCAACGTCAACATTAGATATCTAGCAACACAAGTCGCCACAGTTTGTTAAAACACAAAGATAAACACAAGTGAGCGGAGGAGCACTGTGACCACATACATTCATCCGTTAATGCATATTACCACTGTTTTCACCAACTTATACGGCTGCACGAAGTAGTCCGCTACTTGGTTATTTTCGTGTTATTTCGGGGATGATTGTGTTATTCTAAAAACGTTCCCTAAAAAAACATCGTGCTATTGTGAAAACATGTTAAGTGGTTACATGTTACGCAAGTAATTACTGTACACAAAAATGAGGATGCTAGTTAAGTGGAAATTAAATGGAACAGTCACAAGAGGGAAATGACTGCAAGCTTCATGGAAACTTTTAAAAAACATACTATAATACTATAAAAAAAATGCCTCCTTGGCTAAACAGAGTAAAAGGCAGTTAGAAGCAAAAAGACAAAGGCATCTTAAAATTTGGCAGTCAAAGCCTACTGAGTAAAATAGAAAGAAACTCTGGCAAGTTGAGTGTAAAAGCATAATTAGGCAGGCTGGAAAGAATTTCAAGAGCAGCTAGCAAAAGACACAAAAAATAAACAGCAAAAGAGAAGAAGAAAGAAAGAAAGAAGAAATTGAGTACATCAGCATAGACTCATAGAACTGGAAGGAACCTTGAGAGGTCATCAGTTCTAGTCCTGTACAGTTATGGCAGCACCATGCACCACCTCATGCATCCCTGACATGTATCTGTATAATCTGCTCTTAAAAATCTCCAGTGATGGAAGTTCCACAGTCTTACTGTGCAAAACTGCATCAAATGCCTTACTAAAGTCTAGATATAACACATCTACTGCTTCCCCCTTATGCAGAAGGCTTGTTACCCTGTAAAATAAAGTTATCTTGTTGGTTTGACATGATTTGCTCTTGACAAATCCATGCTGACTGTTACTTATCTTCCAAATGTTTGCAAATGGATTCCTTAATTATTTGCTCCTTTATTTTTCCTGGTATAGAAGACAAGCACAACCCAGGGACCAGTCGGCTTATTTCCCTTTCAATAGATGGGCACTATATTTGCCCTTTTCCTTTCTTCTGGAATCTCCCCCATCTTCCATGACTTTTCAAAGATAATTACTAGTGGACCCAATATCTCAGAATCAGGGAGCCTGCCAAAACAATCAATGATGAAGGTACAAAAGAAGCATTCAAGGAAGACCAGGCCATTGAGGAAGAGTTAAATAAATTCTTTACATTGGTCTTCACTGCAGCAGATATGAGGAAGTTTCCCATACTTGAGCCTTTCTTTTTAGGTAACAATTCTGAGGTACCCTCTTGGACTAAGGTGTTAATAAAAGTGGTTTTAGAACAAACTGACACAATAAATACACTTGAATCTCCATACTCTGGCTGACCCTAATCCAGGAATATCCATGGTTGGGGGAAGGGAGAGCATGTAGCCATGTGTGCCCAGATAAGCACCCTATCTCACATCCAGACTGTGTAGCAACCTCCCTGGCCAAGCAACATGTTTACTCAAGCACACCCTGTTTTCTAGGATTGCTGGATTAAAGCGGTCCAAGCATAGTAATAAAACACCAGGACCAGATGGTATTCACCCAAGGAACTCAAATATGAAATTGCAAATCTATCTTTTATCTTACTAATTGAGCCCAAATGCACCCCAGTGCTGGCTTGCCTAAAACCATAAATTGATTAGCAATTTAGCTGGTCCAGTTGGAAAAAAGTTGATGGCCCACCTGATAGAAATTACCAGGATATTACCAGGGGATGGATCTATTTGTGAGCCACAGAGCTTCCCCAGAGCAGGCTAATCCTGCTAACCCTTGGAAGGACATGAATACAGCCCTCCACTCAAAGGACTGACAAATAAGCAGTAATCCTTTGAAAACAGAATCTTGTGTATTGAAATAAATATATAGGTCCAGTATATTTCATTAATCAGGAAAGATAGCATTATAGTATATAATAGTTGTAAGGTACAATAATATCGTACTCAGCAATTATACATTTAGGCATTTTAATAGAATAGACATTGGTCATATAGATACTACAATGTTGCAATATTGGTAGACTCCGACCCTTTTATACACATTCACAACGCCCTCAATAATATAACATTAGGCATGTTACAATCATAGAATACTTGAACTGGAAGGGACCTTGAGAGTTCACTGACTCCAGTCCCCTACCCTCATGGCAGGACCAAGCACAATCTACATCATTCCTGATAGATGTCTGCCTAACATGCTCTTAAATATCTCTAGTGATGGAGATTCCACAATTTCTCTAAGCAATTTATTCCAGTGTTTCACCACCGTGCCAGGAAGCTTTTCCTAATGTCCAGCCTAAACCTCCCTTGCTGCAATTTAAACTCATTGTTTCTAGTCCTATCATCATAGGTCAAGGAGAACAGTCCCACCCCTCCCACCACCCCCGTGACACCCTTTTAGAAACCTGAAAATCGCTGTCATGTCCCTTCTCAGACTTCTCCTTTCCAAACTAAACAAGCCCAATTGCTTCAGCCTTGCCTCATAGCTTGTTTTCTAGACATATAACATATACATTCCCTATGAACACCTACAAAAAGCATAAGCAGCATACCAAAATGGATTAAATAGGAGACACAGGCCAAATATGGTTGCAATGAATTACTTAAGATACACACAGAGGGTATGTCTACACTACAGCACTAATTCGAACTAACTTAATTCGAATTAGTTAATTCGAAATAAGCTAATTCAAATTAGTGCATCTAGACCTAAAAACATTGAGTGGACCCTGAACCAAAGTTAAGGCTGGCCAGAAGCAGTGCCAGCAGGGCATCAGGTTAGGACTTAGAGTGTGGAGCTGCTGCCTCAGGCTAGCCGAGGACTGTGCTTAAAGGGACCCGACCACCACCCCGGACAAACAGTTCTCAGGGTTCCCCGCTTCCTTGTCTACCTCGATGACAGACAGCTAAGCAGTCCTGTCTTGGAGTACCCTGAGGGCCCCCACTCAACACATCACAGCACTCGGCCATCAGCCCAGCTGCACTTGCTGTAGGCTGCCATCCGGAGGGGGGGGGGGGCATTCAAGGGGCTGTCAGGATCCAGGAGGCCCTGCAGGAGAGCTTCCACCCCGAGGAGCCCACAGAACCACCCGAGTCCTTTCCATCGGGGGCTCGTGCCCCATTCCTCCCTCACCTCCTTCCACTTAACCCTCCCTAGCCCCCCTTCCTGATGTAAGAAATAAAGGACATGTGTGTTCAAAAATAGAAACTCTCTTTATTTAACAAAACTGGGGGGGAGGGATTAACCTCTGGGGAGACTGGGAAAAGGAGGTGGGAAACGGGAAGACAGAGGGTGGGAGAGGGGAGGTGGAAACCTGGGAGGAGGGAGCTGGAAGGGAGAAACCAGGGGAAGAAGGAGGAGGGGAAGTATAAAACTACGGTATGCCATATCTTCAGTACTATGTATAGATGTGTCTCCTCACCTCAAAAAAGATATTTTGGCCTTGGAAAGGGTTCAGAAAATGGAAACTACAATGATTAGGAGTTTGGAACAGGGTCCATATGAAGAGAAGCTAAAGAAACTGGAACTTTTCAGCTTAGAAAAGAGGAGAGTGAGGGGGATATGATAGAGGTATATAAAATCATGAGTGGTGTGGAGAGGTTGAATAAAGAAAAGTTCTTCATTAGTTCCCATAATAGAAGGACTAGAGGACACCAAATGAAATGAATGGCCAGCAGGTTTAAAACTAATAAGTGAAAGTTCTTCTTCATACAGCACATAGTCAACCTGTGGAACTCCTTGGCACAGGAGGCTGTGAAGGCTAGAACTATAACAGAGTTTAAAGAGAAGTTATATAAATTCATGGAGGTTGGGTCCATGGAGTGCTATTAGCCAGCGGGTAGGAATGGTGTCCCTGGCCTCTGTTTGTGGAAGTCTGGAGATGGATTGCATGAGACAAATCACTTGGTCATTGTCTTCAGTCCATCCCCTCCGGGGTACCTGGTGTTGGCCTTTGTTGGCAGACAGGCTACTGGGCTGGATGAACCTTTGGTCTGACCCAGTATGGCCATTCTTATGTTCTTATGTTCTAAGCTCAGGGCTGGGAGTCTCACTGGACCAACTTGATTTTCATGCAAACCTGCTCCTGGGTTCGATGTGGCCTTTGGTGGCCAGGCTGGCAGCTATTCCTGTGCCTAGTGCAGTGGTTGTGGATGTTGGAGGCCTCTCCCCAAATCTCAATGAGGTCCACGATCTCCGCACTAGACCAGGCAGGTGCCCGCCTCTTGCAGCCCCAGGCAGGCTCCTGGGAGCCACCAGCCAGGTCCTGGGAAGAGGCAGAGGGCTGGGTAGCAGCGGGTAGCTGGCTCATGCCATGCCAGGTGCAGGGTCTGCTGGCTGGGTGCTGGCAGGCTTGCACCTGGCACAAGCACTGTAGCCAGACCATGCCCCTTTAAGGGCTCTGGGGCGGGGAGGGGGGCAGACAAGTTTCCCTGGTTTGGCCCAAAGTGGCCACCAGGGCAACCTGGGAAGGGTTAGCCTCCAACTAGTTCAAATTAAGCGGCTACACAGCCCTTAATTCGAACTACTTAATTCGAACTAGGCGTTACTCCTCATGGAATGAGGTTTACCTAGTTCGAATTAAGCACTCCACTAGTTTGATTTAAATTCGAACTAGCAGTTTGTATGTATAGCCACTTTTAAAGTTAAGTCAAAATAACGTCTGTTAGTTCGAATTAACTTTGTAGTGTAGACATACCCAGAGAGACTTTTCATAAGCATGTTAAGTATTTTATGTTGTTACATATTGAATCTGCAATGATAGAGCACACAGAATGCTATAAATATTATAAGAAAACATTACAATATCAAAAAGAAAGAAAAATATATATTTCTCAATATTGACATTTTGCGAGTGCTGGCCAGTCACTGAATAGATGGAGTGGATCACACTCAGAAACAGGAATTCAATTATATTTATAGTAATAATTAGTCATTTCTCAAGAATCATAATAAAAACCAAATTTACATTCTTTCAATAATCCATCTAAACTCCTGATTTGCCTACTACGCTATTGCTTCTTGCAATCTTTTCTTTCTGCTGCTACTTCTTTCTGGTCTTCTCCTTTTTTTCTATCTTCTTCTCCAGTCTTCCCCAACTCTCACCCACACCCACACCAAGCCTATTTCTGGCCAGTCTTACATTCAGTATCTGGTATCTTCTGACTGGTTGACCTTTCCGACTTGGATTAGCATAACCTCTTCTGCTCCTGTCTATATGGATGGCAACTGTCCAGTTAATCAGCTTTTGCCTGTTACTGCTGCTGCTCCTCCTACCTTTCCATTCAGGTATTCTGGAGTGAACTGGGTCATAACTCTTTGAAATTTGTTTCACCTTTATCTTCTATCTTCTGTTGGTCAGTTCAATCTGTATCCTCCATATTTAATATCTTATCAGAGAGAATCAGTGTGTTCTCGCTTTGGGATTTTTAGCTCTAAATAATCAGTATTAATAGCTTGTCTAAAGCATCTGGCCTGAAACTAACAGCTTTTCTCTGCAAACTAAAGGACTCTATGGGTGTGTCTACACTGCAAGGCTTAACTCGAAATAAGCAATGCAAATTGAGCTACATCAACTGTGTAGCTAATTTCAAAATAGGGAGCATCTGCACAGCACTTATTTCAAAATAGAGCTCTCTTCCTCTGACTTTCCTTATTCCTCATACAATGAGGGTTACAGGAGTTGGAGTAAGAAGTCCTCCAGCTTGACAGTATTTTGACACTATTTCAAAATAACTGCCTGCTCTGTAGACACGGACTAAGTTATTTCGAAATAATGTTGCAGTGTAGACGTACCCTAATGCTATCACCTTTGTCATGCTAATTGGGAGAGGTGAATTGTTTACCATGTCTCTCTCTCTCCCTCCTGCCATCTGTCAGTATCCCTATTCAGGCTGCTGCAATCCATAGAGGATCCTACAGCAGGATAAATAAATCTCTAGCAATGTGTCCTCCGTGGCATGCAACTTATTACTTTAATCATCTTCTGAACCACATGACTGGTGTCACATTAGCAACTCTCCAATTTTTAAAAATGGTTCCAGGGGTAATCCTGGCAGTTACAGTTTAGAATACCTAATTTCAACACCAGGCAAATTGGTTAAAACTGTAGTGAAGAACAGATTTACAGACACATAATCTAATATGCTGGACAAAAGCTAACACAGCTTTTCCAAGGTAAAGCATACCTCACCAATCTATTAGAATTCTCAGAAGGGGCGAGGAAGGGGGACAACAAGCATGTGGACAAGGCTGATCCAGTAGATATAGAGTACTTGGACTTTCAGGGTATGTCTACACTACAGCGTTATTTTGAAATATCTTTTTTTGAAATAGTTATTTTGAAATATCTTTTTTTGAAATAATGCATCTACACACAAAATGCATTTCGGAATAGTGCTTTGCTATTTCGAAATAGTGCGTCCACACTGATTGGATGCTGAAATGCATTTAAGGCCAGCCGGAACTGGTTCTGGCAGGACATCAGGTCAGGAGTTACCTTGTGTGGCTGCTGCCTGAGGCTATCTGAGGCCTGTGCTTAAAGGGACCGCTCCCCCGCCCAGAGAGCCAGTTCTCAGGTTTTCCTGCTTGCTTGCCTATCTTGTTGAGGGACAGAAAAGCATTTTTTTCTCTGAGTGCTCTGGTTGCCCTCACTCAGGACACCACAGCACTCTGCAGCATGGAGCCAAAGCCGCCCCGGGCACTCTGGTAATTCTCCTGGACATGTTTCTGCGAGCCTGGCAGCACGTTCTGCAGCTAGTAACAGTCTGCCTGGTGTGCCCCACTCCTCCCTCACTCCCCTTCCTGATGTACAATAAAAGACGTGTTCATTACAACAAAGTCTCTTTATTGAACAAAACTGGGGTGGGGGGAATGAAACTGAGATGGGACTGGGGAAAGAAGGTGGGAGAAGGGAGGGTGGGAGAGGTGAGGGGAAAACCTGGGAGGAGGGAGCTGGCAGGAGGAGGCAAGGGGAGAAAGGGGGAGGAGAAGCTCAGAGCTCAGGGTTGGGGGTCTCGCTGGCCCAACTGGTCTTCCAGGACCATGGGTGCAGGGGCCTCGGCATCCCCAGAGGGTGGAGGGAGGTTGTAGAGGAAGAAGCGGGAGGGAGAGAAGGAATGGGAGGAGGAGCGGTAACTGGGAAGGCAACAGGGGCTGGAGCAGCAGGAGGCAGCACACTCTGCACCAGGCTCTGCAGGTGCTCGCAGATGGCATGGCCCTGGGCAAGCTGCTGCCACTGGATCTGCAGGTCTTCCTGCACCCAGTGGTTGAGGGTGCAGTGCAGGGCTTGCAGTGCCCCAAGGTGCTCCTGCTGGTACATGTCCACTGCATGGGTGGGCCTGTGGAGTCCTCAGGTGTGGGAGGATGTCCTGGGTGGTGTGGTGTGCCCTGCACTAGCAGCTAGTGTGGCTATGAAGAAACAAGAGAAGTGGTCAGTTATCCCTGGTGACACAGGGAGTGAAGCCCAGTCCCCCTCTGCAAAGCGAGGACGACAGGTCTCCACACCATCAGAGCCGAAGTGCTTGCAGAGACCATGTTCAGGATGTCCTATTATTCCTGGGAACGGGAGATGCCCCGGGACTGCACCCATGCCCCTGTGTTGTATATAGTGTGGGTGTGGAGGGAGGGGGAGAGATGTTCCCTTCCTCTGTGTAGAGGGGACTTCTGGAGGGAAGGCATACTGCTGTGTCCCACCCCGGGGTCAGGAGTATGTCATGTGTTCACACACGCATGTGGCTAACAGGCCAAGACCCTGTGTGGCAGCCAGCTGGGGCCATGTGCTCAGGGGTGGCACAGCACGTGCTTGCATGTGCATAGGTTGCTGTGTGATCCATGGTCAGCAAGGCCCATGTGCACAGTCCCTGGTCTCCCTGCCCAGGACAGTGATGGCATTCACATGTTGTTGCCTCCCCAGATGACACCAGCAACAGGTCCGCTGGGATGGCTCGGGGGTCCTGGCTGCATGACACATTCCCTTCGGGCTCCTGCGGCTCCTGGCCCTCCTCCTCTTCCTCCTCCATGCCCTGGTTAGGGCCCTCTGCCCCAGGGATGATGACCACTTGGGGGGCACAGTCCGGCCCACCCCTCAGGATGCAGTGCAGGGCATCAAAATAGGGGCAACTCTCTGGGTCTGCTCCTGTTTGCAAGCTGCCCCCTGTGGCCCTGGCATAGGCCTGCCGCAGCTCCTCAATTTTAATCCAAACCTACTCCTGGGTTTGGATGTGGCCTTTGGTAGTCAGACTGGCAGCCATCCTGCTGTAGATGGCCACGTTCCTCCATCTAGTGTGGAGATCATGGACGTTGGAGGATTCCCCCAAACCTCAATCAGGTCCATGATCTCTGCACTGGACCAGGAAGGCGCCCACCTTCTCTGGCCCCTGACAGGCTCCTAGGAGCTGGGGGATTGGTCCCGGAGAGCAGTGGAGGGATGGCTGGCAGTAGCTTGCTGGCTCATGTTGGGGCTGCTGGGTCAGGGGCAGCGAGTACTGGCTCTGGGTGGCAGGCCTGGAGCTGGCACAGGCACTGTGGCCAGAGTCAACCCCTTTAAGGGCTCTGGGGATGGGGGGAGAAGAGGAGTTTTCCTGGTTGGGGCCAGAATGGCCAGCAAGGCACCTTGGGAAGAGCTGGAGGCCCCCCTATTTCGAAATAGCCCCTATTCCACATCTACACAGCACATATTTCGAAATAGCAATTTCAAAATAAGTGCTATCCTCATGGAATGAGGTTTACCAAGTTCGAAATAAGCCCTCCACTATTTCGAATTAATTTTGAAATAGCGGTTGGCTTGTGTAGATGCTAGTACAGTTATTTTGAAATAACTTTGCTGTGTAGACATACCCCAGAAAGCCTTTGACAATATCCCTCTCCAAAGGCTCTTAAGCAAAGTAAGCAGTCCTAAGATGAGAGGGAATCCCCTCTTATGGACTGGTAACTGGATAAGAGATAGGAAACATAGGGCAGGAATAAATGGACACTTTTCTGAATGAAGAACAGTATATAGGGGGCTCTTACAGGGATGTGTGCTGGAACCACTGCGGTTCCACATATTCATAAATTATCTGAAAATTATGCAAATTATTCAAAATAATTAAATCCAAAGCAATTGTGAAGAGGTACTAAAGGATCACACAGAGCTGAGTGATTAGACAACTACATTTCAGATAAAATTCAATGTTGTAAATGCAAAGCAATGCACACTGGAACACATAAACCCTTTTCTACATACCCAACGATGGGGTCTAAATTAGCTGCTCCTACTCAAAAAAGGTATTTATGTCATTGTGGATGATCTTCTGAAAACATCTTCTCAATGCACCGCAGCAATCAAAAAAACCTCACAATGTTAGAAGCCCCTGGGAAAGTGATAGACTATATGACAGTAAATAACATAAAGCCACTATATATATATCCATTGTATGCTTGAATACTGAATGCAGCTCTGGTCACCACACATCAAAGGTGATATATTAGAATTGGAAAAGGCACAGAGAAAGACAACACAAATAATTAGGGATATGGAACAGCTTTCATACAGGAGAGGTTAGAAAGACTGGAAATGTTCAGCTTGGAAAAGAGATGATGAAAAGGGGACATGATGTAGGTCTATGAAATCATGTACGGGGTGAAGAAATAGTAATAGAGAAGTAGCCGTGTTAGTTTTTCCTTTTGTTTTTGCAAGATCAGACTATGTCGGACTTTAAAGACTAACAAGATGGTTTAATAGGTGATGAGCTGTCGTGGGCCAGACCCACTTCCTCAGATCATATGCTGGAAGAGACTTGGCATGACCATATATACCAAAGGAATACAGTGAAAAAAGTGAACACATTATTAAACTTACAAATCAGATTTAGTACAGAAGGTGGGCTGAGGGAGAAAGAGGGAGGGAATAGCTATTTATGAGTCAATGAATGGCTAATCAGGGGTGATAAGTGGGGAAGCTATCTTTGTAATGGTTAAGGTAATTAGCATCTTTGTTAAGGCCCATTCGTAAGGTGTCAAATTTAAGCATGAAAGAAAGTTCTAAAGTTTCCCTCTGTAATCTGGTGTTAAAGTCTCTTTGAAATAAGATGCATGTTGTAAGGTCATTAAGATTATGTCCAGGTAGGTTGAAATGAAAAGCAACTGGTTTTTCCATGTGAAGATGTCTGATGTCTGATTTGTGGGCATTAATTCTTTGGCGAAGTGCCTGAGAAGTCTGTCCAATATACATAGCTGAAGGACACTGTTGGCACATGATGGCATAAATTATATTTCTGGATGAACAGGAATATGTGTTATTGATCATATAACTGACATGGTTAAGTCCAGTGATGGTGTCACCAGAGTAAATATGTGGACAAAGCTGGCAATGGGATTTGTTGCAAGGGAAAGTTCCAGGGTTGGTATTTATGTGGTATGTCCTGTGGTTGTTGGTAAGAATCCTCCTGAGGTTAGGTGGTTGTCTATAAGAAGACTATGGGTCTGTCCCCCAGAAAATAAGTGTTATTTACCCCTTCACATAACACAAGAACCAGGGGTCTTCCAATTAAATTAATAGATAGCTGGTTACAAAAGGAAGACTTTCTTCACATAACACAGTAAAGATGTCTGTGAAACTCATTTCCAGGTGATGCTGTGAAGGTAAAAAGTATAACGGGGTTGAAAAAAGAATTATTTAAATTCATGGAAATGATGTCCATCAATGGCTATCACCAAAGGTGGTCAAGGATGCAGCCTCATGCTTTGGGTGTCCCTAAGCATCTGATTGCTAGATGCTAGGACTGGACAGCAGGGAATGTATCTCAGAAAGATTGCCCTGTTCTGTTCATTCCTTGTGGAGGATCGGGCATTGGCAATTGTTAGAAGACAGCATGCTGGGCTAGCTAGATCATTGGTCTGCTACAACATAGCCACTTTTAACAAGTTCTTAACATGTTGAAACTACAGCTGTCTTCTCTATATTAGAGTTTTAATAAATTTTTGGTAACATGTTTTAGCTAACACGTGTTAAGCACACTTTTCCCCTACTGAAGACAAGATCAGAGGTTGGTATCAAGGTACATAATTATAAGTTTTATGAAACTCATCTACCATATGCACGTCACTGATTAAATCTTTGAAGTCTTATCTCAGAATGCACTATATACAGTGAAAAGCCTAGGAAGGATTTTAGGGACATCACAACTTGGATCAGGGAGGGAAGGAGAAAGGGTGTTCCCAATAACATGGACAAGGATCTGGGCAGGATATTCCCAACTCATTATACTTATATTATGTTGATTAGCAGCAGTCTGGCAAGATTCCATCTGGATAGCACTGAAAGAGGTAAGGTACCTGCAGAATTAAAGCTAAAACAATAAAATAGAGAAAACGACAGTGGTATAAAACCAGCAGCTGTTTAGAGAGTAGCTGACACTGGTATCACAAGTTATGAGATTTATCCCACAAACACTATACAAAAGTCTATCTATAGCTGAAGCCCATACTTCTTAGTTTAGCTTATATCTATGGACTAAAATAATAGTAGCAACGCTATTATTCTCTTCTCCCTCTCACCTTCCTATTACCAGCATGCTAAGTAGCAGCTGTAAGTCAGTTTTGTATATGGAGTACTGAAACTTGCCTTAGCATGACTAACTGATAAATGAAGCAGGTGTGGCTGCTATGGAGCCCAGCCTAACGGAATGTTTTCATGTACTGCTTACTTAGGGGTGAATTCAAAAGCTCCCCATAGTGCAGTGCTGCAGCTGACGGGCTCCTTAAATGAAACTGCTCAACCTCTGCCTACACACATGGATGGCTACATACACTCACTACTTACTGAGGCTTTTGAACTTGTCCCTCGGAGCTCTGTTGCGGTTGCCAGGTTATTCAGCAAGCCATTATGCTGCTCAGGAGCTCCCTACTGCAATGTGCACTTTAGAGCAGAGGCTATTGCAGTAGCCATTGCACAGGGTACTGAAGAACAATCCATTAAATTAGTAGTTGTTAACAGCACGTAGAGTTGGGATGCAATTTAATTTAATGTAAATCTGATTTTACTTCTCTCATTTGTCTGAGGAGGGGAGTGCAAGTCACTAGTCAATGTGCAGGTACATGATTTCAAGTTAAGTTTAAAATGATAAAAGAACAGTGATTCTTACTCCGGAAAGTGGTAATACACTACAATCCCTGTCGTTAGAGATAAGGAAAATGGACTCTGTGTTCTGTGGAATCTGTTTTTGTTAGAGTCAGAGATATATTACTGCTCCATTTGTTTAGTGCAAGCCTACAAGACACTACCACTGGTAATATGGATAGTGGGTTTTTATTATCTTGACAATTTTGTTTTACTGTGACTTGTTTCAATAAAAAGACCATACTTGCTGTCAAACATGTCAGGTTATCACTAGATAGGGACATTTTTATGTAACTCTTCTGTTAGATAGCGCTGGCAGCCGCCAGGGCTGGGTTCAATATCTAGGGTTTCCTTTTCATTCATCCCACACAGAACCGGCTTGAGCCCCCACCCTGTAGCCTGTGAAATCCACACACAACCCTAGGTGCCTCCGAGAGGCAATGCTTCCCCACTCACAAGCACAGAGTCTGAGCACAGAAAAGAAACTTTTAATAAAAGAGGGAGAGAAGTAGTGTGGCTTTAATTTGGGAAAACACCACAAACAGAGTTCATAAGCAAACCATAAGTAAACGTCCCAGCTCAAGTGGCTTGAGCAATGTCTTCTGTATCTCAAACTCACAAGTCCCATTCACATGCCCAACCTTTCTCTGTACCCCACTAATAATTGCTGCCCTCACTCAGGGCAGACCAGAGCTCAGAGGTGATTTTCAGAGCTCACCTCCCATCCTTGGAGGGGTGGGGATAGGAGGCATCTCACCCACTCCATTGGCCACTCACCACTACTCCTACCGGCTGCCCGCCGGCTGCTCCCACCAGCCACCCTGCTGACCACCTGCTCCTGCCAGCTGCTCTGCTGGCCACCTGCCACTGCTCCTACCAGCTGCCCTCCGGCAGCTCCTGCCAGCTGCCTGCTAGCTGCTTGTTCCTGACAGCCTCCCCACTGGCCGCTTGACACTGCTCCTTCTGGCTGCCCACCAGCCACTCCTGCCAGCCACCTGCTGGTCACTTGCTCATTCCAGGCACCCCGCTGGCTGCCTGCTGCTGCTTTCATGATGGGTCTGGCTGTGGGCTAAACCTAGTGATTTCAGCTGTTTGTCAGTTTCTCAGTGATTTCAGCTTTTGGCCCACCACCTAGGCTGGCCAAAAGATTCCAGCTTCCACTGGAATAATATTTCAAAATAATAAATAGACTTTTATGGAGTCTTCTTAAGTCTATCCTTAATACAGAGGGAATGGGGGACAGGTTGAACCAGTCAGACAGCTCATGTCTGGAGGGCATGTAGCCGGCTGGTACAAGTTCCTTTCCCCCAATTCAGTCCACTTGAGTTTGGAAGAGGAAGGCTTGTCCATCCTGAGACTCTTTACAATGACAGTGTCTCTCCTGAAAGCACTGGTGGTCATATTTTACAATTCCTACATTTAGGGTTAACAAGATTTGTGACCCCATAACAGCCAAATTAGTTACAATATACATCATTCCATTGCAACAACTGACCATCCATCAAGCCTATCCCATTGGCTGAACTGGATTTACATAACCACACCTAGGATCTCTTTCCCATTCCAACATGATCTGTATTTACATACCAACAGTTGATTATCTTGCAGGGCTAACCAACTGAATGAGCATAACCACACCCAGAAATCCTTTTCCCTTTCATCTGGCTGTATTGGAAGCAGTGGTTCAAACACTGCTTACATTTATATAAAAAAGACAAGAAGCTCCCTGAATGTTTGTCCATTCTTTGTATCTAAACATTTATAGTTTTGAATTAGTTCATAGGGAAATTTATCAAGCTCAGTCTTGAAACCAGCTAGATTGAAACTGCTCTTCTTGGGAGGCTTCTTAAGAACTTCTCTCCTCTGATGGTTAGAAACCTTCACCTTATTTTGAGTCTAAACTTGTTGATTGCCAGTTTATATATAATTTGTTCTTATGTCCACCTTGGCACTTAATTTAAATAACTCCTCTTCCTCCCTCATATTTATCCCTCGGATGTATTTACAGAGAGTAATCATATCTCCTCCCAGCCTTCTTTTGTTCAGGGAAAAAGCTAAACTCTTAGAGTCTCCTGTCATGACACAGGTTTTCCATTCCTTTGATCATCCTAGTAGTCCCACTCTGCACCTGTTCCAGTTTGAAATCATCTTTCTTAAATATGCAAGATGATACAGGTGACCCCCACACTTACGATCTAATTTTTACCTGGAGAACCATCGTAAGTCAAGTCATCGTAAATCAAACCCTTATTTCCCATAGGCACAATATTAGAAATGGTGGTTCCATTCCTGGAAACTGATTTCATACCCTAAAAATACTGAAATTGACTACAGAAATGTACAAAAACTAAACTAAATACTTAAAATAATGCACATAAATAACTAAAAAGTGAAGATTGATGTGGTGGAGATGCACACAGTTCAAGCAGCAGCTGCAGATTGGCGATTCTGACTGGCCTTGTGCGTTTCCTGTTTTGGTATGATATGTGGAGTCTGTGTAGTACACCATCGTAAATGTGAGCTATGGAAGTAAATGGGGGGGAGGGTTAGTAAGTATCTCGTAAATGGTCGTAAATGTAGGGTGTCATAAATTGGGTGGTTGTAAGTCGGGGATTGCCTGTAATTGCATACAGTATCCCAGATGATAACTCACCAGCCCCTTATATAATGGTACTGACACTTCCCTGTCTCTATTAGAAACAGGTCTCTTGATGCATTCTAGGATTGCATTAACCTTTACCATGGCCAGTTCATTGAGAACTCATAATCATCCTGTGATCAACCAATAAACCCAGGGCTTTCTCCTTCTCTGTTGTTTCCAACTAAGAAGTCCCTAGTTTATAGCAAAAAATTTCCTTGTTAGTCCCTACATGAATGACCTTGAAATCCATTTTTATTACTACAGTTTACAAGATCATCCAGAACTTCTTATGTAATATTCTGGTCTTCCTCAATATTGACAAAAACTCTCAACTTTGTGTCATCTGCAGATTTTTTTTTGCACAGTCCTACTTTTTTTTACCCAAGGCCATGAATACAAATGTTAAAAAAAAATTGGTCCCACAAAAGAACTCCACTAGTAACCTCTCTCCAGCCTATGGCCTGCGGTAGTCACCTCTTTAGTCAACTCCTTATTCACCCAAGCTTCTTCAGGAGTATGCTCCCTCGATGCCCTTTCCTTTCAGGAATATTGCTGCTACCCACATCCTTAAAGATCTATGGGAAAATCCAGAGAGACTATAGTTTGAGTGTAGTAGACTACAGTAAGGGAAAAGACTATTGACTAGGAATAAATAGGAAGACATTATGCTTCATTCTTGAAAAGTCATGCTTCTGAATTATCTTCCCAAAAATACTGCTGTCATTAGGATAAAGGAGATAAATGTTCCTAAGGAAGATCTCAGGACAGCAGGTGGCTCTTCAAATTTTCATTAGTTCAGATGAAACTTTGTACAAACCTCCAGGCTGGGATTTTAAAAGAAATTTACGAGTTAGGTGGCCATCTCCCATTAGGATTTCAGTGCTGAACTATCTGAGAATCTTTTGAAAAATCCCATCCTTAAACTTTTGGGTGCTTCTATTAAAAAAAGTATGCATCTGACGAAGTGGGTCTTTGCCCACGAAAGCTTATGCTCCTACACTTCAGATAGTCTATAAGGTGCCACAGGACTCCTCGCCGCTTCTATAAAAAAAAAAACTTTTGAACTTTTGCCCAATACTGGTACCATGCCAGGAACTTCTCACATACTATATAATCTCTCTCAGATCAGTGAAAAGGATTAATAATAACAATGGAGATCTGGGGCCTAAATCATTGTTGATTACTATGGCAAACTGCAGCTCTGCCAACATAGGTTCAAAGCTTCATATGTTAAATAAGATCCACACTCTTCTCCTTATTTGTAGTGGATACAGGACAAACAAATGCAAATACTATAATTTCACAAAATACATTAATCTTCAATTTGAGTGCAGCTGTATCTGCTACAATAAAAAATCCTAATCTATATTCAGTCATTATGAATTCTGTGAAAGGACACACAAAACTCTAATTGACAGTTTGCTCTTTTTATAATTACCCAGAAAAAATATTACATGAGATTTGTTTCTGCCTAATTATCAGCATATGTGTCAATTTTGGTTTTGATCTCATCCTTTCTCCTTCCTATTTACATTCTTCCTTATTAAACTGTTACCTGTCTGCATTTAGAAAAGTAGTCTTTATTGTTTCGAACTGTTTCCCAGTGAAGCACTTTCTGTAATGTATAATTACAACATTCATTATTTATTTAAAGGGTTTTACTATTGAAACTCAACTGTTCATTCAGATGCTTGTTATTTGGAAAATCTCAGCTGAGATTATTTTATTTTAAAGGACTATAGTAGTTGCGTGGGGAGAGCTATCATAATATTCTAAACAGTTATTTTTAGGATAAAATTTTACAGGAAAATTTAGTATTCCAGCCCATAGTTAAAACAAGCACTGTGGAGTTCTGTTAGATCCTTCTTTTCATTTCTAGGGTGTTATTTCCAAGGATTTCCTCCCCATTTCCTTTCTGACAGACAACTTTCTTCATCTTTTTATGTTTGCCCAGTCAGACTGACACTTTTCTGTAAACTATGCTGCATTATTATCCACATTAAACTGCTGCAGAATGCCAGTCAGGCATTATGATTTTTTTCACTCCAACTGTGCTGAACCACAAGTAGATATGAAGTAATTGACCTTGTTGCTCACTGAATTGTACAAAGCTTTGCTACCTACTGTTTTGTGCCACTCTCTTCCCTCCATGCATCTTCTAAAGTCACAACCTTTGTGGTAGATATTGCTCTCCAACACAGACAAAAAAAACCACCTTTACAAAAGTAAAACATTAAACGTGATCAGGACAATATTTTGAGAAAACAGAGGCCAAGCAAACCTACAGTCCTAAGATTAGGGATTCCAGTTGTTAAGATAAGCATTTGGAAAAACTCTATTGGGAAGTTAATCCTTTGTACTCTTTGGTGAAAAAAAAACTATACTTTTTCTATGTTTCTGTACCACTCAACTCATTGTGGGTTTACCTGAAACAGATTAAGCATAATTAAATGTTACTCCAGTCAAAGGCTCAAGTCAGCAGAGTTATCTCAGGGATGCACAGGCTCTAGATGTTTTTACAACACAATTTAAAAAATTAGTGATCGTTTAAAAAGAAAAAAAAGATTAGTTTACACATTGTGACCTAAAAACAAATAGAAACAAATAATTAGCCCTCTCCCCTCAGGTCTGCCCACCTCCTTTCAAAGTTCTCATCATCCTTGCTTTAGTTCCAGTCCATTCTTTTGCTATTTTTGCTATTAGCCGGTTGCTAGTATCTGCATCTTAGCTTCCATGTCCAGTCTGTTTTGTCTTATGCAGGAATACTTTTTTTAAAAGGGCCAAATTATACCTCGTATGAGACTGAGCAGCACTATAGGAGGACTTAGTACATTATCAGAGCAGTGGTGACAGGAAGCATTAGGCCTGTTAAAATATTACTTCCTGTGTACTGTGGAGAACATTATTTAACTTACTGAAATATTGTGAGGGTATTGCCAACTCCAAGAGACCAAAAATCATAAGTCAGATTTCTCCAAATACCAGAAAATTGGCACCAAAATCGTAAGATATTAAAAACATGATTACATCAGATTTTTACTTTATCCTTTGACTAACTCCTGTCTACTCTTGTGGGTGCATGTGCAAGATAATTATAGGTTGAAAGGTCAATCCGTCTTGCACACAAAAATGCATACATGCATGTCTGTTCTGCCTCTGATGGAGATCCCACCTACTACTTCCTCATCCCTCAAATACGGGAACTGTCATCCATTTCTTATTACTATCTTGACCATCTCCCCTGGAACACTCTCCCCTTCCCTTACTCTTCTTCCCAGATTCTAAACAGATGAGAAATCCCAGATCCAGCCGCAATTTACCTCCTTTTCCCCAGCTTCCTCTTCCACTGCCACTTGCTGTCCCAAAACCAAGTGACTAATAGAATTATACATGGAAGGGCTAAGTGGTAGGGTAGGTCTGCATCTTCAGTCATGAGGTACTTGTATGCAGATTTTTCCAGCCCTGAAAACTGTGGGATTGAAGAACTTTTTCACAGGATTGCAAGAGCTTCTTCAGAAAGCTCCATAATCTTGTGATCAATGACCCTTTCAAGAGATTTGAAAACACTGACTTCCCCTAGCTCAGAGGGAATCCTCTTTCTCTCACCATTGCCTCCCAGCTGGGGGACCTACCATTCTGTTCTCTCCCAACCCTTCACTGTCTTCATCTCTCATCTCCGTCCCACAGCTGCAGTACCGATCTCATTGAAAACAGTGGCAGGTGCAGCCAGATTTATTTAGGGCATCCTGAGTGTTAGAAATATTATTGGAGAGAACTGGATCCTGTTGTCAGAAATCAACAGGTCAAAATCTATGTCCATTTTTTCACATGAGAGATAGAAATGGAAATAACCTTAAGAATGTTACCATGGGAGGTGTAGGAGTGGTGGTAGTGGATGATCAGTGAGAAGATGGAGTCAATCAGATCACTGGGAAGTCAGCTGCTGAGTATATAAAGTTAGTAGCAGACTTAAAATGCTTCCAAAAATTTTGACCTACAATTTTACCAGTACTCTCTCACGCAAATAAATACAGGTTACATTACATTACATTCACTTCCATGAACAGATAGACAGTAGGACTCTGGCAGCCAACTTGCAGGCTTTAGACGTATTGACAGTAATAGGAAATGGTGGCCATTCATGAAATGTCATGAGAAAGCATATTTTATCAGACAAGCCAAAAGACACCTCAAAATCCATTGGAGTAACAAAAATAATCATAAAAGTTAGCAACATTGGGTGTGTGTGGAGGGGTGGCTTGTTACACAAATTCTTTACCTAACATACCCATACCAACACTGAGACTGGCTAAGGTTATGACCCTGACCATGCCCAGACTTTGATGGCTAGGTAACTACTAGCCACCATATGGCACGTGGGTTACTAGCCACTATATATCATGTGGGCTGAACTAGTGCCCTTCCACACCACCACACACATGCTACACACATGGCAGCTTCTGCCCTCAGAGTGTAATAATTGATCTAGGCCATGATTCTGTCCCCTTTTTTTCTATCAGCAGACTTGACCAAGCACATAGAGGAACAGGATCTGTAATGTATACAATCATAGTGGAAGGACAGGTTACCTTTCACTCCCTATGGGATGGCATCTTCTTCAGCCCTCATATCTCCTGAAGCTCCTACTTGTACCTGGTTTGTACATTTCCATACTGCCTCCCGACTAGGACTACACCTTTCAGGAACAATTAAGCTTCTCTACTTAAAATAGTCATATGGATCATGTGTGTCAAAGTGCTCTGGATTTGGACTCTGTCTTCAAACCAGGTGGTCATGGGGAAAGGTGATGTGAATTCAAATATTTAAGGCCATTCATGCCTGTTTGCCAATCCATAGCAAATTATCTCAAGGGAGACCATTTATGCAAAAATTTCAATAGACAAAAGTGCCATTTTAGAAGGAAAGAAAGTAATTGACTTAGCCCTGGTCAACACTAGGACTTTATAAGCAGAGCGTCCACACTACCAAGCCCGTTATTTTGAAATAACTGGCTGCAGAAATTGAAATCTGTACTCCTGCTTTTCATCAGGAGTAACATGAATTCCAAAATAGTTATTTTGAAAAAATTGTTATTTTGAAAAAAGTAGATGCTCTACAGCAGCTATTTCAAAATAATTACTCCTCAGAGTAATTTGAACTAATTACTCCCCAGTGCTCCCTGGGGCTCTAAGTCCAAAGTAGCACATCCACATTAAAGGATCCTGCCTCAGACTGTTTTCAAGGCTTCCCTGCAGTGTGGACAGACTAGTTCAAATTTGTTAAATTGGGAGTTAAATAGAATTTAGTAATTTCCAAATACTTTTCTAGTGAAGATATGGTCATAGAGTGAGAAGAAGCAGCCAAAAGTGAAAAACAGAATATTCCATATTTAAATGTCTCAGTAGTCAGAATGGTCTATTGCCAGATTAGGATTGCTGTTGGTTTGAAAGTTTGGCAGAATATTTTTAAACCATTCCCTTCCTATTTTAGGTTAATTAAAATATAGTAATTCAAAAAGGCCTATCATTTGTTTTAGTTCATTTTGTAAAATATTATTCCTGATTCTAACTAAACCAATGAATTTTGACATACTTAGTTGCTAGACAACAGCAAACCATAGAGAATATATTGTTAGCTCCTCAATGTAATGAGGAAGAAAGAAAAACATAAATGTGTTCTTTGTTCAGAATATTACTGTATGTTCCTTAAATCACATCCTACGGGTAACATGGAAAAATTAATTTCAGATACAAATAGAAACATTTTAAAAAATCCTTTCTGTTCACCACTGATAGACAACTATTTCTAAATGCAAAAATAAGAATTTACTTGAGTAAGAAAAGATGTCTCATTTAATTGCTTTTTTTTCTATGATCTGTTTCAGGGTAGGCAATAAGATGGTGCAGTTCACCCAGGTTAGCCATGGTGGACCATCACCATTGTATTTACCTAAGCCTCCACAGCTATGGGAGACTGCAGTTTCTGTTGGCTGTGGATCACCATTCCCAGTCAATTGGAACTGTGGGAAGCGGCAGAATGGGATAGTGCTTCCCACAGCTTGCACTGGCCATGAACAGAGATCCACAGACAACAGAAGCTGCAAACGCCCATACCTAGAGAGGCACAGTTAATACAGTGGTGCTGGGCTTGTTGATTCTATAGCACTGGAAATTCTAGGTACACTGAACACAAATAATTGAGTGATCTTAGTCCTCAGAGGCTTACATTTCTTAGAAAAGGTCTACAATCCATACAATGTGTTAAGTACATTTGTCAGTTTCCTTTCAAAGAGACCCAGAAGTGAATTAATTAAAGAAGCACAAAGATACTTGAATTCTCCTTTTTCTCATTTGAAAAAAATCTCTAAAAGATTAAAGTATCTTTCTGCATTGAAAAGTTATGTAGAAATGGCATTGGGGGACTCTAAAAGTGTCTAAATAATTTCTGTATCTAGTGTGCTCAGTTTAAAAAGGTTTTTTTAATTCCCCTTAGTCTGTCTGCCCTGCAATGTAAACCTGGATGCTGACAGCCCATGTGGTTTCTTTCCATCTCAATCACCATCAGCAAACAAACATAAAGCAGACCAAATAAAATCTCAATGACATCTGTGCACACCTTCATTGTCTTCAGTGGGATTCACTGGTATAACTATTGGAACTGAAACAACAATCTTGTTGCTGATAATGGAACACAATCATCAGGTCACTTTTAACTATTCTGTCTTCACAGAGTGAATGACGAAAGCAATAAAAACTTAATTGTAGTGTTAGTAAAAAGTTCTGAAGACAGAGAGTGATTAGTTATGTTGCTGAAGATAGGATGTAATTTTCGAATAGCTGCTTTTCAGAATAAAACTGCCCTTTAGTATTAAGGTGATAGCAAAAGGTACTTTAGAAAACTCTAAGATGGACAAATAAATAGATGGGAAGAGTTGCAATAGAAAAACTGTCACAAAACACTTTTCATTAAGTTGCATATCAATAAAAAGAAACTTGAATGGTTTGGAAATATTTTCTCCACAATCACTACAGCACACTGCATAAAATATAGCTGGGTTATTGTGTTTTGTGCTGTAACTTAACTGTTCAGCATAATTTAAATTCTACGGAGGAATGAAGAAAATTGTCCTACCACCATTGACACACCAAGGAGACCCACACAAAAAAGGAAAGGAGATCTCTTTGGCATCGTTGCCTTGACTTTCAACACATGGAAGGGTACCGGATATCTTCCCGTGTGGACATTTTGTCTCCTGAATCTCAGCTTCTAAGAGGAAGATAGACACTATAAAGATCAGGGACAAACACCCCAAATTCTCCTCCCCTCTCCCCCATTAGTCTCTGTCCATTGATTGACTGTACCAGAAAGAAACAAAGGAAGCAGCAGTTACACAGGAGAAGGTGTCCTGGTGTAGAAATGTGGCTAGTAAGACTATTGAGAGGATGAGGTGAGAGGAACTTTGCTCTAAATTTAACAGTTTTTTAAAAGTTACACATCAGTTGTGTTTTATCTTTATTTCTCTTCTAACCATTTCTAACATTTATGCCTCATTATTTGTATTCACTTGAAATCTCTCTTTGTAGTTAATAAACTTGTTATATTGTTTTATCTAACACAGCGTGATTGTATTGAAGTGTTTTGGAAACTCCACTTGAGATAACAGTATTGGTGCATATCATTTCTATTTCTAAAATGACAGACTTCATATGAAGACCTTGTATTGTCCAAGAGAGGGTAGTACCAGAAATATATGTCTGGGGAAAAATCCAGGACTGGGAATGCACTGAGATGACCCTGAAGTCATCGGTGCTGCTATTAGAAGTGTTGGACGTATGACAACACCCTTTGGCTTGAAGTACATATACAGGATTTGCAAATAGGTCCGACTGCTCTCAGAACTTCCGCTATGCAAACTTTTCCAGAACACTTGCCACAGTGTAATTCAGACTAATGAGTGCGACTAGCAGCAGGAGTGCCATTTGGGATGCTGTAGACCTCCCACCCTCCAAATTTTGTACTGGGGTCTACTTACCCTACCCTCAAATAGAGCTCTTAACTGAACACAGCCTGAGTGTGATATGACATGAATTCAGAAGCTGGGAGCAGCACAGTCTTTGCAGCAGGGAATTTGTTTATAAACAGAGGCAGGGTGATTAATGACAAGTCTTTTGTTATCTTAAAGTAAACTAAGGATGGTGGAATGATCCCACAAGTATTGTCAGACACTCGAGATTAAGGTCAGGAACCAAAGGAAATAACTAGTGAGAATGGCAAAAACAAAATAGTGGTATGTCCCCAAGCATCTATACTGGGACCACTGCTGTTCAACACATCCATAAATGATCTGGAAAAAAAGGGGAAACAGTTAGCTGGGAAAATTTGCAGATGATACCAAATTTATTCAAGATAGTTAAGTCCAAAGGCAAAGAGTTACGCAGAGGTTTATCACAAAACTGCATGACTGGGCAACACAATGGCCAATGAAAACCTGTATAAATAAATTCAGAGTCATGCACATGGCAAAATATAATCCCAACTACACATACAAAATGATGGGATATAAATTAGCTGATCCCATCAATAGAGATCTTGGATGCATTGTGGACAGTTGTCTGAAAATATCTGCTCCATGTCTAGTGACAATAAAAAACCCCTAAAAGAATACTGAGATTCATTAGGAAAAGATAGATAATAAGATAGAAAATATCATATTGATGCTATATAAATTCATAGAATGTCCTCATATTGAATACTGTATGCATATTTGATCACCTCATCTCAAAAATGATATACTGGATTTGGAAAAGGTACAGAGAAGGACAACAGAAATTATTAGGAGTACTGAACCCATTCCACATGAGGAGAGAGATAAAATATTGGAACTGTTCAGTTTGAAAAGAGATGATTAAGGGGAAGATATGACAGGGATCTATAAAATCATGAATGATGTGCGAAAATTGACTAAGGAAGTGTTATTTACTGCCTCAAATAACACAAGAACTAGGAGTCACTTAATGAAATTAATAGGCAGCAGATTTAAAACAAACAAAATAATTTCTTCACAGGCAACCTGAGAAACTCTTTGCCAGAGTATGTGGTGAAGACCAAAGCTATACATGGTTAAAAAAAGAACTAAATATGTTCATGGAGAATAGGTCCTTTGATGGCTACTAGCCAGTGTGGACATAGATCCAACACCATGTTCTGTATGTCTCATCTCTGCCAGATCCTGGGAATGGGAGATGGGATGAATCACTCAATGACTTGCAGTTGTTTCTGTCAGAAAATAGGATACTGGGCTAGATGGATCTTTGGTCTGACCAAATATGGCCATTCTGATGTTCTTACAAAGATCTCAGATGGAGTTGACCCTACCATGGGTGCTGTCAGAATTTCTGAGCCTCTGGGCAACGTGGGAGAGGGCCCATCTCTACATTCCCACAAGGGGTAGGGCCTCAGGCAGAAGAGGCAGGGTTCAGGGCAGCCAGCCTTCAGTGCCATCTGAACAAATGCCATGTCGTGTCCCCTCCTCCCTCCCCGTCAGCCATGGTTGTGATTTAAAGAGCCTGGGGCTCCATCCACCACTTCTGCCAAATTAGCAGCAGCCAGGCCCCAGAGCAGTCATGTAACCACTGTGCAACCCACTGTGTGTGTAACCTTTTGTGTAACTCACTAGATCTCACTCACCTCCCAGAGTTGAGATAGGACATCTGAGAAAGTGTGTGTGTGTGTGTCTCTCTCTCTGCAGAGTCAGTAACAAAGTAAGAATATATATTAAAATGTTAAACCTAATAGTGCCCTAAGAGTTGCCACAAGATATCAGAACATGTTGTGATGCTGCACCCCATATTTTTATGGGAATGTGTTTTGAATACGAATATGTATAACTTGAATATGCTTTCTGCAAAATGGGACATACATCCTATCATTCAAAAGTTCGTAATCCCCTGAATGTTTATAGTATATTTGTGTGCATGTATCTTTCTTGTATGTGAAGTTAGAAATATGAAGTATAAATCTGTTTATTAGTCTAGGTCTTCTAGTGAAAGCCATTGGTGATATTTAAGAAACTTAATGGTGTGGTACTCAAGACAATGATCTGTAAATAGTCTTCTTTTTTTCCTGGAAGCCTAAACTATGGTTGGTCCTACAAAGACATGTGGCCATGCCACCTGCTGCTGGGATCTATCTTGAACTTTGTATTTTTCCACAGGAGTGAGGGGAATGTAACAAAGACATCTCACCCAGGGGAAATTCTATTTAAGGAATAGGAAACAAATTATGATTATCTTCAGAAGGCTTCACATTCTGATCCCAAGCACAAAAGGACACATAAAAAGACTTGAAAAGAAAAGAACTCTATGGCAGAGAAGTGGGGAGAGGGAGGAGGCAACTAGATTCAGATCAAGAAAAAAAGTTCACCTCTGGCCTGAAAAAGAACTTTACCTGAAATAAAAAATAGTGTGAGAAATTATGCTTTGCAAAAATGTCTTTGTGTATTATGCTTAGCTGGTATGTTTTGTTCTATTTTAGCTTAGTAACTTACTTTGATCTGTTTTCACTTGCAACAACTTAAATCCCATTTTTTATAATTAATAAAACCACTTTTAATAATTTACAAACCCAGTGTAAATAATTTTTACCTGGGAGGACAACAGCTGTGCATATCTCTGTTTCATTGCTAAAGAGAGCAAACATTAAGTTTTTTGTGTGTACAACTTTCATACAGAGTAAGAAGGATTTATCTGGGATTTTGATCCCATGGGTGTTCAGCATAGAGGTGCTGTGACTGAGCTTTCAAGGACTGAGTTGTTCTCAGTGTCTGTGTTACTCCTCTGTGAGCTGTGATCCCAACGCTATACCTTACTGGGAGAGACCAGAACTTCTGGCTCAGCAAGACAGGGTGGTGGGGCAACCCAGAAGGCAGATAGGTAGGTTCAGTGGTATGATCAGCCCATCATGTGACAGTCTCAAGGGGTTCTCTGTGACCTAACCCATTGCACATTTTATTTCTAGAGCTGAATCGGTATCATATTTGTCTTTCTTTTATATAGGAATTAGATACAAGCCTTCTGTCAGTTAACTGCTAAATTATCTGCCAGAAAACTAGTCTTTTCAAGTGCCTAAACAGCCCCTTGAATCATCATTAAAGTTGCCTCCCCCCCAACACAATCTGCCAGTGCACACAGGCATAGCTGGAAATGACTTACATGCTTGAGGCTGTTTATGAGCAGTCCTGGGGTGGAAGCAAAAATAGTAAAGTAGTATAAAGAACACCCCAGGTGTGCTGGCAGGGGTGATAAAGCTACCCCTGAGTCAACTGTTACAATCCCTGCAGTTCCTTTTATCTGAGACACTGGGCACTGAATGGCTGCTTCTATGAGGACTCTCTAGGAAGGCCTGGAGGATCCATGTTTGCTTCTCCTTTCCTGTCACTTTGCTGCTTCCTTGGTTGGGGTGCCTCCTGCAAAGGAGCAACAAAGGCCAGCTACAGGCTGTCATGAGAATTGTCCTCTCGCCTATAGGCACCTCTTGTAACATCCTGTTATGTTTTTATGCAATGGAATCATCTTGTTCTTTGGGGTTTTGTAACCAGAGGTTCTAGTCTACTATCCTATGCATTTAAATATAAGGAATTAATGAAGACATCAGCATAAGAAACACTGTGCTGTTTATTGTTCACACACATTTTGAACAGCAGATAAGCAAACCATTTTTTGCCATTCAGTGTTTCTGGGCACAGCATACATGTTCCTGGGTAACAGCTGAATTTTGTGTAGCACTTATTTTTTATCTAGATTTGTGTATTTTTTCCTCACACAAAATGTTATTGAATGTTATACTTTGATTTTGCCTTAGTAATTTGAATTGTTGAGCTAGCTACCCATTACTCTTTCAAACATACAGTAGTTCTGATACTGTTTTGGATGTGATAGTTGGCTTCCATAACCCACGTCATCACATTGCCACTAGTATAATCTGAATTAATAAATTAACATTGCAACTCCGGAATCCAGCCAATAAGAAGTATTTCGGAAGTCACAGATATGCAGTCCCAAAAGAAAGGTGCTGTCTCCTAATAAATCCATCAGTATATTTCCATGTTTTGTGCTACAAATTTCTGTATTTGTTCCAATTTCTGTCAAACTCTATACCTCTCTTTGGAGTATGCCTACACTGGAGCTGAAAGATGTTATTTCCATTTTAAGCGCACACAGCTCAGTCAGAGCTAGCATGGGTAACATTAAAAAATAGAAATGTAGCTGCAATAGTGCTAGTGGGGAGGAGGGGGAAGAGACAATCAAGTACATACCTATTGTTTCATACGGGATCAGGCAGGATGGATTTTTTAACTCCCTAACTTGATAAGAGCTAATGCAGGTATGTCTTTGGGTTCATTCTGCCAAGCCTCACGACTGACGTAAACCAACTCTTTCCCCCACTCATGTACAGCCTAACTGGTCATAAAATTGGTCTGAGCCTCACACTGGTAACTATAACAACGTTGGCAGGACTCTGTGGCTGCGTCTAGACTGGCACGTTTTTCTGCCAAAGCATTCGCTTTTGCGCAAAAACTTGCCAGCTTTCTACACTGGCCACTTGATTTTGTGCAAAAGCACTGAAGTTCTACTGTCTGAAATCATTGCTTCTTGCGCAAATGCTTTGATGTTCCCGTTCGGGCAAAAGCCCTTTTCCGGAAATGTTTTTGTGCAAGAGGGCCAGTGTAGACAGCTAAAACCTGTTTTGCGCAAAAAAGCCCCGATGGCGAAAATGGCGATCGGGGTTTTCTTGCACAAAACCACGTTTAGTTTGGCACGGACAATTTTCTGCAAAAAGGTCCTTTGCAGAAAAGCATCCGTGCCAATCTAGATGCTCTTTTCTGCAAACGCCTTCAAGGAAAAAACTTTTCCGTTAAAAGCATTTGTGGAAAATCATGCCAGCCTAGATGTAGCCCTTGGGTATGTCTACACTGAGTCGCTATTTCAAGATACTTCCAATATCCCGAAACAGCTATTCCACGTCTTTTGAGCAAGCCTGTTATTTTGAAATGTAATCGGTACACTATTTCAAACTCCCTGTAAACTTCATTCCACAAGAAGTAAAGGACATTTTGAAATAGTGGTTTATTTTGAAATTTGGTGCTGTGTAGACAGCACCAAATTACGAAATAAGTTATTTTGAAATTAACTCGAAGTAAGCTACAATATTTACATAGCTCAGATTGCGTAGCTTATTCTGAGCTAAGGGTGTTGTATAGTCACACTTTCTGTGTGTGTGTGCGTGTGTGCACGCATGCATTCAGATGCATCTGTTGATTCTTGTATTGGTATCTATAATCACGGTATATTGCCTTATCCACTGAAAAAGATCCTGTGTGCTTCTTATAAGCAAATGAGTACTACATTTACCAAAATGAAAAAAATGAGTGTTTGTTTTGTTTACCGCCTATGCAAACAATCCATTATAAATTTAATCATAACTTGACTTTGCCACTTGAGTACATATTATATAAAAACTTTGGTTGCAAAGAGGGAGGTTGTAGTTTCATGATAAGAGGAGGAGACTGCAGACAAGGACACCAGTGTTCTCTTTCCAAAGCTGCTACTGTCCCAGTGCATTATCATAGAATCATAGAATACTAGGACTGGAAGGGACCTCGAGAGGTCATCAAGTCCAGTCCCCTGCCATCATGGCAGGACCAAATACTGTCTAGACCATCCCTGCTAGACGTTTATCTAACCTACTCTTAAATATCTCCAGAGATGGAGATTCCACAACCTCCCTGGGCAATTTATTCCAGTGTTTAACTACCCTGACAGTTAGGAACTTTTTCCTAATGTCCAACCTAAACCTCCCTTGCTTCAGTTTAAGCCCATTGCTTCTTGTTCTATCCTCAGAGGCCAAGATGAACAAGTTTTCTCCCTCCTCCTTATGACACCCTTTTAGATACCTTTTATCTCAATTTAAGGAGTGTAATGTTAGCTACCTCTCAGTGTAAGTTGCATAACTTTTTAGTAAATGCTGATAAAATATTAATTCCTAAAAATGCTATTTAAATATAAAATATTATAAATTGCATTCATAAGAATATAAAGAACTCCCATACTGGGTCAGGCCAAAGGTCCATCTAGTCCTTTATCCTGTCTGCCAACAGTGGCCAATACCAGATGCCGCAGAGGGAGGGAACACAACAGGTAATCCTCACATGATCCCTCTCCTGACATCTATTTACAGACAAACATAGGCTAGGGACACCATTCCAACCCATCTTGGCTAACCGCCATGAATCTAGCTAGCTCTTTTTTGAAATCTGTAAAAGTCCTAGTCCTCACTATATCCTCAGGCAAGGAGTTCCACAGGTTGACTGTGCACTGAGTAAAGAAAAACTTTGTTTTGATTGTTTAAAACCTTCTGCCTATTAATTTCATTTGGTAACCCCTAGTTCTTATAGTATGGGAATAAGTAAATAACATTACCTTATTTACTTTTTTCATACCAGTCATGATTTATAGACCTCTCTCATATCCCCCCCCTTAGTCTCCTCTTTTCTAATTCCTTTTTTATGAAGATTGTTACATGCAAAATATAATTCTACCATAGTGAACTTGCATACCTAATTCCTTGACTACTGATTATATTTCATTATATCTGGAATTCATATATGTAACATCAGTAAAACGTAACATCTTTTCTCCAGCATACAAAAAATAACATTTTACACCAATTTTGACTATATTCAGAGGATTAGAAAAAGCACAAACCAGACCATCACTCTTTTCTCATTTACCACGCAACAAACTTAAGTATTCTAAATGAATAAAATGGATATGTCCAGGCACAGGGAATTCAGAAGTGAAAATAAATTAGTTTCAAATAAGCCATTGCACAGAATAATAATGTGTCTTCAAAATTATTCTAATCTTTAAACCCAAAGTATTAATTAAATAAAAAGTAATGACATCTTAACAAAAGCTGTACTCATTTCAAATAACAGTACTAGAACCCCCTTGGGGTAATAGTTACAAAATGTCCATCATGTTCATGCATGTGAAGTTTATGCCTTACTAAGTGCAGTGTAATATTGTTTTATGGTGTTCTTGTTTAGCAGGATACAAAAACTGAAAAGCTCTTAGGTGTTCAAAATATTAAGGGAAAAGGTATGCTAGATCACTCTTTGGATTCTCAAATTACCCCTTTTATTTGGATATAAAAATGTAGTGGCTTTTTAATGTGAGATTGTGAGTGGCAACCTACTGAGAGGAAAAACAAATCAAAAGCAATTGATAAATATTTTTTTAAATAAATCTGCTATGAAGATATTTACTTCCAGCCATGAAACCCTTTCATATATTTTTCATACCAGAATGAATCCTAGAGTTTCCCTTTTCCAACAGAAGAATTCAATTGAGTCTGCTTTCCATGTGCTTTCTATTAGCCCTTCACTTAATGATATTTATTTAAAACTTAAAGAAAGGATTAATAATCATGTTTTACCATTTTATTTATGAAAAGTTAGTTTCTTTTTCAGTATGGTTTGATGAATAACATTCTACAGATAGTTCCACAAAGAGTTCCCCTTTCCAAAATGGCCTTTGTCACCTCTAGTTCTTAATAGCACTAAAGACAAATCTGCCATCAGGGAAGATGGTGGCCCTGAGAGCACTGAGGACCAATATATTCCCTGAGGATAGTTTGGATTCCTACTCGTTTAGAACAGTAGAAGATGAAAATCGTCTAAAAAGGGGGGGGGGAGAGAATGATTAATGGAATTCTCCGTAGAAGAAAATGACTCACCAGCCTCTACTGAAGAAGAAGCTTACAGTTACGAAGAGTAATAGCAAAAATGTCTAATCCTAAAAAATTGCAAAACAACCAATTGCACCACATCTACTCAACAGAGGATTTGAGGGAGAGGTTACACGGTCATTTGTTCTGGCTGCTTTCCTCTTCTCCAGAATGTCATGCTAGTGATTTGGATCTAAAAGTTAAGATAAAATGAAGATCACAGTTTAATGCTGTATGCTTCCTCTCATCATTCTCTTTCATTCTTATTTCATTCAATGAATAACATTTTAATAAATAAAAAAGCAAGATAATTCCCAGATAAACAGTTATGTTAAAACAGGATTTGAGCGTAAAATGAGATGTAATTATTCTGAAAATAAACATTATAAACTAACTAGGTTCAAATTAGGGATGTTAAGGACTAGTTGGCTATCTGATAAGCAAATGCTTATCAGACAGTCACTCGACTAGTTGATCTCCCCCCCTCCCCCCACTTGCTGCTTCTATTAGATAGAGGCAGCAAAGGGGGTGGGAGGAAGAGAGGATACTTCAAAGTGGCAGCTCTGCCCAGCTCAGCATTTGAAAGAGACAGCTCCACATAGCTGATCTGGGGATCAGCTGTGCAGCTGTCCCTTTGAAACACTGAGGCTCCAGCGTGGCATTTCCGAATCAGAGTCCCCCGCTGATGCTGGGCTCCATGCTGCACTACTGCTTTGAAATGCACAAGAGCCCACTCTGGGGACTCTTGTACATTTCAAAGCTGGGACCTGCTTGTAACCCGGAATCAGTGGGACTTCCCACTGGGCCCAGGCTGCACATGGAGTTCCACATTCCTCCTTTGAAATGTACAGGAGCCCCAGTGGAGGCTCTTGTACATTTTAAAGGAGGAATGTGGAAGTGCCTATTGACTAGTCAATACGGAAATTCCATCAACTACTTGACTAGTCAATTAACTGGCTACTTAACATCCTTATTCAAAGTTAAGGTTACATTAGAGAAAAACTCAACATATATTTAAGCATGAAAACATGCAACTAATGAATTTAAATAATCTCAAATCTACTATGTAGGGAAATTGAGGAAAAATAATCTGATGCATCTTTAAAATTTCTAATCACAGTATCACTATATGAAGGAATAAAAGAAAATTGTTTGATGCATTAACTGCACATTCTCATAGATAAAATATTTGATTTCTTTTACAGTTAAACTTAATTTTGAATTTTCTGCATTTATAATCAGAGCTTTTAGGTTTTACTCAAACATTGGCAATATGCTCACATTACAAAAAAGTATTATTTGGGGGGGGGGGGGGGTTTCAACAAATACCAGAAAATCACCAGAAATGGTTACTTGTATCAATGGCCTTTTCTAAGTGGGAGCAGTATACAGATTACAGCTAGTGTAATTTCTAAAGCATGTTAAGATGTTGTGCATTGATTGGTCCACATAGACCCTACTAGTACGCACTAAAGTTTCCCTATAATTCTTTAATATAGTGCTATTTGAAACAGCACTACCCCCTAAATTGCATTAGGGTCATATAAATCTTTAATATAAAGATTATTAATTACAGTATATGCTACTATAATGAATGTAACATATATAGTGTACATTACTCATCAAAATATGTTCAAAAGAGAAGCTATGAGAAACCTCCATTTTGGAGTCTTCATAAAATTAAAAAATTGCTAAAATAAACACTGAAAAATGAAACAGAGGGATAGCCCTGTTAGTCTGTAATTTTTTGTAAAAAGAAACAAGTAGTTCTGTAGCACCTTAAAGATTAACAAAAATATATAGAATCATCTGGATGAAGTGGATTTTACCCACGAAAGCTCATGATACTATATATTTGTTAGTTTTTGAGGTGCGTCTACACAGCAGAGTATTCTGAAATAACAAAGTGTGTGTCTACACTACAAGCATTATTTTGAAATAATGTTGAGCTGAAGGACTTCTTACTCTGACTCATGGTAACCCTCATGCTTCACAAGGAGTAAGGGAAGTTGAAGGAAGAATGTTCTTCCTTTGACTTCCTGCTGTTCAGACAGCACGTAAGGCCGAGTTAAGTAGTTTTGACTTAAGCCACATAATTGACGTAGCTGAAGTTGCACAGCTTTATTCAACTTTAACCCTACTGGGTAGACGTACCCTAAGGGTATGTCTACGCAGCAACATTGTTTCAGAATAGCTGACGTTATTCCGATATAACACAAAGAGCATGTCTACAAAACAAGCCATTATTTCAAAATAATGTCGAGCTGGAGGACTTCTTACTCCAATCCATAGTAACCCTCATTTTATGAGGAGTAAAGGAAGTTGAGGGAAGAGTGTTCTTCCTTCGACTTCCTGCTGTGTGGACAGCACCAAAGACAAATTAAGCTATCTCGACTTAAACCACTCAATTGATGTAGCTGAAGATGCATTAGGTGCCACAGGCCTACTTATTTTGTCTGAATAATAAAATTGATATGCTTCCCAAAACAGAAACCCGATTATAATATTTGGATTGAGAACAACCAAACAATCCTATAATGCATTTTATCCTAAATTATTGATACGTATAGTGAAACTTAACATAGCTGGTAAAACATAAATATGGGACAAAACCTTTTTATGAAACATCTTCCCCACCCATTTGAAACACTAATTAAAATCCAAGAGACAGATCCTCTGCTGGTGTAAATGCCATAGCTCTTATTTACTGTTCGACTGTGATTTTGTTTCTTCTTTTTTGTACCAGAAGAGATTATTTAAACTTTTGAAAGACTTAGTACTCTAGCAGTGTACTAGCTTGATCAGAAATAGAGCATAATAGAACTGTCATGAAAAGGCTGACCTCACAGAATTTACAAATACCTTTTGCAGACTCAGTGTGTTTGGATTTGATTCAGATAAGCACACACACTTTTTGCTCTCTTAGCTGAGCTGGAACTTCAATCATCTGAGGTTTACTCATCACTATTCCTCTTTGAGCTACAGGTCTAGAGCCACGCCCTTCAATTAAATGATCACAAGCAAATCTATGTGACATGAATGTCAAAGAGATGTCTTCCCTTTCAGCCCCTGCTGCAGGTCCAATTTTAAATAGTCTTGTTTAGGGCAAAAGTAGTCCCGTTATTAAAAAAAAGAGAGAACTCCTTCTGAATGAAAAATCATGTGTTGGATTGGCTAAACTGAGTGGTATAACTTCCATCAGCCCCTCAACTTTGCACATTCACTTGCTCGCAGCCAGGTTCAGGAGAGATTCTTTCCCATCCCCTTCACCACATGACTTTTTCAGGACCTAATAGGGAAACTGAAGCAACATCTACATAGTAACTAGGGAGCTGGAAAGAAGCTGAATTCAAAATTCATTCCCCAGGAACTAGATGCATGTGGAACAGGTTATAGCTACTGGCTAAAAGCAGGGTGCAGGGCAGCTGGTGTGAGTGGGCAGGGAGCCAGTACAAATAGCCCCCCCAGTGAGAGGCACTCTCTGAGCCTGGCCTGTAAATCTGCAAGCACCTATTTGCCTGGAATAACAACTCTATTAGAGAAGGCATCACAGGTACTAATCCTGAAAAGCCCTAATTTACTATAGGATTGTCACAGGGACTAGCATTGCTAATTTTGTAATATTTAAAAGCTGGACATTCCAGCAGGGGTGCTAGATCCTCCTCTACTCTATCTTTTCTTGCCAAAGCCCCGAACTATTATGTATTCCCCCCCCCCAAACTCCACCCCTGCCCAGCCTCGTCCTCTGAGAACCTTCCTATGATCCACTCCTCTTCCCTCCTAATAGTCAGATTCCTAATTATTCATTTTTCCCGTGCAATTAGGCATCCATCTGTCTACTCATTTAGTTATATAAAAACAACAGAGCTTTCTTGGGGGATTGAAGCCTTTTATCTATTTTATGTGGCATTGTGAAGGTTCTTTTCCTTATACTGTAGAAATTATCATAGTCTGAAATCAAATTTTGAGATATTCCATTTCCCAGAAGGCTAGTTGGAAGACAGACAGGAGGCCAAGAAAGCCAGGCTCAACTCTGTCTTGCAGTTTCTGAAGGCTAATTTAAGTAGAAATTTTTAAAAAAACAGAGAAGGCAGAGGTTGTTCTGCTGATGATAAAATGGAACCTGACAGAGAACATGCTTAAAGCAAAAACTCATGGACAAAATAAGAAGGTTAACATGAAGAATCAGCCTGCAGTGTAGGATGATGCAGAATCATAATTAGAGCCTTATTTATCACATTTTCTTCACTTTCATTCTGTTTAAGGAGAATAAGTGATGATACATAATACATACTGAATTTATGTTTATGCCACTAGTGCATAGCTCCAGGAGGAATTAACTAGTGATGACAGAACTGCCTGCATAGCTTTTCCAAATTTACTCTTTCGTTAGTGCTTTACTTCCTATCTATATTTTAACGTGCAAATTTTCAGGGAATTACTTTTCATCATTTGCATATTTTAAGAGACTCGGTTTGACACTCATATTGTATAAAATAACTTTTCTACAGGTTTCCCTAGAAGAAATGAAATAAAATTGAAAACTCTAGAACACGGGCATGCGAGAAAGCATTAACACATCTGCTAGAAGAAGTAAGGACTCAAAAAAATTGTCTGGAGAAACAAAGACATAGATTATAAGGACAGAAGAAATCCCTGATTTACAGGAGACCAAACTAGATAATCAGACATGCCATAGGACCTCTCTGGTATAATTCCTGTTTGAACTAGAGCATACCATTTGGGGTGTGTCTAGACTACATGCCTCCTTCGACGGAGGCATGTAGATTAGCCAGATCGGAAGAGGGAAATGAAGCCGCGATTAAAATAATCGCGGCTTCATTTAAATTTAAATGGCTGCCCCGATCTGCCGATCAGCTGTTTGTCGGCAGATCGGGGCAGTCTGGACGCGACGCGCCGACAAAGAAGCCTTTCTTCATCGGCACAGGTAAGCCTCGTGAAACCAGGTTTACCTGTGCCGATGAAGAAAGGCTTCTTTGTCGGCGCGTCGCGTCCAGACTGCCCCGATCTGCCGACAAACAGCTGATCGGCGGATCGGGGCAGCCATTTAAATTTAAATGAAGCCGCGATTATTTTAATCGCGGCTTCATTTCCCTCTTCCGATCTGGCTAATCTACATGCCTCCGTCGAAGGAGGCATGTAGTCTAGACACACCCTTAGAAAGAAAGTCCAAGCTTGAGTTAAGAATTGTCAGCGATGGAGAATGCACTACAATATTTGGCAAATTGATTCAATGGTTAACTATCTTCAGCATTTAAACATTGCACATTTTTGTTCCCCCATGAAGTATTTATAAACTGTGATCAAGCACCTTTTAGCCTTCTCTTAGATAAAACAGATTGAGCCCCTGGAGTCTAATATTATAAGGCAAGTTTTCCAATCATCCAGGGGACTTTTCTAAACCCTCTCCAATTTATCAACATCTTTCTTGAATTGTAGAAATCAGAACCAGGCACAGTATACCAGTGGTGCTCCAGAACCAGCAAGAGACATAATTTAAACATTTCTACTCCTATTCAATATTCCCCAGTTCATACATCTTAGGATCATCACACTTGGAGCTCATACTCAGTTATTAAACATCCATCATGATCCCCAAGTATTTTCCTGAGTCTTTGCTTCTAAGGATACAGTTACCCATTGTATAAGAATGGTTTGCATTTATTGACGTATAAATTTATATTTAAACAAAAAAATTGTTAGTATGTTACCTGAGCCTTCTACACAATAATCACCCAAACTACCAGTAAAGTACAGTGATATAATTCCTCATGACAGATAAATGAGACTTGAAGTCAAGCACATACACTGCAATATAAAATTACAAATATTTCATCTGCCACCTTAAAAAGGACCCAGAGAGATAACATACTGGTAATTTCAGTAGAACATTGATACTGACAGAAATACCCCCTAATCATTCCAAAACATTTATATTGAGCCAAATCCTGCTTAGCTTACTCATGCTCACAACATCTAAAACAGTAATAATCCAATCTCTACACACTTTAAACCAAAAATGACAAAACATGTTGGCTCCATATTTCTTAATACTGTAGTATCACCATGCATTTTAACAGTTGTCTTGTATTGTGGTTGAGATTTTTTTAGAAGCAACTAACATTGGTCTAGCTGCTCTCACACTGACATCAATAGGAGCAGTTAGACCAACATTGAATGCTTTTGAAAAGCCCACTGTCCGGGGGTACTTGCATGATTAGATGTGATGAGACACAGGGATGTATGGCATGCTTTAAAATCTCTCCCATCCCTTGTTGAGAAAAATTAGCTGAAAAAAATCCCATGATAGTTCCACCTTGCTTATAAAAAAATTCTTAAACCAAATTGCATTTCCTTGGGTGGCGGGGAAGGATGTCCTGCTCAAAGAAATTGAACTGATCTCATAAAATTCTGTTAATTTTTTTAAACTAAATTAATATCCCTGCAAACCAATTGTTGAGGATTTTGGTTTCTTGCGTTAATGTAGAAGGAACAAAAAGAGGTCCTAAGAGTCAAGAGTGTTAAACTAGCCAATGTCCAATATTAAACAGCTTTAAACACAATTCACTGTTTGGTATACAGACACTTCAGCCTGATTAGTACTATGCAAATACCATCAAAAAATCGTTTTAAACTTTTATTAAACATACAGAAAAAGAAAGAAAAAATAGTTAACACATCAATAGTAAGGTATTAAGTAAGGCTTTCATTTTAACTAAATCCCTTATTCCTTCTTTCTTTAGCTTGAAGAAGTTTTTAGAATGATTTCCTGTTGTCTTAGAGTCTTTTAGATGGTATTAAAGATGGTAATAACTATCATTCTGGGGAAATGAGAGGAAGTAAGTTTAGATAAGCTGGAGCTTTTGTTATTCCTGTTGTTTTAAAGGGTACGTCTAGACTACATGCCTCTGTCGCCAGAGGCATGTAGATTAGGCTACCAGACATAGGAAAATGAAGCGGCGATTTAAATAATCTCCGCTTCATTTAAATTTACATGGCTGCCACGCTGAGCCGACAAACAGCTGATCAGCTGTTTGTCGGCTCAGCGCGATAGTCTGGATGCGCGGGTGTCGACATCAAAGGTATTTGTTGACCACCCAGGTATGCCTCCTGGGATGAGGTTTACCTGGGTGGTGGACAAATACCTTTGATGTCGACACCCGCGCGTCCAGACTATCGCGCTGAGCCGACAAACAGCTGATCAGCTGTTTGTCGGCTCAGCGTGGCAGCCATGTAAATTTAAATGAAGCGGCGATTATTTAAATCGCCGCTTCATTTTCCTATGTCTGGTAGCCTAATCTACATGCCTCTGGCGACAGAGGCATGTAGTCTAGACGTACCCAAAGTCTAATTCCATTTCCTAGAACAAAATACAAAGAAACACACATAATGGAAAGAGTCAGCTTCTGTGTCTACATAGGCTTCTGGCCTATTTTTAGCACCTAGAATAGATAGGTGTTATAAGTATAATGAATATTTTTTAATGTATTGTAATACCATACAAATATTGGGCCAAATCTTCAGCTTGTTTAATTTGCATGGTTCCATTCAAGTTATAATTCTGATAAATTCCATGCTAAGCCAATTTACACCAGATGAGGTCAGGCCTACTTATTAAAGTTTTAATTTCTTCCTGCACTTATATGTCAATTTTTGTTTTAATTTGGAGGCTTCATGTTTTTTTCTTTGATCTTTTAAACTCACCACACAGAAAATGTATTCTCTCAAGACAGTCCCATTCCATCCACAAAGTCATAAGAAATAAGCCTTCCTGTCTCATGCTAATATGACAGTTAATTTTTTTGGCTAGCACAATCAGTTTGTAATAGCATCAAGAATAGTGGGCCTGCATCAGCTTGATAAGGCTTGGCTGTTTATTAAACATCCTTGTCAGAACCTCACACTTTTTAACAATCTCTAGGTGTTTTTTATCTAAATGATACAGAATTACTACATCGGTTCTTGCTTAAATATTAATTTTTCAGAGTTATTTCTTCTCGGGTTTGAAAAAGTTTTAATACAGTTTATGAGGTTTTAAATTGATTGGTTTCAACTTCACTACTCGGACAATAATTAAAAAGTACGACTTTCCACTCCGAAACAGATCTGTGATCCACTAGTCCAGTATCATGTTTCTGATGCTGGTCAGAACCAGATGCTCAAAGTCAGAGAGAGAAATCCCATAATAAGGTTGATCAAAAAATAGAATTTCTATCCTGCAGGGAAAGTCTGATATTTTGAAATTTGTTTTTATCTGCTATAGGAATGAAAAGTCAAAACTTTTCACAAAATGAAAAATTTCCAAATTTGTTTGATAGAGAAGCATCCAAATGTTTAATTTCAATGTTTTCAATCAAAATGAATATTTTTACATAACAAAATTGCTTTTGGGTGTTTCATGTTCATATAAGTCACCACAGAGCCTTATAACATGAAACATGATGCTGTCCAATCTTTCTCAATCTTGATTTATATTACTCTGGATGTTCTCGCCTCAACTAGGTTTCTTTAATTCTACTTCAATATACAATCTCTAGTACCAATGAGTTTAACTATGTAGTGCATAAAAAATACAATTTGTTGCTGCCCTTCCATTTTATTTGTCCCTTTTTGTATTCTATGACAAAGGATGAATAGTAGTGCACAATTTACCTTGATTATACCATTCACAATTTTGAATATTTCTATAATTTCCCTTCTTATTTATCTCCTTTCTCAATGAAATAGTTTCCATATTTTCAGTTTCTCTTTATAAAGAGGTCTTAGCATTCCTGTAATCATTTTTTTCTTTGAAGCACAGTGGAATCAAACTTCTCTACCCTGATAGGAAAATGGATTCCAGTTATAGGAGTTTAGCCTCCAATTCCACCACAATTCCACATATCCTATGACAGGGATAATTTCCTGGAGGATAGAGTAACCAGCTTTGAG
Organism: Pelodiscus sinensis; assembly: GCF_049634645.1. Classification (NCBI taxonomy): domain Eukaryota; kingdom Metazoa; phylum Chordata; order Testudines; family Trionychidae; genus Pelodiscus; species Pelodiscus sinensis. The sequence continues at coordinate 76,392,631 of NC_134711.1, forward strand.
CAGGCCTCTCTTCAGTTGCCTACTTTGTTTTTCTTATAATCAATGTTTTCTCTCTTTCTCTTTTTCTGCTCTCTCTGCTTCATTAGTTCAACCCCTCAACATTCTTTTGCTGGACTTCAAGTAAGTTGATAGCACTGGCTGAATATGTATGTCACTTGGCCATATGGCAAATAGTTGTAACTTCTACACTCTTTGCAGCCAAATAGATCTGGCCCTTCCCATGAATAAGTTAAATCTTTTGCTTTATACTTGTTCTTTACATTATAGTAGTATCTAAATGCCCTCAAAGTTGTATTCAGCAGGGTAGATATGCAGTCAAAGACCATACCTGTCCCCAAAGGTTTTCTAATTTAAACAGCCAAGTCTATAATGTACCTCCACTTTGAGTTAGGGCAAGATTCCCAAATCAAACACATATACTTGCACTAGCTTCCATCAAGTTAGCACACTGAAAACTAAGTGCAGCTGTGGCAGGACAGCAGGAGGTGCTGGCCACCTGTAACACATACCCCTTCAGTGCAGGTAGCTCTTGCTGCTGCTCATGCTTCTGTGGCTTCATTCTATTTTTAGCAGTCAGCTCAAGGACAGGTCACACAAGTATGTCCCCTCAAGTTGGTGCTCACACTTGTGGTAAGTCTACACTAAGTGACAAGGTTGAATTAAGATGTGCAACTTCAGCTACGTTAATTGCTTAGATTAAGTTAAAGAACCTTAACTGAACTTTTGGCTCGGTCCATACTGCAGGAAGTCAATGGGAAACCCTCTCCCTTCAACTCCCTTACTCCTCCTGGAAAGCAGGAATACCGGCATTGACTGGAGAGCCCCTCTCAGTTTGAATTAACGTATCTTCACTAGATCTGCTAATTTGGACACTGTAAGATCGACAGTGGCATCAATATTTTCTGTCATGTAGACATGCCCTCTTAGACATACCCTCAAAAGGGAGGGAAGATAAACAGAGGTGCAGCAATTTGCCCAACATTACATACCAAGTGGCAGAACAAGGACAAAAATCAAGGACTCTAAGGTTATGTCTACATTGCAGCACTATTCTGGGCTATCAGAGTTATCCCAAAATAGCTGTTCTGCATCTTTTGAGAGCACCTGTTATATCAAAATATAAGGGGCTTGCTATTCCGACATCTCTGTAAACATCATTCTACAAGGAGTAAGTGATGTTTTGCAATAGGGATTTATTTCAAAATCAGTGCTGTGTAGAAAGTGTCAAATTTTGAAATAAACAATTTCAAAATAACATCAAAATAAGATATGCAATTTAAGTAGCTCAAATTGCATATCTTATTTCAACCTACAGTGCAGTGTATGGTGCAGTGACACACCCTAAGGCTATGTCTATGGTAGAGGTTATTTTGAAATAATAACTCAAGAAATAACTATTTTGAAATAAGCTATTCCTCTTCACAAGCAGATGTTATTATTTCAAAATAACAAGCCTTTTATTTCAAAATAACGGGCATGGAAGTGTGAACACTCTCTTTGTTATTTCGAAATAAGGGGAATTATTTTGAAATAATGCCCCAGTGTAGAGACATGCCCTTAAGGACCACTCTAGTGCTATATTCACTCACCCATACTGTCTCTTCAATGGGCATTATAAATTGGCATAATTAACTGGGAGCCTATATTGTACTAAGTGTTATCTTTACCTTCAAGTTTTTAGTGATTTTCAGAGTATAACAGTGCCACTCAACTAATTCAGCCATCCTTCTTCTTCAGTGTTGAACTCCTACTCAGTCCAGATTCCCTTGTGTCTAGTCTGTCAGACTATCACTCTGTCAGGAGCTTCTGCTTCTCAGCTTGAGAACTACAATCCCCAGGTGTACCTCTACCCTATTTGCACATCAGTGCCCCTCTTCACATGTCTAGAATCATGAAATTAGAAATTATTTTCAATATGACAATTCATTTTTTTTAAATATACAAGTGAGGTGAGTTTGGTAGCTTATTTGAAAAAAATAAGCATTAGTAAGGCAACATTATTTAGTTTGAAAATGAGGGGTTTTTTTAAAAAAAACTCAGTGAATAAAATGGCATCAACTATATTTTAAAAAAATTATGCAGCAGGGTGAATTAAATTGACTTAAGGGTCTCTTTGAGTAAAAGCATACTTTACTCAGAATATTTTACAATATAATACATAAATCATTATAGTAAAACCTGTATTGCAACTTACTCAGGGGATAGGAGAAAGGTTAAAGCTTAGATAAGTAATGTATGAGAAAGAAAATTTTCTTTACCTTGAGGAAAGGAACTATGGTGTTATGACACAGATTTTTCAGAGAACAGATTTATTAGTGCCTTCAAGCAAAAATTTGCTAAGGGTCCTGTTCATTAAAGAAAATAAAATGGGCTTCTGTTGTTGATTCAAGCTGTTTCTACAATTTGCATCCCAATGTGTTTGTCCTAGTTAGGGGCTTATCCAGCTGTCTAAAGACAAGAGGTATTCCTTAATATATTTTGCCCTACTGAAAGAACAGACTGAGGTGCTCTGAGGGTTCCTCCGATATTGATGAAGGAAAACAAAATCATTCTGCTCTGCTAACATTTTTCTAGGGTTTGTCATTGACCAAAGGCAATTTTTGTAAATAAATAAGCTGTCTGGAAACAGCTAGACATTTTGCAATGATGATTAACATGTAAAACCTCAAAAACGTTAGTTAAAAGTGCAAGATTGGACAAATATTTTAACTTTCACATGAAAAAAAAGTGTAGGAAACCTCAGAAAGCTTTCCAAATTCTAACCCTAATTACCTGTGTTCTCAGTCCTCATTTAACGTTATTTTATAAAGAACTGTACCAAAAAATCCCTAGAGAATTGCAGGGCTCAACCACGCTCTTATTTACATGGGATTGTACATTGTATGTCACTGCAAAGTTCAGCATATCCCCAAAACAGAATATTTCCTTAGATTCCATTTAGAGACACAGTCAAATCACAATTCAGACTGGCATATGGTGGAGGACTAGAAGCAGATAAATGAAGATGCTACTAATTACAAAGTATGACGTAAATGAACCTAATGCTCTACTATGATAGATCACAGCTGATAGTGAGAGTTGGGCCTACAAATTTACCCTAACTGCAAGCTCAACTGTAAAAGTATATTAAAGTTCATAAGATGTTTCAATAACTTACTATAACAAATGTTGACAAAAGAGAGTCTCCCTGTTTTCCAAAATGAATGTTATAAACAGGTGCAACAGAACAAGACAGAGAGTAAATTATTCCATAAAAACACACAAACCAAAATATAAGGAATTATACTAGGTCTATGTTGACTTCATTGGTAAAAACAGAAATTGATACAGAAATTATTGAACCAAAATTGACGTGCCATGCATTAGCACAAATTGGTGGACAAAATCATGAAGGGGTAGTTTATTTCACTCCTCATTACCTTTTGTGGGGTCCTTAAAGAAATATTTTGTTGGGAGAATTTGAAAGAACAGAGGAAGGCTAATGAAGGGAGTTTCACCATCATGGCTGCCGATTCTACCTTCTCCTGGGATTCATCACCCTGATCCTGAAATATATCCTGACCAGACCATGTAAAAAAGCAAGTGACCCAGATGTCACAAATACCTCTAATTGCTCCAGCTGAATCCCAATCACCACCTGAGATGAAGCAGGATTGGACTTTTGAAGCAGCAGAAACAATACTGTAGCTGCCACTCATCTCAACTAACCTATCTTTTACCAAAAAGATAGTTATTAGCATCTAACAGACTGACAAGGTAAGTAAGGTAATATATCTTAGTGGACCAACTTCTGTTGGTGAGAAAAACATTTGAGCCACACAGAGCTGTTCTTCGAGAAGGGGACAAAAATTGTTAAAATAATGGCCTTACTTAACCCTTTAAATTTCAAGTGCTTTAATTATTTTTTCTTCTTTTCTGCATCTTTACTAATGGTTAAAAAAGGACTTTTAATTATGCGCTTGCAATGGTAATAAGCCAGCTGAGATCTCTGTATACCAAACCCTGAACCTTGTTAAACAGTTTGATATTAGATGCTAACAAGATTATATTAATATCTTTAGTCAATTTATTCTATCTAGACTCCAAGCTTCTTTCAAAAGAAGCTTTTTCAAAAGAGCTCTTTCACAAAAAGCTTTTTTCAAAAGAAAGCATCCACACTCTGAAACCGGATCGAAAAAGCAATCTGCTTTTTCAAAAGAGTGTGTCCAAACTGCATAGATGCTCTCTCGAAAGAAAGACCTGATTGCGGTTCACAGAATGGCCATCAGGGCACCTGTGCTTTATTCTCTCTTCTTTCAAAAAATGTCCCTGTTCTGCATCCACACACACCTTTTTTCGAAAGAGCTCTTTCGAAAAAGGCATTCTTCCTTATAATTTGAGATTTACCAATGTAAAAAAACCCAACCCTGCATTATTTTGATTTAATCTAGAAATAATATGATTGCAGTGTGGATGCAGGCAAAGATTTTTCGAAAAAAGGGCAGTTTTTTGGAAAAAAACAATGTAGTCCAGACATAACCTCTAAAATTAATAGAACAGAACCTAACTAGAGTTTGGAGCATTTGTATCTTAAAAGATCCTTTGAATTTATAAACTCAGCAAGTTTGCTAAGGAATTCACTGAGTCTTTTTACAGTGTCACTTTTCTGACGATAACCACACTTTAAGAGGAATTCTTATTTGTTATTGTTCATTCTGGAAACAGATGAATGAAGAAGAGTAGTAGCTAGATTGTTGAATAGGCCTGACCTATACTTCGAAAAGGTGTGTACAGTGGTTATTTTTTATTAACTGTTAAACAGAATATGGGCTTATCTAGACTACACTAAAGTGTCAAAAGAGGATATGCAAATTCCACTTCTTCTGATCTCGCTTTCAAAAACATAGCTTTTGAAAGTGAAAGTAGTTTAGATGTGGCATTTTTGGTGACATCTCCCCTTTGTCGAAAAGCCACTCTTCCTCAAAAAATGGAATTTGCATATCCTCTTTCAACACTCTAGCATAGTCTAGATAAGCCCTACTAGAGAAATAGATGCCATCTTTGAATCAATAACAGCAGAATGACCAGTTTCTAGCATAATGCTGTGCATAAAACAATAGAAATATCAAGCCTCTTGTCACAAGACTTACATGATTTTTTTGCATATGTTAAGTCGCTTTGCTGGAGTTTTTGCAATGCCTTGTATATTACAGAAATCTATAACTTGTAATGAGGGAGACATGGATGGCAAAAAATTACCTCTGTCAATAATATCTGAGTTACAGGAATAACTATCTTGACATTCCACAATCCATGAGACATACTTTGAAAACCACTGCCCTAGAGAAACAGTATCACCCCTTAACCTGCCATATCAGAAGTAGCCACTGAAGATTTTTTTCTTTTATGCAATTAAGGCTTACATTTTTCAAAAAGGGATTTCTTTAATTCAAACTCCATTAAGTTTGGGTAATATACCTAACTTGCACTAGTCACTGCAGAGAGACTAACCAAAAACGAAGTTGCATTTTCTGAAATAAATCACGCAGTACCATGAAGCCATTCAGATGCACTAATGTACAGCTATTTCCCCCATACCATAGACTTCACATGTCCATATAATGTTTTTTTTTTCCTGTATGGAGAACAGAAACTGAATTTCTGCTCATACTAATTTTTCCCCATGCTTTCACACTAGGGCCAGGTCTCTCCAGGACCTTCCATTGCATAAGGGGTCAGGAGTTCAGGAATCTAAACTCATGGATCAACAGTGATCTGCAAAAGGGCCTTTTGCACTGAAGTCCATCTCTCACCCTCCAGTTTTCTGTAGCCTATTCTGAGTTCCTCAGACTATTGTGATTGGAACTACATTCATACCTAAAATAGAACTACCATTTATACCTGCAAAGCTCCCACAAAAAAGAGTCCTACTGTCATAGACTGCCCCACCCATCTAAGAATTTAGGACAATCCCTCTGTGCATTTGGTCCAGAGTAACTTGCACATCTTTGGCCTTGTTCATACTAAATGGAGGATTGATTCCTAGAGATCAATCTTCCAGGGCTTGATTTAGCAGGTGTAGTAAGCACCCACTAAATCAAATGCTGATGATGTTCCCATTAACTCTGGTATTTCACGGGGTCTTGAGGAATAAGGAAAGTCAACAGAAGAGTTTTTCCCATTGACCTCCGACAGTGGAGGCATCTGCTGTTCTCACAGATCGAATTGTGTATCTTAAAACAAATTTCTCACATAGTGTAGACCTGGCCTTTGCTTAGTAGGTTTAGTAAGTGGGAAAAGAAGGATTACTAGAAAGAAGCCAGGTCCCAGGCCCCGCAATACCAGGAATCTGGATCCCAATGAAGCCTCAGTAGGTTGCAGAGGTACCAAGCATACAGCACATCCACCACCCCTTCATCTTCTCCTGCCATATCTACCAGTGATGCTCCTCTCACCGTGTGGAAGAAAAGATGGCATGAGGCAAATGCTGTTTATTTTACTTAGATGAGTAAGGAAATCAAGATTTGGCCCCAGTGTTGTTCAATGATAAATATTACATCTTTTTCCTATGTTAAATTTCTCGTTTGATAGTTATATTCCAGGAAAATATGCTATTAAATAATGTGCTTGCTTTGTTGCGTACAAAGGAACATGAGAGAAAAGGGGGGTGAGGTTATATCTTTTGTTAGTCCAACTTCTGTTAGTGAGACACAAGCTTTTGATATTAAATAGATCTCATTGTCAACAATACTCCATATAAATGAATGCATCAGATAAGAATGAGGAAGCTTTCAAAGATAACTGAAATATATTCAAAGCAAAAATTGTATAGTAATTCATTTATGAAGTATTTTATGAAGAATAGCAGTAGATACATTTTATGTCCATCTAATGGTCGGGGATATGAAAAAAATAGTATTTGATATAATTCATCTAGGCAATCAAAAATGTCTTGCTACATATTTTAAAATGAAGTCTTTGCAAATTCAACCTTTTTTCCTGAAGATGTTTGTATTCTTCGGTGCAGACAAGCTGAAGTGTCAGACTAGTATACACGTTTGCTAATCTAGTGTGCTAGTGCCAGTGTTATTTAGGTCATCAAAGCCATTAGCTGAACAAAACAGGAATTGCAAAAACAAGTTCATCAATTGTTTTACCTCAATTATTTTTCTTAGTGTCGATGATGAATGCTTAATTCCATTGTCAGTGATGAAAAATAAGATGTTTCATATCTCTACCTAAAATTTAGCATATTTCTTGTAATGTGATGCATTAAATTGCTTACCCACTGTAATTCTCTTTTTAAAATGCAAAATCTGCTCATAAGCCCTCAGAGCTATTATATCAGCAGTTCCTGACAGAAACAGAAACAGAAACGTGTGAATGTGTTGAAACTATTCATTGTGGCTGCTGCAACTCTGGGCTCATGGACACACTGTGAGGCAAGCAGAAAAGATTTATATTTTAAAAAACCCTCAATTTAAAATGTACGTTTTCTTGTTTATTGTCTACCGACCTCATTTTAACAAGGCTTTCTCACAAGATTAAGCTGAGAGATCTGTTAAATGACAATAGCACCTATCTAAAATGAACTTTCAGAGATGTTGAAAAATTCCCAAATATTAAAAACTACTGTATTTATCACTTCTTTGATATAAGCACTAAGGAAAAAAATTACCAAATTCTACTAAAAGTCACTAGCAATTATGGAAAAAGAGGAAGACTAGAAAGCCAGGAAGCATTAAAAAACCTATAGAAAGTGTCACTGAGCTAATGCAAATATAATAAGATATAAAGGCAAGGAAAGATAAATAAGCAATTGAAGAAATGGACATTTTTTTCATATTTGATTTGCTGTAACAAAACTATGTAAAAACTTTACAGCATCTTCAAAAGAGAAAAAATATAACATGAGTCTAATAACAGTGAATGTAATGTGATATTCCAGTAAGCTTGTCAAAAAGCCAAGAAAAATCTAGCGTATCAAAAATAGTAGATAAACTGTTGTAAAGTAATACATTAGAACAGTTTTCAATCCTTTTCTAGATAGATGCTAGAACTGGAGGTAATAAATGGAACCGTGACAGATAGCAACAAAAATAACCATTTCCTTATAGCAAAATGAATCATTATCTATCTACTGTGTAGCTCAAGCACTGAAGTTCCTTCATAACCCATTCGTACAACATTTATTCCAGCTATCATGTGTTTTGCAAACAGCTCTATTTGCTTCAATCAGACTACTCACATAAGGAGTATTCACAAGCATGCAGGCTACAGGATGGACACCTTTATTTCTCATTCTTCTGCTGTGGAGGATAAAGGCCTGGTCCTAAAGATTGCTGTGTGCATCTTGTGAAGTATTCGGCACACTCAATTCCCTCTAATCTGAAGAAGTTAGAGTGCTCTGCACCTCAAAGGAAGAGCTCAGCAGCAGGAAAGTTAATTGTTACATGACTATAAACGTCTTCCCCATTACAGAATGTGTTGGTATCAGGAAGCAATATCCATTTCTGTATAGTTTCTTTTTCGTTGGTAATGTCTTAATATAATTTAGAATTCAGACGTGCTTTTTAAGATTGAGTTAATGAGCCAGTTTTGTTTCATTTACAGTTGTGTAAATATGGAGTAGCTTCATTTTCTGCAGTAGAGATAACATAATTATAATTGTACTAATATGAACTAAGAGTCACCAATCAGGGCAACTGTATTTGTATTCCCCCTCTTTGGTCCCTCAAGGGCACCCTCTCTAGGTAGTCGCCCATTAGCCATCACCTCTCTTAGGCAAAGACCTACACCTTTCTTTCTCTTGACCAGAGTTTTTGGGGGGTGCACTGTTCTTGGCCTATACTGTGATCCCCTCATCAAGCCAGCCTGGTAAAACAACCTGGCTGCATTTTGCTTTCTCTCTGAAGGCTATGAACAGCTGTAATTACCACAGCTCTTTTTAAGCAAGCACAGTTATTCTTAAGATAAAGACATTACAGAGAAAACATGTTAATTTTTAAAACCTACATGCATCCTAAAAAGCTTACCAGAGGTCACTGCAATGCCAACCTTAGGCTATGGTAGGAGTCAGTCCTTCAAAACCCACAAGTAGGTTTTTCTTGTGATTACACATTCACAACTGATTCGGATTCAGCATCACAATAGCAAACTGGGCAGTTCTGTATAAAGTTTGGTTTTTTGTGTCAAGTCTCAGGGAACGGGTGAGCAGCAGACAAAAACTCTCTTCTCATGGCATCGTTTCAAAAGATTGAGATTTTGCATTACCCAAAGTGCATTGATCTCTGTAGCCTTTTCCTAAGAAATTCAGTTCACATGTGTTCTTCAAAAAGTCCATTCTTGTCAGACATATTTTTCAATATAGTCCTTTGAACTCCCAGGCCTCATATCCTACCACCTCCTAGAGAATCTGCATACAATCTCAACCCAAAATAATACATAAACCATTCATTTGATACAATTGGCCCCAATGATACTTAAAGGTCTCCCAGAATATTACAGGAGAATATTACTATCTCTATCACACTCAGACCAACACTTGGGCCTATGTCAATTACACTTTTGAAATATACTTATAAAGTTTAGAACTGCTGATTATATTTTCAGCTAGAGTCATAAATTCCCAGACCAAAAGGGACCACTGAGGTATTGTCTTGGACATATAGTCTTGTCTTTGTTATAGCACAGACCACAAAACTTCCCCAAAATATTTCGAACATAAATAGAGCATATTTCCAATCAGTGTTCCCTGTAAGCTGTGCACTTGTATGGCCACCCAGGAGATAGTCAAATGCTGCCCAACTGATTAGCATAGCACTCACAAGCTAGGTTTTTGTTTCTACAGAAAGGAGGGAGGGAGAACATATGCCCATGACTCGGTGCACATAGAAAAACGTATTCTGCATGTGGATGAAAAAGATTGGTTCCAATGATAGATAGCTCTCTCATAGTTAAGATTTTACATCTCATTTCTATTATAAAGTCAGAATCTGCTGCATCCAGTTAAATTTAGATATTGCTAGGTCCTCTCTGAATTCTACAAACTCCTAGATCCAGGGATGTGGCCAAAGTACATGCAGCCCAGTGGCATAACCCAGGGCTCCAGGCAGGTGGAGCTAACCCTTTCACCCAATTTCATGGATATTGTTACTTGAGCTAGCTTTGATCTAGCTAGATCAGGGGTGGGCAATAATTTTTAATGTGGGCCACTCCAAGATTTTGGCAAGTGCTCAAGGGCAACATTTCTACCAAGGAGGTTTGGGTGCAGAAGGGAGTTTGGGGTAGGAGACTGGGGTGCAGGAGGGGGTGTGGAACTTGAAAGGAAGTTTGGGTGAAGGAAGGGGTTGTGATCTGGAGAGGAGGCATGGGGTGCAGAGTCCAGGAGAGAGTATGGGTGTAGGGAAAGATTCTGGCCTGAGGGAAGGATATAGGAGAGAGTACAGGGTCTGGGAGGGAGTTGTGACCTGGGGGAAAGGGGTACAGAGAGTTTGGATGGTGGCCTGGGGTAGGTAGTTGTGGGGGGAAGCAAGGGAAGGGGAAGAGAACAGGGTTGCCAGAGGCAGGCTCTGTCTGGGAGGCGCTTACCTAGGCAGCTTCCAGTCAGCAGCCCCACAGGAGCCTAAATGCTACAGTAGCAAGCTGCTTCATGTGTCTCTGCTCCAGGCAGGGTGAAAGGGGAGTGAGTGAGGAAGCTTCATTAGCTGCCCCTGCCACCAGCAAAATATGTCAGCTGCTATTGGTCAGAAACTGGTCAATGGGAGCTGAGAGATTTTGCTGAGGGATGGGGCAGAGCACAAAGTCTCCCTGCTGGGTCCCAGAAAAGAGCAGCCACATTTAAAGTGGCTGCCGCTGCGCTGTGCTTAAGGGTCCCAGTGAGGCAGCCTAAGGCCAGATCCGGTGGCTTGGCAGGCCAGATCTGGCCTGCTGGCAGCCTCTTGCCCACCCCTGAGCTAGATCAAACCTAGCTTGGATATGTCTCCTTATGGCACATTCACAGTTCCTAATTACAAGCAAGACATACCCCAAACTTATCATTACATTCCCCTGATACTGCTCTGTGCAGGGCTAATCAAACCTGTACCATATTGAAACAGCTTGAGTGCTTCTCTGAGTTATGCCAGACTTCAGTGGCCACAGTGGGTAAAAATACAGGCAAGAAAAAGAATAGTTGTTCCTCCTTCCATCAGCTACATCAGTATAATTCTTTAAGCCAATTTAGTAAGAAGGTTAAACCAATTATGTAGTGTGAACTAAACATATCATGCCTAATAATCTTACCCTGTAACCATTAATAAGGGCTCAGTATTTAATGACAGATTCTTACTATGACTTATCAAATACATGAAAATTATTTCTAATATGAAAGTTTATTAAAATGAAAGAAAAAAAAGAGACAGGAGAGGAATAACAGTGAATTAAAATTAGTCATACCTTCAGAAATTATAGGTCTTAAACACTCCAGGCATATCTACTCTGCACTGCTATTTCGGGATACCTGGGATATGCCAAAATAGCTACCCCATGTCTTCACAGGCTTGCCATTATTTCAAAATGTTTTGAAATAACAGGCACGCTATTTCTCCATCCTGGTAAACCTCATTACACGAGGGATAAGGGATGACTCAATATAGCGTGTCATTTCAAAATTTGGCATTGTGTAGACATGCCACATTTCAAAATAAGCTATTTCAAAAAAGTTTCAAAATAAGATATAGTTGACTGGGGGTGAAGGAAGGAGTTTTGCTACACCCTCAATTTCTTTTGCATCAATACTAAAAGTAGGCAGAGATATAGTGGAGTTTTCTATCAGTGTTTTTATTTTGTTTACTATACCCTCAACAGCAGTCAAAAGATAGAAGTGTCCTAGAATAAAAGGTTTATTTAAACTTATTCTACCCGTTTTTCTGTATAAAAGGGGAATTTGAGATTTTTTTTCAAGAAAATGGGGCAAATCTTTCTCCCTTTCCTAATCCAAGTAGTTTGATTCACTAAAAGCTCTGACTTAGAAAAAAATAAGATTTCCATCTTCCATAAAATTGGAAGCAAAATCATATGCGATAATAGCCAGATTGAAAATAAATTAGTGGCCTCCTATGGAAAAGGATATCCACCATAACCTACCATTCTGAGGATAGCCACAGCATCAGGATTCAATTCAGTGATTTCTTTAAATATATAAAGATCATTAACTTAGCAAGCATCTAGAAGTACATTTTAGAAAACGCAACTCAAATAGTCCTGAATGGAAGTGATGCTCTGTGCAGTGGGGAAATACCAGGTCTGACACTTTCCTAACTGAATTTTATTAATATTTCAGTGAAGTCTTTCGGGGCATTTATTGTAACATGTACAGGCAGTCCCCGGGTTACATGGATCCGACTTACATCGGATCCCTACTTACAAACGGGGTGAGGCAACCCCGCACTAGCTGCTTCCCCCCAGCAGACCAGGGAGACGCGAAGCTAGCGCTCCCCCCAGAAGACCAGGGAGACGCGGAGCGGCTTTTCTCAGCAGACACCTCAGCTTGAGAATAAAGGACTGAGGGAAGTGAGGTGTGGGAGAATAAAACTGAGCTCTGGAGAAATGTTTGGCTAGAGTTTCCCCTACAATATGTACCAGTTCTGACTTACATACAAATTCAACTTAAGAACAAACCTACAGTCCCTATCTTGTGCGTAACCCGGGGACTGCCTGTATAATGCAGCATTTGAAAAAGTTGCCTGTGTCTATGAGGAGTGTGATTATTTCTGTTTTGAAACCTTGTAGGATATAGAAAACTACAGTAAATTATAGGGCAATTTTCAGAATTAATTCACTCTGGAAATACTCACAAGTAATAGCAAAAATGATTAGAGTTGATCCTAACCAAAACCAATTCATGAGATTCAAACAGGAGTCATAAGAATAAGGCACTCACAAAATGATATAAGGCTCATCCTTGACCTCATTAGTATAATTCAGAATAAAAGTAATGAAGTGGTAGCTCTAATACTGGATGCAGAAATGGGGCCTGATTTACCACTGACTGGCATAATGGAATAGCACCAGAGTAAAACCAGAAAATTACAGGAGAAAAAAATCAAGCCCAAGTTATTGGAAATTTATTTTCATAATTGGGCTAAGATTCTATTTAATTACATAAATATCATCTTTAGATGAGGGCCCAGTGGAGGGCAACCAAAATGATTAGGGGGCTGGAGCACATGACCTATGAGGAGACGCTCAGGGATTTGGGCTTATTCAGTCTGCAGAAGAGAAGAGTGAGGGGGGATTTGATAGCAGCCTTCAATTTCCTGAAGGGAGGTTCCAAAGAGGATGGAGAGAGGCTGTTCCCAGTAGTGACGGATGGCAGAACAAGGAGCAATGGGCTCAAGTTACAGTGGGGAAGGTCTCGGTTGGACATTAGGAAAAACTATTTCACTAGAATGATGGCGAAATACTGGAATGGGTTACCTAGGGAAGTGGTGGAATCTCCATCCCTAGGGGTTTTTAAGTCTTGGCTTGACAAAGCCCTGGCTGGGATGATTTAGTTGGGATTGGTCCTGCTTTGGGCAGAGGGGTGGATTTGATGACCTCCTGAGGTCTCTTTCAGCCCTAGGATTCTATGACATTAAGTTCTCTCTTACCCAAAAGGGTTTCCTGATGTCCAATTTACTTTCTGTAAATAAAAGGAGCACAATGGGGATTTCCATGGGCTTTGCTAGCTTTCAGCCATGATGTATAACTTTTAATAAAATAATTATATCAACATTTAAAAAGAGATCAGAAATACCAACTAAGTGCCACATTCTGCCACAATTCATATTCCATGTAGCCTGCTGAAACCAGTGGAGTAATATGGAGAAAAAGGCCTATTCTAAACCTCAATGAAGTCAATGTGATTTCCATCAACTACAATGGGCTCTGGGTCAGGTTCAAAGTCTGCAGCTACATTAACACAATGGCTATGTCTACACTGGTGGATTCTTGCACAAGAACTGCCATTCTTCCGCAGAGCGTCCACACTGCCCACCTGCTCTTGCACAAGAAGATTTACAGTAAAGTGTAGTAAGAGAGGGCTTCTTGCACAAGAGCTATGCTCTTTTCTAACAAGTGTAAGCTTTCTTGCACAAGAGCTCTTGCTCAAGTGGGCAGTGTGGACGCGCGGCAGGGGTTTCTTGCGCAAGAAAGCCCTATTGATAAAATGGCCATCAGAACTTTCTTGCGCAAGAGAGTGTCCACACTACCATGGATGTCTTGCACAAAAGAACATGGCAGTGTGGATGTGTTCTTGTGAAAGAGTTCATGCACAATAACCCTTGCACAAGATGTTCTTGGCAAAAACCCGCCAGTGTAAACATAGCCATTGTTTACACTCTATGTATGCAAATAATACTGGTATTTACAAGGGCACTATATAATGCAATTCTTGCAGTTTTAGAGCTTATCAATTGCTTCATCACAACATCTAGTTATTAAATAAATTGAGAGAAATCAAAATTGATACTGGGGAAAATACCTAGTAATTAGCAAAAAAACAGTACTATAGATCCCCAAATGAAGTGTTTTCCTCTTTTTATGTTATTTGTTTAAGATGATGATAGCAGTTTCGTTGGTTCTGCACTGACAAAAAAACATATTTCATTTGGAAAGAAATGAGGATGCAGTTTCTGGAAACAGAATTACTGTAAACTCCTCTGACTGCTTCAGCGCTCCTCCAAATGAGCTCCAAGGCCACCAGGGTGATGATTAATCTGAGGAATTTTAATTTTTAATGTGTCTTTTTAAAATTCAACAACAGTAACAGGAATGTCTTCCTGTCACTTTAGGCTCTCATGGAAACTTAAACATAAATTGAGATAATCTCCTTCTCATAACTATTAATTAGTAGCATATCTATTTCTTTACTAATTCAGTTATGCTTTCCTATAATCACATTGTATTACTGTTATGTATAGCATTGTCCTAATAAATGTATCATATACATATGAATCTTATTGTATCCTCATTTAAACTAGTGTAAATCAGAAATAACTCCACTGAATTCAGTCAAGTGACACTAGTATAAATGTAATGTAAATCAGAATCAGGTGAAGCTGTAAGTCAGATATAGTTTGTCTCAAACAAGTGAAATAAAACCATTATTTTACCCTACCAAGAACATTATAGACTATATTCCACATATTTTAGACATGTTTCAGATTTTTTTTAAAGTGTATCTGTTCTTGTTTCTTTTTTAATCTATCCTCCTGGATATAAAGCAAATACCTTCACTACCAGGAGTTAACACAGGGCTCAGAGAGAATCAGAAAAACCTTTAAATATGTATTCTGAAACATATGATCTGTAAATAATTCTTCAGTTGTGAGCTGCCTCTAGGACTAAAGCAATTTTAAAATCCCATAAATTGGAAATCCCTCTTTCCAGTAGTGAAAACTTTCCATTATTACTCCTGTAGGAACCAAACATGCCAGATGTTTTTTGTCTCTCTTTACAAGAATGGTGGCTGTTCGAAGAAGCTGAGATTTTTTGCAGTGTTCTACATATGAACAGCATGGATGGCATGAAGGTAAAATAGCCAAAAGTGAATGTTAAATAGAATGTATCATACAAATATTACCTCCCTCTCTCACAGAGAGTCATGACCTTACTAAGATCAAGTTACCTCTGTATTTGGAGTTCTCCCAAAGGAAATACTTTGTCTACTGAGGCTTTTTCCCTGCTGCTGAAGACTTTCAGTACAACAAAGGAAGGGCTTCAGTAGTGGGGAGACAATGGGATTGTACACTGCTAAAAACAGCAGAGTAGATGGAAAGGCATGGCTTGGTGAGTAGAAAGTATGCAGGACATGTACTTGTATATGTAATCATATCCTTTTGATGTGTCTTTACTTGCCCAAACAATGCCTTGCTGGCTACACAGCTATCTGCCACCTTCCTGTCTCAGTAGCTGAGGGAACCTAATGGTGCTGGCAGTGAAGGGGATAGTCTCTCAGGGTGTGTCTAAACTACATGGCTCCATTATTTAAATTGCGGCTTCATTTCCCCCTGCCGATCAGCCTAATCTACATGGCTCCATCGACGGAGCCATGTAGTTTAGACACACCTTCAGAGAGGCTACGTCTAGACTACATCCCTCTGTTGGCAGAGGGATATAAATGAAGTACTTTGAAAGTGCAAATAAAGCTGGGATTTAAATGTCCCGTGCTTCATTTGCATAATCATGTAATGGCGCTCTTTTGAAAAAGCGCTATTTCAAAATTGAATCCGCAGTAAACCTGTAAACAGGATCTTTCGAAAAAGCACCCCGTTTTCGAAAGAACGGCATCTAGACTGCGGTTTCAATTTCAAAATAGCGCTTTTTTGAAAGAGCACCATTACATGATTATGCAAATGAAGCACGGGATATTTAAATCCTGGCTTCATTTGCACTTTCAAAGTGCTTTATTTACATCCCTCTGTCAACAGAGGGATGTAGTCTAGACGCAGCCTCTCTGAGGGTATGTCTACACTAGCTACCCTAGTTCGAACAAGGGTGGCTAATATAGTCATTCAAACTTGCAAATGAAGCCCGGGATTAAAATATCCCGGGCTTTATTTGCATGTTCCTGGGCACCGCCAATTTTAAATGCCCGGTAGTTCTAACTCCCTGCCCGCGGCTACTCGCGGCACGAGCTAGGTAGTTTGAACTAAAGCTCCTAATTTGGACTACAGTTACTTCTCCTGCAATGTGGAGTAACGGTAGTCTGAATTAGGGGCTTTAGTTCGAACTTCCTAGCCCGTGCCGCGTGTAGCAGGGAGTTCGAACTACCGGGCATTTAAAAATGGCGGTGCCCGGAAACATGAAAATAAAGCCCGGGATATTTTAATCCCGGGCTTCATTTGCAAGTTCGAATGACTACATTAGCCACCCTAGTTCGAACTAGGATGGCAGTGTAGACATACCCTGAGAGACTATCCCCTTCACTGCCACCACCATTAGGAGGAGGGTGCCAGCCTGGGGATAGGCTGAGTTACATATTGCATGATAAGAGGTGCTGTGGCACCGGCACTGGAACCAGTTAAATACCAAGTATAGGAGAGAAGGCCAGGTAGAACCTTTCCCCGTGTTAAAGTTGTAGCCTGCTGTATAATTCCATGCAGATATTATTTTGCTCACTTTTCTGCTCTGTTCACATCAATTACAATGGTCCTGGCAGGGGAACAAGAGCATGTACTCTACACACCACCAAGCGAAGCAGGTAGGATACTTCTGCCTCTTGCCTTTCCCTGTTGTTTCCCACCACCAGAGCCTTTTGTCACTCCAGTGAAAGTCTCCAGCAGTTATTGAAGCTTTTCCCTGCTGCCTCCTGTAGCTACATGTTGCAGCTGGCGTTTCACATATATCCTACCTGGTTCCACCAGTAAAGTACAACAGAGTTGTATTCTATAGGAGTACACAATAGACCATTTTCCTTTATGTAGTAATAATAATGAGGAATGGCTTAAGGTTCATTCTCACACAAAGACTGGGATTGATTGCATGTTTTTCAATAGTAGCGGCTGTTGGATACTGCAAGTTCACAGAGTAGCTAGAGTTAAATTTGGCATGTTTGGGGGGGGGGTTGGTATTCCCCCATTCCTCCTTAAGGGCGTATCTAGACTACACAGGTTTTTTTAAAAAACTGGCCTTTTTTTGAAAAAACTATACCCGCGTCTAGACTGCCATCGCTTTCTTTCGAAATTAAATCAAAAGAACGTGGTGGTTTTTTCGACCACAGTAAACCTGCTTTTACGAGGAAGAACGCCTTTTTTCGAAAGAGGATGCGGGGGGGGGGGCGGAGCCAGTTCTGTCGAAAAAAGAGGCCTCCAGGAAAAACAGTGGTGGACAATCTTTCCCCAGTAAGCAGAACTCTCTAGTTCCTGTCTCCAGCCAGGAAGAGAGAGTTACTCACCCTGTGCAGTAATGTCTGTTCTTCGAGATGTGGAGCTCCTTTGTGGGTGAACGATCTGCGTGAGTCCTGGAGGCAATGGAGATTGGCTCGCTCGCATCAGTCTGGAGGGCTTTACTGAATAAAATTACTCTCAGTCGCATTTCACGATCACACCTGGCATGTGCTGTCAGTTTCATACAGTGCAAGCACTTCACCGGGATGTGCCCGTCCCCCAGACATTTAACGCAACATGAGTGCCCATCAGATGCGGGCATGGCATCCCGACACTGTGAATATTTCTAGAAGCCAGGCATGGTCTTTGTAAATTGCAAACAACAAAACAACAGCTTTTTTTTTTTTTTTTTTTTTTTTTGTTAAGGCTACTGAACACAAACTATAAGATTAGGACAGAAAAACAAAGATTTTGAAAACTAACTAGACTAACTATTAACAACTACACTAACTATAAACTGCCAAGTGGCAATTAAAGTCTCTAAAGTAAAAATCCCTTTTTCTCCTCAGGCTAGAGAGGGAGCACGTCCTAGGTCTGTCTGCGGCCGCGGACGGTTGAAAGGAAACTGACGAGCTGGCCTGCGCTCAGCTGTAACGGCTTGAACGGTGCGAGACAGCAGGAGTGCATGTCTGGGCTGGCAGGGCTACTGCTAAGGAAGTTTCTCTGTTTCTCAGTGGAGCACCCTTGGGGACACTACTCGACGAAGAATTAAAGGCACAGGTACCCATTTAAGCCAGTGTGCCAGCAATCCAGCTGAAGAGTAGCACAAGTGGCCACATTTCTCATCCTGCCGGAACTGGAACCCAAAATGGCACAGCCACAGGCACCCCTTCTCCATTCCAGGATCCACCCAGGGGGAGCAAAGACCGTACACCTGCATGGTCCAGGGCGGAGGTCCAGTCCCTGCTCAGATTGTGGGGAGAGGAGGAGTCTCTCCAGGCCCTGCACTCCCGTCGGTGTAATGCAGACATCTATGGCAGGATGGCCACTACACTGTCAAAAAAGGCAGGCCACACCCTTGCACCCTTTATCAGGTGAGGGCCAAAGTAAAGGAGCTGCGTCAGGGCTATGCTCGGGGACATGATGCAAGCTCTTGCTCTGGGGCAGCACCTGCTTCCTGCCCCTACTATAGGGAGCGCCACCAGATAATGGGTTGTGGGGATGCACAGTCTCCAAGGCACCTGGTGGAGTAAGGACTGGAGACCCCTCCAGTCACCCAGCATGAGCAGCAGGAGGATGATGATGACCAACTGGTCCAGGAGGAGGAGGAGGAGGACAGCATCACCATCACCCTCGATCCACTCCTCCCGTGCATCATCTGGCACCAGGGAGGGTACATCAGGTGAGTGATGTGAGCTTGGTGCATGGACACAGTGGGGGAGGCTGGTTCACAGGGGATGGGGCATGATAATCACATGTAATGCTTGGCCTGAACAGTGGGCAGCTGGCCAGTCAAGCTTGTGCAGCGGCAGTGTGCGACACGTGATCACAGGAGCCAGTCCCAGAGCACGCATGGGCCAGATGCAGCTGTGTGGTTGTGGCAGAGAGTGGGGGAGTGGTCAGGGATGGGTAGGCTGCTCCAGGCCCCTCTCACACACCTGTGAACCCACTCTCAACGGACACTCCCCTGGGCTGCTTATCCATGCTCCTGTGTCTCTCACCAGTTTGCTTAGATACTGAGGGAGACCGAAGACATGTTTTTCTCTGAAAAGACTCTTCATAATGTGTAAGTAGGGTAAAGTCTAGGTATATCCATCAGGTTTTATTGTTTTATGGCTTGGGAATGTGAATCTGATGTCTGTGCGGCTAGAAATGGGATTTCCTCTCTTTTGTAACTAAGTCCATAGCCCATGGGAGTCCACTAAGTCATGATGCTTGCAACAGAAATATTGTGTGATAATAAAAGTGGGGTTTTTTTTTAATAAACCAACATTTTTTTTCATTTCTGTGTCCTTGGAAATCTGTCTGTGGGATCTGCATGCCTCTGACTAGGGGATAGCAACCGCAGACTGCAGTTTGCATTGTCTCTGTCTTTTTCAAGCACTTTGTAGAAAAGTGTTTGGGGTGCCCCTGGGGCTGGTTTCAAGTGATCACCCCTGTTTGTGGGTTCAAAGGCACTTGATGGTGGCATCAGAATCCCCAAAGTACAGGTGTTAGGATTTTGGGGGGAAGTTTTGTACTCAAGCCTGTGGAGATCAGGTTTTGGGCTGCTTTTGTGAACCGCCACTTCTGCATTCATCGTGACAGAGTGGGGAATCAGTCTTGACACAGGGCCTGGGTCTAGGGACATGAACATCCCCTCTAATAAGGAGGTGTGTTCAGGGATGACTCACAACCTTCATAGCCACAATGGCCATGACTGATGGGAGAGCCACACCATCCCAGCCGGCCAGCTGCAGCCAAGGGAGTTTTTCTTCAAGTAAAATACAGTGTCTGTCTTGATTTTCTGGGGAATTGAGAAAGGATTAGTGTTATGTTAGGAAATGTATTGGGGGGTGGGCAATATACATGCCCCCACTGGGTATGCTTGGGGGATAGTTAGCAGGCTCCTTCCGAAAACCTCTCCCTCAAGACCTCCTGGATATGCACCCACAACCGATGTGCTTGGCGGATGACAGCTGTCTGGGGCTGCTCAAAAGTCCTCCCATCGCCACCAGCCTCTGGCCACCTCCCTGGGAGGAAGGCCTCCCCTTTGCTCTCCACGAAGTTGTGGAGTGTGCAACACGCGGCCACCACCTGGGGGGTTGTTGCACTCCCCAATATTGAAGTAGGTTGGTAGGCACTTAAACCTCCCCATCAGACACCCAAAGGTGCATTCTACCTGCAACCAAGCCCGGTTTAAATGTGCTTTAAATTATTCTTTGCTCAGGTCAAGGTGGCCAGTATAGGACTTCATCATCCACAGCATCAGTGGATAGGCCGCGTCGCCCACAATGCACATCAGCATCTGGAGGTCCCCAAAAGCAAAGTTCCACTGTTCCAGCATACAGCCTACGGTACAGGCAAGAGTTACGAAATATGTGGGCATCATGTGTGCGCCGCGACCAGCCAACACAAATGTCAGTAAATTGGCCCCTGGTGCTCCACCTGGGCCTGCAGGACCATCGAGAAGTAGCCCTTCCTATTAATAAACTGGGCAGCGAGATGTGGCGGTGCGCGGATAGGGATGTGTGCCCCATCAACTGCTCCTCCACAATTCGGGAATCCAAGGGCAGTGAATCCGGCCATGATGGGATTCACGTCTCTGAGGCAGACAATTCTGCGCAGCAGCACAGAACTGATGGCCCTCACCACTTGCAGAGGGAGACATTACACACACACACAAAACAGAGAATGAGAGGGGCCCTAAGCCCTTTGAAGGTGCCTGCCCCACTCACCCTCTCTTTCCCCCTAAGAACCCAGGAGCCACTCTCCAGGAGGCCAACCCCCCAGCAGCAAGGATGGGTGAGGCCAAGACCGCCCGCCCCCCCAGGATCCGGGCCTTGTCCCCACTCTCCCTCCACCTCCCCCGCCCTTTTCCAATAGTCCACCTTTTCCAAACGGCCCATCCCCCCAGGGACCTCTTTTCCAGGGGGATGGCGGGCTGTAAGTGGGTGTTCTGTTGTTGGAGGGCAGAGGCGAGCCAGGAACACAGCTCGAGGAAGGTGGCCTTATGAATGCAGAAGTTGCTGAGCCACTGCTGGTTGTCCCACAGCTCTAACATGAGGCAGGCCCACCAGTCGGAGCTGGTGTCCAGCCTCCAAAAATGCCTCTCCAACATGAGGTTCGGGGGCAAGGCCAGTACTCCCAAATCCGAGGTGAGAGTCTCAAGATCAAGGTCTGACTGGTGCTGGGCCAGGACCATCCAGGCGATGCATTGCAACTGCTGCAGAAGCTGCAGCATGGCAGTGTGGAGCCATAGGATGGCCAGAGGCAGCTGCGGCTCCATGCCTCCCCCCAAACAACAACAACAAACAAAACCAAATACAAAATATAAAAAAACCACACACACACCCCAAAAAACCCTATGGTGTCCAGTATAGAAAATTGGGCACATCAGGCACTGCTAGACCTTTGCTGCCCTCAAAGAGGATTGCAAGCCAGCCTGCTACACAAGCACAGGAACGGCTGTCCAGGGGGGGTACCTTTCAGCACGTGTCTCTGCAGCAAGGGGCATGCCGCAGCACCAGTAAGTAAATGCTGCCCCCATACCCTGACAGAAATGGTTCCAGGCACCCTTTCTGTCGACAGAGTGTCCAGGCACTCAGGATCACTTTTTCGATCCGTGTTTGCAGTCTGCACGCTCTCTTTCAAAAGAAGTTTTTTCAAAAAAACATTTGAAAATACTTCTTTTGAAAAAAGCATGTAGTCTAGATGTACCCTAATTGTATTTCCTGTGGTCCTTGAATCAGGAGTAAAATTATATAATGGGGGAAAGGAGATTTATCATTTTAGCTCATTAATTATTAAACCTGTTTTTGGTCAAAAACTGGGGAAATATAC